>NC_133703.1:16230572-16830572 GCF_048934315.1 Petromyzon marinus | reverse complement strand
AACGTAGCTATTTCTGCAGCAGGTACAAGCTAACCACTCAGCTATCTCAATGCTAAATTCTATGCTAATTCCATTGTCAAGATGTGTATGCCTTAACTTAGCTATTTCAATGCTAAATTCTATGCTAATCCCTTTAACAGTGGGTGCCTCTGCGGGTGTGTATGCTTTAACTTTTAACAAAGCTATTTCTGTGACCAGTCACAAGCTAATCATTCAGCCATTTCAATGCTAAATTCTATGCTAATTCCTTTGTCAAGGCGCTTTGTTCCTCTCACACAGCTTAAAGGCCGTATCTGAACGTGGCTCTTTCACTCCAGCGCTGTCCTACCAGACAGTCTCGCCCCCTTCACCTGATGAAGGCCGCTTGTGTTGTGGCCGAAACGTCGTGAGAATATTATTGTGTTATTTTATTTTATCAATTTATTATTTTATTATCATTCTACGTGACTTTACCGAAAGAACCAAAGAAGATGAATCATTGCAGTCACGAAAGCTTTAAATCGAAATTTTACGTATAACCAATAAAAATCTATTTTATTTAAATTGGACCTAAAATGTGCTTTCATGAAAATAATGAATTCATGATTCTTCATTGTTGGCATAGGCCTATACCAGTGAAGTGTGTTGCAACTTTATGAGCTTGACAAGCAGTTTCCGTAGTGTAGTGGTTATCACGTTCGCCTCACACGCAAAAGGTCCCCGGTTCGAAACCGGGCGGAAACATTTTACGTGAAACCAAAACAATTCGTATTTTATTTAAAGCGGACGTAAAATATGCCTTCATGAACTTGATGATTTAATGATTTGTAACTGGACGATTCGACTTATTTCAGTGAAATATGTTGCTACGTTACATGTTCTTCAAGCAGTTTCCGTAGTGTAGTGGTTATCATGTTCGCCTAACACGCGAAAGGTTCATGGTTTGAAACCGGGTGGAAACATTTTACGTAAAACCAAAACAATTCGAATTTTATTTAAAGTGGGCGTAAAATATGCCTTCATGAACGTGATGATTTCATGATTCTTCATTGTTGGCATAGGCCTATGCCAGTGAAGTATGTAGCAACTACCCATGTTCTTCAAGCAGTTTCCGTTTTGTAGTGGTTATCACGGTAGCCTAACACACGAAAGGTCCCTGGTTTGAAACCGGGTGGAAACATTTTATCTAAAACCAAAACAATTCGGATTTTATTTAAAGGGGACGCAAAATGTCCCTTCATGAACGTGATGATTTAATGATTTGACATTGTTCGTTTCGACTTATTTCAGTGAAATATGTTGCTACGTGACATGTTCTCCAACCAGTTTCCGTGGTGTAGTGGTTATCACGTTCGCCTCACACGCGAAAGGTTCATGGTTTGAAACCGGGTGGAAACATTTAACGTATAACCAAAAGAAATCGTATTTTATTTAAATTGGACTTAAAATGTGCTTTCATGAAGATAATAAATTCATGATTCTTCATTGTTGGCAGAGGCCTATGCCAGTGAAATATGTTGCAACTTCACAAATTTGACAAGCAGTTTCCGTAGTGTAGTGGTTATCACGTTCCCCTAACACGTGAAAGGTCCCTGGTTTGAAACCGGGTGGAAGCATTTTACGTATAACCGAAAAAATTCGGATTTTATTTAACGAGGACGCAAAATGTGCTTTCGTGAACGTGATGATTTCATGATTCTTCATTGTTGGCATTGGCCTATGCCAGTGAAGTATGTTGCAACTTCACAAGTTTGGCAAGCAGTTTCCGTAGTGTGGTGGTTATCACGTTTGCCTAACACGCGAAAGGACCTGGTGCAAAACCGGGCATAAACATTTTATGTAAAACCAAAACAATTCCTGTTTTATTTAAAGTGCAGGTAAAATGTGCCCTCATGAAGATGATGATTTCATGATTCTTCATTGTTGGCATAGGCCTATACCAGTGAAGTGTGTTGCAACTTCACGATGTTGACAATCAGTTTCCGTAGTGTAGTGGTTATCACGTTTGCCTCACACGCGAAAGGTCCCCGGTTTGAAACCGGCCAGAAACATTTTACGTAAAACCAAAACAATTCGGATTTTATTTAAAGAGGACGCAAAATGTGCCTTCATGATTCTTCATTGTTGGCATAGGCCTATGCCAGTGAAGTATGTAGCAACTACCCATGTTCTTAAAGCAGTTTCCGTTTTGTCGTGGTTATCATGTTCGCCTCAAACGCGAAAGGTCCCTAGTTTGAAACCGGGTGGAAACATTTTATCTAAAACCAAAACAATTCGGATTTTATTTAAAGTGGACGCAAAATGTGCCTTCATGAACGTGATGATTTAATGATTTGACATTGTTCGTTTCGACTTATTTCAGTGAAATATGTTGCTACGTTACATGTTCTTAAAGCAGTTTCCGTAGTGTAGTGGTTATCACGTTCGCCTAACACGCGAAAGGTCCCCGGTTCGAAACCGGGCGGAAACATTTTACGTATAACCAATAAAAATCGTATTTTATTTAAATTGGACCTAAAATGTGCTTTCATGAAGATAATGAATTCATGATTCTTCCTTGTTGGTATAGGCCTATACCAGTGAAGTGTGTTGCAACTTCACAAGTTTGACAAGCAGTTTCCGTAGTGTAGTGGTTATCACGTTCGCCTCACACGCGAAATGTCCCCGGTTCGAAATCGGGCGGCAACATTTTACGTGAAACAAAAACAATTCGTATTTTATTTAAAGCGGACGTAAAATATGCCTTCATGAACTTGATGATTTAATGATTTGTAACTGGACGATTCGACTTATTTCAGTGAAATATGTTGCTACGTTACATGTTCTTCAAGCAGTTTCCGCAGTGTAGTGGTTATCACGTTAGCCTTACACTTGAAAGGTTCCTGGTTTGAAACCGGGCGGAAACATTCTATGTAAAACCAAAACAATTTGTATTTTATTTAAAGTGGACGTAAAATATGCCTTCATGAACTTGATGATTTAATGATTTGACACTGGACGTTTCGACTTATTTCAGTGAAATATGTTGCTACGTTACATGTTCTTCAAGCAGTTTCCGTAGTGTAGTGGTTATTACGTTCGCTTTACACGCGAAAGGTCCCCGGTTTGAAACCGGGCGGAAACATTTTACGTGAAACCAAAACAATTCGAATTTTATTTAAAGCGGACGTAAAATATGCCTTCATGAACTTGATGATTTAATGATTTGCAACTGGACGATTCGACTTATTTCAGTGAAATATGTTGCTACGTTACATGTTCTCCAACCAGTTTCCGTAGTGTAGTGGTTATCACGTTCGCTTTACACGCGAAATGTCCCCGGTTCGAAATCGGGCAGAAACATTTTACGTGAAACAAAAACAATTCGTATTTTATTTAAAGCGGACGTAAAATATGCCTTCATGAACTTGATGATTTAATGATTTGTAACTGGACGATTCGACTTATTTCAGTGAAATATGTTGCTACGTTACATGTTCTTGAAGCAGTTTCCGTAGTGTAGTGGTTATCACGTTAGCCTTACACGTGAAAGGTTCCTGGTTTGAAACCGGGCGGAAACATTCTATGTAAAACCAAAACAATTTGTATTTTATTTAAAGTGGACGTAAAATATGCCTTCATGAACTTGATGATTTAATGATTTGTAACTGGACGATTCGACTTATTTCAGTGAAATATGTTGCTACGTTACATGTTCTTCAAGCAGTTTCCGTAGTGTAGTGGTTATCATGTTCGCCTAACACGCGAAAGGTCCCTGGTTTGAAGCCGGGTGGAAACATTGTAAGTATAACCAAAACAATTCGGATTTTATTTAAAGAGGACGCAAAATGTGCCTTCATGAACGTTATGATTTCATGATTCTTCATTGTTGGCATAGGCCTATGCCAGTGAAGTATGTAGCAACTACCCATGTTCTTCAAGCAGTTTCCGTTTTGTCGTGGTTATCACGTTCGCCTCAAACGCGAAAGGTCCCTAGTTTGAAACCGGGTGGAAACATTTTATCTAAAACCAAAACAATTCGGATTTTATTTAAAGTGGACGCAAAATGTGCCTTCATGAACGTGATGATTTAATGATTTGACATTGTTCGTTTCGACTTATTTCAGTGAAATATGTTGCTACGTTACATGTTCATCAAGCAGTTTCCGTAGTGTAGTGGTTATCACGTTCGCTTTACACGCGAAAGGTCCCCGGTTCGAAACCGGGCGGAAACATTTTACGTGAAACCAAAACAATTCGTAATTTATTTAAAGCGGACGTAAAATATGCCTTCATGAACTTGATGATTTAATGATTTGCAACTGGACGATTCGACTATTTTCAGTGAAATATGTTGCTACGTTACATGTTCTTGAAGCAGTTTCCGTAGTGTAGTGGTTATCATGTTCGCCTAACACGCGAAAGGTCCCTGGTTTGAAGCCGGGTGGAAACATTGTAAGTATAACCAAAACAATTCGGATTTTATTTAAAGAGGACGCAAAATGTGCCTTAATGAACGTGATGATTTCATGATTCTTCATTGTTGGCATAGGCCTATACCAGTGAAGTGTGTTGCAACTTCACGAGGTTGACAAGCAGTTTCCGTAGTGTAGTGGTTATCACGTTTGCCTCACACGCGAAAGGTCCCCGGTTTGAAACCGGGCAGAAACATTTCACGTTAAACCAAAACAATTCGGATTTTATTTAAAGAGGACGCAAAATGTGCCTTCATGAACGTGATGATTTCATGATTCTTCATTGTTGGCATAGGCCTATGCCAGTGAAGTATGTAGCAACTACCCATGTTCTTCAAGCAGTTTCCGTTTTGTCGTGGTTATCACGTTCGCCTCAAACGCGAAAGGTCCCTAGTTTGAAACCGGGTGGAAACATTTTATCTAAAACCAAAACAATTCGGATTTAATTTAAAGTGGACGCAAAATGTGCCTTCATGAACGTGATGATTTAATGATTTGACATTGTTCGTTTCGACTTATTTCATTGAAATATGTTGCTACGTTACATGTTCTTCATGCAGTTTCTGTAGTGTAGTGGTTATCATGTTCGCCTAACACGCGAAAGGTTCCTGGTTTGAAACCGGTTGGACACATTTTACGGTAAACCAAAACATTTCCTGTTTTATTTAAATTGGACGTTGAATGTGCCCTCATGAAGATGATGATTTCATGATTCTTCATTGTTGGCATAGGCCTATGGCAGTGAAGTATGTTGCAACTTCACAAGTTTGACAGTTTCCGTAATGTAGTGGTTATCACGTTCGCCTAACACGTGAAAGGTTCCTGGTTTGAAACCGGGCGGAAACATTTTACATAAAACCAAAACAATTCGTATTTTAATTAAAGTGTACGTAAAATATGCCTTCATGAACGTGATGATTTAATGATTTGACATTGTTCGTTTCGACTTATTTCAGTGAAATATGTTGCTACGTTACATGTTCTTCATGCAGTTTCTGTAGTGTAGTGGTTATCATGTTCGCCTAACACGCGAACGGTTCCTGGTTTGAAACCGGGTGGACACATTTTACGGTAAACCAAAACATTTCCTGTTTTATTTAAATTGCACGTAAAATGTGCCCTCATGAAGATGATGATTTCATGATTCTTCATTGTTGGCATAGGCCTATGGCAGTGAATTATGTTGCAACTTCACAAGTTTGACAGTTTCCGTAATGTAGTGGTTATCACGTTCGCCTAACACGTGAAAGGTTCCTGGTTTGAAACCGGGTGGAAACATTTTACGTATAACCAAAAAAATCGTTTTTTTATTTTAATTGCAGGTAAAATGTGCCCTCATGAAGATAATGAATTCATTATTCTTCATTGTTGGCATAGGCCTATACCAGTGAAGTGTGTTGCAACTTCACGAGGTTGACAAGCAGTTTCCGTAGTGTAGTGGTTATCACGTTCGCCTAACCCGTGAAAGGTCCCCGGTTTGAAACCGGGCAGAAACATTTCACGTTATACCAAAACAATTCGTATTTTAATTAAAGTGTACGTAAAATATGCCTTCATGAACGTGATGATTTAATGATTTGACATTGTTCGTTTCGACTTATTTCAGTGAAATATGTTGCTACGTTACATGTTCTTCATGCAGTTTCTGTAGTGTAGTGGTTATCATGTTCGCCTAACACGCGAAAGGTTCCTGGTTTGAAACCGGTTGGACACATTTTACGGTAAACCAAAACATTTCCTGTTTTATTTAAATTGGACGTTGAATGTGCCCTCATGAAGATGATGATTTCATGATTCTTCATTGTTGGCATAGGCCTATGGCAGTGAAGTATGTTGCAACTTCACAAGTTTGACAGTTTCCTTAATGTAGTGGTTATCACGTTCGCCTAACACGTGAAAGGTTCCTGGTTTGAAACCGGGCGGAAACATTTTACGTATAACCAATAAAAATCGTATTTTATTTAAATTGGACCTAAAATGTGCTTTCATGAAGATAATGAATTCATGATTCTACCTTGTTGGCATAGGCCTATACCAGTGAAGTGTGTTGCAACTTCACAAGTTTGACTAGCAGGTACCGTAGTGTAGTGGTTATCACGTTCGCCTCACACGCGAAAGGTCCCCGGTTCGAAACCGGGCGGAAACATTTTACGTAAAACCAAAACAATTCGTATTTTAATTAAAGTGTACGTAAAATATGCCTTCATGAACTTGATGATGTAATGATTTGTAACTGGACGATTCGACCTATTTTAGTGAAATATGTTGCTACGTTACATGTTCTTCAAGCAGTTTCCGTAGTGTAGTGGTTATCCTGTTTGCCTAACACGCGAAAGGTTCCTGGTTTGAAACCGGTTGGAAACATTTTACGTATAACCAAAAAAAATCGTATTTTATTTAAATTGGACGTTGAATGTGCTTTCATGAAGATGATGATTTAATGATTCTTCATTGTTGGCGTAGGTCTATACCAGTGAAGTGTGTTGTAACTTAGCAGTTTGGAAAAGCTGTTTCCATATTGGAGTGGTTATCACGTTTGCCTCACACGCGAAAGGTCCCTAGTTTGAAACCGGGTGGAAACATTTTATCTAAAACCAAAAAATTCGGATTTTATTTAAAGTGGACGCAAAATGTGCCTTCATGAACGTGATGATTTCATGATTCTTCATTGTTGGCATTGGCCTATGCCAGTGAAGTGTGTTGCAACTTCACAAGTTTGACAAGCAGGTACCGTAGTGTAGTGGTTATCACGTTCGCCTCACACGCGAAAGGTCCCCGGTTCGAAACCGGGCGGAAACATTTTACGTTAAACCAAAACAATTCGTATTTTATTTAAATAGGACACAAAATGTGCCCTCATGAAGGTGATGATTTCATGAAGATGATGATTGTTGGCATTGGCCTATGCCAGTGAAGTATGTTGCAGCTTCACAAGTTTGACAACCAGTTTCCGTAGTGTGTTGGTTATCATGTTCGCCTAACACGCGAAAGGTCCCTGGTTCGAAACCGGGCGGAAACATTTTACGTATAACCAATAAAAATCTATTTTATTTAAATTGGACCTAAAATGTGCTTTCATGAAGATAATGAATTCATGATTCTTCATTGTTGGCATAGGCCTATACCAGTGAAGTGTGTTGCAACTTCACGAGTTTGACAAGCAGTTTCCGTAGTGTAGTGGTTATTACGTTTGCCTAACATGTGAAAGGTTCCTGGTTTGAAACCGGGCGGAAACATTCTATGTAAAACCAAAACAATTTGTATTTTATTTAAAGTGGACGTAAAATATGCCTTCATGAACTTGATGATTTAATGATTTGACACTGGACGTTTCGAAATATTTCAGTGAAATATGTTGCTACGTTACATGTTCTTCAAGCAGTTTCCGTAGTGTAGTGGTTATCACGTTCGCCTAACACGCGAAAGGTCCCTGGTTTGAAACCGGGCAGAAACATTTTACGTTAAACCAAAACAATTCGTATTTTATTTAAATAGGACACAAAATGTGCCTTCATGAACGTGATGATTTCATGATTCTTCATTGTTGGCATTGGCCTATGCCAGTGAAGTATGTTGCAACTTCACAAGTTTGACAAGCAGATTCCGTAGTGTAGTGGTTATCACGTTCGCCTAACACGTGAAAGGGTCCTGGTTTGAAACCGTGTGGAAACATTTTACGTATAACCAAAAAAAATCGTGTTTTTTTTAAATTGCACGTTAAATGTGCTTTCATGAAGATGATGATTTCATGATTCTTCATTGTTGGCATAGGTCTATACCAGTGAAGTGTGTTGCAACTTCTCGAGTTTGACAAGCAGTTTCCGTAGTGTAGTGGTTATTACGTTTGCCTAACACGTGAAAGTTCCTGGTTTGAAACCGGGCGGAAACATTCTATGTAAAACCAAAACAATTTGTATTTTATTTAAAGTGGACGTAAAATATGCCTTCATGAACTTGATGATTTAATGATTTGACACTGGACGTTTCGAAATATTTCAGTGAAATATGTTGCTACGTTACATGTTCTTCAAGCAGTTTCCGTAGTGTAGTGGTTATCACGTTCGCCTAACACGCGAAAGGTTCCTGGTTTGAAACCGGGCAGAAACATTTTACGTTAAACCAAAACAATTCGTATTTTATTTAAATAGGACACAAAATGTGCCCTCATGAAGGTGATGATTTCATGAAGATGATGATTGTTGGCATTGGCCTATGCCAGTGAAGTATGTTGCAGCTTCACAAGTTTGACAACCAGTTTCCGTAGTGTATTGGTTATCATGTTCGCCTAACACGCGAAAGGTCCCTGGTTCGAAACCGGGCGGAAACATTTTACGTATAACCAATAAAAATCTATTTTATTTAAATTGGACCTAAAATGTGCTTTCATGAAGATAATGAATTCATGATTCTTCATTGTTGGCATAGGCCTATACCAGTGAAGTGTGTTGCAACTTCACGAGTTTGACAAGCAGTTTCCGTAGTGTAGTGGTTATCACGTTCGCCTCACACGCGAAAGGTCCCCGGTTCGAAACCGGGCGGAAACATTTTACATAAAACCAAAACAATTCGTATTTTAATTAAAGTGTACGTAAAATATGCCTTCATGAACTTGATGATTTAATGCTTTGTAACTGGACTATTCGACTTATTTCAGTGAAATATGTTGCTACGTTACATGTTCTTCAAGCAGTTTCTGTAGTGTAGTGGTTATCATGTTCGCCTAACACGCGAAAGGTTCCTGGTTTGAAACCGGTTGGACACATTTTACGGTAAACCAAAACATTTCCTGTTTTATTTAAATTGGACGTTGAATGTGCCCTCATGAAGATGATGATTTCATGATTCTTCATTGTTGGCATAGGCCTATGGCAGTGAATTATGTTGCAACTTCACAAGTTTGACAGTTTCCGTAATGTAGTGGTTATCACGTTCGCCTAACACGTGAAAGGTTCCTGGTTTGAAACCGGGCGGAAACATTTTACGTATAACCAATAAAAATCGTATTTTATTTAAATTGGACCTAAAATGTGCTTTCATGAAGATAATGAATTCATGATTCTACCTTGTTGCCATAGGCCTATACCAGTGAAGTGTGTTGCAACTTCACAAGTTTGACAAGCAGTTTCCGTAGTGTAGTGGTTATCACGTTCGCCTCACACGCGAAAGGTCCCCGGTTCGAAACCGGGCGGAAACATTTTACGTAAAACCAAAACAATTCGTATTTTAATTAAAGTGTACGTAAAATATGCCTTCATGAACTTGATGATGTAATGATTTGTAACTGGACGATTCGACCTATTTTAGTGAAATATGTTGCTACGTTACATGTTCTTCAAGCAGTTTCCGTAGTGTAGTGGTTATCATGTTCGCCTAACACGCGAAAGGTTCCTGGTTTGAAACCGGTTGGAAACATTTTACGTATAACCAAAAAAAATCGTATTTTATTTAAATTGGACGTTGAATGTGCTTTCATGAAGATGATGATTTAATGATTCTTCATTGTTGGCGTAGGTCTATACCAGTGAAGTGTGTTGTAACTTAGCAGTTTGGAAAAGCTGTTTCCATATTGGAGTGGTTATCACGTTTGCCTCACACGCGAAAGGTCCCTAGTTTGAAACCGGGTGGAAACATTTTATCTAAAACCAAAAAATTCGGATTTTATTTAAAGTGGACGCAAAATGTGCCTTCATGAACTTGATGATTTAATGATTTGACATTGTTCGTTTCGACTTATTTCAGTGAAGTATGTTGCAACTTCACAAGTTTGACAGTTTCCGTAGTGTAGTGGTTATCACGTTTGCCTAACACGTGAAAGGTTCCTGGTTTGAAACCGGGTGGAAACATTTTATGTATAACCAAAAAAATCGTTTTTTATTTTAAGTGCAGGTAAAATGTGCCCTCATGAAGATGATGATTTCATGATTCTTCATTGTTGGCATAGGCCTATACCAGTGAAGTGTGTTGCAACTTCACGAGGTTGACAAGCAGTTTCCGTAGTGTAGTGGTTATCACGTTCGCCTAACCCGTGAAAGGTCCCCGGTTTGAAACCGGGCAGAAACATTTCACGTTAAACCAAAACAATTCGAATTTTATTTAATGAGGACGCAAAATGTGCCTTCATGAACGTGATGATTTCATGATTCTTCATTGTTGGCATAGGCCTATGCCAGTGAAGTATGTAGCAACTACCCATGTTCTTCAAGCAGTTTCCGTTTTGTCGTGGTTATCACGTTCGCCTCAAACGCGAAAGGTCCCTGGTTTGAAACCGGGTGGAAACATTTTATCTTAAACCAAAACAATTCGGATTTTATTTTAAGTGGACGCAAAATGTGCCTTCATGAACGTGATGATTTAATGATTTGACATTGTTCGTTTCGACTTATTTCAGTGAAATATGTTGCTACGTTACATGTTCTTCATGCAGTTTCTGTAGTGTAGTGGTTATCATGTTCACCTAACACGCGAAAGGTTCCTGGTTTGAAACCGGGTGGACACATTTTACGGTAAACCAAAACATTTCCTGTTTTATTTAAATTGCACGTAAAATGTGCCCTCATGAAGATGATGATTTCATGATTCTTCATTGTTGGCATAGGCCTATGGCAGTGAATTATGTTGCAACTTCACAAGTTTGACAGTTTCCGTAATGTAGTGGTTATCACGTTCGCCTAACACGTGAAAGGTTCCTGGTTTGAAACCGGGTGGAAACATTTTACGTATAACCAAAAAAATCGTTTTTTTATTTTAAGTGCAGGTAAAATGTGCCCTCATGAAGATAATGAATTCATGATTCTTCATTGTTGGCATAGGCCTATACCAGTGAAGTGTGTTGCAACTTCACGAGGTTGACAAGCAGTTTCCGTAGTGTAGTGGTTATCACGTTCGCCTAACCCGTGAAAGGTCCCCGGTTTGAAACCGGGCAGAAATATTTCACGTTAAACCAAAACAATTCGGATTTTATTTAATGAGGACGCAAAATGTGCCTTCATGAACGTGATGATTTCATGATTCTTCATTGTTGGCATAGGCCTATGCCAGTGAAGTATGTAGCAACTACCCATGTTCTTCAAGCAGTTTCCGTTTTGTCGTGGTTATCACGTTCGCCTCAAACGCGAAAGGTCCCTGGTTTGAAACCGGGTGGAAACATTTTATCTTAAACCAAAACAATTCGGATTTTATTTAAAGTGGACGCAAAATGTGCCTTCATGAACGTGATGATTTAATGATTTGACATTGTTCGTTTCGACTTATTTCAGTGAAATATGTTGCTACGTTACATGTTCTTCAAGCAGTTTCCGTAGTGTAGTGGTTATCACGTTCGCCTCACACGCGAAAGGTCCCCGGTTCGAAACCGGGCGGAAACATTTTACATAAAACCAAAACAATTCGTATTTTAATTAAAGTGTACGTAAAATATGCCTTCATGAACTTGATGATTTAATGATTTGACATTGTTCGTTTCGACTTATTTCAGTGAAATATGTTGCTACGTTACATGTTCTTCAAGCAGTTTCTGTAGTGTAGTGGTTATCATCTTCTTTGGTTCTTTCGGTAAAGTCACGTAGAATGAGAATAAATTGATAAAATAAAATAACACAATAATATTCTCACGACGTTTCGGCCACAACACAAGCGGCCTTCATCAGGTGAAGGGAGCGAGACTGTCTGGTAGGACAGCGCTGGAGTGAGAGAGCCACGTTCAGATCACGGCTTTTAAGCTGTGTGAGAGGAACAAAGAGCCTTGACGAAGGAATTAGCATAAAATTTAGCATTGAAAAGGCTGAATGATTAGCTTGTGACTGGTCACAGAAATAGCTATGTTAAAAGTTAAAGCATACACATCCGCAGAGGCACCCATTGTTAAAAGGAATTAGCATAGAATTTAGCATTGAAATAGCTAAATTAAGGCATTCGCTTGTAACTGCTACAGAAATAGTTACGTTGAAGTCAGAGCATACACATTCACCGAGGCACTTAGTACAAATCAAAACAGGAGAATTTAGCATTGAAATAACTAGGCGAATTTAGCATTGAAATAACTGGGTGATTTGCTAGTGACTGGTCACAGAAATGACTACAAAACTGAGCTATTCACAGTACTATATAGTGAACCAATAAAAACTAAAATAGAAATTATCTTCATGTTATCAATAAACTCTATATTCTCCAATCAGCTAAGCTACCAACCATAAGTCGTTATATATCACAATGCTATATGGCGAAAAAATGGGTGGATTCTTACCCTCAAATTTCCGTACCACGGATAGCTACGGGCCCCGTTCAGACGGACGAGTTTGTCCATGGTCGGAACAGAGGAGGGGGAGAGAGACAGCTGCGAAGCCCTAGTATACTCCATGTTGTAAACCATACCATTAACCGTGGTGTGAGAGGTATTAAGAAGCAATGCTGGCGAAAGAGCTGCGGTCTGAAGGTCATCGTAAAATTACAATTAATTAAGAACAGAAATGATTTAACACATCTTTCCAGTGGTTACTGAGCCTGAATCCATCTTCTCGGTTGAAATTGTCTCTGTGCTTGTATATGTGAATGGCCTCATGAACGAATCTCTCATGGTAGCCAGTTGGTTTGCAAAGAACCTCCGTCTTGGAGAAGTCAATGTCATGTGAGCCCACTGAATTGTAACAGTGATCTGCCACGGCAGAGGAGTTCGTCTTACCGTGTTTCAAGTCTGCTTTATGTTCGCGGATGCGATCCGAGATATGTCTTTTGGTTTCTCCAATGTAGCTACTACCACAGAGGCACTTTAGTTTGTAAACGCCCGGGTACTGTATGTCTGGAAGAGCATCTTTTACAGATGGAACTAAATCACGGATTTTGTGTACTGTGTTGAATCGGACCTGGATCTTGTGTTTATTCAGGATTTTGGAGATCTTTTTAGTGACCCCTGCAATGTAGGGTAAGGTGATGGTTTTGAGTGGCTCCACAAGAGGATCCTTCTTCATGACTGGAGTGATGGCTTTGCGGATTGTGTAGTCGGAGTAGCCATTAGCCCTGAGAGCCTGGTGTACATGTTTGAGTTCACTGGTAATGTGTTCCTGGTCGGAAATGCATTGGGCTCTATGGTATAGAGTCTTGATGAGGCAGTTCTTCTGGGATGGATGGTGGTGGGAATCCGGTTTCAAGTAAGCATCTGTATGGGTAGCTTTCCTGTAGACAGAGTGGCTCATTGAACCATCATGTCTCCTTTTAATTAAGACATCCAGAAAGGGTAGTTTGCCATCTTTTTCGACCTCCATGGTAAATCTGATGGCTGGGTGTATGGAATTGATGTGGTCGCGGAATTGGTCTAGAGCAGGCTGGCCATGTGGCCATATGACAAAGGTGTCATCAACGTACCTCTTCCATAAGGTCGGGCGTAGAGTGGCAGTCTGGATGGCGTCAGTTTCAAATTTTTCCATGAATACGTTGGCTACAACCGGAGATAGGGGGGAGCCCATTGGGGTGCCCTCAGTTTGTTTGTAGAAAGTTCCATTCCAGGTGAAGTATGTGTTGGTTAAGCAATGTCTCACCAGGGGGGGTACATCAGTATGCAGTCCTTGATGAACCAGGTCTTCAATGATAGCGATGGTGTCAGGTACCGGGACTTTGGTGAACAAGGACACCACATCAAAACTGACAAGCAGGTCGTTTGGGGACAGGGAAATGTCTTTGATTGTCGATACCAGGTGAGTAGAATTTAGTACCGCAGAGGTGGTTTTTCCAGTGAAAGGTCGCAGTATATCAGCCAGAAAACGTGCCAGTTTGTAGGTGGGGGAGCTGATAGTATAGACGATGGGACGAAGGGGTGTATCTTCTTTGTGTATCTTTGGAAGGCCATATAATCTTGGTGGTCTGGCAGCAGAGGGTTTCAACAAGAACTGTTTGTTCTCATCAATTAATGCTGTTGAATCAGAGATAATTTTGTTCGTTTTGGTGACCAGGCTGTTGGTGGGATCTCTTTTTATTTTTGTATAGCTGCCATCGTTGAGTAGTTCTTGAATTTTGTTGTTATATTCTGTTTTGTCCATGATGACAGTGGCATTGCCTTTGTCGGCTGAGAGAACGACAATATCATCCCTCTTTTTTAATTGAGATAATTCAAAACGTTCATCTTTGCTGATGTTGCTAGGTGGCAACTTAGCGTTTTTGAGGGTTGCAGCGATTTCAGATCTTGCTACGTCTGCAGAGATGTGACTCAAGCCCTTGAGTGCAACGTCGACATGGGCAATGATATCATTAACCGGTAAGTGTCTCGGTGTGACAGCAAAGTTTAGACCTTTAGCTAAAACGGATTTCAGACCATCAGAAATGGAACTGTTACTGCGATTAATTACGACTTTGTTGACGTCTATCTTTTCGGTGTGTGGATCCGATTTTTTGCTGGAGAGGTGATTGAATTTGGAAATCAAATTGTCCCTACAATTGTAACAGATCACAATTGTAACAGATCACTGTTACAATTCAGTGGGCTCACATGACATTGACTTCTCCAAGACGGAGGTTCTTTGCAAACCAACTGGCTACCATGAGAGATTCGTTCATGAGGCCATTCACATATACAAGCACAGAGACAATTTCAACCGAGAAGATGGATTCAGGCTCAGTAACCACTGGAAAGATGTGTTAAATCATTTCTGTTCTTAATTAATTGTAATTTTACGATGACCTTCAGACCGCAGCTCTTTCGCCAGCATTGCCTCTTAATACCTCTCACACCACGGTTAATGGTATGGTTTACAACATGGAGTATACTAGGGCTTCGCAGCTG
This sequence comes from Petromyzon marinus, assembly GCF_048934315.1. Taxonomy (NCBI): domain Eukaryota; kingdom Metazoa; phylum Chordata; class Hyperoartia; order Petromyzontiformes; family Petromyzontidae; genus Petromyzon; species Petromyzon marinus. The sequence continues at coordinate 16,815,371 of NC_133703.1, read as the reverse complement.
TCTCTCTCCCCCTCCTCTGTTCCGACCATGGACGAACTCGTCCGTCTGAACGGGGCCCGTAGCTATCCGTGGTACGGAAATTTGAGGGTAAGAATCCACCCATTTTTTCGCCATATAGCATTGTGATATATAACGACTTATGGTTGGTAGCTTAGCTGATTGGAGAATATAGAGTTTATTGATAACATGAAGATAATTTCTATTTTAGTTTTTATTGGTTCACTATATAGTACTGTGAATAGCTCAGTTTTGTAGTCATTTCTGTGACCAGTCACTAGCAAATCACCCAGTTATTTCAATGCTAAATTCGCCTACTTATTTCAATGCTAAATTCTCCTGTTTTGATTTGTACTAAGTGCCTCGGTGAATGTGTATGCTCTGACTTCAACGTAACTATTTCTGTAGCAGTTACAAGCGAATGCCTTAATTTAGCTATTTCAATGCTAAATTCTATGCTAATTCCTTTTAACAATGGGTGCCTCTGCGGATGTGTATGCTTTAACTTTTAACATAGCTATTTCTGTGACCAGTCACAAGCTAATCATTCAGCCTTTTCAATGCTAAATTTTATGCTAATTCCTTCGTCAAGGCTCTTTGTTCCTCTCACACAGCTTAAAAGCCGTGATCTGAACGTGGCTCTCTCACTCCAGCGCTGTCCTACCAGACAGTCTCGCTCCCTTCACCTGATGAAGGCCGCTTGTGTTGTGGCCGAAACGTCGTGAGAATATTATTGTGTTATTTTATTTTATCAATTGATTATTTTATTCTCATTCTACGTGACTTTACCGAAAGAACCAAAGAAGATGAATCATTGCAGTCACGAAAGCTTTAAATCGAAATTTAGTGGTTATCATGTTCGCCTAACACGCGAAAGGTTCCTGGTTTGAAACCGGTTGGACACATTTTACGGTAAACCAAAACATTTCCTGTTTTATTTAAATTGGACGTTTAATGTGCCCTCATGAAGATGATGATTTCATGATTCTTCATTGTTGGCATAGGCCTATGGCAGTGAAGTATGTTGGAACTTCACAAGTTTGACAGTTTCCGTAATGTAGTGGTTATCACGTTCGCCTAACACGTGAAAGGTTCCTGGTTTGAAACCGGGTGGAAACATTTTACGTATAACCAATAAAAATCGTATTTTATTTAAATTGGACCTAAAATGTGCTTTCATGAAGATAATGAATTCATGATTCTACCTTGTTGCCATAGGCCTATACCAGTGAAGTGTGTTGCAACTTCACAAGTTTGACAAGCAGTTTCCGTAGTGTAGTGGTTATCACGTTCGCCTCACACGCGAAAGGTCCCCGGTTCGAAACCGGGCGGAAACATTTTACGTAAAACCAAAACAATTCGTATTTTAATTAAAGTGTACGTAAAATATGCCTTCATGAACGTGATGATTTAATGATTTGACATTGTTCGTTTCGACTTATTTCAGTGAAATATGTTGCTACGTTACATGTTCTTCATGCAGTTTCTGTAGTGTAGTGGTTATCATGTTCGCCTAACACGCGAACGGTTCCTGGTTTGAAACCGGGTGGACACATTTTACGGTAAACCAAAACATTTCCTGTTTTATTTAAATTGCACGTAAAATGTGCCCTCATGAAGATGATGATTTCATGATTCTTCATTGTTGGCATAGGCCTATGGCAGTGAATTATGTTGCAACTTCACAAGTTTGACAGTTTCCGTAATGTAGTGGTTATCACGTTCGCCTAACACGTGAAAGGTTCCTGGTTTGAAACCGGGTGGAAACATTTTACGTATAACCAAAAAAATCGTTTTTTTATTTTAATTGCAGGTAAAATGTGCCCTCATGAAGATAATGAATTCATTATTCTTCATTGTTGGCATAGGCCTATACCAGTGAAGTGTGTTGCAACTTCACGAGGTTGACAAGCAGTTTCCGTAGTGTAGTGGTTATCACGTTCGCCTAACCCGTGAAAGGTCCCCGGTTTGAAACCGGGCAGAAACATTTCACGTTATACCAAAACAATTCGTATTTTAATTAAAGTGTACGTAAAATATGCCTTCATGAACGTGATGATTTAATGATTTGACATTGTTCGTTTCGACTTATTTCAGTGAAATATGTTGCTACGTTACATGTTCTTCATGCAGTTTCTGTAGTGTAGTGGTTATCATGTTCGCCTAACACGCGAAAGGTTCCTGGTTTGAAACCGGTTGGACACATTTTACGGTAAACCAAAACATTTCCTGTTTTATTTAAATTGGACGTTGAATGTGCCCTCATGAAGATGATGATTTCATGATTCTTCATTGTTGGCATAGGCCTATGGCAGTGAAGTATGTTGCAACTTCACAAGTTTGACAGTTTCCTTAATGTAGTGGTTATCACGTTCGCCTAACACGTGAAAGGTTCCTGGTTTGAAACCGGGCGGAAACATTTTACGTATAACCAATAAAAATCGTATTTTATTTAAATTGGACCTAAAATGTGCTTTCATGAAGATAATGAATTCATGATTCTACCTTGTTGGCATAGGCCTATACCAGTGAAGTGTGTTGCAACTTCACAAGTTTGACAAGCAGGTACCGTAGTGTAGTGGTTATCACGTTCGCCTCACACGCGAAAGGTCCCCGGTTCGAAACCGGGCGGAAACATTTTACGTAAAACCAAAACAATTCGTATTTTAATTAAAGTGTACGTAAAATATGCCTTCATGAACTTGATGATGTAATGATTTGTAACTGGACGATTCGACCTATTTTAGTGAAATATGTTGCTACGTTACATGTTCTTCAAGCAGTTTCCGTAGTGTAGTGGTTATCCTGTTTGCCTAACACGCGAAAGGTTCCTGGTTTGAAACCGGTTGGAAACATTTTACGTATAACCAAAAAAAATCGTATTTTATTTAAATTGGACGTTGAATGTGCTTTCATGAAGATGATGATTTAATGATTCTTCATTGTTGGCGTAGGTCTATACCAGTGAAGTGTGTTGTAACTTAGCAGTTTGGAAAAGCTGTTTCCATATTGGAGTGGTTATCACGTTTGCCTCACACGCGAAAGGTCCCTAGTTTGAAACCGGGTGGAAACATTTTATCTAAAACCAAAAAATTCGGATTTTATTTAAAGTGGACGCAAAATGTGCCTTCATGAACGTGATGATTTCATGATTCTTCATTGTTGGCATTGGCCTATGCCAGTGAAGTGTGTTGCAACTTCACAAGTTTGACAAGCAGGTACCGTAGTGTAGTGGTTATCACGTTCGCCTCACACGCGAAAGGTCCCCGGTTCGAAACCGGGCGGAAACATTTTACGTTAAACCAAAACAATTCGTATTTTATTTAAATAGGACACAAAATGTGCCCTCATGAAGGTGATGATTTCATGAAGATGATGATTGTTGGCATTGGCCTATGCCAGTGAAGTATGTTGCAGCTTCACAAGTTTGACAACCAGTTTCCGTAGTGTATTGGTTATCATGTTCGCCTAACACGCGAAAGGTCCCTGGTTCGAAACCGGGCGGAAACATTTTACGTATAACCAATAAAAATCTATTTTATTTAAATTGGACCTAAAATGTGCTTTCATGAAGATAATGAATTCATGATTCTTCATTGTTGGCATAGGCCTATACCAGTGAAGTGTGTTGCAACTTCACGAGTTTGACAAGCAGTTTCCGTAGTGTAGTGGTTATTACGTTTGCCTAACATGTGAAAGGTTCCTGGTTTGAAACCGGGCGGAAACATTCTATGTAAAACCAAAACAATTTGTATTTTATTTAAAGTGGACGTAAAATATGCCTTCATGAACTTGATGATTTAATGATTTGACACTGGACGTTTCGAAATATTTCAGTGAAATATGTTGCTACGTTACATGTTCTTCAAGCAGTTTCCGTAGTGTAGTGGTTATCACGTTCGCCTAACACGCGAAAGGTCCCTGGTTTGAAACCGGGCAGAAACATTTTACGTTAAACCAAAACAATTCGTATTTTATTTAAATAGGACACAAAATGTGCCTTCATGAACGTGATGATTTCATGATTCTTCATTGTTGGCATTGGCCTATGCCAGTGAAGTATGTTGCAACTTCACAAGTTTGACAAGCAGATTCCGTAGTGTAGTGGTTATCACGTTCGCCTAACACGTGAAAGGGTCCTGGTTTGAAACCGTGTGGAAACATTTTACGTATAACCAAAAAAAATCGTGTTTTTTTTAAATTGCACGTTAAATGTGCTTTCATGAAGATGATGATTTCATGATTCTTCATTGTTGGCATAGGTCTATACCAGTGAAGTGTGTTGCAACTTCTCGAGTTTGACAAGCAGTTTCCGTAGTGTAGTGGTTATTACGTTTGCCTAACACGTGAAAGTTCCTGGTTTGAAACCGGGCGGAAACATTCTATGTAAAACCAAAACAATTTGTATTTTATTTAAAGTGGACGTAAAATATGCCTTCATGAACTTGATGATTTAATGATTTGACACTGGACGTTTCGAAATATTTCAGTGAAATATGTTGCTACGTTACATGTTCTTCAAGCAGTTTCCGTAGTGTAGTGGTTATCACGTTCGCCTAACACGCGAAAGGTTCCTGGTTTGAAACCGGGCAGAAACATTTTACGTTAAACCAAAACAATTCGTATTTTATTTAAATAGGACACAAAATGTGCCCTCATGAAGGTGATGATTTCATGAAGATGATGATTGTTGGCATTGGCCTATGCCAGTGAAGTATGTTGCAGCTTCACAAGTTTGACAACCAGTTTCCGTAGTGTATTGGTTATCATGTTCGCCTAACACGCGAAAGGTCCCTGGTTCGAAACCGGGCGGAAACATTTTACGTATAACCAATAAAAATCTATTTTATTTAAATTGGACCTAAAATGTGCTTTCATGAAGATAATGAATTCATGATTCTTCATTGTTGGCATAGGCCTATACCAGTGAAGTGTGTTGCAACTTCACGAGTTTGACAAGCAGTTTCCGTAGTGTAGTGGTTATTACGTTTGACTAACACGTGAAAGGTTCCTGGTTTGAAACCGGGCGGAAACATTTTACATAAAACCAAAACAATTCGTATTTTAATTAAAGTGTACATAAAATATGCCTTCATGAACTTGATGATTTAATGCTTTGTAACTGGACTATTCGACTTATTTCAGTGAAATATGTTGCTACGTTACATGTTCTTCAAGCAGTTTCTGTAGTGTAGTGGTTATCATGTTCGCCTAACACGCGAAAGGTTCCTGGTTTGAAACCGGTTGGACACATTTTACGGTAAACCAAAACATTTCCTGTTTTATTTAAATTGGACGTTGAATGTGCCCTCATGAAGATGATGATTTCATGATTCTTCATTGTTGGCATAGGCCTATGGCAGTGAATTATGTTGCAACTTCACAAGTTTGACAGTTTCCGTAGTGTAGTGGTTATCACGTTCGCCTAACACGTGAAAGGTTCCTGGTTTGAAACCGGGCGGAAACATTTTACGTATAACCAATAAAAATCGTATTTTATTTAAATTGGACCTAAAATGTGCTTTCATGAAGATAATGAATTCATGATTCTACCTTGTTGCCATAGGCCTATACCAGTGAAGTGTGTTGCAACTTCACAAGTTTGACAAGCAGTTTCCGTAGTGTAGTGGTTATCACGTTCGCCTCACACGCGAAAGGTCCCCGGTTCGAAACCGGGCGGAAACATTTTACGTAAAACCAAAACAATTCGTATTTTAATTAAAGTGTACGTAAAATATGCCTTCATGAACTTGATGATGTAATGATTTGTAACTGGACGATTCGACCTATTTTAGTGAAATATGTTGCTACGTTACATGTTCTTCAAGCAGTTTCCGTAGTGTAGTGGTTATCATGTTCGCCTAACACGCGAAAGGTTCCTGGTTTGAAACCGGTTGGAAACATTTTACGTATAACCAAAAAAAATCGTATTTTATTTAAATTGGACGTTGAATGTGCTTTCATGAAGATGATGATTTAATGATTCTTCATTGTTGGCGTAGGTCTATACCAGTGAAGTGTGTTGTAACTTAGCAGTTTGGAAAAGCTGTTTCCATATTGGAGTGGTTATCACGTTTGCCTCACACGCGAAAGGTCCCTAGTTTGAAACCGGGTGGAAACATTTTATCTAAAACCAAAAAATTCGGATTTTATTTAAAGTGGACGCAAAATGTGCCTTCATGAACTTGATGATTTAATGATTTGACATTGTTCGTTTCGACTTATTTCAGTGAAGTATGTTGCAACTTCACAAGTTTGACAGTTTCCGTAGTGTAGTGGTTATCACGTTTGCCTAACACGTGAAAGGTTCCTGGTTTGAAACCGGGTGGAAACATTTTATGTATAACCAAAAAAATCGTTTTTTATTTTAAGTGCAGGTAAAATGTGCCCTCATGAAGATGATGATTTCATGATTCTTCATTGTTGGCATAGGCCTATACCAGTGAAGTGTGTTGCAACTTCACGAGGTTGACAAGCAGTTTCCGTAGTGTAGTGGTTATCACGTTCGCCTAACCCGTGAAAGGTCCCCGGTTTGAAACCGGGCAGAAACATTTCACGTTAAACCAAAACAATTCGAATTTTATTTAATGAGGACGCAAAATGTGCCTTCATGAACGTGATGATTTCATGATTCTTCATTGTTGGCATAGGCCTATGCCAGTGAAGTATGTAGCAACTACCCATGTTCTTCAAGCAGTTTCCGTTTTGTCGTGGTTATCACGTTCGCCTCAAACGCGAAAGGTCCCTGGTTTGAAACCGGGTGGAAACATTTTATCTTAAACCAAAACAATTCGGATTTTATTTTAAGTGGACGCAAAATGTGCCTTCATGAACGTGATGATTTAATGATTTGACATTGTTCGTTTCGACTTATTTCAGTGAAATATGTTGCTACGTTACATGTTCTTCATGCAGTTTCTGTAGTGTAGTGGTTATCATGTTCACCTAACACGCGAAAGGTTCCTGGTTTGAAACCGGGTGGACACATTTTACGGTAAACCAAAACATTTCCTGTTTTATTTAAATTGCACGTAAAATGTGCCCTCATGAAGATGATGATTTCATGATTCTTCATTGTTGGCATAGGCCTATGGCAGTGAATTATGTTGCAACTTCACAAGTTTGACAGTTTCCGTAATGTAGTGGTTATCACGTTCGCCTAACACGTGAAAGGTTCCTGGTTTGAAACCGGGTGGAAACATTTTACGTATAACCAAAAAAATCGTTTTTTTATTTTAAGTGCAGGTAAAATGTGCCCTCATGAAGATAATGAATTCATGATTCTTCATTGTTGGCATAGGCCTATACCAGTGAAGTGTGTTGCAACTTCACGAGGTTGACAAGCAGTTTCCGTAGTGTAGTGGTTATCACGTTTGCCTAACCCGTGAAAGGTCCCCGGTTTGAAACCGGGCAGAAATATTTCACGTTAAACCAAAACAATTCGGATTTTATTTAATGAGGACGCAAAATGTGCCTTCATGAACGTGATGATTTCATGATTCTTCATTGTTGGCATAGGCCTATGCCAGTGAAGTATGTAGCAACTACCCATGTTCTTCAAGCAGTTTCCGTTTTGTCGTGGTTATCACGTTCGCCTCAAACGCGAAAGGTCCCTGGTTTGAAACCGGGTGGAAACATTTTATCTTAAACCAAAACAATTCGGATTTTATTTAAAGTGGACGCAAAATGTGCCTTCATGAACGTGATGATTTAATGATTTGACATTGTTCGTTTCGACTTATTTCAGTGAAATATGTTGCTACGTTACATGTTCTTCAAGCAGTTTCCGTAGTGTAGTGGTTATCACGTTCGCCTCACACGCGAAAGGTCCCCGGTTCGAAACCGGGCGGAAACATTTTACATAAAACCAAAACAATTCGTATTTTAATTAAAGTGTACGTAAAATATGCCTTCATGAACTTGATGATTTAATGATTTGACATTGTTCGTTTCGACTTATTTCAGTGAAATATGTTGCTACGTTACATGTTCTTCAAGCAGTTTCTGTAGTGTAGTGGTTATCATCTTCTTTGGTTCTTTCGGTAAAGTCACGTAGAATGAGAATAAATTGATAAAATAAAATAACACAATAATATTCTCACGACGTTTCGGCCACAACACAAGCGGCCTTCATCAGGTGAAGGGAGCGAGACTGTCTGGTAGGACAGCGCTGGAGTGAGAGAGCCACGTTCAGATCACGGCTTTTAAGCTGTGTGAGAGGAACAAAGAGCCTTGACGAAGGAATTAGCATAAAATTTAGCATTGAAAAGGCTGAATGATTAGCTTGTGACTGGTCACAGAAATAGCTATGTTAAAAGTTAAAGCATACACATCCGCAGAGGCACCCATTGTTAAAAGGAATTAGCATAGAATTTAGCATTGAAATAGCTAAATTAAGGCATTCGCTTGTAACTGCTACAGAAATAGTTACGTTGAAGTCAGAGCATACACATTCACCGAGGCACTTAGTACAAATCAAAACAGGAGAATTTAGCATTGAAATAACTAGGCGAATTTAGCATTGAAATAACTGGGTGATTTGCTAGTGACTGGTCACAGAAATGACTACAAAACTGAGCTATTCACAGTACTATATAGTGAACCAATAAAAACTAAAATAAAAATTATCTTCATGTTATCAATAAACTCTATATTCTCCAATCAGCTAAGCTACCAACCATAAGTCGTTATATATCACAATGCTATATGGCGAAAAAATGGGTGGATTCTTACCCTCAAATTTCCGTACCACGGATAGCTACGGGCCCCGTTCAGACGGACGAGTTTGTCCATGGTCGGAACAGAGGAGGGGGAGAGAGACAGCTGCGAAGCCCTAGTATACTCCATGTTGTAAACCATACCATTAACCGTGGTGTGAGAGGTATTAAGAAGCAATGCTGGCGAAAGAGCTGCGGTCTGAAGGTCATCGTAAAATTACAATTAATTAAGAACAGAAATGATTTAACACATCTTTCCAGTGGTTACTGAGCCTGAATCCATCTTCTCGGTTGAAATTGTCTCTGTGCTTGTATATGTGAATGGCCTCATGAACGAATCTCTCATGGTAGCCAGTTGGTTTGCAAAGAACCTCCGTCTTGGAGAAGTCAATGTCATGTGAGCCCACTGAATTGTAACAGTGATCTGCCACGGCAGAGGAGTTCGTCTTACCGTGTTTCAAGTCTGCTTTATGTTCGCGGATGCGATCCGAGATATGTCTTTTGGTTTCTCCAATGTAGCTACTACCACAGAGGCACTTTAGTTTGTAAACGCCCGGGTACTGTATGTCTGGAAGAGCATCTTTTACAGATGGAACTAAATCACGGATTTTGTGTACTGTGTTGAATCGGACCTGGATCTTGTGTTTATTCAGGATTTTGGAGATCTTTTTAGTGACCCCTGCAATGTAGGGTAAGGTGATGGTTTTGAGTGGCTCCACAAGAGGATCCTTCTTCATGACTGGAGTGATGGCTTTGCGGATTGTGTAGTCGGAGTAGCCATTAGCCCTGAGAGCCTGGTGTACATGTTTGAGTTCACTGGTAATGTGTTCCTGGTCGGAAATGCATTGGGCTCTATGGTATAGAGTCTTGATGAGGCAGTTCTTCTGGGATGGATGGTGGTGGGAATCCGGTTTCAAGTAAGCATCTGTATGGGTAGCTTTCCTGTAGACAGAGTGGCTCATTGAACCATCATGTCTCCTTTTAATTAAGACATCCAGAAAGGGTAGTTTGCCATCTTTTTCGACCTCCATGGTAAATCTGATGGCTGGGTGTATGGAATTGATGTGGTCGCGGAATTGGTCTAGAGCAGGCTGGCCATGTGGCCATATGACAAAGGTGTCATCAACGTACCTCTTCCATAAGGTCGGGCGTAGAGTGGCAGTCTGGATGGCGTCAGTTTCAAATTTTTCCATGAATACGTTGGCTACAACCGGAGATAGGGGGGAGCCCATTGGGGTGCCCTCAGTTTGTTTGTAGAAAGTTCCATTCCAGGTGAAGTATGTGTTGGTTAAGCAATGTCTCACCAGGGGGGGTACATCAGTATGCAGTCCTTGATGAACCAGGTCTTCAATGATAGCGATGGTGTCAGGTACCGGGACTTTGGTGAACAAGGACACCACATCAAAACTGACAAGCAGGTCGTTTGGGGACAGGGAAATGTCTTTGATTGTCGATACCAGGTGAGTAGAATTTAGTACCGCAGAGGTGGTTTTTCCAGTGAAAGGTCGCAGTATATCAGCCAGAAAACGTGCCAGTTTGTAGGTGGGGGAGCTGATAGTATAGACGATGGGACGAAGGGGTGTATCTTCTTTGTGTATCTTTGGAAGGCCATATAATCTTGGTGGTCTGGCAGCAGAGGGTTTCAACAAGAACTGTTTGTTCTCATCAGAGATAATTTTGTTCGTTTTGGTGACCAGGCTGTTGGTGGGATCTCTTTTTATTTTTGTATAGCTGCCATCGTTGAGTAGTTCTTGAATTTTGTTGTTATATTCTGTTTTGTCCATGATGACAGTGGCATTGCCTTTGTCGGCTGAGAGAACGACAATATCATCCCTCTTTTTTAATTGAGATAATTCAAAACGTTCATCTTTGCTGATGTTGCTAGGTGGCAACTTAGCGTTTTTGAGGGTTGCAGCGATTTCAGATCTTGCTACGTCTGCAGAGATGTGACTCAAGCCCTTGAGTGCAACGTCGACATGGGCAATGATATCATTAACCGGTAAGTGTCTCGGTGTGACAGCAAAGTTTAGACCTTTAGCTAAAACGGATTTCAGACCATCAGAAATGGAACTGTTACTGCGATTAATTACGACTTTGTTGACGTCTATCTTTTCGGTGTGTGGATCCGATTTTTTGCTGGAGAGGTGATTGAATTTGGAAATCAAATTGTCCCTACAATTGTAACAGATCACAATTGTAACAGATCACTGTTACAATTCAGTGGGCTCACATGACATTGACTTCTCCAAGACGGAGGTTCTTTGCAAACCAACTGGCTACCATGAGAGATTCGTTCATGAGGCCATTCACATATACAAGCACAGAGACAATTTCAACCGAGAAGATGGATTCAGGCTCAGTAACCACTGGAAAGATGTGTTAAATCATTTCTGTTCTTAATTAATTGTAATTTTACGATGACCTTCAGACCGCAGCTCTTTCGCCAGCATTGCCTCTTAATACCTCTCACACCACGGTTAATGGTATGGTTTACAACATGGAGTATACTAGGGCTTCGCAGCTGTCTCTCTCCCCCTCCTCTGTTCCGACCATGGACGAACTCGTCCGTCTGAACGGGGCCCGTAGCTATCCGTGGTACGGAAATTTGAGGGTAAGAATCCACCCATTTTTTCGCCATATAGCATTGTGATATATAACGACTTATGGTTGGTAGCTTAGCTGATTGGAGAATATAGAGTTTATTGATAACATGAAGATAATTTCTATTTTAGTTTTTATTGGTTCACTATATAGTACTGTGAATAGCTCAGTTTTGTAGTCATTTCTGTGACCAGTCACTAGCAAATCACCCAGTTATTTCAATGCTAAATTCGCCTACTTATTTCAATGCTAAATTCTCCTGTTTTGATTTGTACTAAGTGCCTCGGTGAATGTGTATGCTCTGACTTCAACGTAACTATTTCTGTAGCAGTTACAAGCGAATGCCTTAATTTAGCTATTTCAATGCTAAATTCTATGCTAATTCCTTTTAACAATGGGTGCCTCTGCGGATGTGTATGCTTTAACTTTTAACATAGCTATTTCTGTGACCAGTCACAAGCTAATCATTCAGCCTTTTCAATGCTAAATTTTATGCTAATTCCTTCGTCAAGGCTCTTTGTTCCTCTCACACAGCTTAAAAGCCGTGATCTGAACGTGGCTCTCTCACTCCAGCGCTGTCCTACCAGACAGTCTCGCTCCCTTCACCTGATGAAGGCCGCTTGTGTTGTGGCCGAAACGTCGTGAGAATATTATTGTGTTATTTTATTTTATCAATTGATTATTTTATTCTCATTCTACGTGACTTTACCGAAAGAACCAAAGAAGATGAATCATTGCAGTCACGAAAGCTTTAAATCGAAATTTAGTGGTTATCATGTTCGCCTAACACGCGAAAGGTTCCTGGTTTGAAACCGGTTGGACACATTTTACGGTAAACCAAAACATTTCCTGTTTTATTTAAATTGGACGTTTAATGTGCCCTCATGAAGATGATGATTTCATGATTCTTCATTGTTGGCATAGGCCTATGGCAGTGAAGTATGTTGGAACTTCACAAGTTTGACAGTTTCCGTAATGTAGTGGTTATCACGTTCGCCTAACACGTGAAAGGTTCCTGGTTTGAAACCGGGTGGAAACATTTTACGTATAACCAATAAAAATCGTATTTTATTTAAATTGGACCTAAAATGTGCTTTCATGAAGATAATGAATTCATGATTCTACCTTGTTGCCATAGGCCTATACCAGTGAAGTGTGTTGCAACTTCACAAGTTTGACAAGCAGTTTCCGTAGTGTAGTGGTTATCACGTTCGCCTCACACGCGAAAGGTCCCCGGTTCGAAACCGGGCGGAAACATTTTACGTAAAACCAAAACAATTCGTATTTTAATTAAAGTGTACGTAAAATATGCCTTCATGAACTTGATGATGTAATGATTTGTAACTGGACGATTCGACCTATTTTAGTGAAATATGTTGCTACGTTACATGTTCTTCAAGCAGTTTCCGTAGTGTAGTGGTTATCATGTTCGCCTAACACGCGAAAGGTTCCTGGTTTGAAACCGGTTGGAAACATTTTACGTATAACCAAAAAAAATCGTATTTTATTTAAATTGGACGTTGAATGTGCTTTCATGAAGATGATGATTTAATGATTCTTCATTGTTGGCGTAGGTCTATACCAGTGAAGTGTGTTGTAACTTAGCAGTTTGGAAAAGCTGTTTCCATATTGGAGTGGTTATCACGTTTGCCTCACACGCGAAAGGTCCCTAGTTTGAAACCGGGTGGAAACATTTTATCTAAAACCAAAAAATTCGGATTTTATTTAAAGTGGACGCAAAATGTGCCTTCATGAACTTGATGATTTAATGATTTGACATTGTTCGTTTCGACTTATTTCAGTGAAGTATGTTGCAACTTCACAAGTTTGACAGTTTCCGTAGTGTAGTGGTTATCACGTTTGCCTAACACGTGAAAGGTTCCTGGTTTGAAACCGGGTGGAAACATTTTATGTATAACCAAAAAAAAATCTTTTTTTATTTTAAGTGCAGGTAAAATGTGCCCTCATGAAGATGATGATTTCATGATTCTTCATTGTTGGCATAGGCCTATACCAGTGAAGTGTGTTGCAACTTCACGAGGTTGACAAGCAGTTTCCGTAGTGTAGTGGTTATCACGTTCGCCTAACCCGTGAAAGGTCCCCGGTTTGAAACCGGGCAGAAACATTTCACGTTAAACCAAAACAATTCGGATTTTATTTAATGAGGACGCAAAATGTGCCTTCATGAACGTGATGATTTCATGATTCTTCATTGTTGGCATAGGCCTATGCCAGTGAAGTATGTAGCAACTACCCATGTTCTTCAAGCAGTTTCCGTTTTGTCGTGGTTATCACGTTCGCCTCAAACGCGAAAGGTCCCTGGTTTGAAACCGGGTGGAAACATTTTATCTTAAACCAAAACAATTCGGATTTTATTTAAAGTGGACACAAAATGTGCCTTCATGAACGTGATGATTTAATGATTTGACATTGTTCGTTTCGACTTATTTCAGTGAAATATGTTGCTACGTTACATGTTCTTCATGCAGTTTCTGTAGTGTAGTGGTTATCATGTTCGCCTAACACGCGAAAGGTTCCTGGTTTGAAACCGGGTGGACACATTTTACGGTAAACCAAAACATTTCCTGTTTTATTTAAATTGCACGTAAAATGTGCCCTCATGAAGATGATGATTTCATGATTCTTCATTGTTGGCATAGGCCTATGGCAGTGAATTATGTTGCAACTTCACAAGTTTGACAGTTTCCGTAATGTAGTGGTTATCACGTTCGCCTAACACGTGAAAGGTTCCTGGTTTGAAACCGGGTGGAAACATTTTACGTATAACCAAAAAAATCGTTTTTTATTTTAAGTGCAGGTAAAATGTGCCCTCATGAAGATAATGAATTCATGATTCTTCATTGTTGGCATAGGCCTATACCAGTGAAGTGTGTTGCAACTTCACGAGGTTGACAAGCAGTTTCCGTAGTGTAGTGGTTATCACGTTCGCCTAACCCGTGAAAGGTCCCCGGTTTGAAACCGGGCAGAAACATTTCACGTTAAACCAAAACAATTCGGATTTTATTTAATGAGGACGCAAAATGTGCCTTCATGAACGTGATGATTTCATGATTCTTCATTGTTGGCATAGGCCTATGCCAGTGAAGTATGTAGCAACTACCCATGTTCTTCAAGCAGTTTCCGTTTTGTCGTGGTTATCACGTTCGCCTCAAACGCGAAAGGTCCCTGGTTTGAAACCGGGTGGAAACATTTTATCTTAAACCAAAACAATTCGGATTTTATTTAAAGTGGACGCAAAATGTGCCTTCATGAACGTGATGATTTAATGATTTGACATTGTTCGTTTCGACTTATTTCAGTGAAATATGTTGCTACGTTACATGTTCTTCAAGCAGTTTCCGTAGTGTAGTGGTTATCACGTTCGCCTCACACGCGAAAGGTCCCCGGTTCGAAACCGGGCGGAAACATTTTACATAAAACCAAAACAATTCGTATTTTAATTAAAGTGTACGTAAAATATGCCTTCATGAACTTGATGATTTAATGCTTTGTAACTGGACTATTCGACTTATTTCAGTGAAATATGTTGCTACGTTACATGTTCTTCAAGCAGTTTCTGTAGTGTAGTGGTTATCATGTTCGCCTAACACGCGAAAGGTTCCTGGTTTGAAACCGGTTGGACACATTTTACGGTAAACCAAAACATTTCCTGTTTTATTTAAATTGGACGTTTAATGTGCCCTCATGAAGATGATGATTTCATGATTCTTCATTGTTGGCATAGGCCTATGGCAGTGAAGTATGTTGGAACTTCACAAGTTTGACAGTTTCCGTAATGTAGTGGTTATCACGTTCGCCTAACACGTGAAAGGTTCCTGGTTTGAAACCGGGCGGAAACATTTTACGTATAACCAATAAAAATCGTATTTTATTTAAATTGGACCTAAAATGTGCTTTCATGAAGATAATGAATTCATGATTCTACCTTGTTGGCATAGGCCTATACCAGTGAAGTGTGTTGCAACTTCACAAGTTTGACAAGCAGTTTCCGTAGTGTAGTGGTTATCACGTTCGCCTCACACGCGAAAGGTCCCCGGTTCGAAACCGGGCGGAAACATTTTACGTAAAACCAAAACAATTCGTATTTTAATTAAAGTGTACGTAAAATATGCCTTCATGAACTTGATGATGTAATGATTTGTAACTGGACGATTCGACCTATTTTAGTGAAATATGTTGCTACGTTACATGTTCTTCAAGCAGTTTCCGTAGTGTAGTGGTTATCATGTTCGCCTAACACGCGAAAGGTTCCTGGTTTGAAACCGGTTGGAAACATTTTACGTATAACCAAAAAAAATCGTATTTTATTTAAATTGGACGTTGAATGTGCTTTCATGAAGATGATGATTTAATGATTCTTCATTGTTGGCGTAGGTCTATACCAGTGAAGTGTGTTGTAACTTAGCAGTTTGGAAAAGCTGTTTCCATATTGGAGTGGTTATCACGTTTGCCTCACACGCGAAAGGTCCCTAGTTTGAAACCGGGTGGAAACATTTTATCTAAAACCAAAAAATTCGGATTTTATTTAAAGTGGACGCAAAATGTGCCTTCATGAACTTGATGATTTAATGATTTGACATTGTTCGTTTCGACTTATTTCAGTGAAGTATGTTGCAACTTCACAAGTTTGACAGTTTCCGTAGTGTAGTGGTTATCACGTTTGCCTAACACGTGAAAGGTTCCTGGTTTGAAACCGGGTGGAAACATTTTATGTATAACCAAAAAAAAATCTTTTTTTATTTTAAGTGCAGGTAAAATGTGCCCTCATGAAGATGATGATTTCATGATTCTTCATTGTTGGCATAGGCCTATACCAGTGAAGTGTGTTGCAACTTCACGAGGTTGACAAGCAGTTTCCGTAGTGTAGTGGTTATCACGTTCGCCTAACCCGTGAAAGGTCCCCGGTTTGAAACCGGGCAGAAACATTTCACGTTAAACCAAAACAATTCGGATTTTATTTAATGAGGACGCAAAATGTGCCTTCATGAACGTGATGATTTCATGATTCTTCATTGTTGGCATAGGCCTATGCCAGTGAAGTATGTAGCAACTACCCATGTTCTTCAAGCAGTTTCCGTTTTGTCGTGGTTATCACGTTCGCCTCAAACGCGAAAGGTCCCTGGTTTGAAACCGGGTGGAAACATTTTATCTTAAACCAAAACAATTCGGATTTTATTTAAAGTGGACACAAAATGTGCCTTCATGAACGTGATGATTTAATGATTTGACATTGTTCGTTTCGACTTATTTCAGTGAAATATGTTGCTACGTTACATGTTCTTCATGCAGTTTCTGTAGTGTAGTGGTTATCATGTTCGCCTAACACGCGAAAGGTTCCTGGTTTGAAACCGGGTGGACACATTTTACGGTAAACCAAAACATTTCCTGTTTTATTTAAATTGCACGTAAAATGTGCCCTCATGAAGATGATGATTTCATGATTCTTCATTGTTGGCATAGGCCTATGGCAGTGAATTATGTTGCAACTTCACAAGTTTGACAGTTTCCGTAATGTAGTGGTTATCACGTTCGCCTAACACGCGAAAGGTTCCTGGTTTGAAACCGGTTGGACACATTTTACGGTAAACCAAAACATTTCCTGTTTTATTTAAATTGGACGTTTAATGTGCCCTCATGAAGATGATGATTTCATGATTCTTCATTGTTGGCATAGGCCTATGGCAGTGAAGTATGTTGGAACTTCACAAGTTTGACAGTTTCCGTAATGTAGTGGTTATCACGTTCGCCTAACACGTGAAAGGTTCCTGGTTTGAAACCGGGCGGAAACATTTTACGTATAACCAATAAAAATCGTATTTTATTTAAATTGGACCTAAAATGTGCTTTCATGAAGATAATGAATTCATGATTCTACCTTGTTGGCATAGGCCTATACCAGTGAAGTGTGTTGCAACTTCACAAGTTTGACAAGCAGTTTCCGTAGTGTAGTGGTTATCACGTTCGCCTCACACGCGAAAGGTCCCCGGTTCGAAACCGGGCGGAAACATTTTACGTAAAACCAAAACAATTCGTATTTTAATTAAAGTGTACGTAAAATATGCCTTCATGAACTTGATGATGTAATGATTTGTAACTGGACGATTCGACCTATTTTAGTGAAATATGTTGCTACGTTACATGTTCTTCAAGCAGTTTCCGTAGTGTAGTGGTTATCATGTTCGCCTAACACGCGAAAGGTTCCTGGTTTGAAACCGGTTGGAAACATTTTACGTATAACCAAAAAAAATCGTATTTTATTTAAATTGGACGTTGAATGTGCTTTCATGAAGATGATGATTTAATGATTCTTCATTGTTGGCGTAGGTCTATACCAGTGAAGTGTGTTGTAACTTAGCAGTTTGGAAAAGCTGTTTCCATATTGGAGTGGTTATCACGTTTGCCTCACACGCGAAAGGTCCCTAGTTTGAAACCGGGTGGAAACATTTTATCTAAAACCAAAAAATTCGGATTTTATTTAAAGTGGACGCAAAATGTGCCTTCAATAACTTGATGATTTAATGATTTGACATTGTTCGTTTCGACTTATTTCAGTGAAGTATGTTGCAACTTCACAAGTTTGACAGTTTCCGTAGTGTAGTGGTTATCACGTTTGCCTAACACGTGAAAGGTTCCTGGTTTGAAACCGGGTGGAAACATTTTATGTATAACCAAAAAAATCGTTTTTTATTTTAAGTGCAGGTAAAATGTGCCCTCATGAAGATAATGAATTCATGATTCTTCATTGTTGGCATAGGCCTATACCAGTGAAGTGTGTTGCAACTTCACGAGGTTGACAAGCAGTTTCCGTAGTGTAGTGGTTATCACGTTCACCTCACACGCGAAAGGTCCCCGGTTTGAAACCAGGCGGAAACATTGTATGTAAAACCAAAACACTTTGTATTTTATTTAAAGTGGAGGTAAAATATGCCTTCATGAACTTGATGATTTAACGATTTGACACTGGACGTTTCGACCTATTTCAGTGAAATATGTTGCTACGTTACATGTTCTTCAAGCAGTTTCCGTAGTGTAGTGGTTATCATGTTCGCCTAACACGCGAAAGGTCCCTGGTTTGAAGCCGGGTGGAAACATTGTAAGTATAACCAAAACAATTCGGATTTTATTTAAAGAGGACGCAAAATGTGCCTTCATGAACGTGATGATTTCATGATTCTTCATTGTTGACATAGGCCTATGCCAGTGAAGTATGTAGCAACTACCCATGTTCTTCAAGCAGTTTCCGTTTTGTCGTGGTTATCACGTTCGCCTCAAACGCGAAAGGTCCCTGGTTTGAAACCGGGTGGAAACATTTTATCTAAAACCAAAACAATTCGGATTTTATTTAAAGTGGACGCAAAATGTGCCTTCATGAACGTGATGATTTAATGTTTTGACATTGTTAGTTTCGACTTATTTCAGTGAAATATGTTGCTACGTTACATGTTCTTCAAGCAGTTTCCGTAGTGTAGTGGTTATCACGTTAGCCTAACACGCGAAAGGTTCCTGTTTTGAAACCGGGTGGACACATTTTTCGTAAAACCAAAACAATTCCTGTTTTATTTAAAGTACACGTAAAATGTGCCCTCATGAAAATGATGATTTCATGATTCTTCATTGTTGGCATAGGCCTATGCGAGTGAAGTATGTTGCAACTTCACAAGTTTGACAAGCAGTTTCCGTAGTGTAGTGGTTATCACGTTCGCCTCACACGCGAAAGGTCCCCGGTTTGAAACCAGGCGGAAACATTGTATGTAAAACCAAAACACTTTCAACTTTATTTAAAGTGGACGTAAAATATGCCTTCATGAACTTGATGATTTAACGATTTGACACTGGACGTTTCGACCTATTTCAGTGAAATATGTTGCTACGTTACATGTTCTTCAAGCAGTTTCCGAAGTGTAGTCGTCATAATGTTCGCCTAACACGCGAAATGTCCCTGGTTTGAAACCGGGTGGAAACATTGTAAGTATAACCAAAAACAATTCCTGTTTTATTTAATGTGCACGTCAAATGTGCCCTCATGAAGATGATGATTTCATGATTCTTCATTGTTGGCAGAGGCCTATGCCAGTGAAATATGTTGCAACTTCACAAATTTGACAAGCAGTTTCCGTAGTGTAGTGGTTATCACGTTCGCCTAACCCGTGAAAGGTCCCTGGTTTGAAACCGGGTGGAAACATTTTACGTATAACCGAAAAAAAATCGTATTTTATTTAAATTGGATGCAAAATGTGCTTTCATGAAGATGATGATTTCATGATTCTTCATTGTTGGCATAGGTCTATACCAGTGAAGTGTGTTGCAACTTAGCAGTTTGGACAAGCTGTTGCCATAGTGTAGTGGTTATCACGTTTGCCTCACACGCGAAAGGTCCCCGGTTTGAAACCGGGCAGAAACATTTTACGTTAAACCAAAACAATTCGGATTTTATTTAAAGAGGACGCAAAATGTGCCTTCATGAACGTGATGATTTCATGATTCTTCATTGTTGGCATAGGCCTATGCCAGTGAAGTATGTAGCAACTACCCATGTTCTTCAAGCAGTTTCCGTTTTGTCGTGGTTATCACGTTCGCCTCAAACGCGAAAGGTCCCTAGTTTGAAACCGGGTGGAAACATTTTATCTAAAACCAAAACAATTCGGATTTTATTTAAAGTGGACGCAAAATGTGCCTTCATGAACGTGATGATTTAATGATGTGACATTGTTCGTTTCGACTTATTTCAGTGAAATATGTTGCTACGTTACTTGCTCTTCAAGCAGTTTCCGTAGTGTAGTGGTTATCACGTTCGCCTAACACGCGAAAGGTCCCCAGTTCGAAACCGGGCGGAAACATTTTACGTATAACCAATAAAAATCGTATTTTATTTAAATTGGACCTAAAATGTGCTTTCATGAAGATAATGAATTCATGATTCTTCCTTGTTGGTATAGGCCTATACCAGTGAAGTGTGTTGCAACTTCACGAGTTTGACAAGCAGTTTCCGTAGTGTAGTGGTTATCACGTTAGCCTTACACGTGAAAGGTTCCTGGTTTGAAACCGGGCGGAAACATTCTATGTAAAACCAAAACAATTTGTATTTTATTTAAAGTGGACGTAAAATATGCCTTCATGAACTTGATGATTTAATGATTTGACACTGGACGTTTCGACTTATTTCAGTGAAATATGTTGCTACGTTACATGTTCTCCAACCAGTTTCCGTAGTGTAGTGGTTATCACGTTCGCTTTACACGCGAAAGGTCCCCGGTTCGAAATCGGGCGGAAACATTTTACGTGAAACCAAAACAATTCGAATTTTATTTAAAGCGGACGTAAAATATGCCTTCATGAACTTGATGATTTAATGATTTGCAACTGGACGATTCGACTTATTTCAGTGAAATATGTTGCTACGTTACATGTTCTTCAAGCAGTTTCCGTAGTGTAGTGGTTATCACGTTTGCCTCACACGCGAAAGGTCCCCGGTTTGAAACCGGGCAGAAACATTTCACGTTAAACCAAAACAATTCGGATTTTATTTAAAGAGGACGCAAAATGTGCCTTCATGAACGTTATGATTTCATGATTCTTCATTGTTGGCATAGGCCTATACCAGTGAAGTGTGTTGCAACTTCACGAGGTTGACAAGCAGTTTCCGTAGTGTAGTGGTTATCACGTTTGCCTCACACGCGAAAGGTCCCCGGTTTGAAACCGGGCAGAAACATTTCACGTTAAACCAAAACAATTCGGATTTTATTTAAAGAGGACGCAAAATGTGCCTTCATGAACGTTATGATTTCATGATTCTTCATTGTTGGCATAGGCCTATGCCAGTGAAGTATGTAGCAACTACCCATGTTCTTCAAGCAGTTTCCGTTTTGTCGTGGTTATCACGTTCGCCTCAAACGCGAAAGGTCCCTAGTTTGAAACCGGGTGGAAACATTTTATCTAAAACCAAAACAATTCGGATTTTATTTAAAGCGGACGCAAAATGTGCCTTCATGAACGTGATGATTTAATGATTTGACATTGTTCGTTTCGACTTATTTCAGTGAAATATGTTGCTACGTTACATGTTCTTCAAGCAGTTTCCGTAGTGTAGTAGTTATCACGTTCGCCTCACACGCGAAAGGTCCCCTGTTCGAAACCGGGCGGAAACATTTTACGTATAACCAATAAAAATCATATTTTATTTAAATTGGACCTAAAATGTGCTTTCATGAAGATAATGAATTCATGATTCTTCCTTGTTGGCATAGGCCTATACCAGTGAAGTGTGTTGCAACTTCACGAGTTTGACAAGCAGTTTCCGTAGTGTAGTGGTTATCACGTTAGCCTTACACGTGAAAGGTTCCTGGTTTGAAACCGGGCGGAAACATTCTATGTAAAACCAAAACAATTTGTATTTTATTTAAAGTGGACGTAAAATATGCCTTCATGAACTTGATGATTTAATGATTTGCAACTGGACGTTTCGACTTATTTCAGTGAAATATGTTGCTACGTTACATGTTCTTCAAGCAGTTTCCGTAGTGTAGTGGTTATCATGTTCGCCTAACACGCGAAAGGTCCCTGGTTTGAAGCCGGGAGGAAACATTGTAAGTATAACCAAAACAATTCGGATTTTATTTAAAGAGGACGCAAAATGTGCCTTCATGAACGTTATGATTTCATGATTCTTCATTGTTGGCATAGGCCTATGCCAGTGAAGTATGTAGCAACTACCCATGTTCTTCAAGCAGTTTCCGTTTTGTCGTGGTTATCACGTTCGCCTCAAACGCGAAAGGTCCCTAGTTTGAAACCGGGTGGAAACATTTTATCTAAAACCAAAACAATTCGGATTTTATTTAAAGTGGACGCAAAATGTGCCTTCATGAACGTGATGATTTAATGATTTGACATTGTTCGTTTCGACTTATTTCAGTGAAATATGTTGCTACGTTACATGTTCTTCAAGCAGTTTCCGTAGTGTAGTGGTTATCACGTTTGCCTAACACGCGAAAGGTCCCCGGTTCGAAACCGGGAGGAAACATTTTACGTACAACCAATAAAAATCGTATTTTATTTAAATTGGACCTAAAATGTGCTTTCATGAAGATAATGAATTCATGATTCTTCCTTGTTGGTATAGGCCTATACCAGTGAAGTATGTTGCAACTTCACGAGATTGACAAGCAGTTTCCGTAGTGTAGTGGTTATCACGTTCGCCTCACACGCGAAAGGTCCCCGGTTCGAAATCGGGCGGAAACATTTTACGTGAAACAAAAACAATTCGTATTTTATTTAAAGCGGACGTAAAATATGCCTTCATGAACTTGATGATTTAATGATTTGTAACTGGACGATTCGACTTATTTCAGTGAAATATGTTGCTACGTTACATGTTCTTGAAGCAGTTTCCGTAGTGTAGTGGTTATCATGTTTGCCTAACACTCGAAAGGTTCCTGGTTTGAAACCGGGCGGAAACATTCTATGTAAAACCAAAACAATTTGTATTTTATTTAAAGTGGACGTAAAATATGCCTTCATGAACTTGATGATTTAATGATTTGACATTGTTCGTTTCGACTTATTTCAGTGAAATATGTTGCTACGTTACATGTTCTTCATGCAGTTTCCGTAGTGTAGTGGTTATCACGTTCGCCTAACACGCGAAAGGTCCCCGGTTCGAAACCGGGCGGAAATATTTTACGTATAACCAATAAAAATCGTATTTTATTTAAATTGGACCTAAAATGTGCTTTCATGAAGATAATGAATTCATGATTCTTCCTTGTTTGCATAGGCCTATACCAGTGAAGTGTGTTGCAACTTCACGAGTTTGACAAGCAGTTTCCGTAGTGTAGTGGTTATCACGTTAGCCTTACACGCGAAAAGTCCCCGGTTCGAAACCGGGCGGAAACATTTTTTATGTAAAACCAAAACAATTCGTATTTTTCTTCTTTGGTTCTTTCGGTAAAGTCACGTAGAATGAGAAAAAAGTAATAAATTGATAAAATAAAATAACACAATAATATTCTCACGACGTTTCGGCCACAACACAAGCGGCCTTCATCAGGTGAAGGGACGAGACTGTCTGGTAGGACAGCGCTGGAGTGAAAGAGCCACGTTCAGATCACGACCTTTAAGCTGTGTGAGAGGAAACAAAGCGCCTTGACAAAGGAATTAGCATATAATTTAGCATTGAAATGGCTGAGTGATTAGCTTGTGACTGGTCACAGAAATAGCTACGTTAAAAGTTAAAGCATACACATCCGCAGAGGCACCCCTTGATAAAGGAATTAGCATAGAATTTAGCATTGAAATAGCTAAGTTAAAGCATACACATCCGCAGAGGCACCCCTTGACAAAGGAATTAGCATAGAATTTAGCATTGAAATAGCTGCGTGATTAGCTTGTAACTGGTCACAAAAATAGCTACGTTAAAGTCAGAGGATACACATTCACCGAGGCACTTAGTACAAATCAAACAGTAGAATTTAGCATTGAAATAACTAGGCGAATTTAGCATTGAAATAACTGAGTGATTAGCTAGTGACTGGTCACAGAAATGACTATGTTGAAGTCAAGGCCTACACATCTAAGCTATTAAAGTGGACGTAAAATATGCCTTCATGAACTTGATGATTTAATGATTTGTAACTGGACGATTCGACTTATTTCAGTGAAATATGTTGCTACGTTACATGTTCTTCAAGCAGTTTCTGTAGTGTAGTGGTTATCACGTTAGCCTAACACGCGAAAGGTTCCTGGTTTGAAACCGGGTGGACACATTTTACGTAAAACCAAAACAATTCCTGTTTTATTTAAAGTACACGTAAAATGTGCCCTCATGAAAATGATGATTTCATGATTCTTCATTGTTGGCATAGGCCTATGCGAGTGAAGTATGTTGCAACTTCACAAGTTTGACAAGCAGTTTCTGTAGTGTAGTGGTTATCACGTTCACCTCACACGCGAAAGGTCCCCGGTTTGAAACCAGGCGGAAACATTGTATGTAAAACCAAAACACTTTGTATTTTATTTAAAGTGGACGTAAAATATGCCTTCATGAACTTGATGATTTAATGATTTGACACTGGACGTTTCGACTTATTTCAGTGAAATATGTTGCTACGTTACATGTTCTTCAAGCAGTTTCCGTAGTGTAGTGGTTATCATGTTCGCCTAACACGCGAAAGGTCCCTGGTTTGAAGCCGGGTGGAAACATTGTAAGTATAACCAAAACAATTCGGATTTTATTTAAAGAGGACGCAAAATGTGCCTTCATGAACGTGATGATTTCATGATTCTTCATTGTTGGCATAGGCCTATGCCAGTGAAGTATGTAGCAACTACCCATGTTCTTCAAGCAGTTTCCGTTTTGTCGTGGTTATCACGTTCGCCTCAAACGCGAAAGGTCCCTAGTTTGAAACCGGGTGGAAACATTTTATCTAAAACCAAAACAATTCGGATTTTATTTAAAGTGGACGCAAAATGTGCCTTCATGAACGTGATGATTTAATGATTTGACATTGTTCGTTTCGACTTTTTTCAGTGAAATATGTTGCTACGTTACATGTTCTTCAAGCAGTTTCCGTAGTGTAGTGGTTATCACGTTCGCCTAACACGCGAAAGGTCCCCGGTTCGAAACCGGGCGGAAACATTTTACGTATAACCAATAAAAATCGTATTTTATTTAAATTGGACCTAAAATGTGCTTTCATGAAGATAATGAATTCATGATTCTTCCTTGTTGGCATAGGCCTATACCAGTGAAGTGTGTTGCAACTTCACAAGTTTGACTAGCAGTTTCGGTAGTGTAGTGGTTATAACGTTAGCCTTACACGCGAAAAGTCCCCGGTTCGAAACCGGGCGGAAACATTTTATGTAAAACCAAAACAATTCGTATTTTTTCTTCTTTGGTTCTTTCGGTAAAGTCACGTAGAATGAGAAAAAAGTAATAAATTGATAAAATAAAATAACACAATAATATTCTCACGACGTTTTGGCCACAACACAAGCGGCCTTCATCAGGTGAAGGGACGAGACTGTCTGGTAGGACAGCGCTGGAGTGAAAGAGCCACGTTCAGATCACGACCTTTAAGCTGTGTGAGAGGAAACAAAGCGCCTTGACAAAGGAATTAGCATATAATTTAGCATTGAAATGGCTGAGTGATTAGCTTGTGACTGGTCACAGAAATAGCTACGTTAAAAGTTAAAGCATACACATCCGCAGAGGCACCCCTTGATAAAGGAATTAGCATAGAATTTAGCATTGAAATAGCTAAGTTAAAGCATACACATCCGCAGAGGCACCCCTTGACAAAGGAATTAGCATAGAATTTAGCATTGAAATAGCTGCGTGATTAGCTTGTAACTGGTCACAAAAATAGCTACGTTAAAGTCAGAGCATACACATTCACCGAGGCACTTAGTACAAATCAAACAGTAGAATTTAGCATTGAAATAACTAGGCGAATTTAGCATTGAAATAACTGAGTGATTAGCTAGTGACTGGTCACAGAAATGACTATGTTGAAGTCAAGGCCTACACATCTAAGTTATTAAAGTGGACGTAAAATATGCCTTCATGAACTTGATGATTTAATGATTTGTAACTGGACGATTCGACTTATTTCAGTGAAATATGTTGCTACGTTACATGTTCTTCAAGCAGTTTCTGTAGTGTAGTGGTTATCACGTTAGCCTAACACGCGAAAGGTTCCTGGTTTGAAACCGGGTGGACACATTTTACGGTAAACCAAAACATTTCCTGTTTTATTTAAAGTACACGTAAAATGTGCCCTCATGAAAATGATGATTTCATGATTCTTCATTGTTGGCATAGGCCTATGCGAGTGAAGTATGTTGCAACTTCACAAGTTTGACAAGCAGTTTCCGTAGTGTAGTGGTTATCACGTTCACCTCACACGCGAAAGGTCCCCGGTTTGAAACCAGGCGGAAACATTGTATGTAAAACCAAAACACTTTGTATTTTATTTAAAGTGGAGGTAAAATATGCCTTCATGAACTTGATGATTTAACGATTTGACACTGGACGTTTCGACCTATTTCAGTTAAATATGTTGCTACGTTACATGTTCTTCAAGCAGTTTCCGTAGTGTAGTGGTTATCATGTTCGCCTAACACGCGAAAGGTCCCTGGTTTGAAGCCGGGTGGAAACATTGTAAGTATAACCAAAACAATTCGGATTTTATTTAAAGAGGACGCAAAATGTGCCTTCATGAACGTGATGATTTCATGATTCTTCATTGTTGGCATAGGCCTATGCCAGTGAAGTATGTAGCAACTACCCATGTTCTTCAAGCAGTTTCCGTTTTGTCGTGGTTATCACGTTCGCCTCAAACGCGAAAGGTCCCTAGTTTGAAACCGGGTGGAAACATTTTATCTAAAACCAAAACAATTCGGATTTTATTTAAAGTGGACGCAAAATGTGCCTTCATGAACGTGATGATTTAATGATTTGACATTGTTCGTTTCGACTTATTTCAGTGAAATATGTTGCTACGTTACATGTTCTTCAAGCAGTTTCCGTAGTGTAGTGGTTATCACGTTCGCCTAACACGCGAAAGGTCCCCGGTTCGAAACCGGGCGGAAACATTTTACGTATAACCAATAAAAATCGTATTTTATTTAAATTGGACCTAAAATGTGCTTTCATGAAGATAATGAATTCATGAAGATAATGAATTCATGATTCTTCCTTGTTGGCATAGGCCTATACCAGTGAAGTGTGTTGCAACTTCACAAGTTTGACAAGCAGTTTCTGTAGTGTAGTGGTTATCACGTTAGCCTTACACGCGAAAAGTCCCCGGTTCGAAACCGGGCGGAAACATTTTATGTAAAACCAAAACAATTCATATTTTTCTTCTTTGGTTCTTTCGGTAAAGTCACGTAGAATGAGAAAAAAGTAATAAATTGATAAAATAAAATAACACAATAATATTCTCACGACGTTTCGGCCACAACACAAGCGGCCTTCATCAGGTGAAGGGACGAGACTGTCTGGTAGGACAGCGCTGGAGTGAAAGAGCCACGTTCAGATCACGACCTTTAAGCTGTGTGAGAGGAAACAAAGCGCCTTGACAAAGGAATTAGCATATAATTTAGCATTGAAATGGCTGAGTGATTAGCTTGTGACTGGTCACAGAAATAGCTACGTTAAAAGTTAAAGCATACACATCCGCAGAGGCACCCCTTGATAAAGGAATTAGCATAGAATTTAGCATTGAAATAGCTAAGTTAAAGCATACACATCCGCAGAGGCACCCCTTGACAAAGGAATTAGCATAGAATTTAGCATTGAAATAGCTGCGTGATTAGCTTGTAACTGGTCACAAAAATAGCTACGTTAAAGTCAGAGGATACACATTCACCGAGGCACTTAGTACAAATCAAACAGTAGAATTTAGCATTGAAATAACTAGGCGAATTTAGCATTGAAATAACTGAGTGATTAGCTAGTGACTGGTCACAGAAATGACTATGTTGAAGTCAAGGCCTACACATCTAAGCTATTAAAGTGGACGTAAAATATGCCTTCATGAACTTGATGATTTAATGATTTGTAACTGGACGATTCGACTTATTTCAGTGAAATATGTTGCTACGTTACATGTTCTTCAAGCAGTTTCTGTAGTGTAGTGGTTATCACGTTAGCCTAACACGCGAAAGGTTCCTGGTTTGAAACCGGGTGGACACATTTTACGGTAAACCAAAACATTTCCTGTTTTATTTAAAGTACACGTAAAATGTGCCCTCATGAAAATGATGATTTCATGATTCTTCATTGTTGGCATAGGCCTATGCGAGTGAAGTATGTTGCAACTTCACAAGTTTGACAAGCAGTTTCTGTAGTGTAGTGGTTATCACGTTCACCTCACACGCGAAAGGTCCCCGGTTTGAAACCAGGCGGAAACATTGTATGTAAAACCAAAACACTTTGTATTTTATTTAAAGTGGACGTAAAATATGCCTTCATGAACTTGATGATTTAATGATTTGACACTGGACGTTTCGACTTATTTCAGTGAAATATGTTGCTACGTTACATGTTCTTCAAGCAGTTTCCGTAGTGTAGTGGTTATCATGTTCGCCTAACACGCGAAAGGTCCCTGGTTTGAAGCCGGGTGGAAACATTGTAAGTATAACCAAAACAATTCGGATTTTATTTAAAGAGGACGCAAAATGTGCCTTCATGAACGTGATGATTTCATGATTCTTCATTGTTGGCATAGGCCTATGCCAGTGAAGTATGTAGCAACTACCCATGTTCTTCAAGCAGTTTCCGTTTTGTCGTGGTTATCACGTTCGCCTCAAACGCGAAAGGTCCCTAGTTTGAAACCGGGTGGAAACATTTTATCTAAAACCAAAACAATTCGGATTTTATTTAAAGTGGACGCAAAATGTGCCTTCATGAACGTGATGATTTAATGATTTGACATTGTTCGTTTCGACTTTTTTCAGTGAAATATGTTGCTACGTTACATGTTCTTCAAGCAGTTTCCGTAGTGTAGTGGTTATCACGTTCGCCTAACACGCGAAAGGTCCCCGGTTCGAAACCGGGCGGAAACATTTTACGTATAACCAATAAAAATCGTATTTTATTTAAATTGGACCTAAAATGTGCTTTCATGAAGATAATGAATTAATGATTCTTCCTTGTTGGCATAGGCCTATACCAGTGAAGTGTGTTGCAACTTCACAAGTTTGACTAGCAGTTTCGGTAGTGTAGTGGTTATAACGTTAGCCTTACACGCGAAAAGTCCCCGGTTCGAAACCGGGCGGAAACATTTTATGTAAAACCAAAACAATTCGTATTTTTTCTTCTTTGGTTCTTTCGGTAAAGTCACGTAGAATGAGAAAAAAGTAATAAATTGATAAAATAAAATAACACAATAATATTCTCACGACGTTTTGGCCACAACACAAGCGGCCTTCATCAGGTGAAGGGACGAGACTGTCTGGTAGGACAGCGCTGGAGTGAAAGAGCCACGTTCAGATCACGACCTTTAAGCTGTGTGAGAGGAAACAAAGCGCCTTGACAAAGGAATTAGCATATAATTTAGCATTGAAATGGCTGAGTGATTAGCTTGTGACTGGTCACAGAAATAGCTACGTTAAAAGTTAAAGCATACACATCCGCAGAGGCACCCCTTGATAAAGGAATTAGCATAGAATTTAGCATTGAAATAGCTAAGTTAAAGCATACACATCCGCAGAGGCACCCCTTGACAAAGGAATTAGCATAGAATTTAGCATTGAAATAGCTGCGTGATTAGCTTGTAACTGGTCACAAAAATAGCTACGTTAAAGTCAGAGCATACACATTCACCGAGGCACTTAGTACAAATCAAACAGTAGAATTTAGCATTGAAATAACTAGGCGAATTTAGCATTGAAATAACTGAGTGATTAGCTAGTGACTGGTCACAGAAATGACTATGTTGAAGTCAAGGCCTACACATCTAAGTTATTAAAGTGGACGTAAAATATGCCTTCATGAACTTGATGATTTAATGATTTGTAACTGGACGATTCGACTTATTTCAGTGAAATATGTTGCTACGTTACATGTTCTTCAAGCAGTTTCTGTAGTGTAGTGGTTATCACGTTAGCCTAACACGCGAAAGGTTCCTGGTTTGAAACCGGGTGGACACATTTTACGGTAAACCAAAACATTTCCTGTTTTATTTAAAGTACACGTAAAATGTGCCCTCATGAAAATGATGATTTCATGATTCTTCATTGTTGGCATAGGCCTATGCGAGTGAAGTATGTTGCAACTTCACAAGTTTGACAAGCAGTTTCCGTAGTGTAGTGGTTATCACGTTCACCTCACACGCGAAAGGTCCCCGGTTTGAAACCAGGCGGAAACATTGTATGTAAAACCAAAACACTTTGTATTTTATTTAAAGTGGAGGTAAAATATGCCTTCATGAACTTGATGATTTAACGATTTGACACTGGACGTTTCGACCTATTTCAGTTAAATATGTTGCTACGTTACATGTTCTTCAAGCAGTTTCCGTAGTGTAGTGGTTATCATGTTCGCCTAACACGCGAAAGGTCCCTGGTTTGAAGCCGGGTGGAAACATTGTAAGTATAACCAAAACAATTCGGATTTTATTTAAAGAGGACGCAAAATGTGCCTTCATGAACGTGATGATTTCATGATTCTTCATTGTTGGCATAGGCCTATGCCAGTGAAGTATGTAGCAACTACCCATGTTCTTCAAGCAGTTTCCGTTTTGTCGTGGTTATCACGTTCGCCTCAAACGCGAAAGGTCCCTAGTTTGAAACCGGGTGGAAACATTTTATCTAAAACCAAAACAATTCGGATTTTATTTAAAGTGGACGCAAAATGTGCCTTCATGAACGTGATGATTTAATGATTTGACATTGTTCGTTTCGACTTATTTCAGTGAAATATGTTGCTACGTTACATGTTCTTCAAGCAGTTTCCGTAGTGTAGTGGTTATCACGTTCGCCTAACACGCGAAAGGTCCCCGGTTCGAAACCGGGCGGAAACATTTTACGTATAACCAATAAAAATCGTATTTTATTTAAATTGGACCTAAAATGTGCTTTCATGAAGATAATGAATTCATGATTCTTCCTTGTTGGCATAGGCCTATACCAGTGAAGTGTGTTGCAACTTCACAAGTTTGACAAGCAGTTTCTGTAGTGTAGTGGTTATCACGTTAGCCTTACACGCGAAAAGTCCCCGGTTCGAAACCGGGCGGAAACATTTTATGTAAAACCAAAACAATTCATATTTTTCTTCTTTGGTTCTTTCGGTAAAGTCACGTAGAATGAGAAAAAAGTAATAAATTGATAAAATAAAATAACACAATAATATTCTCACGACGTTTCGGCCACAACACAAGCGGCCTTCATCAGGTGAAGGGACGAGACTGTCTGGTAGGACAGCGCTGGAGTGAAAGAGCCACGTTCAGATCACGACCTTTAAGCTGTGTGAGAGGAAACAAAGCGCCTTGACAAAGGAATTAGCATATAATTTAGCATTGAAATGGCTGAGTGATTAGCTTGTGACTGGTCACAGAAATAGCTACGTTAAAAGTTAAAGCATACACATCCGCAGAGGCACCCCTTGATAAAGGAATTAGCATAGAATTTAGCATTGAAATAGCTAAGTTAAAGCATACACATCCGCAGAGGCACCCCTTGACAAAGGAATTAGCATAGAATTTAGCATTGAAATAGCTGCGTGATTAGCTTGTAACTGGTCACAAAAATAGCTACGTTAAAGTCAGAGGATACACATTCACCGAGGCACTTAGTACAAATCAAACAGTAGAATTTAGCATTGAAATAACTAGGCGAATTTAGCATTGAAATAACTGAGTGATTAGCTAGTGACTGGTCACAGAAATGACTATGTTGAAGTCAAGGCCTACACATCTAAGCTATTAAAGTGGACGTAAAATATGCCTTCATGAACTTGATGATTTAATGATTTGTAACTGGACGATTCGACTTATTTCAGTGAAATATGTTGCTACGTTACATGTTCTTCAAGCAGTTTCTGTAGTGTAGTGGTTATCACGTTAGCCTAACACGCGAAAGGTTCCTGGTTTGAAACCGGGTGGACACATTTTACGGTAAACCAAAACATTTCCTGTTTTATTTAAAGTACACGTAAAATGTGCCCTCATGAAAATGATGATTTCATGATTCTTCATTGTTGGCATAGGCCGATGCGAGTGAAGTATGTTGCAACTTCACAAGTTTGACAAGCAGTTTCCGTAGTGTAGTGGTTATCACGTTCACCTCACACGCGAAAGGTCCCCGGTTTGAAACCAGGCGGAAACATTGTATGTAAAACCAAAACACTTTGTATTTTATTTAAAGTGGAGGTAAAATATGCCTTCATGAACTTGATGATTTAACGATTTGACACTGGACGTTTCGACCTATTTCAGTTAAATATGTTGCTACGTTACATGTTCTTCAAGCAGTTTCCGTAGTGTAGTGGTTATCATGTTCGCCTAACACGCGAAAGGTCCCTGGTTTGAAGCCGGGTGGAAACATTGTAAGTATAACCAAAACAATTCGGATTTTATTTAAAGAGGACGCAAAATGTGCCTTCATGAACGTGATGATTTCATGATTCTTCATTGTTGGCATAGGCCTATGCCAGTGAAGTATGTAGCAACTACCCATGTTCTTCAAGCAGTTTCCGTTTTGTCGTGGTTATCACGTTCGCCTCAAACGCGAAAGGTCCCTAGTTTGAAACCGGGTGGAAACATTTTATCTAAAACCAAAACAATTCGGATTTTATTTAAAGTGGACGCAAAATGTGCCTTCATGAACGTGATGATTTAATGATTTGACATTGTTCGTTTCGACTTATTTCAGTGAAATATGTTGCTACGTTACATGTTCTTCAAGCAGTTTCCGTAGTGTAGTGGTTATCACGTTCGCCTAACACGCGAAAGGTCCCCGGTTCGAAACCGGGCGGAAACATTTTACGTATAACCAATAAAAATCGTATTTTATTTAAATTGGACCTAAAATGTGCTTTCATGAAGATAATGAATTCATGATTCTTCCTTGTTGGCATAGGCCTATACCAGTGAAGTGTGTTGCAACTTCACAAGTTTGACAAGCAGTTTCTGTAGTGTAGTGGTTATCACGTTAGCCTTACACGCGAAAAGTCCCCGGTTCGAAACCGGGCGGAAACATTTTATGTAAAACCAAAACAATTCGTATTTTTCTTCTTTGGTTCTTTCGGTAAAGTCACGTAGAATGAGAAAAAAGTAATAAATTGATAAAATAAAATAACACAATAATATTCTCACGACGTTTCGGCCACAACACAAGCGGCCTTCATCAGGTGAAGGGACGAGACTGTCTGGTAGGACAGCGCTGGAGTGAAAGAGCCACGTTCAGATCACGACCTTTAAGCTGTGTGAGAGGAAACAAAGCGCCTTGACAAAGGAATTAGCATATAATTTAGCATTGAAATGGCTGAGTGATTAGCTTGTGACTGGTCACAGAAATAGCTACGTTAAAAGTTAAAGCATACACATCCGCAGAGGCACCCCTTGATAAAGGAATTAGCATAGAATTTAGCATTGAAATAGCTAAGTTAAAGCATACACATCCGCAGAGGCACCCCTTGACAAAGGAATTAGCATAGAATTTAGCATTGAAATAGCTGCGTGATTAGCTTGTAACTGGTCACAAAAATAGCTACGTTAAAGTCAGAGCATACACATTCACCGAGGCACTTAGTACAAATCAAACAGTAGAATTTAGCATTGAAATAACTAGGCGAATTTAGCATTGAAATAACTGAGTGATTAGCTAGTGACTGGTCACAGAAATGACTATGTTGAAGTCAAGGCCTACACATCTAAGTTATTAAAGTGGACGTAAAATATGCCTTCATGAACTTGATGATTTAATGATTTGTAACTGGACGATTCGACTTATTTCAGTGAAATATGTTGCTACGTTACATGTTCTTCAAGCAGTTTCTGTAGTGTAGTGGTTATCACGTTAGCCTAACACGCGAAAGGTTCCTGGTTTGAAACCGGGTGGACACATTTTACGGTAAACCAAAACATTTCCTGTTTTATTTAAAGTACACGTAAAATGTGCCCTCATGAAAATGATGATTTCATGATTCTTCATTGTTGGCATAGGCCTATGCGAGTGAAGTATGTTGCAACTTCACAAGTTTGACAAGCAGTTTCCGTAGTGTAGTGGTTATCACGTTCACCTCACACGCGAAAGGTCCCCGGTTTGAAACCAGGCGGAAACATTGTATGTAAAACCAAAACACTTTGTATTTTATTTAAAGTGGAGGTAAAATGTGCCTTCATGAACGTGATGATTTAATGATTTGACACTGGACGTTTCGACCTATTTCAGTTAAATATGTTGCTACGTTACATGTTCTTCAAGCAGTTTCCGTAGTGTAGTGGTTATCACGTTCGCCTAACACGCGAAAGGTCCCCGGTTCGAAACCGGGCGGAAACATTTTACGTATAACCAATAAAAATCGTATTTTATTTAAATTGGACCTAAAATGTGCTTTCATGAAGATAATGAATTCATGATTCTTCCTTGTTGGCATAGGCCTATACCAGTGAAGTGTGTTGCAACTTCACAAGTTTGACAAGCAGTTTCTGTAGTGTAGTGGTTATCACGTTAGCCTTACACGCGAAAAGTCCCCGGTTCGAAACCGGGCGGAAACATTTTATGTAAAACCAAAACAATTCGTATTTTTCTTCTTTGGTTCTTTCGGTAAAGTCACGTAGAATGAGAAAAAAGTAATAAATTGATAAAATAAAATAACACAATAATATTCTCACGACGTTTCGGCCACAACACAAGCGGCCTTCATCAGGTGAAGGGACGAGACTGTCTGGTAGGACAGCGCTGGAGTGAAAGAGCCACGTTCAGATCACGACCTTTAAGCTGTGTGAGAGGAAACAAAGCGCCTTGACAAAGGAATTAGCATATAATTTAGCATTGAAATGGCTGAGTGATTAGCTTGTGACTGGTCACAGAAATAGCTACGTTAAAAGTTAAAGCATACACATCCGCAGAGGCACCCCTTGATAAAGGAATTAGCATAGAATTTAGCATTGAAATAGCTAAGTTAAAGCATACACATCCGCAGAGGCACCCCTTGACAAAGGAATTAGCATAGAATTTAGCATTGAAATAGCTGCGTGATTAGCTTGTAACTGGTCACAAAAATAGCTACGTTAAAGTCAGAGCATACACATTCACCGAGGCACTTAGTACAAATCAAACAGTAGAATTTAGCATTGAAATAACTAGGCGAATTTAGCATTGAAATAACTGAGTGATTAGCTAGTGACTGGTCACAGAAATGACTATGTTGAAGTCAAGGCCTAGACATCTAAGCTATTAAAGTGGACGTAAAATATGCCTTCATGAACTTGATGATTTAATGATTTGTAACTGGACGATTCGACTTATTTCAGTGAAATATGTTGCTACGTTACATGTTCTTCAAGCAGTTTCTGTAGTGTAGTGGTTATCACGTTAGCCTAACACGTGAAAGGTTCCTGGTTTGAAACCGGGTGGACACATTTTACGTAAAACCAAAACAATTCCTGTTTTATTTAAAGTACACGTAAAATGTGCCCTCATGAAAATGATGATTTCATGATTCTTCATTGTTGGCATAGGCCTATGCGAGTGAAGTATGTTGCAACTTCACAAGTTTGACAAGCAGTTTCCGTAGTGTAGTGGTTATCATGTTCGCCTAACACGCGAAAGGTCCCTGGTTTGAAGCCGGGTGGAAACATTGTAAGTATAACCAAAACAATTCGGATTTTATTTAAAGAGGACGCAAAATGTGCCTTCATGAACGTGATGATTTCATGATTCTTCATTGTTGGCATAGGCCTATGCCAGTGAAGTATGTAGCAACTACCCATGTTCTTCAAGCAGTTTCCGTTTTGTCGTGGTTATCACGTTCGCCTCAAACGCGAAAGGTCCCTAGTTTGAAACCGGGTGGAAACATTTTATCTAAAACCAAAACAATTCGGATTTTATTTAAAGTGGACGCAATGTGCCTTCATGAACGTGATGATTTAATGATTTGACATTGTTCGTTTCGACTTATTTCAGTGAAATATGTTGCTACGTTACATGTTCTTCAAGCAGTTTCCGTAGTGTAGTGGTTATCACGTTCGCCTAACACGCGAAAGGTCCCCGGTTCGAAACCGGGCGGAAACATTTTACGTATAACCAATAAAAATCGTATTTTATTTAAATTGGACCTAAAATGTGCTTTCATGAAGATAATGAATTCATGATTCTTCCTTGTTGGCATAGGCCTATACCAGTGAAGTGTGTTGCAACTTCACAAGTTTGACAAGCAGTTTCTGTAGTGTAGTGGTTATCACGTTAGCCTTACACGCGAAAAGTCCCCGGTTCGAAACCGGGCGGAAACATTTTATGTAAAACCAAAACAATTCGTATTTTTCTTCTTTGGTTCTTTCGGTAAAGTCACGTAGAATGAGAAAAAAGTAATAAATTGATAAAATAAAATAACACAATAATATTCTCACGACGTTTCGGCCACAACACAAGCGGCCTTCATCAGGTGAAGGGACGAGACTGTCTGGTAGGACAGCGCTGGAGTGAAAGAGCCACGTTCAGATCACGACCTTTAAGCTGTGTGAGAGGAAACAAAGCGCCTTGACAAAGGAATTAGCATATAATTTAGCATTGAAATGGCTGAGTGATTAGCTTGTGACTGGTCACAGAAATAGCTACGTTAAAAGTTAAAGCATACACATCCGCAGAGGCACCCCTTGATAAAGGAATTAGCATAGAATTTAGCATTGAAATAGCTAAGTTAAAGCATACACATCCGCAGAGGCACCCCTTGACAAAGGAATTAGCATAGAATTTAGCATTGAAATAGCTGCGTGATTAGCTTGTAACTGGTCACAAAAATAGCTACGTTAAAGTCAGAGCATACACATTCACCGAGGCACTTAGTACAAATCAAACAGTAGAATTTAGCATTGAAATAACTAGGCGAATTTAGCATTGAAATAACTGAGTGATTAGCTAGTGACTGGTCACAGAAATGACTATGTTGAAGTCAAGGCCTACACATCTAAGTTATTAAAGTGGACGTAAAATATGCCTTCATGAACTTGATGATTTAATGATTTGTAACTGGACGATTCGACTTATTTCAGTGAAATATGTTGCTACGTTACATGTTCTTCAAGCAGTTTCTGTAGTGTAGTGGTTATCACGTTAGCCTAACACGCGAAAGGTTCCTGGTTTGAAACCGGGTGGACACATTTTACGGTAAACCAAAACATTTCCTGTTTTATTTAAAGTACACGTAAAATGTGCCCTCATGAAAATGATGATTTCATGATTCTTCATTGTTGGCATAGGCCTATGCGAGTGAAGTATGTTGCAACTTCACAAGTTTGACAAGCAGTTTCCGTAGTGTAGTGGTTATCACGTTCACCTCACACGCGAAAGGTCCCCGGTTTGAAACCAGGCGGAAACATTGTATGTAAAACCAAAACACTTTGTATTTTATTTAAAGTGGAGGTAAAATATGCCTTCATGAACTTGATGATTTAACGATTTGACACTGGACGTTTCGACCTATTTCAGTTAAATATGTTGCTACGTTACATGTTCTTCAAGCAGTTTCCGTAGTGTAGTGGGTATCATGTTCGCCTAACACGCGAAAGGTCCCTGGTTTGAAGCCGGGTGGAAACATTGTAAGTATAACCAAAACAATTCGGATTTTATTTAAAGAGGACGCAAAATGTGCCTTCATGAACGTGATGATTTCATGATTCTTCATTGTTGGCATAGGCCTATGCCAGTGAAGTATGTAGCAACTACCCATGTTCTTCAAGCAGTTTCCGTTTTGTCGTGGTTATCACGTTCGCCTCAAACGCGAAAGGTCCCTGGTTTGAAACCGGGTGGAAACATTTTATCTAAAACCAAAACAATTCGGATTTAATTTAAAGTGGACGCAAAATGTGCCTTCATGAACGTGATGATTTAATGATTTGACATTGTTCGTTTCGACTTATTTCAGTGAAATATGTTGCTACGTTACATGTTCTTCAAGCAGTTTCCGTAGTGTAGTGGTTATCACGTTCGCCTAACACGCGAAAGGTCCCCGGTTCGAAACCGGGCGGAACCATTTTACGTATAACCAATAAAAATCGTATTTTATTTAAATTGGACCTAAAATGTGCTTTCATGAAGATAATGAATTCATGATTCTTCCTTGTTGGCATAGGCCTATACCAGTGAAGTGTGTTGCAACTTCACAAGTTTGACAAGCAGTTTCCGTAGTGTAGTGGTTATCACGTTAGCCTTACACGCGAAAAGTCCCCGGTTCGAAACCGGGCGGAAACATTTTATGTAAAACCAAAACAATTCGTATTTTTCTTCTTTGGTTCTTTCGGTAAAGTCACGTAGAATGAGAAAAAAGTAATAAATTGATAAAATAAAATAACACAATAATATTCTCACGACGTTTTGGCCACAACACAAGCGGCCTTCATCAGGTGAAGGGACGAGACTGTCTGGTAGGACAGCGCTGGAGTGAAAGAGCCACGTTCAGATCACGACCTTTAAGCTGTGTGAGAGGAAACAAAGCGCCTTGACAAAGGAATTAGCATATAATTTAGCATTGAAATGGCTGAGTGATTAGCTTGTGACTGGTCACAGAAATAGCTACGTTAAAAGTTAAAGCATACACATCCGCAGAGGCACCCCTTGATAAAGGAATTAGCATAGAATTTAGCATTGAAATAGCTAAGTTAA
The DNA here is from genome assembly GCF_048934315.1 of Petromyzon marinus. Classification (NCBI taxonomy): domain Eukaryota; kingdom Metazoa; phylum Chordata; class Hyperoartia; order Petromyzontiformes; family Petromyzontidae; genus Petromyzon; species Petromyzon marinus. The sequence continues at coordinate 16,776,714 of NC_133703.1, read as the reverse complement.
AGCATACACATCCGCAGAGGCACCCCTTGACAAAGGAATTAGCATAGAATTTAGCATTGAAATAGCTGCGTGATTAGCTTGTAACTGGTCACAAAAATAGCTACGTTAAAGTCAGAGCATACACATTCACCGAGGCACTTAGTACAAATCAAACAGTAGAATTTAGCATTGAAATAACTAGGTGAATTTAGCATTGAAATAACTGAGTGATTAGCTAGTGACTGGTCACAGAAATGACTATGTTGAAGTCAAGGCCTACACATCTAAGCTATTAAAGTGGACGTAAAATATGCCTTCATGAACTTGATGATTTAGTGATTTGACACTGGATGTTTTGACTTATTTCAGTGAAATATGTTGCTACGTTACATGTTCTTCAAGCAGTTTCCGTAGTGTAGTGGTTATCACGTTAGCCTAACACGCGAAAGGTTCCTGTTTTGAAACCGGGTGGACACATTTTACGTAAAACCAAAACAATTCCTGTTTTATTTAAAGTACACGTAAAATGTGCCCTCATGAAAATGATGATTTCATGATTCTTCATTGTTGGCATAGGCCTATGCGAGTGAAGTATGTTGCAACTTCACAAGTTTGACAAGCAGTTTCCGTAGTGTAGTGGTTATCACGTTCGCCTCACACGCGAAAGGTCCCCGGTTTGAAACCAGGCGGAAACATTGTATGTAAAACCAAAACACTTTCAACTTTATTTAAAGTGGACGTAAAATATGCCTTCATGAACTTGATGATTTAACGATTTGACACTGGACGTTTCGACCTATTTCAGTGAAATATGTTGCTACGTTACATGTTCTTCAAGCAGTTTCCGTAGTGTAGTGGTTATCACGTTCGCCTCAAACGCGAAAGGTCCCTGGTTTGAAACCGGGTGGAAACATTTTATCTAAAACCAAAACAATTCGGATTTTATTTAAAGTGGACGCAAAATGTGCCTTCATGAACGTGATGATTTAATGATTTGACATTGTTCGTTTCGACTTATTTCAGTGAAATATGTTGCTACGTTACATGTTCTTCAAGCAGTTTCCGTAGTGTAGTGGTTATCACGTTCGCCTAACACGCGAAAGGTACCCGGTTCGAAACCGGGCGGAAACATTTTACGTATAACCAATAAAAATCGTATTTTATTTAAATTGGACCTAAAATGTGCTTTCATGAAGATAATGAATTCATGATTCTTCCTTGTTGGCATAGGCCTATACCAGTGAAGTGTGTTGCAACTTCACAAGTTTGACAAGCAGTTTCCGTAGTGTAGTGGTTATCACGTTAGCCTTACACACGAAAAGTCCCCGGTTCAAAACCGGGCGGAAACATTTTATGTAAAACCAAAACAATTCGTATTTTTCTTCTTTGGTTCTTTCGGTAAAGTCACGTAGAATGAGAAAAAAGTAATAAATTGATAAAATAAAATAACACAATAATATTCTCACGACGTTTCGGCCACAACACAAGCGGCCTTCATCAGGTGAAGGGACGAGACTGTCTGGTAGGACAGCGCTGGAGTGAAAGAGCCACGTTCAGATCACGACCTTTAAGCTGTGTGAGAGGAAACAAAGCGCCTTGACAAAGGAATTAGCATATAATTTAGCATTGAAATGGCTGAGTGATTAGCTTGTGACTGGTCACAGAAATAGCTACGTTAAAAGTTAAAGCATACACATCCGCAGAGGCACCCCTTGATAAAGGAATTAGCATAGAATTTAGCATTGAAATAGCTAAGTTAAAGCATACACATCCGCAGAGGCACCCCTTGACAAAGGAATTAGCATAGAATTTAGCATTGAAATAGCTGCGTGATTAGCTTGTAACTGGTCACAAAAATAGCTACGTTAAAGTCAGAGCATACACATTCACCGAGGCACTTAGTACAAATCAAACAGTAGAATTTAGCATTGAAATAACTAGGCGAATTTAGCATTGAAATAACTGAGTGATTAGCTAGTGACTGGTCACAGAAATGACTATGTTGAAGTCAAGGCCTACACATCTAAGCTATTAAAGTGGACGTAAAATATGCCTTCATGAACTTGATGATTTAGTGATTTGACACTGGATGTTTTGACTTATTTCAGTGAAATATGTTGCTACGTTACATGTTCTTCAAGCAGTTTCCGTAGTGTAGTGGTTATCACGTTAGCCTAACACGCGAAAGGTTCCTGTTTTGAAACCGGGTGGACACATTTTACGTAAAACCAAAACAATTCCTGTTTTATTTAAAGTACACGTAAAATGTGCCCTCATGAAAATGATGATTTCATGATTCTTCATTGTTGGCATAGGCCTATGCGAGTGAAGTATGTTGCAACTTCACAAGTTTGACAAGCAGTTTCCGTAGTGTAGTGGTTATCACGTTCGCCTCACACGCGAAAGGTCCCCGGTTTGAAACCAGGCGGAAACATTGTATGTAAAACCAAAACACTTTCAACTTTATTTAAAGTGGACGTAAAATATGCCTTCATGAACTTGATGATTTAACGATTTGACACTGGACGTTTCGACCTATTTCAGTGAAATATGTTGCTACGTTACATGTTCTTCAAGCAGTTTCCGAAGTGTAGTCGTCATAATGTTCGCCTAACACGCGAAATGCCCCTGGTTTGAAACCGGGTGGAAACATTGTAAGTATAACCAAAAACAATTCCTGTTTTATTTAATGTGCACGTCAAATGTGCCCTCATGAAGATGATGATTTCATGATTCTTCATTGTTGGCAGAGGCCTATGCCAGTGAAATATGTTGCAACTTCACAAATTTGACAAGCAGTTTCCGTAGTGTAGTGGTTATCACGTTCGCCTAACCCGTGAAAGGTCCCTGGTTTGAAACCGGGTGGAAACATTTTACGTATAACCGAAATAAAATCGTATTTTATTTAAATTGGACGCAAAATGTGCTTTCATGAAGATGATGATTTCATGATTCTTCATTGTTGGCATAGGTCTATACCAGTGAAGTGTGTTGCAACTTAGCAGTTTGGACAAGCTGTTGCCATAGTGTAGTGGTTATCACGTTTGCCTCACAGGCGAAAGGTCCCCGGTTTGAAACCGGGCAGAAACATTTTACGTTAAACCAAAACAATTCGGATTTTATTTAAAGAGGACGCAAAATGTGCCTTCATGAACGTGATGATTTCATGATTCTTCATTGTTGGCATAGGCCTATGCCAGTGAAGTATGTAGCAACTACCCATGTTCTTCAAGCAGTTTCCGTTTTGTAGTGGTTATCACGGTAGCCTAACACGCGAAAGGTCCCTGGTTTGAAACCGGGTGGAAACATTTTATCTAAAACCAAAACAATTCGGATTTTATTTAAAGTGGACGCAAAATGTGCCTTCATGAACGTGATAATGTAATGATTTGACATTGTTCGTTTCGACTTATTTCAGTGAAATATGTTGCTACGTTACATGTTCTTCAAGCAGTTTCCGTAGTGTAGTGGTTATCACGTTCGCCTAACACGCGAAAGGTCCCTGGTTTGAAACCGGGTGGAAATATTTTACGTATAACCAATAAAAATCGTATTTGATTAAAATTGGAACTAAAATGTGCTTTCATGAAGATTATGAATTCATGATTCTTCCTTGTTGGCATAGGCCTATACCAGTGAAGTGTGTTGCAACTTCACGAGTTTGACAAGCAGTTTCCATAGTGTAGTGGTTATCACGTTAGCCTTACGCGTGAAAGGTTCCTGGTTTGAAACCGGGCGGAAACATTCTATGTAAAACCAAAACAATTTGTATTTTATTTAAAGGGGACGTAAAATATGCCTTCATGAACTTGATGATTTAATGATTTGACACTGGACGTTTCGACTTATTTCAGTGAAATATGTTGCTACGTTACATGTTCTCCAACCAGTTTCCGTAGTGTAGTGGTTATCACGTTCGCTTTACACGCGAAAGGTCCCCGGTTCGAAACCGGGCGGAAACATTTTACGTGAAACCAAAACAATTCGTATTTTATTTAAAGCGGACGTAAAATATGCCTTCATGAACTTGATGATTTAATGATTTGCAACTGGACGATTCGACTTATTTTAGTGAAATATGTTGCTACGTTACATGTTCTTCAAGCAGTTTCCGTAGTGTAGTGGTTATCATGTTCGCCTAACACGCGAAAGGTCCCTGGTTTGAAGCCGGGTGGAAACATTGTAAGTATAACCAAAACAATTCGGATTTTATTTAAAGAGGACGCAAAATGTGCCTTCATGAACGTGATGATTTCATGATTCTTCATTGTTGGCATAGGCCTATGCCAGTGAAGTATGTAGCAACTACCCATGTTCTTCAAGCAGTTTCCGTTTTGTCGTGGTTATCACGTTCGCCTCAAACGCGAAAGGTCCCTAGTTTGAAACCGGGTGGAAACATTTTATCTAAAACCAAAACAATTCGTATTTTATTTAAAGCGGACGTAAAATATGCCTTCATGAACTTGATGATTTAATGATTTGCAACTGGACGATTCGACTTATTTCAGTGAAATATGTTGCTACGTTACATGTTCTTCATGCAGTTTCCGTAGTGTAGTGGTTATCACGTTCGCCTAACACGCGAAAGGTCCCTGGTTTGAAACCGGGTGGAAATATTTTACGTATAACCAATAAAAATCGTATTTTATTAAAATTGGAACTAAAATGTGCTTTCATGAAGATTATGAATTCATGATTCTTCCTTGTTGGCATAGGCCTATACCAGTGAAGTGTGTTGCAACTTCACGAGTTTGACAAGCAGTTTCCATAGTGTAGTGGTTATCACGTTAGCCTTACGCGTGAAAGGTTCCTGGTTTGAAACCGGGCGGAAACATTCTATGTAAAACCAAAACAATTTGTATTTTATTTAAAGGGGACGTAAAATATGCCTTCATGAACTTGATTATTTAATGATTTGACACTGGACGTTTCGACTTATTTCAGTGAAATATGTTGCTACGTTACATGTTCTCCAACCAGTTTCCGTAGTGTAGTGGTTATCATGTTCGCCTAACACGCGAAAGGTCCCTGGTTTGAAGCCGGGTGGAAACATTGTAAGTATAACCAAAACAATTCGGATTTTATTTAAAGAGGACGCAAAATGTGCCTTCATGAACGTGATGATTTCATGATTCTTCATTGTTGGCATAGGCCTATGCCAGTGAAGTATGTAGCAACTACCCATGTTCTTCAAGCAGTTTCCGTTTTGTCGTGGTTATCACGTTCGCCTCAAACGCGAAAGGTCCCTAGTTTGAAACCGGGTGGAAACATTTTATCTAAAACCAAAACAATTCGTATTTTATTTAAAGCGGACGTAAAATATGCCTTCATGAACTTGATGATTTAATGATTTGCAACTGGACGATTCGACTTATTTCAGTGAAATATGTTGCTACGTTACATGTTCTTCAAGCAGTTTCCGTAGTGTAGTGGTTATCATGTTCGCCTAACACGCGAAAGGTCCCTGGTTTGAAGCCGGGTGGAAACATTGTAAGTATAACCAAAACAATTCGGATTTTATTTAAAGAGGACGCAAAATGTGCCTTCATGAACGTGATGATTTCATGATTCTTCATTGTTGGCATAGGCCTATGCCAGTGAAGTATGTAGCAACTACCCATGTTCTTCAAGCAGTTTCCGTTTTGTCGTGGTTATCACGTTCGCCTCAAACGCGAAAGGTCCCTAGTTTGAAACCGGGTGGAAACATTTTATCTAAAACCAAAACAATTCGTATTTTATTTAAAGCGGACGTAAAATATGCCTTCATGAACTTGATGATTTAATGATTTGCAACTGGACGATTCGACTTATTTCAGTGAAATATGTTGCTACGTTACATGTTCTTCAAGCAGTTTCCGTAGTGTAGTGGTTATCATGTTCGCCTAACACGCGAAAGGTCCCTGGTTTGAAGCCGGGTGGAAACATTGTAAGTATAACCAAAACAATTCGGATTTTATTTAAAGAGGACGCAAAATGTGCCTTCATGAACGTGATGATTTCATGATTCTTCATTGTTGGCATAGGCCTATGCCAGTGAAGTATGTAGCAACTACCCATGTTCTTCAAGCTGTTTCCGTTTTGTCGTGGTTATCACGTTCGCCTCAAACGCGAAAGGTCCCCGGTTTGAAACCAGGCGGAAACATTGTATGTAAAACCAAAACACTTTCAACTTTATTTAAAGTGGACGTAAAATATGCCTTCATGAACTTGATGATTTAACGATTTGACACTGGACGTTTCGACCTATTTCAGTGAAATATGTTGCTACGTTACATGTTCTTCAAGCAGTTTCCGAAGTGTAGTCGTCATAATGTTCGCCTAACACGCGAAATGCCCCTGGTTTGAAACCGGGTGGAAACATTGTAAGTATAACCAAAAACAATTCCTGTTTTATTTAATGTGCACGTCAAATGTGCCCTCATGAAGATGATGATTTCATGATTCTTCATTGTTGGCAGAGGCCTATGCCAGTGAAATATGTTGCAACTTCACAAATTTGACAAGCAGTTTCCGTAGTGTAGTGGTTATCACGTTCGCCTAACCCGTGAAAGGTCCCTGGTTTGAAACCGGGTGGAAACATTTTACGTATAACCGAAATAAAATCGTATTTTATTTAAATTGGACGCAAAATGTGCTTTCATGAAGATGATGATTTCATGATTCTTCATTGTTGGCATAGGTCTATACCAGTGAAGTGTGTTGCAACTTAGCAGTTTGGACAAGCTGTTGCCATAGTGTAGTGGTTATCACGTTTGCCTCACAGGCGAAAGGTCCCCGGTTTGAAACCGGGCAGAAACATTTTACGTTAAACCAAAACAATTCGGATTTTATTTAAAGAGGACGCAAAATGTGCCTTCATGAACGTGATGATTTCATGATTCTTCATTGTTGGCATAGGCCTATGCCAGTGAAGTATGTAGCAACTACCCATGTTCTTCAAGCAGTTTCCGTTTTGTAGTGGTTATCACGGTAGCCTAACACGCGAAAGGTCCCTGGTTTGAAACCGGGTGGAAACATTTTATCTAAAACCAAAACAATTCGGATTTTATTTAAAGTGGACGCAAAATGTGCCTTCATGAACGTGATAATGTAATGATTTGACATTGTTCGTTTCGACTTATTTCAGTGAAATATGTTGCTACGTTACATGTTCTTCAAGCAGTTTCCGTAGTGTAGTGGTTATCACGTTCGCCTAACACGCGAAAGGTCCCTGGTTTGAAACCGGGTGGAAATATTTTACGTATAACCAATAAAAATCGTATTTGATTAAAATTGGAACTAAAATGTGCTTTCATGAAGATTATGAATTCATGATTCTTCCTTGTTGGCATAGGCCTATACCAGTGAAGTGTGTTGCAACTTCACGAGTTTGACAAGCAGTTTCCATAGTGTAGTGGTTATCACGTTAGCCTTACGCGTGAAAGGTTCCTGGTTTGAAACCGGGCGGAAACATTCTATGTAAAACCAAAACAATTTGTATTTTATTTAAAGGGGACGTAAAATATGCCTTCATGAACTTGATGATTTAATGATTTGACACTGGACGTTTCGACTTATTTCAGTGAAATATGTTGCTACGTTACATGTTCTCCAACCAGTTTCCGTAGTGTAGTGGTTATCACGTTCGCTTTACACGCGAAAGGTCCCCGGTTCGAAACCGGGCGGAAAAATTTTACGTGAAACCAAAACAATTCGTATTTTATTTAAAGCGGACGTAAAATATGCCTTCATGAACTTGATGATTTAATGATTTGCAACTGGACGATTCGACTTATTTTAGTGAAATATGTTGCTACGTTACATGTTCTTCAAGCAGTTTCCGTAGTGTAGTGGTTATCATGTTCGCCTAACACGCGAAAGGTCCCTGGTTTGAAGCCGGGTGGAAACATTGTAAGTATAACCAAAACAATTCGGATTTTATTTAAAGAGGACGCAAAATGTGCCTTCATGAACGTGATGATTTCATGATTCTTCATTGTTGGCATAGGCCTATGCCAGTGAAGTATGTAGCAACTACCCATGTTCTTCAAGCAGTTTCCGTTTTGTCGTGGTTATCACGTTCGCCTCAAACGCGAAAGGTCCCTAGTTTGAAACCGGGTGGAAACATTTTATCTAAAACCAAAACAATTCGTATTTTATTTAAAGCGGACGTAAAATATGCCTTCATGAACTTGATGATTTAATGATTTGCAACTGGACGATTCGACTTATTTCAGTGAAATATGTTGCTACGTTACATGTTCTTCATGCAGTTTCCGTAGTGTAGTGGTTATCACGTTCGCCTAACACGCGAAAGGTCCCTGGTTTGAAACCGGGTGGAAATATTTTACGTATAACCAATAAAAATCGTATTTTATTAAAATTGGAACTAAAATGTGCTTTCATGAAGATTATGAATTCATGATTCTTCCTTGTTGGCATAGGCCTATACCAGTGAAGTGTGTTGCAACTTCACGAGTTTGACAAGCAGTTTCCATAGTGTAGTGGTTATCACGTTAGCCTTACGCGTGAAAGGTTCCTGGTTTGAAACCGGGCGGAAACATTCTATGTAAAACCAAAACAATTTGTATTTTATTTAAAGGGGACGTAAAATATGCCTTCATGAACTTGATTATTTAATGATTTGACACTGGACGTTTCGACTTATTTCAGTGAAATATGTTGCTACGTTACATGTTCTCCAACCAGTTTCCGTAGTGTAGTGGTTATCACGTTCGCTTTACACGCGAAAGGTCCCCTGTTCGAAACCGGGCGGAAACATTTTACGTGAAACCAAAACAATTCGTATTTTATTTAAAGCGGACGTAAAATATGCCTTCATGAACTTGATGATTTAATGATTTGCAACTGGACGATTCGACTTATTTTAGTGAAATATGTTGCTACGTTACATGTTCTTCAAGCAGTTTCCGTAGTGTAGTGGTTATCATGTTCGCCTAACACGCGAAAGGTCCCTGGTTTGAAGCCGGGTGGAAACATTGTAAGTATAACCAAAACAATTCGGATTTTATTTAAAGAGGACGCAAAATGTGCCTTCATGAACGTGATGATTTCATGATTCTTCATTGTTGGCATAGGCCTATGCCAGTGAAGTATGTAGCAACTACCCATGTTCTTCAAGCAGTTTCCGTTTTGTCGTGGTTATCACGTTCGCCTCAAACGCGAAAGGTCCCTAGTTTGAAACCGGGTGGAAACATTTTATCTAAAACCAAAACAATTCGTATTTTATTTAAAGCGGACGTAAAATATGCCTTCATGAACTTGATGATTTAATGATTTGCAACTGGACGATTCGACTTATTTCAGTGAAATATGTTGCTACGTTACATGTTCTTCAAGCAGTTTCCGTAGTGTAGTGGTTATCATGTTCGCCTAACACGCGAAAGGTCCCTGGTTTGAAGCCGGGTGGAAACATTGTAAGTATAACCAAAACAATTCGGATTTTATTTAAAGAGGACGCAAAATGTGCCTTCATGAACGTGATGATTTCATGATTCTTCATTGTTGGCATAGGCCTATGCCAGTGAAGTATGTAGCAACTACCCATGTTCTTCAAGCAGTTTCCGTTTTGTCGTGGTTATCACGTTCGCCTCAAACGCGAAAGGTCCCTAGTTTGAAACCGGGTGGAAACATTTTATCTAAAACCAAAACAATTCGGATTTTATTTAAAGTGGACGCAAAATGTGCCTTCATGAACGTGATGATTTAATGATTTGATATTGTTCGTTTCGACTTATTTCAGTGAAATATGTTGCTACGTTACATGTTCTTCAAGCAGTTTCCGTAGTGTAGTGGTTATCACGTTAGCCTTACACGCGAAAAGTCCCCGGTTCGAAACCGGGCGGAAACATTTTATGTAAAACCAAAACAATTCGTATTTTTCTTCTTTGGTTCTTTCGGTAAAGTCACGTAGAATGAGAAAAAAGTAATAAATTGATAAAATAAAATAACACAATAATATTCTCACGACGTTTCGGCCACAACACAAGCGGCCTTCATCAGGTGAAGGGACGAGACTGTCTGGTAGGACAGCGCTGGAGTGAAAGAGCCACGTTCAGATCACGACCTTTAAGCTGTGTGAGAGGAAACAAAGCGCCTTGACAAAGGAATTAGCATATAGTTTAGCATTGAAATGGCTGAGTGATTAGCTTGTGACTGGTCACAGAAATAGCTACGTTAAAAGTTAAAGCATACACATCCGCAGAGGCACCCCTTGATAAAGGAATTAGCATAGAATTTAGCATTGAAATAGCTAAGTTAAAGCATACACATCCGCAGAGGCACCCCTTGACAAAGGAATTAGCATAGAATTTAGCATTGAAATAGCTGCGTGATTAGCTTGTAACTGGTCACAAAAATAGCTACGTTAAAGTCAGAGCATACACATTCACCGAGGCACTTAGTACAAATCAAACAGTAGAATTTAGCATTGAAATAACTAGGCGAATTTAGCATTGAAATAACTGAGTGATTAGCTAGTGACTGGTCACAGAAATGACTATGTTGAAGTCAAGGCCTACACATCTAAGATATTAAAGTGGACGTAAAATATGCCTTCATGAACTTGATGATTTAATGATTTGTAACTGGACGATTCGACTTATTTCAGTGAAATATGTTGCTACGTTACATGTTCTTCAAGCAGTTTCTGTAGTGTAGTGGTTATCACGTTAGCCTAACACGCGAAAGGTTCCTGGTTTGAAACCGGGTGGACACATTTTACGTAAAACCAAAACAATTCCTGTTTTATTTAAAGTACACGTAAAATGTGCCCTCATGAAAATGATGATTTCATGATTCTTCATTGTTGGCATAGGCCTATGCGAGTGAAGTATGTTGCAACTTCACAAGTTTGACAAGCAGTTTCCGTAGTGTAGTGGTTATCACGTTCACCTCACACGCGAAAGGTCCCCGGTTTGAAACCAGGCGGAAACATTGTATGTAAAACCAAAACACTTTGTATTTTATTTAAAGTGGACGTAAAATATGCCTTCATGAACTTGATGATTTAACGATTTGACACTGGACGTTTCGACCTATTTCAGTGAAATATGTTGCTACGTTACATGTTCTTCAAGCAGTTTCCGAAGTGTAGTCGTCATAATGTTCGCCTAACACGCGAAATGTCCCTGGTTTGAAACCGGGTGGAAACATTGTAAGTATAACCAAAAACAATTCCTGTTTTATTTAATGTGCACGTCAAATGTGCCCTCATGAAGATGATGATTTCATGATTCTTCATTGTTGGCAGAGGCCTATGCCAGTGAAATATGTTGCAACTTCACAAATTTGACAAGCAGTTTCCGTAGTGTAGTGGTTATCACGTTCGCCTAACCCGTGAAAGGTCCCTGGTTTGAAACCGGGTGGAAACATTTTACGTATAACCGAAAAAAAATCGGTTTTTATTTAAAGTGGACGCAAAATGTGCCTTCATGAACGTGATAATGTAATGATTTGACATTGTTCGTTTCGACTTATTTCAGTGAAATATGTTGCTACGTTACATGTTCTTCAAGCAGTTTCCGTAGTGTAGTGGTTATCACGTTCGCCTAACACGCGAAAGGTCCCTGGTTTGAAACCGGGTGGAAATATTTTACGTATAACCAATAAAAATCGTATTTGATTAAAATTGGAACTAAAATGTGCTTTCATGAAGATTATGAATTCATGATTCTTCCTTGTTGGCATAGGCCTATACCAGTGAAGTGTGTTGCAACTTCACGAGTTTGACAAGCAGTTTCCGTAGTGTAGTGGTTATCACGTTAGCCTTACACGTGAAAGGTTCCTGGTTTGAAACCGGGCGGAAACATTCTATGTAAAACCAAAACAATTTGTATTTTATTTAAAGGGGACGTAAAATATGCCTTCATGAACTTGATGATTTAATGATTTGCAACTGGACAATTCGACTTATTTCAGTGAAATATGTTGCTACGTTACATGTTCTCCAACCAGTTTCCGTAGTGTAGTGGTTATCACGTTCGCTTTACACGCGAAAGGTCCCCGGTTCGAAACCGGGCGGAAACATTTTACGTGAAACCAAAACAATTCGTATTTTATTTAAAGCGGACGTAAAATATGCCTTCATGAACTTGATGATTTAATGATTTGCAACTGGACGATTCGACTTATTTCAGTGAAATATGGTGCTACGTTACATGTTCTTCAAGCAGTTTCCGTAGTGTAGTGGTTATCATGTTCGCCTAACACGCGAAAGGTCCCTGGTTTGAAGCCGGGTGGAAACATTGTAAGTATAACCAAAACAATTCGGATTTTATTTAAAGAGGACGCAAAATGAGCCTTCATGAACGTGATGATTTAATGATTCTTCATTGTTGGCATAGGCCTATGCCAGTGAAGTATGTAGCAACTACCCATGTTCTTCAAGCAGTTTCCGTTTTGTCGTGGTTATCACGTTCGCCTCAAACGCGAAAGGTCCCTAGTTTGAAACCGGGTGGAAACATTTTATCTAAAACCAAAACAATTCGGATTTTATTTAAAGTGGACGCAAAATGTGCCTTCATGAACGTGATGATTTAATGATTTGATATTGTTCGTTTCGACTTATTTCAGTGAAATATGTTGCTACGTTACATGTTCTTCAAGCAGTTTCCGTAGTGTAGTGGTTATCACGTTCGCCTAACACGCGAAAGGTCCCCGGTTCGAAACCGGGCGGAAACATTTTACGTATAACCAATAAAAATCGTATTTTATTTAAATTGGACCTAAAATGTGCTTTCATGAAGATAATGAATTCATGATTCTTCCTTGTTTGCATAGGCCTATACCAGGGAAGTGTGTTGCAACTTCACATGTTTGACAAGCAGTTTCCGTAGTGTAGTGGTTATCACGTTAGCCTTACACGCGAAAAGTCCCCGGTTCGAAACCGGGCGGAAACATTTTATGTAAAACCAAAACAATTCGTATTTTTCTTCTTTGGTTCTTTCGGTAAAGTCACGTAGAATGAGAAAAAATAATAAATTGATAAAATAAAATCACACAATAATATTCTCACGACGTTTCGGCCACAACACAAGCGGCCTTCATCAGGTGAAGGGACGAGACTGTCTGGTAGGACAGCGCTGGAGTGAAAGAGCCACGTTCAGATCACGACCTTTAAGCTGTGTGAGAGGAAACAAAGCGCCTTGACAAAGGAATTAGCATATAGTTTAGCATTGAAATGGCTGAGTGATTAGCTTGTGACTGGTCACAGAAATAGCTACGTTAAAAGTTAAAGCATACACATCCGCAGAGGCACCCCTTGATAAAGGAATTAGCATAGAATTTAGCATTGAAATAGCTAAGTTAAAGCATACACATCCGCAGAGGCACCCCTTGACAAAGGAATTAGCATAGAATTTAGCATTGAAATAGCTGCGTGATTAGCTTGTAACTGGTCACAAAAATAGCTACGTTAAAGTCAGAGCATACACATTCACCGAGGCACTTAGTACAAATCAAACAGTAGAATTTAGCATTGAAATAACTAGGCGAATTTAGCATTGAAATAACTGAGTGATTAGCTAGTGACTGGTCACAGAAATGACTATGTTGAAGTCAAGGCCTACACATCTAAGCTATTATAGTGGACGTAAAATATGCCTTCATGAACTTGATGATTTAATGATTTGTAACTGGACGATTCGACTTATTTCAGTGAAATATGTTGCTACGTTACATGTTCTTCAAGCAGTTTCTGTAGTGTAGTGGTTATCACGTTAGCCTAACACGCGAAAGGTTCCTGGTTTGAAACCGGGTGGACACATTTTACGTAAAACCAAAACAATTCCTGTTTTATTTAAAGTACACGTAAAATGTGCCCTCATGAAAATGATGATTTCATGATTCTTCATTGTTGGCATAGGCCTATGCGAGTGAAGTATGTTGCAACTTCACAAGTTTGACAAGCAGTTTCCGTAGTGTAGTGGTTATCACGTTCACCTCACACGCGAAAGGTCCCCGGTTTGAAACCAGGCGGAAACATTGTATGTAAAACCAAAACACTTTGTATTTTATTTAAAGTGGACGTAAAATATGCCTTCATGAACTTGATGATTTAACGATTTGACATTGGACGTTTCGACCTATTTCAGTGAAATATGTTGCTACGTTACATGTTCTTCAAGCAGTTTCCGAAGTGTAGTCGTCATAATGTTCGCCTAACACGCGAAATGTCCCTGGGTTGAAACCGGGTGGAAACATTGTAAGTATAACCAAAAACAATTCCTGTTTTATTTAATGTGCACGTCAAATGTGCCCTCATGAAGATGATGATTTCATGATTCTTCATTGTTGGCAGAGGCCTATGCCAGCGAAATATGTTGCAACTTCACAAATTTGACAAGCAGTTTCCGTAGTGTAGTGGTTATCACGTTCGCCTAACCCGTGAAAGGTCCCTGGTTTGAAACCGGGTGGAAACATTTTACATATAACCGAAAAAAATCGTATTTTATTTAAATTGGACGCAAAATGTGCTTTCATGAAGATGATGATTTCATGATTCTTCATTGTTGGCATAGGTCTATACCAGTGAAGTGTGTTGCAACTTAGCAGTTTGGACAAGCTGTTGACATAGTGTAGTGGTTATCACGTTTGCCTCACACGCGAAAGGTCCCCGGTTTGAAACCGGGCAGAAACATTTTACGTTAAACCAAAACAATTCGGATTTTATTTAAAGAGGACGCAAAATGTGCCTTCATGAACGTGATGATTTCATGATTCTTCATTGTTGGCATAGGCCTATGCCAGTGAAGTATGTAGCAACTACCCATGTTCTTCAAGCAGTTTCCGTTTTGTAGTGGTTATCACGTTCGCCTCAAACGCGAAAGGTCCCTGGTTTGAAACCGGGTGGAAACATTTTATCTTAAACCAAAACAATTCGGATTTTATTTAAAGTGGACGCAAAATGTGCCTTCATGAACGTGATGATTTAATGATTTGACATTGTTCGTTTCGACTTATTTCAGTGAAATATGTTGCTACGTTACATGTTCTTCAAGCAGTTTCTGTAGTGTAGTGGTTATCATGTTCGCCTAACACGCGAAAGGTTCCTGGTTTGAAACCGGGTGGACACATTTTACGGTAAACCAAAACATTTCCTGTTTTATTTAAATTGCATGTAAAATGTGCCCTCATGAAGATGATGATTTCATGATTCTTCATTGTTGGCATAGGCCTATGGCAGTGAATTATGTTGCAACTTCACAAGTTTGACAGTTTCCGTAATGTAGTGGTTATCACGTTCGCATAACACGTGAAAGGTCCCTGGTTTGAAACCGGGTGGAAACATTTTACGTATAACCAATAAAAATCGTATTTTATTTAAATTGGACCTAAAATGTGCTTTCATGAAGATAATGAATTCATGATTCTACCTTGTTGGCATAGGCCTATACCAGTGAAGTGTGTTGCAACTTCACAAGTTTGACAAGCAGTTTCCGTAGTGTAGTGGTTATCACGTTCGCCTCACACGCGAAAGGTCCCCGGTTCGAAACCGGGCGGAAACATTTTACGTAAAACCAAAACAATTCGTATTTTAATTAAAGTGTACGTAAAATTTGCCTTCATGAACTTGATGATGTAATGATTTGTAACTGGACGATTCGACCTATTTGAGTGAAATATGTTGCTACGTTACATGTTCTTCAAGCAGTTTCCGTAGTGTAGTGGTTATCATGTTCGCCTAACACGCGAAAGGTTCCTGGTTTGAAACCGGTTGGAAACATTTTACGTATAACCAAAAAAAATCGTATTTTATTTAAATTGGACGTTGAATGTGCTTTCATGAAGATGATGATTTAATGATTCTTCATTGTTGGCGTAGGTCTATACCAGTGAAGTGTGTTGTAACTTAGCAGTTTGGAAAAGCTGTTTCCATATTGGAGTGGTTATCACGTTTGCCTCACACGCGAAAGGTCCCTAGTTTGAAACCGGGTGGAAACATTTTATCTAAAACCAAAAAATTCCGATTTTATTTAAAGTGGACGCAAAATGTGCCTTCATGAACTTGATGATTTAATGATTTGACATTGTTCGTTTCGACTTATTTCAGTGAAGTATGTTGCAACTTCACAAGTTTGACAGTTTCCGTAGTGTAGTGGTTATCACGTTTGCCTAACACGTCAAAGGTTCCTGGTTTGAAACCGGGTGGAAACATTTTATGTATAACCAAAAAAATCGTTTTTTATTTTAAGTGCAGGTAAAATGTGCCCTCATGAAGATAATGAATTCATGATTCTTCATTGTTGGCATAGGCCTATACCAGTGAAGTGTGTTGCAACTTCACGAGGTTGACAAGCAGTTTCCGTAGTGTAGTGGTTATCACGTTCGCCTAACCCGTGAAAGGTCCCCGGTTTGAAACCGGGCAGAAACATTTCACGTTAAACCAAAACAATTCGGATTTTATTTAATGAGGACGCAAAATGTGCCTTCATGAACGTGATGATTTCATGATTCTTCATTGTTGGCATAGGCCTATGCCAGTGAAGTATGTAGCAACTACCCATGTTCTTCAAGCAGTTTCCGTTTTGTCGTGGTTATCACGTTCGCCTCAAACGCGAAAGGTCCCTGGTTTGAAACCGGGTGGAAACATTTTATCTAAAACCAAAAAATTCCGATTTTATTTACAGTGGACGCAAAATGTGCCTTCATGAACTTGATGATTTAATGATTTGACATTGTTCGTTTCGACTTATTTCAGTGAAGTATGTTGCAACTTCACAAGTTTGACAGTTTCCGTAGTGTAGTGGTTATCACGTTTGCCTAACACGTCAAAGGTTCCTGGTTTGAAACCGGGTGGAAACATTTTATGTATAACCAAAAAAATCGTTTTTTATTTTAAGTGCAGGTAAAATGTGCCCTCATGAAGATAATGAATTCATGATTCTTCATTGTTGGCATAGGCCTATACCAGTGAAGTGTGTTGCAACTTCACGAGGTTGACAAGCAGTTTCCGTAGTGTAGTGGTTATCACGTTCGCCTAACCCGTGAAAGGTCCCCGGTTTGAAACCGGGCAGAAACATTTCACGTTAAACCAAAACAATTCGGATTTTATTTAATGAGGACGCAAAATGTGCCTTTATGAACGTGATGATTTCATGATTCTTCATTGTTGGCATAGGCCTATGCCAGTGAAGTATGTAGCAACTACCCATGTTCTTCAAGCAGTTTCCGTTTTGTCGTGGTTATCACGTTCGCCTCAAACGCGAAAGGTCCCCGGTTCGAAACCGGGCGGAAACATTTTACATAAAACCAAAACAATTCGTATTTTAATTAAAGTGTACGTAAAATATGCCTTCATGAACGTGATGATTTAATGATTTGACATTGTTCGTTTCGACTTATTTCAGTGAAATATGTTGCTACGTTACATGTTCTTCAAGCAGTTTCCGTAGTGTAGTGGTTATCACGTTCGCCTCACACGCGAAAGGTCCCCGGTTCGAAACCGGGCGGAAACATTTTACATAAAACCAAAACAATTCGTATTTTAATTAAAGTGTACGTAAAATATGCCTTCATGAACTTGATGATTTAATGCTTTGTAACTGGACTATTCGACTTATTTCAGTGAAATATGTTGCTACGTTACATGTTCTTCAAGCAGTTTCTGTAGTGTAGTGGTTATCATGTTCGCCTAACACGCGAAAGGTTCCTGGTTTGAAACCGGTTGGACACATTTTACGGTAAACCAAAACATTTCCTGTTTTATTTAAATTGGACGTTGAATGTGCCCTCATGAAGATGATGATTTCATGATTCTTCATTGTTGGCATAGGCCTATGGCAGTGAATTATGTTGCAACTTCACAAGTTTGACAGTTTCCGTAATGTAGTGGTTATCACGTTCGCCTAACACGTGAAAGGTTCCTGGTTTGAAACCGGGTGGAAACATTTTACGTATAACCAATAAAAATCGTATTTTATTTAAATTGGACCTAAAATGTGCTTTCATGAAGATTATGAATTCATGATTCTACCTTGTTGGCATAGGCCTATACCAGTGAAGTGTGTTGCAACTTCACGAGTTTGACAAGCAGTTTCCGTAGTGTAGTGGTTATCACGTTCGCTTTACACGCGAAAGGTCCCCGGTTCGAAACCGGGCGGAAACATTTTACGTGAAACCAAAACAATTCGTATTTTATTTAAAGCGGACGTAAAATATGCCTTCATGAACTTGATGATTTAATGATTTGCAACTGGACGATTCGACTTATTTCAGTGAAATATGTTGCTACGTTACATGTTCTTCAAGCAGTTTCCGTAGTGTAGTGGTTATCATGTTCGCCTAACACGCGAAAGGTCCCTGGTTTGAAGCCGGGTGGAAACATTGTAAGTATAACCAAAACAATTCGGATTTTATTTAAAGAGGACGCAAAATGTGCCTTAATGAACGTGATGATTTCATGATTCTTCATTGTTGGCATAGGCCTATACCGGTGAAGTGTGTTGCAACTTCACGAGGTTGACAAGCAGTTTCCGTAGTGTAGTGGTTATCACGTTTGCCTCACACGCGAAAGGTCCCCGGTTTGAAACCGGGCAGAAACATTTCACGTTAAACCAAAACAATTCGGATTTTATTTAAAGAGGACGCAAAATGTGCCTTCATGAACGTGATGATTTAATGATTTGACATTGTTCGTTTCGACTTATTTCAGTGAAATATGTTGCTACGTTACAGGTTCGTCAAGCAGTTTCCGTAGTGTAGTGGTTATCACGTTCGCCTAACACGCGAAAGGTCCCCGGTTCGTAACCGGGCGGAAACATTTTACGTATAACCAATAAAAATCGTATTTTATTTAAATTGGACCTAAAATGTGCTTTCATGAAGATAATGAATTCATGATTCTTCCTTGTTGGCATAGGCCTATAACAGTGAAGTGTGTTGCAACTTCACAAGTTTGACAAGCAGTTTCCGTAGTGTAGTGGTTATCACGTTAGCCTTACACGCGAAAAGTCCCCGGTTCGAAACCGGGCGGAAACATTTTATGTAAAACCAAAACAATTCGTATTTTTCTTCTTTGGTTCTTTCGGTAAAGTCACGTAGAATGAGAAAAAATAATAAATTGATAAAATAAAATCACACAATAATATTCTCACGACGTTTCGGCCACAACACAAGCGGCCTTCATCAGGTGAAGGGACGAGACTGTCTGGTAGGACAGCGCTGGAGTGAAAGAGCCACGTTCAGATCACGACCTTTAAGCTGTGTGAGAGGAAACAAAGCGCCTTGACAAAGGAATTAGCATATAGTTTAGCATTGAAATGGCTGAGTGATTAGCTTGTGACTGGTCACAGAAATAGCTACGTTAAAAGTTAAAGCATACACATCCGCAGAGGCACCCCTTGATAAAGGAATTAGCATAGAATTTAGCATTGAAATAGCTAAGTTAAAGCATACACATCCGCAGAGGCACAACTTGATAAAGGAATTAGCATAGAATTTAGCATTGAAATAGCTGAGTGATTAGCTTGTAACTGGTCACAAAAATAGCTACGTTAAAATCAGAGCATACACATTCACCGAGGCACTTAGTACAAATCAAACAGTAGAATTTAGCATTGAAATAACTAGGCGAATTTAGCATTGAAATAACTGAGTGATTAGCTAGTGACTGGTCACAAAAATTACTATGTTGAAGTCAAGGCCTACACATCTAAGCTATTAAAGTGGACGTAAAATATGCCTTCATGAACTTGATGATTTAGTGATTTGACACTGGATGTTTCGACTTATTTCAGTGAAATATGTTGCTACGTTACATGTTCTTCAAGCAGTTTCCGTAGTGTAGTGGTTATCACGTTAGCCTAACACGCGAAAGGTTCCTGTTTTGAAACCGGGTGGACACATTTTACGTAAAACCAAAACAATTCCTGTTTTATTTAAAGTACACGTAAAATGTGCCCTCATGAAAATGATGATTTCATGATTCTTCATTGTTGGCATAGGCCTATACCAGTGAAGTGTGTTGCAACTTCACGAGGTTGACAAGCAGTTTCCGTAGTGTAGTGGTTATCACGTTCGCCTAACCCGTGAAAGGTCCCCGGTTTGAAACCGGGCAGAAACATTTCACGTTAAACCAAAACAATTCGGATTTTATTTAATGAGGACGCAAAATGTGCCTTCATGAACGTGATGATTTCATGATTCTTCATTGTTGGCATAGGCCTATGCCAGTGAAGTATGTAGCAACTACCCATGTTCTTCAAGCAGTTTCCGTTTTGTCGTGGTTATCACGTTCGCCTCAAACGCGAAAGGTCCCTGGTTTGAAACCGGGTGGAAACATTTTATCTAAAACCAAAAAATTCCGATTTTATTTAAAGTGGACGCAAAATGTGCCTTCATGAACTTGATGATTTAATGATTTGACATTGTTCGTTTCGACTTATTTCAGTGAAGTATGTTGCAACTTCACAAGTTTGACAGTTTCCGTAGTGTAGTGGTTATCACGTTTGCCTAACACGTCAAAGGTTCCTGGTTTGAAACCGGGTGGAAACATTTTATGTATAACCAAAAAAATCGTTTTTTATTTTAAGTGCAGGTAAAATGTGCCCTCATGAAGATAATGAATTCATGATTCTTCATTGTTGGCATAGGCCTATACCAGTGAAGTGTGTTGCAACTTCACGAGGTTGACAAGCAGTTTCCGTAGTGTAGTGGTTATCACGTTCGCCTAACCCGTGAAAGGTCCCCGGTTTGAAACCGGGCAGAAACATTTCACGTTAAACCAAAACAATTCGGATTTTATTTAATGAGGACGCAAAATGTGCCTTCATGAACGTGATGATTTCATGATTCTTCATTGTTGGCATAGGCCTATGCCAGTGAAGTATGTAGCAACTACCCATGTTCTTCAAGCAGTTTCCGTTTTGTCGTGGTTATCACGTTCGCCTCAAACGCGAAAGGTCCCCGGTTCGAAACCGGGCGGAAACATTTTACATAAAACCAAAACAATTCGTATTTTAATTAAAGTGTACGTAAAATATGCCTTCATGAACGTGATGATTTAATGATTTGACATTGTTCGTTTCGACTTATTTCAGTGAAATATGTTGCTACGTTACATGTTCTTCAAGCAGTTTCCGTAGTGTAGTGGTTATCACGTTCGCCTCACACGCGAAAGGTCCCCGGTTCGAAACCGGGCGGAAACATTTTACATAAAACCAAAACAATTCGTATTTTAATTAAAGTGTACGTAAAATATGCCTTCATGAACTTGATGATTTAATGCTTTGTAACTGGACTATTCGACTTATTTCAGTGAAATATGTTGCTACGTTACATGTTCTTCAAGCAGTTTCTGTAGTGTAGTGGTTATCATGTTCGCCTAACACGCGAAAGGTTCCTGGTTTGAAACCGGTTGGACACATTTTACGGTAAACCAAAACATTTCCTGTTTTATTTAAATTGGACGTTGAATGTGCCCTCATGAAGATGATGATTTCATGATTCTTCATTGTTGGCATAGGCCTATGGCAGTGAATTATGTTGCAACTTCACAAGTTTGACAGTTTCCGTAATGTAGTGGTTATCACGTTCGCCTAACACGCGAAAGGTTCCTGGTTTGAAACCGGGTGGAAACATTTTACGTATAACCAATAAAAATCGTATTTTATTTAAATTGGACCTAAAATGTGCTTTCATGAAGATAATGAATTCATGATTCTACCTTGTTGGCATAGGCCTATACCAGTGAAGTGTGTTGCAACTTCACGAGTTTGACAAGCAGTTTCCG
The DNA here is from genome assembly GCF_048934315.1 of Petromyzon marinus. Lineage (NCBI taxonomy): Eukaryota > Metazoa > Chordata > Hyperoartia > Petromyzontiformes > Petromyzontidae > Petromyzon > Petromyzon marinus. The sequence goes on along the minus strand of NC_133703.1, from coordinate 16,755,005 downwards.
TAGTGTAGTGGTTATCACGTTCGCTTTACACGCGAAAGGTCCCCGGTTCGAAACCGGGCGGAAACATTTTACGTGAAACCAAAACAATTCGTATTTTATTTAAAGCGGACGTAAAATATGCCTTCATGAACTTGATGATTTAATGATTTGCAACTGGACGATTCGACTTATTTCAGTGAAATATGTTGCTACGTTACATGTTCTTCAAGCAGTTTCCGTAGTGTAGTGGTTATCATGTTCGCCTAACACGCGAAAGGTCCCTGGTTTGAAGCCGGGTGGAAACATTGTAAGTATAACCAAAACAATTCGGATTTTATTTAAAGAGGTCGCAAAATGTGCCTTAATGAACGTGATGATTTCATGATTCTTCATTGTTGGCATAGGCCTATACCAGTGAAGTGTGTTGCAACTTCACGAGGTTGACATGCAGTTTCCGTAGTGTAGTGGTTATCACGTTTGCCTCACACGCGAAAGGTCCCCGGTTTGAAACCGGGCAGAAACATTTCACGTTAAACCAAAACAATTCGGATTTTATTTAAAGAGGACGCAAAATGTGCCTTCATGAACGTGATGATTTAATGATTTGACATTGTTCGTTTCGACTTATTTCAGTGAAATATGTTGCTACGTTACAGGTTCGTCAAGCAGTTTCCGTAGTGTAGTGGTTATCACGTTCGCCTAACACGCGAAAGGTCCCCGGTTCGTAACCGGGCGGAAACATTTTACGTATAACCAATAAAAATCGTATTTTATTTAAATTGGACCTAAAATGTGCTTTCATGAAGATAATGAATTCATGATTCTTCCTTGTTGGCATAGGCCTATAACAGTGAAGTGTGTTGCAACTTCACAAGTTTGACAAGCAGTTTCCGTAGTGTAGTGGTTATCACGTTAGCCTTACACGCGAAAAGTCCCCGGTTCGAAACCGGGCGGAAACATTTTATGTAAAACCAAAACAATTCGTATTTTTCTTCTTTGGTTCTTTCGGTAAAGTCACGTAGAATGAGAAAAAATAATAAATTGATAAAATAAAATAACACAATAATATTCTCACGACGTTTCGGCCACAACACAAGCGGCCTTCATCAGGTGAAGGGACGAGACTGTCTGGTAGGACAGCGCTGGAGTGAAAGAGCCACGTTCAGATCACGACCTTTAAGCTGTGTGAGAGGAAACAAAGCGCCTTGACAAAGGAATTAGCATATAGTTTAGCATTGAAATGGCTGAGTGATTAGCTTGTGACTGGTCACAGAAATAGCTACGTTAAAAGTTAAAGCATACACATCCGCAGAGGCACCCCTTGATAAAGGAATTAGCATAGAATTTAGCATTGAAATAGCTAAGTTAAAGCATACACATCCGCAGAGGCACAACTTGATAAAGGAATTAGCATAGAATTTAGCATTGAAATAGCTGAGTGATTAGCTTGTAACTGGTCACAAAAATAGCTACGTTAAAATCAGAGCATACACATTCACCGAGGCACTTAGTACAAATCAAACAGTAGAATTTAGCATTGAAATAACTAGGCGAATTTAGCATTGAAATAACTGAGTGATTAGCTAGTGACTGGTCACAAAAATTACTATGTTGAAGTCAAGGCCTACACATCTAAGCTATTAAAGTGGACGTAAAATATGCCTTCATGAACTTGATGATTTAGTGATTTGACACTGGATGTTTCGACTTATTTCAGTGAAATATGTTGCTACGTTACATGTTCTTCAAGCAGTTTCCGTAGTGTAGTGGTTATCACGTTAGCCTAACACGCGAAAGGTTCCTGTTTTGAAACCGGGTGGACACATTTTACGTAAAACCAAAACAATTCCTGTTTTATTTAAAGTACACGTAAAATGTGCCCTCATGAAAATGATGATTTCATGATTCTTCATTGTTGGCATAGGCCAATGCGAGTGAAGTATGTTGCAACTTCACAAGTTTGACAAGCAGTTTCCGTAGTGTAGTGGTTATCACGTTCGCCTCACACGCGAAAGGTCCCCGGTTTGAAACCAGGCGGAAACATTGTATGTAAAACCAAAACACTTTCCACTTTATTTAAAGTGGACGTAAAATATGCCTTCATGAACTTGATGATTTAACGATTTGACACTGGACGTTTCGACCTATTTCAGTGAAATATGTTGCTACGTTACATGTTCTTCAAGCAGTTTCCGAAGTGTAGTCGTCATAATGTTCGCCTAACACGCGAAATGTCCCTGGTTTGAAACCGGTTGGAAACATTGTAAGTATAACCAAAAACAATTCCTGTTTTATTTAATGTGCACGTCAAATGTGCCCTCATGAAGATGATGATTTCATGATTCTTCATTGTTGGCAGAGGCCTATGCCAGTGAAATATGTTGCAACTTCACAAATTTGACAAGCAGTTTCCGTAGTGTAGTGGTTATCACGTTCGCCTAACCCGTGAAAGGTCCCTGGTTTGAAACCGGGTGGAAACATTTTACGTATAACCGAAAAAAAATCGTATTTTATTTAAATTGGACGCAAAATGTGCTTTCATGAAGATGATGATTTCATGATTCTTCATTGTTGGCATAGGTCTATACCAGTGAAGTGTGTTGCAACTTAGCAGTTTGGACAAGCTGTTGACATAGTGTAGTGGTTATCACGTTTGCCTCACACGCGAAAGGTCCCCGGTTTGAAACCGGGCAGAAACATTTTACGTTAAACCAAAACAATTCGGATTTTATTTAAAGAGGACGCAAAATGTGCCTTCATGAACGTGATGATTTCATGATTCTTCATTGTTGGCATAGGCCTATGCCAGTGAAGTATGTAGCAACTACCCATGTTCTTCAAGCAGTTTCCGTTTTGAAGTGGTTATCACGGTAGCCTAACACGCGAAAGGTCCCTGGTTTGAAACCGGGTGGAAACATTTTATCTAAAACCAAAACAATTCGGATTTTATTTAAAGTGGACGCAAAATGTGCCTTCATGAACGTGATAATGTAATGATTTGACATTGTTCGTTTCGACTTATTTCAGTGAAATATGTTGCTACGTTACATGTTCTTCAAGCAGTTTCCGTAGTGTAGTGGTTATCACGTTCGCCTAACACGGGAAAGGTCCCCGGTTTGAAACCGGGCGGAAATATTTTACGTATAACCAATAAAAATCGTATTTTAATAAAATTGGAACTAAAATGTGCTTTCATGAAGATTATGAATTCATGATTCTTCCTTGTTGGCATAGGCCTATACCAGTGAAGTGTGTTGCAACTTCACGAGTTTGACAAGCAGTTTCCGTAGTGTAGTGGTTATCACGTTAGCCTTACACGTGAAAGGTTCCTGGTTTGAAACCGGGCGGAAACATTCTATGTAAAACCAAAACAATTTGTATTTTATTTAAAGTGGATGTAAAATATGCCTTCATGAACTTGATGATTTAATGATTTGACACTGGACGTTTCGACTTATTTCAGTGAAATATGTTGCTACGTTACATGTTCTTCAAGCAGTTTCCGTAGCGTAGTGGTTATCATGTTCGCCTAACACGCGAAAGGTCCCTGGTTTGAAGCCGGGTGGAAACATTGTAAGTATAACCAAAACAATTCGGATTTTATTTAAAGAGGACGCAAAATGTGCCTTCATGAACGTGATGATTTCATGATTCTTCATTGTTGGCAGAGGCCTATGCCAGTGAAGTATGTAGCAACTACCCATGTTCTTCAAGCAGTTTCCGTTTTGTCGTGGTTATCACGTTCGCCTCAAACGCGAAAGGTCCCTGGTTTGAAACTGGGTGGAAACATTTTATCTAAAACCAAAACAATTCGGATTTTATTTAAAGTGGACGCAAAATGTGCCTTCATGAACGTGATTATTTAATGATTTGACATTGTTCGTTTCGACTTATTTCAGTGAAATATGTTGCTACGTTACATGTTCTTCAAGCAGTTTCCGTAGTGTAGTGGTTATCACGTTCGCCTAACACGTGAAAGGTCCCCGGTTCGAAACCGGGCGGAAACATTTTACGTATAACCAATAAAAATCGTATTTTATTTAAATTGGACCTAAAATGTGCTTTCATGAAGATAATGAATTCATGATTCTTCCTTGTTGGCATAGGCCTATACCAGTGAAGTGTGTTGCAACTTCACAAGTTTGACAAGCAGTTTCCGTAGTGTAGTGGTTATCACGTTAGCCTTACACGCGAAAAGTCCCCGGTTCGAAATCGGGTGGAAACATTTTATGTAAAACCAAAACAATTCGTATTTTTCTTCTTTGGTTCTTTCGGTAAAGTCACGTAGAATGAGAAAAAATAATAAATTGATAAAATAAAATAACACAATAATATTCTCACGACGTTTCGGCCACAACACAAGCGGCCTTCATCAGGTGAAGGGACGAGACTGTCTGGTAGGACAGCGCTGGAGTGAAAGAGCCACGTTCAGATCACGACCTTTAAGCTGTGTGAGAGGAAACAAAGCGCCTTGACAAAGGAATTAGCATATAGTTTAGCATTGAAATGGCTGAGTGATTAGCTTGTGACTGGTCACAGAAATAGCTACGTTAAAAGTTAAAGCATACACATCCGCAGAGGCACCCCTTGATAAAGGAATTAGCATAGAATTTAGCATTGAAATAGCTAAGTTAAAGCATACACATCCGCAGAGGCACAACTTGATAAAGGAATTAGCATAGAATTTAGCATTGAAATAGCTGAGTGATTAGCTTGTAACTGGTCACAAAAATAGCTACGTTAAAATCAGAGCATACACATTCACCGAGGCACTTAGTACAAATCAAACAGTAGAATTTAGCATTGAAATAACTAGGCGAATTTAGCATTGAAATAACTGAGTGATTAGCTAGTGACTGGTCACAAAAATTACTATGTTGAAGTCAAGGCCTACACATCTAAGCTATTAAAGTGGACGTAAAATATGCCTTCATGAACTTGATGATTTAGTGATTTGACACTGGATGTTTCGACTTATTTCAGTGAAATATGTTGCTACGTTACATGTTCTTCAAGCAGTTTCCGTAGTGTAGTGGTTATCACGTTAGCCTAACACGCGAAAGGTTCCTGTTTTGAAACCGGGTGGACACATTTTACGTAAAACCAAAACAATTCCTGTTTTATTTAAAGTACACGTAAAATGTGCCCTCATGAAAATGATGATTTCATGATTCTTCATTGTTGGCATAGGCCAATGCGAGTGAAGTATGTTGCAACTTCACAAGTTTGACAAGCAGTTTCCGTAGTGTAGTGGTTATCACGTTCGCCTCACACGCGAAAGGTCCCCGGTTTGAAACCAGGCGGAAACATTGTATGTAAAACCAAAACACTTTCCACTTTATTTAAAGTGGACGTAAAATATGCCTTCATGAACTTGATGATTTAACGATTTGACACTGGACGTTTCGACCTATTTCAGTGAAATATGTTGCTACGTTACATGTTCTTCAAGCAGTTTCCGAAGTGTAGTCGTCATAATGTTCGCCTAACACGCGAAATGTCCCTGGTTTGAAACCGGGTGGAAACATTGTAAGTATAACCAAAAACAATTCCTGTTTTATTTAATGTGCACGTCAAATGTGCCCTCATGAAGATGATGATTTCATGATTCTTCATTGTTGGCAGAGGCCTATGCCAGTGAAATATGTTGCAACTTCACAAATTTGACAAGCAGTTTCCGTAGTGTAGTGGTTATCACGTTCGCCTAACCCGTGAAAGGTCCCTGGTTTGAAACCGGGTGGAAACATTTTACGTATAACCGAAAAAAAATCGTATTTTATTTAAATTGGACGCAAAATGTGCTTTCATGAAGATGATGATTTCATGATTCTTCATTGTTGGCATAGGTCTATACCAGTGAAGTGTGTTGCAACTTAGCAGTTTGGACAAGCTGTTGACATAGTGTAGTGGTTATCACGTTTGCCTCACACGCGAAAGGTCCCCGGTTTGAAACCGGGCAGAAACATTTTACGTTAAACCAAAACAATTCGGATTTTATTTAAAGAGGACGCAAAATGTGCCTTCATGAACGTGATGATTTCATGATTCTTCATTGTTGGCATAGGCCTATGCCAGTGAAGTATGTAGCAACTACCCATGTTCTTCAAGCAGTTTCCGTTTTGAAGTGGTTATCACGGTAGCCTAACACGCGAAAGGTCCCTGGTTTGAAACCGGGTGGAAACATTTTATCTAAAACCAAAACAATTCGGATTTTATTTAAAGTGGACGCAAAATGTGCCTTCATGAACGTGATAATGTAATGATTTGACATTGTTCGTTTCGACTTATTTCAGTGAAATATGTTGCTACGTTACATGTTCTTCAAGCAGTTTCCGTAGTGTAGTGGTTATCACGTTCGCCTAACACGGGAAAGGTCCCCGGTTTGAAACCGGGCGGAAATATTTTACGTATAACCAATAAAAATCGTATTTTAATAAAATTGGAACTAAAATGTGCTTTCATGAAGATTATGAATTCATGATTCTTCCTTGTTGGCATAGGCCTATACCAGTGAAGTGTGTTGCAACTTCACGAGTTTAACAAGCAGTTTCCGTAGTGTAGTGGTTATCACGTTAGCCTTACACGTGAAAGGTTCCTGGTTTGAAACCGGGCGGAAACATTCTATGTAAAACCAAAACAATTTGTATTTTATTTAAAGTGGATGTAAAATATGCCTTCATGAACTTGATGATTTAATGATTTGACACTGGACGTTTCGACTTATTTCAGTGAAATATGTTGCTACGTTACATGTTCTTCAAGCAGTTTCCGTAGCGTAGTGGTTATCATGTTCGCCTAACACGTGAAAGGTCCCTGGTTTGAAGCCGGGTGGAAACATTGTAAGTATAACCAAAACAATTCGGATTTTATTTAAAGAGGACGCAAAATGTGCCTTCATGAACGTGATGATTTCATGATTCTTCATTGTTGGCAGAGGCCTATGCCAGTGAAGTATGTAGCAACTACCCATGTTCTTCAAGCAGTTTCCGTTTTGTCGTGGTTATCACGTTCGCCTCAAACGCGAAAGGTCCCTGGTTTGAAACTGGGTGGAAACATTTTATCTAAAACCAAAACAATTCGGATTTTATTTAAAGTGGACGTAAAATATGCCTTCATGAACTTGATGATTTAATGATTTGACACTGGACGTTTCGACTTATTTCAGTGAAATATGTTGCTACGTTACATGTTCTCCAACCAGTTTCCGTAGTGTAGTGGTTATCACGTTCGCTTTACACGCGAAAAGTCCCCGGTTCGAAACCGGGCGGAAACATTTTACGTGAAACCAAAACAATTCGTATTTTATTTAAAGCGGACGTAAAATATGCCTTCATGAACTTGATGATTTAATGATTTGCAACTGGACGATTCGACTTATTTCAGTGAAATATGTTGCTACGTTACATGTTCTTCAAGCAGTTTCCGTAGTGTAGTGGTTATCATGTTCGCCTAACACGCGAAAGGTCCCTGGTTTGAAGCCGGGTGGAAACATTGTAAGTATAACCAAAACAATTCGGATTTTATTTAAAGAGGACGCAAAATGTGCCTTCATGAACGTGATGATTTCATGATTCTTCATTGTTGGCATAGGCCTATGCCAGTGAAGTATGTAGCAACTACCCATGTTCTTCAAGCAGTTTCCGTTTTGTCGTGGTTATCACGTTCGCCTCAAACGCGAAAGGTCCCTAGTTTGAAACCGGGTGGAAACATTTTATCTAAAACCAAAACAATTCGGATTTTATTTAAAGTGGACGCAAAATGTGCCTTCATGAACGTGATGATTTAATGATTTGATATTGTTCGTTTCGACTTATTTCAGTGAAATATGTTGCTACGTTACATGTTCTTCAAGCAGTTTCCGTAGTGTAGTGGTTATCACGTTCGCCTCACACGCGAAAGGTCCCCGGTTCGAAACCGGGCGGAAACATTTTACGTATAACCAATAAAAATCGTATTTTATTTAAATTGGACCTAAAATGTGCTTTCATGAAGATAATGAATTCATGATTCTTCCTTGTTTGCATAGGCCTATACCAGTGAAGTGTGTTGCAACTTCACAAGTTTGACAAGCGGTTTCCGTAGTGTAGTGGTTATCACGTTAGCCTTACACGCGAAAAGTCCCCGGTTCGAAACCGGGCGGAAACATTTTATGTAAAACCAAAACAATTCGTATTTTTCTTCTTTGGTTCTTTCGGTAAAGTCACGTAGAATGAGAAAAAAGTAATAAATTGATAAAATAAAATAACACAATAATATTCTCATGACGTTTCGGCCACAACACAAGCGGCCTTCATCAGGTGAAGGGACGAGACTGTCTGGTAGGACAGCGCTGGAGTGAAAGAGCCACGTTCAGATCACGACCTTTAAGCTGTGTGAGAGGAAACAAAGCGCCTTGACAAAGGAATTAGCATATAATTTAGCATTGAAATGGCTGAGTGATTAGCTTGTGACTGGTCACAGAAATAGCTACGTTAAAAGTTAAAGCATACACATCCGCAGAGGCACCCCTTGATAAAGGAATTAGCATAGAATTTAGCATTGAAATAGCTAAGTTAAAGCATACACATCCGCAGAGGCACCCCTTGACAAAGGAATTAGCATAGAATTTAGCATTGAAATAGCTGCGTGATTAGCTTGTAACTGGTCACAAAAATAGCTACGTTAAAGTCAGAGCATACACATTCACCGAGGCACTTAGTACAAATCAAACAGTAGAATTTAGCATTGAAATAACTAGGCGAATTTAGCATTGAAATAACTGAGTGATTAGCTAGTGACTGGTCACAGAAATGACTATGTTGAAGTCAAGGCGTACACATCTAAGCTATTAAAGTGGACGTAAAATATGCCTTCATGAACTTGATGATTTAATGATTTGTAACTGGACGATTCGACTTATTTCAGTGAAATATGTTGCTACGTTACATGTTCTTCAAGCAGTTTCTGTAGTGTAGTGGTTATCACGTTAGCCTAACACGCGAAAGGTTCCTGGTTTGAAACCGGGTGGACACATTTTACGTAAAACCAAAACAATTCCTGTTTTATTTAAAGTACACGTAAAATGTGCCCTCATGAAAATGATGATTTCATGATTCTTCATTGTTGGCATAGGCCTATGCGAGTGAAGTATGTTGCAACTTCACAAGTTTGACAAGCAGTTTCCGTAGTGTAGTGGTTATCACGTTCACCTCACACGCGAAAGGTCCCCGGTTTGAAACCAGGTGGAAACATTGTATGTAATACCAAAACACTTTGTATTTTATTTAAAGTGGACGTAAAATATGCCTTCATGAACTTGATGATTTAACGATTTGACACTGGACGTTTCGACCTATTTCAGTGAAATATGTTGCTACGTTACATGTTCTTCAAGCAGTTTCCGAAGTGTAGTCGTCATAATGTTCGCCTAACACGCGAAATGTCCCTGGTTTGAAACCGGGTGGAAACATTGTAAGTATAACCAAAAACAATTCCTGTTTTATTTAATGTGCACGTCAAATGTGCCCTCATGAAGATGATGATTTCATGATTCTTCATTGTTGGCAGAGGCCTATGCCAGTGAAATATGTTGCAACTTCACAAATTTGACAAGCAGTTTCCGTAGTGTAGTGGTTATCACGTTCGCCTAACCCGTGAAAGGTCCCTGGTTTGAAACCAGGTGGAAACATTTTACATATAACCGAAAAAAATCGTATTTTATTTAAATTGGACGCAAAATGTGCTTTCATGAAGATGATGATTTCATGATTCTTCATTGTTGGCATAGGTCTATACCAGTGAAGCGTGTTGCAACTTAGCAGTTTGGACAAGCTGTTGACATAGTGTAGTGGTTATCACGTTTGCCTCACACGCGAAAGGTCCCCGGTTTGAAACCGGGCAGAAACATTTTACGTTAAACCAAAACAATTCGGATTTTATTTAAAGAGGACGCAAAATGTGCCTTCATGAACGTGATGATTTCATGATTCTTCATTGTTGGCATAGGCCTATGCCAGTGAAGTATGTAGCAACTACCCATGTTCTTCAAGCAGTTTCCGTTTTGTAGTGGTTATCACGTTCGCCTCAAACGCGAAAGGTCCCTGGTTTGAAACCGGGTGGAAACATTTGATCTTAAACCAAAACAATTCGGATTTTATTTAAAGTGGACGCAAAATGTGCCTTCATGAACGTGATGATTTAATGATTTGACATTGTTCGTTTCGACTTATTTCAGTGAAATATGTTGCTACTTTACATGTTCTTCAAGCAGTTTCTGTAGTGTAGTGGTTATCATGTTCGCCTAACACGCGAAAGGTTCCTGGTTTGAAACCGGGTGGACACATTTTACATATAACCAATAAAAATCGTATTTTATTTAAATTGGACCTAAAATGTGCTTTCATGAAGATAATGAATTCATGATTCCACCTTGTTGGCATAGGCCTATACCAGTGAAGTGTGTTGCAACTTCACAAGTTTGACAAGCATTTTCCGTAGTGTAGTGGTTATCACGTTAGCCTCACACGCGAAAGGTCCCAGGTTCGAAACTGGGCGGAAACATTTTACGTAAAACCAAAACAATTCGTATTTTAATTAAAGTGTACGTAAAATATGCCTTCATGAACTTGATGATGTAATGATTTGTAACTGGACGATTCGACCTATTTGAGTGAAATATGTTGCTACGTTACATGTTCTTCAAGCAGTTTCCGTAGTGTAGTGGTTATCATGTTCGCCTAACACGCGAAAGGTTCCTGGTTTGAAACCGGTTGGAAACATTTTACGTATAACCAAAAAAAATCGTATTTTATTTAAATTGGACGTTGAATGTGCTTTCATGAAGATGATGATTTAATGATTCTTCATTGTTGGCGTAGGTCTATACCAGTGAAGTGTGTTGTAACTTAGCAGTTTGGAAAAGCTGTTTCCATATTGGAGTGGTTATCACGTTTGCCTCACACGCGAAAGGTCCCTAGTTTGAAACCGGGTGGAAACATTTTATCTAAAACCAAAAAATTCGGATTTTATTTAAAGTGGACGCAAAATGTGCCTTCATGAACTTGATGATTTAATGATTTGACATTGTTCGTTTCGACTTATTTCAGTGAAGTATGTTGCAACTTCACAAGTTTGACAGTTTCCGTAGTGTAGTGGTTATCACGTTTGCCTAACACGTGAAAGGTTCCTGGTTTGAAACCGGGTGGAAACATTTTATGTATAACCAAAAAAATCGTTTTTTATTTTAAGTGCAGGTAAAATGTGCCCTCATGAAGATAATGAATTCATGATTCTTCATTGTTGGCATAGGCCTATACCAGTGAAGTGTGTTGCAACCTCACGGAGTTGACAAGCAGTTTCCGTAGTGTAGTGGTTATCACGTTCGCCTAACCCGTGAAAGGTCCCCGGTTTGAAACCGGGCAAAAACATTTCACGTTAAACCAAAACAATTCGGATTTTATTTAATGAGGACGCAAAATGTGCCTTCATGAACGTGATGATTTCATGATTCTTCATTGTTGGCATAGGCCTATGCCAGTGAAGTATGTAGCAACTACCCATGTTCTTCAAGCAGTTTCCGTTTTGTCGTGGTTATCACGTTCGCCTCAAACGCGAAAGGTCCCTGGTTTGAAACCGGGTGGAAACATTTTATCTTAAACCAAAACAATTCGGTTTTTATTTAAAGTGGACGCAAAATGTGCCTTTATGAACGTGATGATTTAATGATTTGACATTGTTCGTTTCGACTTATTTCAGTGAAATATGTTGCTACGTTACACGTTCTTCAAGCAGTTTCCGTAGTGTAGTGGTTATCACGTTTGCCTCACACGCGAAAGGTCCCCGGTTTGAAACCGGGCCGAAACATTTCACGTTAAACCAAAACAATTCGGATTTTATTTAAAGAGGACGCAAAATGTGCCTTCATGAACGTGATGATTTCATGATTCTTCATTGTTGGCATAGGCCTATGCCAGTGAAGTATGTAGCAACTACCCATGTTCTTCAAGCAGTTTCCGTTTTGTCCTGGTTATCACGTTCGCCTCAAACGCGAAAGGTCCCTAGTTTGAAACCGGGTGGAAACATTTTATCTAAAACCAAAACAATTCGGATTTTATTTAAAGTGGACGCAAAATGTGCCTTCATGAACGTGATGATTTAATGATTTGACATTGTTCGTTTCGACTTATTTCAGTGAAATATGTTGCTAAGTTACATGTTCGTCAAGCAGTTTCCGTAGTGTAGTGGGTATCACGTTCGCCTAACACGCGAAAGGTCCCCGGTTCGAAACCGGGTGGAAACATTTTACATAAAACCAAAACAATTCGTATTTTAATTAAAGTGTACGTAAAATATGCCTTCATGAACTTGATGATTTAATGATTTGTAACTGGACTATTCGACTTATTTCAGTGAAATATGTTGCTACGTTACATGTTCTTCAAGCAGTTTCTGTAGTGTAGTGGTTATCATGTTCGCCTAACACGCGAAAGGTTCCTGGTTTGAAACCGGGTGGACACATTTTACGGTAAACCAAAACATTTCCTGTTTTATTTAAATTGCACGTAAAATGTGCCCTCATGAAGATGATGATTTCATGATTCTTCATTGTTGGCATAGGCCTATGGCAGTAAAGTATGTTGCAACTTCACAAGTTTGACAGTTTCCGTAATGTAGTGGTTATCATGTTCGCCTAACACGTGAAAGGGTCCTGGTTTGAAACCGGGTGGAAACATTTTACGTATAACCAAAAAAAATCGTGTTTTATTTAAACTGCACGTTAAATGTGCTATCATGAAGATGATGATTTCATGATTCTTTATTGTTGGCATAGGTCTATACCAGTGAAGTGTGTTGCAACTTTATGAGTTTGACAAGCAGTTTCCGTAGTGTAGTGGTTATCACGTTCGCCTCACACGCGAAAGGTCCCTGGTTCGAAACCGGGCGGAAACATTTTATGTAAAACCAAAACAATTCCTGTTTTATTTGAAGTGCACGTAAAATGTGCCCTCATGAAGATGATGATTTCATGATTCTTCATTGTTGCCATTGGCCTATGCCAGTGAAGTATGTTGCAACTTCACAAGTTTGACATGCAGTTTCCGTAGTGTAGTGGTTATCACGTTCGCCTAACACGTGAAAGGGTCCTGGTTTGAAACCGGGTGGAAACATTTTACGTAAAACCAAAAAAAATCGTATTTTATTTAAATTGGACGTTAAATGTGCTTTCATGAAGATGATGATTTCATGATTCTTCATTGTTGGCATAGGTCTATACCAGTGAAGTGTGTTGCAACTTCACGAGTTTGACAAGCAGTTTCCGTAGTGTAGTGGTTATCACGTTCGCCTCACACGCGAAAGGTCCCCGGTTCGAAACCGTGTGGAACCATTTTATGTAAAACCAAAACAATTCCTTTTTTATTTAAAGGGCACATAAAATGTGCCCTCATGAAGATGATGATTTCATGATTCTTCATTGTTGGCATTGGCCTATGCCAGTGAAGTATGTTGCAGCTTCACAAGTTTGACAAGCAGTTTCCGTAGTGTATTGGTTATCATGTTCGCCTAACACGCGAAGGGTCCCTGGTTCGAAACCGGGCGGAAACATTTTACGTATAACCAATAAAAATCTATTTTATTTAAATTGGATCTAAAATGTGCTTTCATGAAGATAATGAATTCATGATTCTTCATTGTTGGCATAGGCCTATACCAGTGAAGTGTGTTGCAACTTCACGAGTTTGACAAGCAGTTTCCGTAGTGTAGTGGTTATTACGTTTGACTAACACGTGAAAGGTTCCTGGTTTGAAACCGAGCGGAAACATTCTATGTAAAACCAAAACAATTTGTATTTTATTTAAAGTGGACGTAAAATATGCCTTCATGAACTTGATGATTTCATGATTTGACACTGGACGTTTGGACTTATTTCAGTGAAATATGTTGCTACGTTACATGTTCTTCAAGCAGTGTCCGTAGTGTAGTGGTTGTCATGTTCGCCTAACACGCGAAAGGTCCCTGGTTTGAAACCGGGTGGACACATTTTAAGTAAAACCAAAACAATTCCTGTTTTATTTAATGTGCACGTAAAATGAGCCCTCATGAAGATGATGATTTCATGAAGATGATGATTTCATGATTCTTCATTGTTGGCATAGGTCTATACTAGTGAAGTGTGTTGCAACTTTCTGAGTTTGACAAGCAGTTTCCGTAGTGTAGTGGTTATCACGTTCGCCTCACACGCGAAAGGTCCCCGGTTCGAAACCGGGCGGAAACACTTTATGTAAAACCAAAACAATTCCTGTTTTATTTAAAGTGCACGTAAAATGTGCCCTCATGAAGATGATGATTTCATGATTCTTCATTGTTGGCATTGGCCTATGCCAGTGAAGTATGTTGCAGCTTCACAAATTGGACGAGCAGTTTCCGTAGTGTATTGCTTATCATGTTCGCCTAACACGCGAAAGGTCCCTGGTTCGAAACCGGGCGGAAACATTTTACGTATAACCAATAAAAATCTATTTTATTTAAATTGGACCTAAAATGTGCTTTCATGAAGATAATGAATTCATGATTCTTCATTGTTGGCATAGGCCTATACCAGTGAAGTGTGTTGCAACTTCACAAGTTTGACTAGCAGTTTCCGTAGTGTAGTGGTTATCACGTTCGCCTAACACGTGAAAGGGTCCTGGTTTGAAACCGTGTGGAAACATTTTACGTATAACCAAAAAAAATCGTGTTTTTTTTAAATTGCACGTTAAATGTGCTTTCATGAAGATGATGATTTCATGATTCTTCATTGTTGGCATAGGTCTATACCAGTGAAGTGTGTTGCAACTTTATGAGTTTGACAAGCAGTTTCCGTAGTGTAGTGGTTATCACGTTCGCCTCACACGCGAAAGGTCCCCGGTTCGAAACCGGGCGGAAACATTTTATGTAAAACCAAAACAATTCCTGTTTTATTTAAAGTGCACGTAAAATGTGCCCTCATGAAGATGATGATTTCATGATTCTTCATTGTTGGCATTGGCCTATGCCAGTGCAGTATGTTGCAGCTTCACAAGTTTGACAATCAGTTTCCGTAGTGTATTGCTTATCATGTTCGCCTTACACGCGAAAGGTCCCTGGTTCGAAACCGGGTGGAAACATTTTACGTATAACCAAAAAAAATCGTGTTTTTTTTAAATTGCACGTTAAATGTGCTTTCATGAAGATGATGATTTCATGATTCTTCATTGTTGGCATAGGCCTATACCAGTGAAGTGTGTTGCAACTGGACGAGTTTGGCAAGCAGTTTCCGTAGTGTAGTGGTTATTACGTTCGCCTAACACGCGAAAGGTCCCCTGTTCGAAATCGGGCGGAAACATTTTATGTAAAACCAAAACAAATTCCTGTTTTATTTAAAGTGCACGTAAAATGTGCCCTCATGAAGATGATGATTTCATGAAGATGATGATTGTTGGCATTGGCCTATGCCAGTGAAGTATGTTGCAGCTTCACAAGTTTGACAACCAGTTTCCGTAGTGTATTGGTTATCATGTTCGCCTAACACGCGAAAGGTCCCTGGTTCGAAACCGGGCGGAAACATTTTACGTATAACCAATAAAAATCGTATTTTATTTAAATTGGACCTAAAATGTGCTTTCATGAAGATAATGAATTCATGATTTTTCATTGTTGGCATAGGCCTATACCAGTGAAGTGTGTTGCAACTTCACGAGTTTGACAAGCAGTTTCCGTAGTGTAGTGGTTATTACGTTTACCTAACATGTGAAAGGTTCCTGGTTTGAAACCGGGCGGAAACATTCTATGTAAAACCAAAACAATTTGTATTTTATTTAAAGTGGACGTAAAATATGCCTTCATGAACTTGATGATTTAATGATTTGACACTAGACGTTTCGAAATATTTCAGTGAAATATGTTGCTACGTTACATGTTCTTCAAGCAGTTTCCGTAGTGTAGTGGTTATCACGTTAGCCTAACACGTGAAAGGGTCCTGGTTTGAAACCGGGTGGAAACATTTTACGTATAACCAAAAAAAATCGTGTTTTATTTAAACTGCACGTAAAATGTGCCCTCATGAAGATGATGATTTCATGATTCTTCATTGTTGGCATAGGTCTATACCAGTGAAGTATGTTGCAGCTTCACAAGGTTGACAAGCAGTTTACGTAGTGTATTGCTTATTATGTTTGCCTAACACGCGAAAGGTCCCTGGTTCGAAACCGGGCAGAAACATTTTACGTATAACCAATAAAAATCTATTTTATTTAAATTGGACCTAAAATGTGCTTTCATGAAGATAATGAATTCATGATTCTTCATTGTTGGCATAGGCCTATACCAGTGAAGTGTGTTGCAACTTCACAAGTTTGACTAGCAGTTTCCGTAGTGTAGTGGTTATCACGTTCGCCTAACACGTGAAAGGGTCCTGGTTTGAAACCGTGTGGAAACATTTTACGTATAACCAAAAAAAATCGTGTTTTTTTTAAATTGCACGTTAAATGTGCTTTCATGAAGATGATGATTTCATGATTCTTCATTGTTGGCATAGGTCTATACCAGTGAAGTGTGTTGCAACTTTATGAGTTTGACAAGCAGTTTCCGTAGTGTAGTGGTTATCACGTTCGCCTCACACGCGAAAGGTCCCCGGTTCGAAACCGGGCGGAAACATTTTATGTAAAACCAAAACAATTCCTGTTTTATTTAAAGTGCACGTAAAATGTGCACTCATGAAGATGATGATTTCATGATTCTTCATTGTTGGCATTGGCCTATGCCAGTGAAGTATGTTGCAGCTTCACAAGTTTGACAAGCAGTTTCCGTAGTGTATTGCTTATCATGTTCGCCTTACACGCGAAAGGTCCCTGGTTCGAAACCGGGCGGAAACATTTTACGTATAACCAATAAAAATCTATTTTATTTAAATTGGACCTAAAATGTGCTTTCATGAAGATAATGAATTCATGATTCTTCATTGTTGGCATAGGCCTATACCAGTGAAGTGTGTTGCAACTTCACGAGTTTGACAAGCAGTTTCCGTAGTGTAGTGGTTATTACGTTTACCTAACATGTGAAAGGTTCCTGGTTTGAAACCGGGCGGAAACATTCTATGTAAAACCAAAACAATTTGTATTTTATTTAAAGTGGACGTAAAATATGCCTTCATGAACTTGATGATTTAATGATTTGACACTAGACGTTTCGAAATATTTCAGTGAAATATGTTGCTACGTTACATGTTCTTCAAGCAGTTTCCGTAGTATAGTGGTTATCACGTTCGCCTAACACGCGAAAGGTCCCCGTTTTGAAACCGGGCAGAAACATTTTACGTTAAACCAAAATAATTCGGATTTTATTTAAAGAGGACACAAAATGTGCCTTCATGAACGTGATGATTTCATGATTCTTCATTGTTGGCATTGGCCTATGCCAGTGAAGTATGTTGCAACTTCACAAGTTTGACAAGCAGTTTCCGTAGTGTAGTGGTTATCATGTTCGCCTAACACGTGAAAGGGTCCTGGTTTGAAACCGGGTGGAAACATTTTACGTATAACCAAAAAAAATCGTGTTTTATTTAAATTGGACGTTAAATGTGCTTTCATGAAGATGATGATTTCATGATTTTTCGTTGTTGGCATAGGTCTATACCAGTGAAGTGTGTTGCAACTTCACGAGTTTGACAAGCAGTTTCCGTAGTGTAGTGGTTATCACGTTCGCCTCACACGCGAAAGGTCCCCGGTTCGAAACCGGGCGGAAACATTTTATGTAAAACCAAAACAATTCCTGTTTTATTTAAAGTGCACGTAAAATGTGCCCTCATGAAGATGATGATTTCATGATTCTTCATTGTTGGCATTGGCCTATGCCAGTGAAGTATGTTGCAGCTTCATAAATTGGACGAGCAGTTTCCGTAGTGTATTGCTTATCATGTTCGCCTAACACGCGAAAGGTCCCTGGTTCGAAACCGGGCGGAAACATTTTACGTATAACCAATAAAAATCTATTTTATTTAAATTGGACCTAAAATGTGCTTTCATGAAGATAATGAATTCATGATTCTTCATTGTTGGCATAGGCCTATACCAGTGAAGTGTGTTGCAACTTCACAAGTTTGACTAGCAGTTTCCGTAGTGTAGTGGTTATCACGTTCGCCTAACACGTGAAAGGGTCCTGGTTTGAAACCGTGTGGAAACATTTTACGTATAACCAAAAAAAATCGTGTTTTTTTTAAATTGCACGTTAAATGTGCTTTCATGAAGATGATGATTTCATGATTCTTCATTGTTGGCATAGGTCTATACCAGTGAAGTGTGTTGCAACTTTATGAGTTTGACAAGCAGTTTCCGTAGTGTAGTGGTTATCACGTTCGCCTCACACGCGAAAGGTCCCCGGTTCGAAACTGGGCGGAAACATTTTATGTAAAACCAAAACAATTCCTGTTTTATTTAAAGTGCACGTAAAATGTGCCCTCATGAAGATGATGATTTCATGAAGATGATGATTGTTGGCATTGGCCTATGCCAGTGAAGTATGTTGCAGCTTCACAAGTTTGACAACCAGTTTCCGTAGTGTATTGGTTATCATGTTCGCCTAACACGCGAAAGGTCACTGGTTCGAAACCGGGCGGAAACATTTTACGTATAACCAATAAAAATCGTATTTTATTTAAATTGGACCTAAAATGTGCTTTCATGAAGATAATGAATTCATGATTTTTCATTGTTGGCATAGGCCTATACCAGTGAAGTGTGTTGCAACTTCACGAGTTTGACAAGCAGTTTCCGTAGTGTAGTGGTTATTACGTTTACCTAACATGTGAAAGGTTCCTGGTTTGAAACCGGGCAGAAACATTCTATGTAAAACCAAAACAATTTGTATTTTATTTAAAGTGGACGTAAAATATGCCTTCATGAACTTGATGATTTAATGATTTGACACTAGACGTTTCGAAATATTTCAGTGAAATATGTTGCTACGTTACATGTTCTTCAAGCAGTTTCCGTAGTGTAGTGGTTATCACGTTCGCCTAACACGCGAAAGGTCCCCGGTTTGAAACCGGGCAGACACATTTTACGTTAAACCAAAACAATTCGGATTTTATTTAAATAGGACACAAAATGTGCCTTCATGAAGATGATGATTTCATGATTCTTCATTGTTGGCATTGGCCTATACCAGTGAAGTGTGTTGCAACTTCACAAGTTTGACTAGCAGTTTCCGTAGTGTAGTGGTTATCACGTTCGCCTAACACGTGAAAGGGTCCTGGTTTGAAACCGTGTGGAAACATTTTACGTATAACCAAAAAAAATCGTGTTTTTTTTTAAATTGCACGTTAAATGTGCTTTCATGAAGATGATGATTTCATGATTCTTCATTGTTGGCATAGGTCTATACCAGTGAAGTGTGTTGCAACTTTATGAGTTTGACAAGCAGTTTCCGTAGTGTAGTGGTTATCACGTTCGCCTCACACGCGAAAGGTCCCCGGTTCGAAACCGGGCGGAAACATTTTATGTAAAACCAAAACAATTCCTGTTTTATTTAAAGTGCACGTAAAATGTGCACTCATGAAGATGATGATTTCATGAATTTTCATTGTTGGCATTGGCCTATGCCAGTGAAGTATGTTGCAGCTTCACAAGTTTGTCAAGCAGTTTCCGTAGTGTATTGCTTATCATGTTCGCCTTACACGCGAAAGGTCCCTGGTTCGAAACCGGGCGGAAACATTTTACGTATAACCAATAAAAATCTATTTTATTTAAATTGGACCTAAAATGTGCTTTCATGAAGATAATGAATTCATGATTCTTCATTGTTGGCATAGGCCTATACCAGTGAAGTGTGTTGCAACTTCACGAGTTTGACAAGCAGTTTCCGTAGTGTAGTGGTTATTACGTTTACCTAACATGTGAAAGGTTCCTGGTTTGAAACCGGGCGGAAACATTCTATGTAAAACCAAAACAATTTGTATTTTATTTAAAGTGGACGTAAAATATGCCTTCATGAACTTGATGATTTAATGATTTGACACTAGACGTTTCGAAATATTTCAGTGAAATATGTTGCTACGTTACATGTTCTTCAAGCAGTTTCCGTAGTATAGTGGTTATCACGTTCGCCTAACACGCGAAAGGTCCCCGTTTTGAAACCGGGCAGAAACATTTTACGTTAAACCAAAATAATTCGGATTTTATTTAAAGAGGACACAAAATGTGCCTTCATGAACGTGATGATTTCATGATTCTTCATTGTTGGCATTGGCCTATGCCAGTGAAGTATGTTGCAACTTCACAAGTTTGACAAGCAGTTTCCGTAGTGTAGTGGTTATCATGTTCGCCTAACACGTGAAAGGGTCCTGGTTTGAAACCGGGTGGAAACATTTTACGTATAACCAAAAAAAATCGTGTTTTATTTAAATTGGACGTTAAATGTGCTTTCATGAAGATGATGATTTCATGATTTTTCGTTGTTGGCATAGGTCTATACCAGTGAAGTGTGTTGCAACTTCACGAGTTTGACAAGCAGTTTCCGTAGTGTAGTGGTTATCACGTTCGCCTCACACGCGAAAGGTCCCCGGTTCGAAACCGGGCGGAAACATTTTATGTAAAACCAAAACAATTCCTGTTTTATTTAAAGTGCACGTAAAATGTGCCCTCATGAAGATGATGATTTCATGATTCTTCATTGTTGGCATTGGCCTATGCCAGTGAAGTATGTTGCAGCTTCATAAATTGGACGAGCAGTTTCCGTAGTGTATTGCTTATCATGTTCGCCTAACACGCGAAAGGTCCCTGGTTCGAAACCGGGCGGAAACATTTTACGTATAACCAATAAAAATCTATTTTATTTAAATTGGACCTAAAATGTGCTTTCATGAAGATAATGAATTCATGATTCTTCATTGTTGGCATAGGCCTATACCAGTGAAGTGTGTTGCAACTTCACAAGTTTGACTAGCAGTTTCCGTAGTGTAGTGGTTATCACGTTCGCCTAACACGTGAAAGGGTCCTGGTTTGAAACCGTGTGGAAACATTTTACGTATAACCAAAAAAAATCGTGTTTTTTTTAAATTGCACGTTAAATGTGCTTTCATGAAGATGATGATTTCATGATTCTTCATTGTTGGCATAGGTCTATACCAGTGAAGTGTGTTGCAACTTTATGAGTTTGACAAGCAGTTTCCGTAGTGTAGTGGTTATCACGTTCGCTTCACACGCGAAAGGTCCCCGGTTCGAAACTGGGCGGAAACATTTTATGTAAAACCAAAACAATTCCTGTTTTATTTAAAGTGCACGTAAAATGTGCCCTCATGAAGATGATGATTTCATGAAGATGATGATTGTTGGCATTGGCCTATGCCAGTGAAGTATGTTGCAGCTTCACAAGTTTGACAACCAGTTTCCGTAGTGTATTGGTTATCATGTTCGCCTAACACGCGAAAGGTCCCTGGTTCGAAACCGGGCGGAAACATTTTACGTATAACCAATAAAAATCGTATTTTATTTAAATTGGACCTAAAATGTGCTTTCATGAAGATAATGAATTCATGATTTTTCATTGTTGGCATAGGCCTATACCAGTGAAGTGTGTTGCAACTTCACGAGTTTGACAAACAGTTTCCGTAGTGTAGTGGTTATTACGTTTACCTAACATGTGAAAGGTTCCTGGTTTGAAACCGGGCGGAAACATTCTATGTAAAACCAAAACAATTTGTATTTTATTTAAAGTGGACGTAAAATATGCCTTCATGAACTTGATGATTTAATGATTTGACACTAGACGTTTCGAAATATTTCAGTGAAATATGTTGCTACGTTACATGTTCTTCAAGCAGTTTCCGTAGTGTAGTGGTTATCACGTTCGCCTAACACGCGAAAGGTCCCCGGTTTGAAACCGGGCAGACACATTTTACGTTAAACCAAAACAATTCGGATTTTATTTAAATAGGACACAAAATGTGCCTTCATGAAGATGATGATTTCATGATTCTTCATTGTTGGCATTGGCCTATACCAGTGAAGTGTGTTGCAACTTCACAAGTTTGACTAGCAGTTTCCGTAGTGTAGTGGTTATCACGTTCGCCTAACACGTGAAAGGGTCCTGGTTTGAAACCGTGTGGAAACATTTTACGTATAACCAAAAAAAATCGTGTTTTTTTTTAAATTGCACGTTAAATGTGCTTTCATGAAGATGATGATTTCATGATTCTTCATTGTTGGCATAGGTCTATACCAGTGAAGTGTGTTGCAACTTTATGAGTTTGACAAGCAGTTTCCGTAGTGTAGTGGTTATCACGTTCGCCTCACACGCGAAAGGTCCCCGGTTCGAAACCGGGCGGAAACATTTTATGTAAAACCAAAACAATTCCTGTTTTATTTAAAGTGCACGTAAAATGTGCACTCATGAAGATGATGATTTCATGATTTTTCATTGTTGGCATTGGCCTATGCCAGTGAAGTATGTTGCAGCTTCACAAGTTTGTCAAGCAGTTTCCGTAGTGTATTGCTTATCATGTTCGCCTTACACGCGAAAGGTCCCTGGTTCGAAACCGGGCGGAAACATTTTACGTATAACCAATAAAAATCTATTTTATTTAAATTGGACCTAAAATGTGCTTTCATGAAGATAATGAATTCATGATTCTTCATTGTTGGCATAGGCCTATACCAGTGAAGTGTGTTGCAACTTCACGAGTTTGACAAGCAGTTTCCGTAGTGTAGTGGTTATTACGTTTACCTAACATGTGAAAGGTTCCTGGTTTGAAACCGGGCGGAAACATTCTATGTAAAACCAAAACAATTTGTATTTTATTTAAAGTGGACGTAAAATATGCCTTCATGAACTTGATGATTTAATGATTTGACACTAGACGTTTCGAAATATTTCAGTGAAATATGTTGCTACGTTACATGTTCTTCAAGCAGTTTCCGTAGTATAGTGGTTATCACGTTCGCCTAACACGCGAAAGGTCCCCGTTTTGAAACCGGGCAGAAACATTTTACGTTAAACCAAAATAATTCGGATTTTATTTAAAGAGGACACAAAATGTGCCTTCATGAACGTGATGATTTCATGATTCTTCATTGTTGGCATTGGCCTATGCCAGTGAAGTATGTTGCAACTTCACAAGTTTGACAAGCAGTTTCCGTAGTGTAGTGGTTATCATGTTCGCCTAACACGTGAAAGGGTCCTGGTTTGAAACCGGGTGGAAACATTTTACGTATAACCAAAAAAAATCGTGTTTTATTTAAATTGGACGTTAAATGTGCTTTCATGAAGATGATGATTTCATGATTTTTCGTTGTTGGCATAGGTCTATACCAGTGAAGTGTGTTGCAACTTCACGAGTTTGACAAGCAGTTTCCGTAGTGTAGTGGTTATCACGTTCGCCTCACACGCGAAAGGTCCCCGGTTCGAAACCGGGCGGAAACATTTTATGTAAAACCAAAACAATTCCTGTTTTATTTAAAGTGCACGTAAAATGTGCCCTCATGAAGATGATGATTTCATGATTCTTCATTGTTGGCATTGGCCTATGCCAGTGAAGTATGTTGCAGCTTCATAAATTGGACGAGCAGTTTCCGTAGTGTATTGCTTATCATGTTCGCCTAACACGCGAAAGGTCCCTGGTTCGAAACCGGGCGGAAACATTTTACGTATAACCAATAAAAATCTATTTTATTTAAATTGGACCTAAAATGTGCTTTCATGAAGATAATGAATTCATGATTCTTCATTGTTGGCATAGGCCTATACCAGTGAAGTGTGTTGCAACTTCACAAGTTTGACTAGCAGTTTCCGTAGTGTAGTGGTTATCACGTTCGCCTAACACGTGAAAGGGTCCTGGTTTGAAACCGTGTGGAAACATTTTACGTATAACCAAAAAAAATCGTGTTTTTTTTAAATTGCACGTTAAATGTGCTTTCATGAAGATGATGATTTCATGATTCTTCATTGTTGGCATAGGTCTATACCAGTGAAGTGTGTTGCAACTTTATGAGTTTGACAAGCAGTTTCCGTAGTGTAGTGGTTATCACGTTCGCCTCACACGCGAAAGGTCCCCGGTTCGAAACTGGGCGGAAACATTTTATGTAAAACCAAAACAATTCCTGTTTTATTTAAAGTGCACGTAAAATGTGCCCTCATGAAGATGATGATTTCATGAAGATGATGATTGTTGGCATTGGCCTATGCCAGTGAAGTATGTTGCAGCTTCACAAGTTTGACAACCAGTTTCCGTAGTGTATTGCTTATCATGTTCGCCTAACACGCGAAAGGTCCCTGGTTCGAAACCGGGCGGAAACATTTTACGTATAACCAATAAAAATCGTATTTTATTTAAATTGGACCTAAAATGTGCTTTCATGAAGATAATGAATTCATGATTTTTCATTGTTGGCATAGGCCTATACCAGTGAAGTGTGTTGCAACTTCACGAGTTTGACAAGCAGTTTCCGTAGTGTAGTGGTTATTACGTTTACCTAACATGTGAAAGGTTCCTGGTTTGAAACCGGGCGGAAACATTCTATGTAAAACCAAAACAATTTGTATTTTATTTAAAGTGGACGTAAAATATGCCTTCATGAACTTGATGATTTAATGATTTGACACTAGACGTTTCGAAATATTTCAGTGAAATATGTTGCTACGTTACATGTTCTTCAAGCAGTTTCCGTAGTGTAGTGGTTATCACGTTCGCCTAACACGCGAAAGGTCCCCGGTTTGAAACCGGGCAGACACATTTTACGTTAAACCAAAACAATTCGGATTTTATTTAAATAGGACACAAAATGTGCCTTCATGAAGATGATGATTTCATGATTCTTCATTGTTGGCATTGGCCTATACCAGTGAAGTGTGTTGCAACTTCACAAGTTTGACTAGCAGTTTCCGTAGTGTAGTGGTTATCACGTTCGCCTAACACGTGAAAGGGTCCTGGTTTGAAACCGTGTGGAAACATTTTACGTATAACCAAAAAAAATCGTGTTTTTTTTTAAATTGCACGTTAAATGTGCTTTCATGAAGATGATGATTTCATGATTCTTCATTGTTGGCATAGGTCTATACCAGTGAAGTGTGTTGCAACTTTATGAGTTTGACAAGCAGTTTCCGTAGTGTAGTGGTTATCACGTTCGCCTCACACGCGAAAGGTCCCCGGTTCGAAACCGGGCGGAAACATTTTATGTAAAACCAAAACAATTCCTGTTTTATTTAAAGTGCACGTAAAATGTGCACTCATGAAGATGATGATTTCATGATTTTTCATTGTTGGCATTGGCCTATGCCAGTGAAGTATGTTGCAGCTTCACAAGTTTGACAAGCAGTTTCCGTAGTGTATTGCTTATCATGTTCGCCTTACACGCGAAAGGTCCCTGGTTCGAAACCAGGCGGAAACATTTTACGTATAACCAATAAAAATCTATTTTATTTAAATTGGACCTAAAATGTGCTTTCATGAAGATAATGAATTCATGATTCTTCATTGTTGGCATAGGCCTATACCAGTGAAGTGTGTTGCAACTTCACGAGTTTGACAAGCAGTTTCCGTAGTGTAGTGGTTATTACGTTTACCTAACACGCGAAAGGTCCCCGTTTTGAAACCGGGCAGAAACATTTTACGTTAAACCAAAATAATTCGGATTTTATTTAAAGAGGACACAAAATGTGCCTTCATGAACGTGATGATTTCATGATTCTTCATTGTTGGCATTGGCCTATGCCAGTGAAGTATGTTGCAACTTCACAAGTTTGACAAGCAGTTTCCGTAGTGTAGTGGTTATCATGTTCGCCTAACACGTGAAAGGGTCCTGGTTTGAAACCGGGTGGAAACATTTTACGTATAACCAAAAAAAATCGTGTTTTATTTAAATTGGACGTTAAATGTGCTTTCATGAAGATGATGATTTCATGATTTTTCGTTGTTGGCATAGGTCTATACCAGTGAAGTGTGTTGCAACTTCACGAGTTTGACAAGCAGTTTCCGTAGTGTAGTGGTTATCACGTTCGCCTCACACGCGAAAGGTCCCCGGTTCGAAACCGGGCGGAAACATTTTATGTAAAACCAAAACAATTCCTGTTTTATTTAAAGTGCACGTAAAATGTGCCCTCATGAAGATGATGATTTCATGATTCTTCATTGTTGGCATTGGCCTATGCCAGTGAAGTATGTTGCAGCTTCACAAATTGGACGAGCAGTTTCCGTAGTGTATTGCTTATCATGTTCGCCTAACACGCGAAAGGTCCCTGGTTCGAAACCGGGCGGAAACATTTTACGTATAACCAATAAAAATCTATTTTATTTCAATTGGACCTAAAATGTGCTTTCATGAAGATAATGAATTCATGATTCTTCATTGTTGGCATAGGCCTATACCAGTGAAGTGTGTTGCAACTTCACAAGTTTGACTAGCAGTTTCCGTAGTGTAGTGGTTATCACGTTCGCCTAACACGTGAAAGGGTCCTGGTTTGAAACCGTGTGGAAACATTTTACGTATAACCAAAAAAAATCGTGTTTTTTTAAAATTGCACGTTAAATGTGCTTTCATGAAGATGATGATTTCATGATTCTTCATTGTTGGCATAGGTCTATACCAGTGAAGTGTGTTGCAACTTTATGAGTTTGACAAGCAGTTTCCGTAGTGTAGTGGTTATCACGTTCGCCTCACACGCGAAAGGTCCCCGGTTCGAAACCGGGCGGAAACATTTTATGTAAAACCAAAACAATTCCTGTTTTATTTAAAGTGCACGTAAAATGTGCCCTCATGAAGATGATGATTTCATGATTCTTCATTGTTGGCATTGGCCTATGCCAGTGAAGTATGTTGCAGCTTCACAAGTTTGACAATCAGTTTCCGTAGTGTATTGCTTATCATGTTCGCCTTACACGCGAAAGGTCCCTGGTTCGAAACCGGGCGGAAACATTTTACGTATAACCAAAAAAAATCGTGTTTTTTTTAAATTGCACGTTAAATGTGCTTTCATGAAGATGATGATTTCATGATTCTTCATTGTTGGCATAGGCCTATACCAGTGAAGTGTGTTGCAACTGGACGAGTTTGGCAAGCAGTTTCCGTAGTGTAGTGGTTATTACGTTCGCCTAACACGCGAAAGGTCCCTGGTTTGAAACCGGGCGGAAACATTCTATGTAAAACCAAAACAATTTGTATTTTATTTAAAGTGGACGTAAAATATGCCTTCATGAACTTGATGATTTAATGATTTGACACTAGACGTTTCGAAATATTTCAGTGAAATATGTTGCTACGTTACATGTTCTTCAAGCAGTTTCCGTAGTGTAGTGGTTATCACGTTCGCCTAACACGCGAAAGGTCCCCGGTTTGAAACCGGGCAGACACATTTTACGTTAAACCAAAACAATTCGGATTTTATTTAAATAGGACACAAAATGTGCCTTCATGAAGATGATGATTTCATGATTCTTCATTGTTGGCATTGGCCTATACCAGTGAAGTGTGTTGCAACTTCACAAGTTTGACTAGCAGTTTCCGTAGTGTAGTGGTTATCACGTTCGCCTAACACGTGAAAGGGTCCTGGTTTGAAACCGTGTGGAAACATTTTACGTATAACCAAAAAAAATCGTGTTTTTTTTAAATTGCACGTTAAATGTGCTTTCATGAAGATGATGATTTCATGATTCTTCGTTGTTGGCATAGGTCTATACCAGTGAAGTGTGTTGCAACTTTATGAGTTTGACAAGCAGTTTCCGTAGTGTAGTGGTTATCACGTTCGCCTCACACGCGAAAGGTCCCCGGTTCGAAACCGGGCGGAAACATTTTATGTAAAACCAAAACAATTCCTGTTTTATTTAAAGTGCACGTAAAATGTGCCCTCATGAAGATGATGATTTCATGAAGATGAAGATTGTTGGCATTGGCCTATGCCAGTGAAGTATGTTGCAGCTTCACAAGTTTGACAAGCAGTTTCCGTAGTGTATTGCTTATCATGTTCGCCTTACACGCGAAAGGTCCCTGGTTCGAAACCGGGCGGAAACATTTTACGTATAACCAATAAAAATCTATTTTATTTAAATTGGACCTAAAATGTGCTTTCATGAAGATAATGAATTCATGATTCTTCATTGTTGGCATAGGCCTATACCAGTGAAGTGTGTTGCAACTTCACGAGTTTGACAAGCAGTTTCCGTAGTGTAGTGGTTATTACGTTTACCTAACATGTGAAAGGTTCCTGGTTTGAAACCGGGCGGAAACATTCTATGTAAAACCAAAACAATTTGTATTTTATTTAAAGTGGACGTAAAATATGCCTTCATGAACTTGATGATTTAATGATTTGACACTAGACGTTTCGAAATATTTCAGTGAAATATGTTGCTACGTTACATGTTCTTCAAGCAGTTTCCGTAGTATAGTGGTTATCACGTTCGCCTAACACGCGAAAGGTCCCCGTTTGGAAACCGGGCAGAAACATTTTACGTTAAACCAAAATAATTCGGATTTTATTTAAAGAGGACACAAAATGTGCCTTCATGAACGTGATGATTTCATGATTCTTCATTGTTGGCATTGGCCTATGCCAGTGAAGTATGTTGCAACTTCACAAGTTTGACAAGCAGTTTCCGTAGTGTAGTGGTTATCATGTTCGCCTAACACGTGAAAGGGTCCTGGTTTGAAACCGGGTGGAAACATTTTACGTATAACCAAAAAAAATCGTGTTTTATTTAAATTGGACGTTAAATGTGCTTTCATGAAGATGATGATTTCATGATTTTTCGTTGTTGGCATAGGTCTATACCAGTGAAGTGTGTTGCAACTTCACGAGTTTGACAAGCAGTTTCCGTAGTGTAGTGGTTATCACGTTCGCCTCACACGCGAAAGGTCCCCGGTTCGAAACCGGGCGGAAACATTTCATGTAAAACCAAAACAATTCCTGTTTTATTTAAAGTGCACGTAAAATGTGCCCTCATGAAGATGATGATTTCATGATTCTTCATTGTTGGCATTCGCCTATGCCAGTGAAGTATGTTGCAGCTTCACAAATTGGACGAGCAGTTACCGTAGTGTAGTGGTTATCACGTTTGCCTAACACGTGAAAGGTTCCTGGTTTTTAAACCGGGGGGAAACATTTTACGTATAACCAAAAAAAATCGTGTTTTTTTTAAATTGCACGTTAAATGTGCTTTCATGAAGATGATGATTTCATGATTCTTCATTGTTGGCATAGGCCTATACCAGTGAAGTGTGTTGCAACTGGACGAGTTTGGCAAGCAGTTTCCGTAGTGTAGTGGTTATCACGTTCGCCTAACACGCGAAAGGTCCCCGGTTCGAAACCGGGCGGAAACATTTTATGTAAAACCAAAACAATTCCTGTTTTATTTAAAGTGCACGTAAAATGTGCCCTCATGAAGATGATGATTTCATGAAGATGATGATTGTTGGCATTGGCCTATGCCAGTGAAGTATGTTGCAGCTTCACAAGTTTGACAACCAGTTTCCGTAGTGTATTGGTTATCATGTTCGCCTAACACGCGAAAGGTCCCTGGTTCGAAACCGGGCGGAAACATTTTACGTATAACCAATAAAAATCTATTTTTATTTAAATTGGACCTAAAATGTGCTTTCATGAAGATAATGAATTCATGATTCTTCATTGTTGGCATAGGCCTATACCAGTGAAGTGTGTTGCAACTTCACGAGTTTGACAAGCAGTTTCCGTAGTGTAGTGGTTATTACGTTTACCTAACATGTGAAAGGTTCCTGGTTTGAAACCGGGCGGAAACATTCTATGTAAAACCAAAACAATTTGTATTTTATTTAAAGTGGACGTAAAATATGCCTTCATGAACTTGATGATTTAATGATTTGACACTAGACGTTTCGAAATATTTCAGTGAAATATGTTGCTACGTTACATGTTCTTCAAGCAGTTTCCTTAGTATAGTGGTTATCACGTTCGCCTAACACGCGAAAGGTCCCCGTTTTGAAACCGGGCAGAAACATTTTACGTTAAACCAAAATAATTCGGATTTTATTTAAAGAGGACACAAAATGTGCCTTCATGAACGTGATGATTTCATGATTCTTCATTGTTGGCATTGGCCTATACCAGTGAAGTGTGTTGCAACTTCACGAGTTTGACAAGCAGTTTCCGTAGTGTAGTGGTTATCACGTTCGCCTCACACGCGAAAGGTCCCCGGTTCGAAACCGGGCGGAAACATTTTATGTAAAACCAAAACAATTCCTGTTTTATTTAAAGTGCACGTAAAATGTGCCCTCATGAAGATGATGATTTCATGATTCTTCATTGTTGGCATTGGCCTATGCCAGTGAAGTATGTTGCAGCTTCACAAATTGGACGAGCAGTTTCCGTAGTGTATTGCTTATCATGTTCGCCTAACACGCGAAAGGTCCCTGGTTCGAAACCGGGCGGAAACATTTTACGTATAACCAATAAAAATCTATTTTATTTCAATTGGACCTAAAATGTGCTTTCATGAAGATAATGAATTCATGATTCTTCATTGTTGGCATAGGCCTATACCAGTGAAGTGTGTTGCAACTTCACAAGTTTGACTAGCAGTTTCCGTAGTGTAGTGGTTATCACGTTCGCCTAACACGTGAAAGGGTCCTGGTTTGAAACCGTGTGGAAACATTTTACGTATAACCAAAAAAAATCGTGTTTTTTTAAAATTGCACGTTAAATGTGCTTTCATGAAGATGATGATTTCATGATTCTTCATTGTTGGCATAGGTCTATACCAGTGAAGTGTGTTGCAACTTTATGAGTTTGACAAGCAGTTTCCGTAGTGTAGTGGTTATCACGTTCGCCTCACACGCGAAAGGTCCCCGGTTCGAAACCGGGCGGAAACATTTTATGTAAAACCAAAACAATTCCTGTTTTATTTAAAGTGCACGTAAAATGTGCCCTCATGAAGATGATGATTTCATGATTCTTCATTGTTGGCATTGGCCTATGCCAGTGAAGTATGTTGCAGCTTCACAAGTTTGACAATCAGTTTCCGTAGTGTATTGCTTATCATGTTCGCCTTACACGCGAAAGGTCCCTGGTTCGAAACCGGGTGGAAACATTTTACGTATAACCAAAAAAAATCGTGTTTTTTTTAAATTGCACGTTAAATGTGCTTTCATGAAGATGATGATTTCATGATTCTTCATTGTTGGCATAGGCCTATACCAGTGAAGTGTGTTGCAACTGGACGAGTTTGGCAAGCAGTTTCCGTAGTGTAGTGGTTATTACGTTCGCCTAACACGCGAAAGGTCCCTGGTTTGAAACCGGGCGGAAACATTCTATGTAAAACCAAAACAATTTGTATTTTATTTAAAGTGGACGTAAAATATGCCTTCATGAACTTGATGATTTAATGATTTGACACTAGACGTTTCGAAATATTTCAGTGAAATATGTTGCTACGTTACATGTTCTTCAAGCAGTTTCCGTAGTGTAGTGGTTATCACGTTCGCCTAACACGCGAAAGGTCCCCGGTTTGAAACCGGGCAGACACATTTTACGTTAAACCAAAACAATTCGGATTTTATTTAAATAGGACACAAAATGTGCCTTCATGAAGATGATGATTTCATGATTCTTCATTGTTGGCATTGGCCTATACCAGTGAAGTGTGTTGCAACTTCACAAGTTTGACTAGCAGTTTCCGTAGTGTAGTGGTTATCACGTTCGCCTAACACGTGAAAGGGTCCTGGTTTGAAACCGTGTGGAAACATTTTACGTATAACCAAAAAAAATCGTGTTTTTTTTAAATTGCACGTTAAATGTGCTTTCATGAAGATGATGATTTCATGATTCTTCGTTGTTGGCATAGGTCTATACCAGTGAAGTGTGTTGCAACTTTATGAGTTTGACAAGCAGTTTCCGTAGTGTAGTGGTTATCACGTTCGCCTCACACGCGAAAGGTCCCCGGTTCGAAACCGGGCGGAAACATTTTATGTAAAACCAAAACAATTCCTGTTTTATTTAAAGTGCACGTAAAATGTGCCCTCATGAAGATGATGATTTCATGAAGATGAAGATTGTTGGCATTGGCCTATGCCAGTGAAGTATGTTGCAGCTTCACAAGTTTGACAAGCAGTTTCCGTAGTGTATTGCTTATCATGTTCGCCTTACACGCGAAAGGTCCCTGGTTCGAAACCGGGCGGAAACATTTTACGTATAACCAATAAAAATCTATTTTATTTAAATTGGACCTAAAATGTGCTTTCATGAAGATAATGAATTCATGATTCTTCATTGTTGGCATAGGCCTATACCAGTGAAGTGTGTTGCAACTTCACGAGTTTGACAAGCAGTTTCCGTAGTGTAGTGGTTATTACGTTTACCTAACATGTGAAAGGTTCCTGGTTTGAAACCGGGCGGAAACATTCTATGTAAAACCAAAACAATTTGTATTTTATTTAAAGTGGACGTAAAATATGCCTTCATGAACTTGATGATTTAATGATTTGACACTAGACGTTTCGAAATATTTCAGTGAAATATGTTGCTACGTTACATGTTCTTCAAGCAGTTTCCGTAGTATAGTGGTTATCACGTTCGCCTAACACGCGAAAGGTCCCCGTTTGGAAACCGGGCAGAAACATTTTACGTTAAACCAAAATAATTCGGATTTTATTTAAAGAGGACACAAAATGTGCCTTCATGAACGTGATGATTTCATGATTCTTCATTGTTGGCATTGGCCTATGCCAGTGAAGTATGTTGCAACTTCACAAGTTTGACAAGCAGTTTCCGTAGTGTAGTGGTTATCATGTTCGCCTAACACGTGAAAGGGTCCTGGTTTGAAACCGGGTGGAAACATTTTACGTATAACCAAAAAAAATCGTGTTTTATTTAAATTGGACGTTAAATGTGCTTTCATGAAGATGATGATTTCATGATTTTTCGTTGTTGGCATAGGTCTATACCAGTGAAGTGTGTTGCAACTTCACGAGTTTGACAAGCAGTTTCCGTAGTGTAGTGGTTATCACGTTCGCCTCACACGCGAAAGGTCCCCGGTTCGAAACCGGGCGGAAACATTTCATGTAAAACCAAAACAATTCCTGTTTTATTTAAAGTGCACGTAAAATGTGCCCTCATGAAGATGATGATTTCATGATTCTTCATTGTTGGCATTCGCCTATGCCAGTGAAGTATGTTGCAGCTTCACAAATTGGACGAGCAGTTACCGTAGTGTAGTGGTTATCACGTTTGCCTAACACGTGAAAGGTTCCTGGTTTTTAAACCGGGGGGAAACATTTTACGTATAACCAAAAAAAATCGTGTTTTTTTTAAATTGCACGTTAAATGTGCTTTCATGAAGATGATGATTTCATGATTCTTCATTGTTGGCATAGGCCTATACCAGTGAAGTGTGTTGCAACTGGACGAGTTTGGCAAGCAGTTTCCGTAGTGTAGTGGTTATCACGTTCGCCTAACACGCGAAAGGTCCCCGGTTCGAAACCGGGCGGAAACATTTTATGTAAAACCAAAACAATTCCTGTTTTATTTAAAGTGCACGTAAAATGTGCCCTCATGAAGATGATGATTTCATGAAGATGATGATTGTTGGCATTGGCCTATGCCAGTGAAGTATGTTGCAGCTTCACAAGTTTGACAACCAGTTTCCGTAGTGTATTGGTTATCATGTTCGCCTAACACGCGAAAGGTCCCTGGTTCGAAACCGGGCGGAAACATTTTACGTATAACCAATAAAAATCTATTTTTATTTAAATTGGACCTAAAATGTGCTTTCATGAAGATAATGAATTCATGATTCTTCATTGTTGGCATAGGCCTATACCAGTGAAGTGTGTTGCAACTTCACGAGTTTGACAAGCAGTTTCCGTAGTGTAGTGGTTATTACGTTTACCTAACATGTGAAAGGTTCCTGGTTTCAAACCGGGCGGAAACATTCTATGTAAAACCAAAACAATTTGTATTTTATTTAAAGTGGACGTAAAATATGCCTTCATGAACTTGATGATTTAATGATTTGACACTAGACGTTTCGAAATATTTCAGTGAAATATGTTGCTACGTTACATGTTCTTCAAGCAGTTTCCGTAGTATAGTGGTTATCACGTTCGCCTAACACGCGAAAGGTCCCCGTTTTGAAACCGGGCAGAAACATTTTACGTTAAACCAAAATAATTCGGATTTTATTTAAAGAGGACACAAAATGTGCCTTCATGAACGTGATGATTTCATGATTCTTCATTGTTGGCATTGGCCTATGCCAGTGAAGTATGTTGCAACTTCACAAGTTTGACAAGCAGTTTCCGTAGTGTAGTGGTTATCATGTTCGCCTAACACGTGAAAGGGTCCTGGTTTGAAACCGGGTGGAAACATTTTACGTATAACCAAAACAATTCGGATTTTATTTAAATAGGACACAAAATGTGCCTTCATGAAGATGATGATTTCATGATTCTTCATTGTTGGCATTGGCCTATGCCAGTGAAGTATGTTGCAACTTCACAAGTTTGACAAGCAGTTTCCGTAGTGTAGTGGTTATCATGTTCGCCTAACACGTGAACGGGTCCTGGTTTGAAACCGGGTGGAAACATTTTACGTATAACCAAAAAAAATCGTGTTTTATTTAAATTGGACGTTAAATGTGCTTTCATGAAGATGATGATTTCATGATTTTTCGTTGTTGGCATAGGTCTATACCAGTGAAGTGTGTTGCAACTTCACGAGTTTGACAAGCAGTTTCCGTAGTGTAGTGGTTATCACGTTCGCCTCACACGCGAAAGGTCCCCGGTTCGAAACCGGGCGGAAACATTTTATGTAAAACGAAAACAATTCCTGTTTTATTTAAAGTGCACGTAAAATGTGCCCTCATGAAGATGATGATTTCATGATTCTTCATTGTTGGCATTGGCCTATGCCAGTGAAGTATGTTGCAGCTTCACAAATTGGACGAGCAGTTTCCGTAGTGTAGTGGTTATCACGTTTGCCTAACACGTGAAAGGTTCCTGGTTTTTAAACCGGGGGGAAACATTTTACGTATAACCAAAAAAAATCGTGTTTTTTTTTAATTGCACGTTAAATGTGCTTTCATGAAGATGATGATTTCATGATTCTTCATTGTTGGCATAGGTCTATACCAGTGAAGTGTGTTGCAACTTTATGAGTTTGACAAGCAGTTTCCGTAGTGTAGTGGTTATCACGTTCGCCTCACACGCGAAAGGTCCCCGGTTCGAAACCGGGCGGAAACATTTTATGTAAAACCAAAACAATTCCTGTTTTATTTAAAGTGCACGTAAAATGTGCACTCATGAAGATGATGATTTCATGATTCTTCATTGTTGGCATTGGCCTATGCCAGTGAAGTATGTTGCAGCTTCACAAGTTTGACAAGCAGTTTCCGTAGTGTATTGCTTATCATGTTCGCCTTACACGCGAAAGGTCCCTGGTTCGAAACCGGGCGGAAACATTTTACGTATAACCAATAAAAATCTATTTTTTTTAAATTGGACCTAAAATGTGCTTTCATGAAGATAATGAATTCATGATTCTTCATTGTTGGCATAGGCCTATACCAGTGAAGTGTGTTGCAACTTCACGAGTTTGACAAGCAGTTTCCGTAGTGTAGTGGTTATTACGTTTACCTAACATGTGAAAGGTTCCTGGTTTGAAACCGGGCGGAAACATTCTATGTAAAACCAAAACAATTTGTATTTTATTTAAAGTGGACGTAAAATATGCCTTCATGAACTTGATGATTTAATGATTTGACACTAGACGTTTCGAAATATTTCAGTGAAATATGTTGCTACGTTACATGTTCTTCAAGCAGTTTCCGTAGTATAGTGGTTATCACGTTCGCCTAACACGCGAAAGGTTCCCGTTTTGAAACCGGGCAGAAACATTTTACGTTAAACCAAAATAATTCGGATTTTATTTAAAGAGGACACAAAATGTGCCTTCATGAACGTGATGATTTCATGATTCTTCATTGTTGGCATTGGCCTATGCCAGTGAAGTATGTTGCAACTTCACAAGTTTGACAAGCAGTTTCCGTAGTGTAGTGGTTATCATGTTCGCCTAACACGTGAAAGGGTCCTGGTTTGAAACCGGGTGGAAACATTTTACGTATAACCAAAAAAAATCGTGTTTTATTTAAATTGCACGTTAAATGTGCTTTCATGAAGATGATGATTTCATGATTCTTCATTGTTGGCATAGGCCTATACCAGTGAAGTGTGTTGCAACTTCACGAGTTTGACAAGCAGTTTCCGTAGTGTAGTGGTTATTACGTTTACCTAACATGTGAAAGGTTCCTGGTTTGAAACCGGGCGGAAACATTCTATGTAAAACGAAAACAATTCCTGTTTTATTTAAAGTGCACGTAAAATGTGCCCTCATGAAGATGATGATTTCATGATTCTTCATTGTTGGCATTGGCCTATGCCAGTGAAGTATGTTGCAGCTTTATAAATTGGACGAGCAGTTATCGTAGTGTAGTGGTTATCACGTTTGCCTAACACGTGAAAGGGTCCTGGTTTGAAACCGGGTGGAAACATTTTACGTATAACCAAAAAAAATCGTGTTTTATTTAAATTGGACGTTAAATGTGCTTTCATGAAGATGATGATTTCATGATTTTTCGTTGTTGGCATAGGTCTATACCAGTGAAGTGTGTTGCAACTTCACGAGTTTGACAAGCAGTTTCCGTAGTGTAGTGGTTATCACGTTCGCCTCACACGCGAAAGGTCCCCGGTTCGAAACCGGGCGGAAACATTTCATGTAAAACCAAAACAATTCCTGTTTTATTTAAAGTGCACGTAAAATGTGCCCTCATGAAGATGATGATTTCATGATTCTTCATTGTTGGCATTCGCCTATGCCAGTGAAGTATGTTGCAGCTTCACAAATTGGACGAGCAGTTACCGTAGTGTAGTGGTTATCACGTTTGCCTAACACGTGAAAGGTTCCTGGTTTTTAAACCGGGGGGAAACATTTTACGTATAACCAAAAAAAATCGTGTTTTTTTTAAATTGCACGTTAAATGTGCTTTCATGAAGATGATGATTTCATGATTCTTCATTGTTGGCATAGGTCTATACCAGTGAAGTGTGTTGCAACTTTATGAGTTTGACAAGCAGTTTCCGTAGTGTAGTGGTTATCACGTTCGCCTCACACGCGAAAGGTCCCCGGTTCGAAACCGGGCGGAAACATTTTATGTAAAACCAAAACAATTCCTGTTTTATTTAAAGTGCACGTAAAATGTGCACTCATGAAGATGATGATTTCATGATTCTTCATTGTTGGCATTGGCCTATGCCAGTGAAGTATGTTGCAGCTTCACAAGTTTGACAAGCAGTTTCCGTAGTGTATTGCTTATCATGTTCGCCTTACACGCGAAAGTTCTCTGGTTCGAAACCGGGCGGAAACATTTTACGTGTAACCAATAAAAATCTATTTTATTTAAATTGGACCTAAAATGTGCTTTCATGAAGATAATGAATTCATGATTCTTCATTGTTGGCATAGGCCTATACCAGTGAAGTGTGTTGCAACTTCACGAGTTTGACAAGCAGTTTCCGTAGTGTAGTGGTTATTACGTTTACCTAACATGTGAAAGGTTCCTGGTTTGAAACCGGGCGGAAACATTCTATGTAAAACCAAAACAATTTGTATTTTATTTAAAGTGGACGTAAAATATGCCTTCATGAACTTGATGATTTAATGATTTGACACTAGACGTTTCGAAATATTTCAGTAAAATATGTTGCTACGTTACATGTTCTTCAAGCAGTTTCCGTAGTATAGTGGTTATCACGTTCGCCTAACACGCGAAAGGTCCCCGTTTTGAAACCGGGCAGAAACATTTTACGTTAAACCAAAATAATTCGGATTTTATTTAAAGAGGACACAAAATGTGCCTTCATGAACGTGATGATTTCATGATTCTTCATTGTTGGCATTGGCCTATGCCAGTGAAGTATGTTGCAACTTCACAAGTTTGACAAGCAGTTTCCGTAGTGTAGTGGTTATCATGTTCGCCTAACACGTGAAAGGGTCCTGGTTTGAAACCGGGTGGAAACATTTTACGTATAACCAAAAAAAATCGTGTTTTATTTAAATTGGACGTTAAATGTGCTTTCATGAAGATGATGATTTCATGATTTTTCGTTGTTGGCATAGGTCTATACCAGTGAAGTGTGTTGCAACTTCACGAGTTTGACAAGCAGTTTCCGTAGTGTAGTGGTTATCACGTTCGCCTCACACGCGAAAGGTCCCCGGTTCGAAACCGGGCGGAAACATTTCATGTAAAACCAAAACAATTCCTGTTTTATTTAAAGTGCACGTAAAATGTGCCCTCATGAAGATGATGATTTCATGATTCTTCATTGTTGGCATTCGCCTATGCCAGTGAAGTATGTTGCAGCTTCACAAATTGGACGAGCAGTTACCGTAGTGTAGTGGTTATCACGTTTGCCTAACACGTGAAAGGTTCCTGGTTTTTAAACCGGGGGGAAACATTTTACGTATAACCAAAAAAAATCGTGTTTTTTTTAAATTGCACGTTAAATGTGCTTTCATGAAGATGATGATTTCATGATTCTTCATTGTTGGCATAGGCCTATACCAGTGAAGTGTGTTGCAACTGGACGAGTTTGGCAAGCAGTTTCCGTAGTGTAGTGGTTATCACGTTCGCCTAACACGCGAAAGGTCCCCGGTGCGAAACCGGGCGGAAACATTTTATGTAAAACCAAAACAATTCCTGTTTTATTTAAAGTGCACGTAAAATGTGCCCTCATGAAGATGATGATTTCATGAAGACGATGATTGTTGGCATTGGCCTATGCCAGTGAAGTATGTTGCAGCTTCACAAGTTTGACAACCAGTTTCCGTAGTGTATTGGTTATCATGTTCGCCTAACACGCGAAAGGTCCCTGGTTCGAAACCGGGCGGAAACATTTTACGTATAACCAATAAAAATCTATTTTTATTTAAATTGGACCTAAAATGTGCTTTCATGAAGATAATGAATTCATGAATCTTCATTGTTGGCATAGGCCTATACCAGTGAAGTGTGTTGCAACTTCACGAGTTTGACAAGCAGTTTCCGTAGTGTAGTGGTTATTACGTTTGCCTAACATGTGAAAGGTTCCTGGTTTGAAACCGGGCGGAAACATTCTATGTAAAACCAAAACAATTTGAATTTTATTTAAAGTGGACGTAAATATGCCTTCATGAATTTGATGGTTTAATGATTTGACACTGGACGTTTCGAAATATTTCAGTGAAATATGTTGCTACGTTACATGTTCTTCAAGCAGTTTCCGTAGTGTAGTGGTTATCACGTTCGCCTAACACGCGAAAGGTCCCCGTTTTGAAACCGGGCAGAAACATTTTACATTAAACCAAAATAATTCGGATTTTATTTAAAGAGGACACAAAATGTGCCTTCATGAACGTGATGATTTCATGATTCTTCATTGTTGGCATTGGCCTATGCCAGTGAAGTATGTTGCAACTTCACAAGTTTGACAAGCAGTTTCCGTAGTGTAGTGGTTATCATGTTCGCCTAACACGTGAAAGGGTCCTGGTTTGAAACCGGGTGGAAACATTTTACGTATAACCAAAAAAAATCTATTTTATTTAAATTGGACCTAAAATGTGCTTTCATGAAGATTATGAATTCATGATTATTCATTGTTGGCATAGGCCTATACCAGTGAAGTGTGTTGCAACTTCACGAGTTTGACAAGCAGTTTCCGTAGTGTAGTGGTTATTACGTTTGCCTAACACGTGAAAGGTTCCTGGTTTGAAACCGGGCGGCAAACATTTTATGTAAAACCAAAACAATTCCTGTTTTATTTAAAGTGCACGTAAAATGTGCCCTCATGAAGATGATGATTTCATGATTCTTCATTGTTGGCATTGGCCTATGCCAGTGAAGTATGTTGCAGCTTCACAAATTGGACAAGCAGTTTCCGTAGTGTAGTGGTTATCACGTTTGCCTAACACGTGAAAGGTTCCTGGTTTTTAAACCGGGGGGAAACATTTTACGTATAACCAAAAAAAATCGTATTTTATTTAAATTGGACCTAAAATGTGCTTTTATGAAGATGATGAATTCATGATTCTTCATTGTTGGCATGGGTCTATACCAGTGAAGTGTGTTGCAACTTCACAAGTTTGCCAAGCAGTTTCCGTAGTGTAGTGGTTATCACGTTCGCCTAACACGTGAAAGGGTCCTGGTTTGAAACCGTGTGGAAACATTTTACGTATAACCAAAAAAAATCGTGTTTTTTTTAAATTGCACGTTAAATGTGCTTTCATGAAGATGATGATTTCATGATTCTTCATTGTTGGCATAGGTCTATACCAGTGAAGTGTGTTGCAACTTTATGAGTTTGACAAGCAGTTTCCGTAGTGTAGTGGTTATCGCGTTCGCCTCACACGCGAAAGGTCCCCGGTTCGAAACCGGGCGGAAACATTTTATGTAAAACCAAAACAATTCCTGTTTTATTTAAAGTGCACGTAAAATGTGCCCTCATGAAGATGATGATTTCATGATTCTTCATTGTTGGCATTGGCCTATGCCAGTGAAGTATGTTGCAGCTTCACAAATTGGACAAGCAGTTTCCGTAGTGTATTGCTTATCATGTTCGCCTAACACGCGAAAGGTCCCTGGTTCGAAACCGGGCGGAAACATTTTACGTATACCCAATAAAAATCTATTTTATTTAAATGGGACCTAAAATGTGCTTTCATGAAGATGATGATTTCATGATTCTTCATTGTTGGCATAGGTCTATACCAGTGAAGTGTGTTGCAACTTCTCGAGTTTGACAAGCAGTTTCCGTAGTGTAGTGGTTATTACGTTTGCCTAACACGTGAAAGTTCCTGGTTTGAAACCGGGCGGAAACATTCTATGTAAAACCAAAACAATTTGTATTTTATTTAAAGTGGACGTAAAATATGCCTTCATGAACTTGATGATTTAATGATTTGACACTGGACGTTTCGAAATATTTCAGTGAAATATGTTGCTACGTTACATGTTCTTCAAGCAGTTTCCGTAGTGTAGTGGTTATCACGTTCGCCTAACACGCGAAAGGTTCCTGGGTGGAAACCGGGCAGAAACATTTTACGTTAAACCAAAACAATTCGTATTTTATTTAAATAGGACACAAAATGTGCCCTCATGAAGGTGATGATTTCATGAAGATGATGATTGTTGGCATTGGCCTATGCCAGTGAAGTATGTTGCAGCTTCACAAGTTTGACAACCAGTTTCCGTAGTGTATTGGTTATCATGTTCGCCTAACACGCGAAAGGTCCCTGGTTCGAAACCGGGCGGAAACATTTTACGTATAACCAATAAAAATCTATTTTATTTAAATTGGACCTAAAATGTGCTTTCATGAAGATAATGAATTCATGATTCTTCATTGTTGGCATAGGCCTATACCAGTGAAGTGTGTTGCAACTTCACGAGTTTGACAAGCAGTTTCCGTAGTGTAGTGGTTATTACGTTTGCCTAACATGTGAAAGGTTCCTGGTTTGAAACCGGGCGGAAACATTCTATGTAAAACCAAAACAATTTGTATTTTATTTAAAGTGGACGTAAAATATGCCTTCATGAACTTGATGATTTAATGATTTGACACTGGACGTTTCGAAATATTTCAGTGAAATATGTTGCTACGTTACATGTTCTTCAAGCAGTTTCCGTAGTGTAGTGGTTATCACGTTCGCCTAACACGCGAAAGGTCCCTGGTTTGAAACCGGGCAGAAACATTTTACGTTAAACCAAAACAATTCGTATTTTATTTAAATAGGACACAAAATGTGCCTTCATGAACGTGATGATTTCATGATTCTTCATTGTTGGCATTGGCCTATGCCAGTGAAGTATGTTGCAAC
This sequence comes from Petromyzon marinus, assembly GCF_048934315.1. NCBI lineage: Eukaryota > Metazoa > Chordata > Hyperoartia > Petromyzontiformes > Petromyzontidae > Petromyzon > Petromyzon marinus. Next base: position 16,713,170 of record NC_133703.1, on the reverse strand, counting down.
TTCACAAGTTTGACAAGCAGATTCCGTAGTGTAGTGGTTATCACGTTCGCCTAACACGTGAAAGGGTCCTGGTTTGAAACCGTGTGGAAACATTTTACGTATAACCAAAAAAAATCGTGTTTTTTTAAATTGCACGTTAAATGTGCTTTCATGAAGATGATGATTTCATGATTCTTCATTGTTGGCATAGGTCTATACCAGTGAAGTGTGTTGCAACTTCTCGAGTTTGACAAGCAGTTTCCGTAGTGTAGTGGTTATTACGTTTGCCTAACACGTGAAAGTTCCTGGTTTGAAACCGGGCGGAAACATTCTATGTAAAACCAAAACAATTTGTATTTTATTTAAAGTGGACGTAAAATATGCCTTCATGAACTTGATGATTTAATGATTTGACACTGGACGTTTCGAAATATTTCAGTGAAATATGTTGCTACGTTACATGTTCTTCAAGCAGTTTCCGTAGTGTAGTGGTTATCACGTTCGCCTAACACGCGAAAGGTTCCTGGTTTGAAACCGGGCAGAAACATTTTACGTTAAACCAAAACAATTCGTATTTTATTTAAATAGGACACAAAATGTGCCCTCATGAAGGTGATGATTTCATGAAGATGATGATTGTTGGCATTGGCCTATGCCAGTGAAGTATGTTGCAGCTTCACAAGTTTGACAACCAGTTTCCGTAGTGTATTGGTTATCATGTTCGCCTAACACGCGAAAGGTCCCTGGTTCGAAACCGGGCGGAAACATTTTACGTATAACCAATAAAAATCTATTTTATTTAAATTGGACCTAAAATGTGCTTTCATGAAGATAATGAATTCATGATTCTTCATTGTTGGCATAGGCCTATACCAGTGAAGTGTGTTGCAACTTCACGAGTTTGACAAGCAGTTTCCGTAGTGTAGTGGTTATTACGTTTGCCTAACATGTGAAAGGTTCCTGGTTTGAAACCGGGCGGAAACATTCTATGTAAAACCAAAACAATTTGTATTTTATTTAAAGTGGACGTAAAATATGCCTTCATGAACTTGATGATTTAATGATTTGACACTGGACGTTTCGAAATATTTCAGTGAAATATGTTGCTACGTTACATGTTCTTCAAGCAGTTTCCGTAGTGTAGTGGTTATCACGTTCGCCTAACACGCGAAAGGTCCCTGGTTTGAAACCGGGCAGAAACATTTTACGTTAAACCAAAACAATTCGTATTTTATTTAAATAGGACACAAAATGTGCCTTCATGAACGTGATGATTTCATGATTCTTCATTGTTGGCATTGGCCTATGCCAGTGAAGTATGTTGCAACTTCACAAGTTTGACAAGCAGATTCCGTAGTGTAGTGGTTATCACGTTCGCCTAACACGTGAAAGGGTCCTGGTTTGAAACCGTGTGGAAACATTTTACGTATAACCAAAAAAAATCGTGTTTTTTTTTAAATTGCACGTTAAATGTGCTTTCATGAAGATGATGATTTCATGATTCTTCATTGTTGGCATAGGTCTATACCAGTGAAGTGTGTTGCAACTTTATGAGTTTGACAAGCAGTTTCCGTAGTGTAGTGGTTATCACGTTCGCCTCACACGCGAAAGGTCCCCGGTTCGAAACCGGGCGGAAACATTTTATGTAAAACCAAAACAATTCCTGTTTTATTTAAAGTGCACGTAAAATGTGCCCTCATGAAGATGATGATTTCATGATTCTTCATTGTTGGCATTGGCCTATGCCAGTGAAGTATGTTGCAGCTTCACAAGTTTGACAAGCAGTTTCCGTAGTGTAGTGGTTATCATGTTCGCCTAACACGTGAAAGGGTCCTGGTTTGAAACCGGGTGGAAACATTTTACGTATAACCAAAAAAATCGTGTTTTATTTAAATTGGACGTTAAATGTGCTTTCATGAAGATGATGATTTCATGATTTTTCGTTGTTGGCATAGGCCTATACCAGTGAAGTGTGTTGCAACTGGACGAGTTTGACAAGCAGTTTCCGTAGTGTAGTGGTTATCACGTTCGCCTCACACGCGAAATGTCCCCGGTTCGAAACCGGGTGGAAACATTTTATGTAAAACCAAAACAATTCCTGTTTTATTTAAAGTGCACGTAAAATGTGCCCTCATGAAGATGATGATTTCATTATTCTTCATTGTTGGCATTGGCCTATGCCAGTGAAGTATGTTGCAGCTTCACAAATTGGACAAGCAGTTTCCGTAGTGTATTGCTTATCATGTTCGCCTAACACGCGAAAGGTCCCTGGTTCGAAACCGGGCGGAAACATTTTACGTATACCCAATAAAAATCTATTTTATTTAAATGGGACCTAAAATGTGCTTTCATGAAGATGATGATTTCATGATTCTTCATTGTTGGCATAGGTCTATACCAGTGAAGTGTGTTGCAACTTCTCGAGTTTGACAAGCAGTTTCCGTAGTGTAGTGGTTATTACGTTTGCCTAACACGTGAAAGTTCCTGGTTTGAAACCGGGCGGAAACATTCTATGTAAAACCAAAACAATTTGTATTTTATTTAAAGTGGACGTAAAATATGCCTTCATGAACTTGATGATTTAATGATTTGACACTGGACGTTTCGAAATATTTCAGTGAAATATGTTGCTACGTTACATGTTCTTCAAGCAGTTTCCGTAGTGTAGTGGTTATCACGTTCACCTAACACGCGAAAGGTCCCCGGTTTGAAACCGCGTGGAAACATTTTACGTATAACCAAAAAAAATCGTATTTCATTTAAATTGCACGTAAAATGTGCTTTCATGAAGATAATGAATTCATGATTCTTCATTGTTGGCATAGGCCTATACCAGTGAAGTGTGTTGCAACTTCACGAGTTTGACAAGCAGTTTCCGTAGTGTAGTGGTTATCACGTTCGCCTCACACGCGAAAGGTCCCCGGTTCGAAACCGGGCGGAAACATTTAATGTAAAACCAAAACAATTCCTGTTTTATTTAAAGTGCACGTAAAATGTGCCCTCATGAAGATGATGATTTCATGATTCTTCATTGTTGGCATTGGCCTATGCCAGTGAAGTATGTTGCAGCTTCACAAATTGGACAAGCAGTTTCCGTAGTGTAGTGGTTATCACGTTTGCCTAACACGTGAAAGGTTCCTGGTTTTTAAACCGGGGGGAAACATTTTACGTATAACCAAAAAAAATCGTATTTTATTTAAATTGGACCTAAAATGTGCTTTCATGAAAATGATGAATTCATGATTCTTCATTGTTGGCATGGGTCTATACCAGTGAAGTGTGTTGCAACTTCACAAGTTTGCCAAGCAGTTTCCGTAGTGTAGTGGTTATCACGTTCGCCTAACACGTGAAAGGGTCCTGGTTTGAAACCGTGTGGAAACATTTTACGTATAACCAAAAAAAATCGTGTTTTTTTTTAAATTGCACGTTAAATGTGCTTTCATGAAGATGATGATTTCATGATTCTTCATTGTTGGCATAGGCCTATACCAGTGAAGTGTGTTGCAACTGGACGAGTTTGGCAAGCAGTTTCCGTAGTGTAGTGGTTATCACGTTCGCCTAACACGCGAAAGGTCCCCGGTTCGAAACCGGGCGGAAACATTTTATGTAAAACCAAAACAATTCCTGTTTTATTTAAAGTGCACGTAAAATGTGCCCTCATGAAGGTGATGATTTCATGAAGATGATGATTGTTGGCATTGGCCTATGCCAGTGAAGTATGTTGCAGCTTCACAAGTTTGACAACCAGTTTCCGTAGTGTATTGGTTATCATGTTCGCCTAACACGCGAAAGGTCCCTGGTTCGAAACCGGGCGGAAACATTTTACGTATAACCAATAAAAATCTATTTTTATTTAAATTGGACCTAAAATGTGCTTTCATGAAGATAATGAATTCATGATTCTTCATTGTTGGCATAGGCCTATACCAGTGAAGTGTGTTGCAACTTCACGAGTTTGACAAGCAGTTTCCGTAGTGTAGTGGTTATTACGTTTGCCTAACATGTGAAAGGTTCCTGGTTTGAAACCGGGCGGAAACATTCTATGTAAAACCAAAACAATTTGAATTTTATTTAAAGTGGACGTAAATATGCCTTCATGAATTTGATGGTTTAATGATTTGACACTGGACGTTTCGAAATATTTCAGTGAAATATGTTGCTACGTTACATGTTCTTCAAGCAGTTTCCGTAGTGTAGTGGTTATCACGTTCGCCTAACACGCGAAAGGTCCCCGTTTTGAAACCGGGCAGAAACATTTTACGTATACCCAATAAAAATCTATTTTATTTAAATGGGACCTAAAATGTGCTTTCATGAAGATGATGATTTCATGATTCTTCATTGTTGGCATAGGTCTATACCAGTGAAGTGTGTTGCAACTTCTCGAGTTTGACAAGCAGTTTCCGTAGTGTAGTGGTTATTACGTTTGCCTAACACGTGAAAGTTCCTGGTTTGAAACCGGGCGGAAACATTCTATGTAAAACCAAAACAATTTGTATTTTATTTAAAGTGGACGTAAAATATGCCTTCATGAACTTGATGATTTAATGATTTGACACTGGACGTTTCGAAATATTTCAGTGAAATATGTTGCTACGTTACATGTTCTTCAAGCAGTTTCCGTAGTGTAGTGGTTATCACGTTCACCTAACACGCGAAAGGTCCCCGGTTTGAAACCGCGTGGAAACATTTTACGTATAACCAAAAAAAATCGTATTTCATTTAAATTGCACGTAAAATGTGCTTTCATGAAGATAATGAATTCATGATTCTTCATTGTTGGCATAGGCCTATACCAGTGAAGTGTGTTGCAACTTCACGAGTTTGACAAGCAGTTTCCGTAGTGTAGTGGTTATCACGTTCGCCTCACACGCGAAAGGTCCCCGGTTCGAAACCGGGTGGAAACATTTTATGTAAAACCAAAACAATTCCTGTTTTATTTAAAGTGCACGTAAAATGTGCCCTCATGAAGATGATGATTTCATGATTCTTCATTGTTGGCATTGGCCTATGCCAGTGAAGTATGTTGCAGCTTCACAAGTTTGACAAGCAGTTTCCGTAGTGTAGTGGTTATCATGTTCGCCTAACACGTGAAAGGGTCCTGGTTTGAAACCGGGTGGAAACATTTTACGTATAACCAAAAAAATCGTGTTTTATTTAAATTGGACGTTAAATGTGCTTTCATGAAGATGATGATTTCATGATTTTTCGTTGTTGGCATAGGCCTATACCAGTGAAGTGTGTTGCAACTTCACGAGTTTGACAAGCAGTTTCCGTAGTGTAGTGGTTATCACGTTCGCCTCACACGCGAAAGGTCCCCGGTTCGAAACCGGGCGGAAACATTTTATGTAAAACCAAAACAATTCCTGTTTTATTTAAAGTGCACGTAAAATGTGCCCTCATGAAGATGATGATTTCATGATTCTTCATTGTTGGCATTGGCCTATGCCAGTGAAGTATGTTGCAGCTTCACAAATTGGACAAGCAGTTTCCGTAGTGTATTGCTTATCATGTTCGCCTAACACGCGAAAGGTCCCTGGTTCGAAACCGGGCGGAAACATTTTACGTATACCCAATAAAAATCTATTTTATTTAAATGGGACCTAAAATGTGCTTTCATGAAGATGATGATTTCATGATTCTTCATTGTTGGCATAGGTCTATACCAGTGAAGTGTGTTGCAACTTCTCGAGTTTGACAAGCAGTTTCCGTAGTGTAGTGGTTATTACGTTTGCCTAACACGTGAAAGTTCCTGGTTTGAAACCGGGCGGAAACATTCTATGTAAAACCAAAACAATTTGTATTTTATTTAAAGTGGACGTAAAATATGCCTTCATGAACTTGATGATTTAATGATTTGACACTGGACGTTTCGAAATATTTCAGTGAAATATGTTGCTACGTTACATGTTCTTCAAGCAGTTTCCGTAGTGTAGTGGTTATCACGTTCGCCTAACACGCGAAAGGTCCCTGGTTTGAAACCGGGCAGAAACATTTTACGTTAAACCAAAACAATTCGTATTTTATTTAAATAGGACACAAAATGTGCCTTCATGAACGTGATGATTTCATGATTCTTCATTGTTGGCATTGGCCTATGCCAGTGAAGTATGTTGCAACTTCACAAGTTTGACAAGCAGATTCCGTAGTGTAGTGGTTATCACGTTCGCCTAACACGTGAAAGGGTCCTGGTTTGAAACCGTGTGGAAACATTTTACGTATAACCAAAAAAAATCGTGTTTTTTTTAAATTGCACGTTAAATGTGCTTTCATGAAGATGATGATTTCATGATTCTTCATTGTTGGCATAGGTCTATACCAGTGAAGTGTGTTGCAACTTTATGAGTTTGACAAGCAGTTTCCGTAGTGTAGTGGTTATCACGTTCGCCTCACACGCGAAAGGTCCCCGGTTCGAAACCGGGCGGAAACATTTTATGTAAAACCAAAACAATTCCTGTTTTATTTAAAGTGCACGTAAAATGTGCCCTCATGAAGATGATGATTTCATGATTCTTCATTGTTGGCATTGGCCTATGCCAGTGAAGTATGTTGCAGCTTCACAAGTTTGACAAGCAGTTTCCGTAGTGTAGTGGTTATCATGTTCGCCTAACACGTGAAAGGGTCCTGGTTTGAAACCGGGTGGAAACATTTTACGTATAACCAAAAAAATCGTGTTTTATTTAAATTGGACGTTAAATGTGCTTTCATGAAGATGATGATTTCATGATTTTTCGTTGTTGGCATAGGCCTATACCAGTGAAGTGTGTTGCAACTTCACGAGTTTGACAAGCAGTTTCCGTAGTGTAGTGGTTATCACGTTCGCCTCACACGCGAAAGGTCCCCGGTTCGAAACCGGGCGGAAACATTTTATGTAAAACCAAAACAATTCCTGTTTTATTTAAAGTGCACGTAAAATGTGCCCTCATGAAGATGATGATTTCATGATTCTTCATTGTTGGCATTGGCCTATGCCAGTGAAGTATGTTGCAGCTTCACAAGCTTGACAGGCAGTTTCCGTAGTGTAGTGGTAATCACGTTTGCCTAACACATGAAAGCGTCCTGGTTTGAAACCGGGTGGAAACATTTTACGTATAACCAAAAAAAATCGTGTTTTATTTAAATTGGACGTTAAATGTGCTTTCATGAAGATGATGATTTCATGATTCTTCATTGTTGGCATAGGCCTATACCAGTGAAGTGTGTTGCAACTGGACGAGTTTGGCAAGCAGTTTCCGTAGTGTAGTGGTTATCACGTTCGCCTAACACGCGAAATGTCCCCGGTTCGAAACCGGGTGGAAACATTTTATGTAAAACCAAAACAATTTCTGTTTTATTTAAAGTGCACGTAAAATGTGCCCTCATGAAGATGATGATTTCATGAAGACGATGATTGTTGGCATTGGCCTATGCCAGTGAAGTATGTTGCAGCTTCACAAGTTTGACAACCAGTTTCCGTAGTGTATTGGTTATCATGTTCGCCTAACACGCGAAAGGTCCCTGGTTCGAAACCGGGCGGAAACATTTTACGTATAACCAATAAAAATCTATTTTTATTTAAATTGGACCTAAAATGTGCTTTCATGAAGATAATGAATTCATGATTCTTCATTGTTGGCATAGGCCTATACCAGTGAAGTGTGTTGCAACTTCACGAGTTTGACAAGCAGTTTCCATAGTGTAGTGGTTATTACGTTTGCCTAACATGTGAAAGGTTCCTGGTTTGAAACCGGGCGGAAACATTCTATGTAAAACCAAAACAATTTGAATTTTATTTAAAGTGGACGTAAATATGCCTTCATGAATTTGATGATTTAATGATTTGACACTGGACGTTTCGAAATATTTCAGTGAAATATGTTGCTACGTTACATGTTCTTCAAGCAGTTTCCGTAGTGTAGTGGTTATCACGTTCGCCTAACACGCGAAAGGTCCCCGTTTTGAAACCGGGCAGAAACATTTTACGTTAAACCAAAATAATTCGGATTTTATTTAAAGAGGACACAAAATGTGCCTTCATGAAGATGATGATTTCATGATTCTTCATTGTTGGCATTGGCCTATGCCAGTGAAGTATGTTGCAACTTCACAAGTTTGACAAGCAGTTTCCGTAGTGTAGTGGTTATCATGTTCGCCTAACACGTGAAAGGGTCCTGGTTTGAAACCGGGTGGAAACATTTTACGTATAACCAAAAAAAATCGTGTTTTATTTAAATTGGACGTTAAATGTGCTTTCATGAAGATGATGATTTCATGATTTTTCGTTGTTGGCATAGGCCTATACCAGTGAAGTGTGTTGCAACTTCACGAGTTTGAAAAGCAGTTTCCGTAGTGTAGTGGTTATCACCTTCGCCTCACACGCAAAAGGTCCCCGGTTCGAAACCGGGCAGAAACATTTTATGTAAAACCAAAACAATTCCTGTTTTATTTAAAGTGCACGTAAAATGTGCCCTCATGAAGATGATGATTTCATGATTCTTCATTGTTGGCATTGGCCTATGCCAGTGAAGTATGTTGCAGCTTCACAAATTGGACAAGCAGTTTCCGTAGTGTAGTGGTTATCACGTTTGCCTAACACGTGAAAGGTTCCTGGTTTTTAAACCGGGGGGAAACATTTTACGTATAACCAAAAAAAATCGTATTTTATTTAAATTGGACCTAAAATGTGCTTTCATGAAGATGATGAATTCATGATTCTTCATTGTTGGCATGGGTCTATACCAGTGAAGTGTGTTGCAACTTCACAAGTTTGCCAAGCAGTTTCCGTAGTGTAGTGGTTATCACGTTCGCCTAACACGTGAAAGGGTCCTGGTTTGAAACCGTGTGGAAACATTTTACGTATAACCAAAAAAAATCGTGTTTTTTTTTAAATTGCACGTTAAATGTGCTTTCATGAAGATGATGATTTCATGATTCTTCATTGTTGGCATAGGCCTATACCAGTGAAGTGTGTTGCAACTGGACGAGTTTGGCAAGCAGTTTCCGTAGTGTAGTGGTTATCACGTTCGCCTAACACGCGAAAGGTCCCCGGTTCGAAACCGGGCGGAAACATTTTATGTAAAACCAAAACAATTCCTGTTTTATTTAAAGTGCACGTAAAATGTGCCCTCATGAAGATGATGATTTCATGAAGATGATGATTGTTGGCATTGGCCTATGCCAGTGAAGTATGTTGCAGCTTCACAAGTTTGACAACCAGTTTCCGTAGTGTATTGGTTATCATGTTCGCCTAACACGCGAAAGGTCCCTGGTTCGAAACCGGGCGGAAACATTTTACGTATAACCAATAAAAATCTATTTTATTTAAATTGGACCTAAAATGTGCTTTCATGAAGATAATGAATTCATGATTCTTCATTGTTGGCATAGGCCTATACCAGTGAAGTGTGTTGCAACTTCACGAGTTTGACAAGCAGTTTCCGTAGTGTAGTGGTTATTACGTTTGCCTAACATGTGAAAGGTTCCTGGTTTGAAACCGGGCGGAAACATTCTATGTAAAACCAAAACAATTTGTATTTTATTTAAAGTGGACGTAAAATATGCCTTCATGAACTTGATGATTTAATGATTTGACACTGGACGTTTCGAAATATTTCAGTGAAATATGTTGCTACGTTACATGTTCTTCAAGCAGTTTCCGTAGTGTAGTGGTTATCACGTTCGACTAACACGCGAAAGGTCCCTGGTTTGAAACCGGGCAGAAACATTTTACGTTAAACCAAAACAATTCGTATTTTATTTAAATAGGACACAAAATGTGCCTTCATGAACGTGATGATTTCATGATTCTTCATTGTTGGCATTGGCCTATGCCAGTGAAGTATGTTGCAACTTCACAAGTTTGACAAGCAGATTCCGTAGTGTAGTGGTTATCACGTTCGCCTAACACGTGAAAGGGTCCTGGTTTGAAACCGTGTGGAAACATTTTACGTATAACCAAAAAAAATCGTGTTTTTTTTAAATTGCACGTTAAATGTGCTTTCATGAAGATGATGATTTCATGATTCTTCATTGTTGGCATAGGTCTATACCAGTGAAGTGTGTTGCAACTTTATGAGTTTGACAAGCAGTTTCCGTAGGGTAGTGGTTATCACGTTCGCCTCACACGCGAAAGGTCCCCGGTTCGAAACCGGGCGGAAACATTTTATGTAAAACCAAAACAATTCCTGTTTTATTTAAAGTGCACGTAAAATGTGCCCTCATGAAGATGATGATTTCATGATTCTTCATTGTTGGCATTGGCCTATGCCAGTGAAGTATGTTGCAGCTTCACAAGTTTGACAAGCAGTTTCCGTAGTGTAGTGGTTATCATGTTCGCCTAACACGTGAAAGGGTCCTGGTTTGAAACCGGGTGGAAACATTTTACCTATAACCAAAAAAAATCGTGTTTTATTTAAATTGGACGTTAAATGTGCTTTCATGAAGATGATGATTTCATGATTTTTCGTTGTTGGCATAGGCCTATACCAGTGAAGTGTGTTGCAACTTCACGAGTTTGAAAAGCAGTTTCCGTAGTGTAGTGGTTATCACGTTCGCCTCACACGCAAAAGGTCCCCGGTTCGAAACCGGGCGGAAACATTTTATGTAAAACCAAAACAATTCCTGTTTTATTTAAAGTGCACGTAAAATGTGCCCTCATGAAGATGATGATTTCATGATTCTTCATTGTTGGCATTGGCCTATGCCAGTGAAGTATGTTGCAGCTTCACAACTTGGACAAGCAGTTTCCGTAGTGTAGTGGTTATCACGTTTGCCTAATACGTGAAAGGTTCCTGGTTTTTAAACCGGGGGGAAACATTTTACGTATAACCAAAAAAAATCGTATTTTATTTAAATTGGACCTAAAATGTGCTTTCATGAAGATGATGAATTCATGATTCTTCATTGTTGGCATGGGTCTATACCAGTGAAGTGTGTTGCAACTTCACGAGTTTGCCAAGCAGTTTCCGTAGTGTAGTATTTATCACGTTCGCCTAACACGTGAAAGGGTCCTGGTTTGAAACCGTGTGGAAACATTTTACGTATAACCAAAAAAAATCGTGTTTTTTTTAAATTGCACGTTAAATGTGCTTTCATGAAGATGATGATTTCATGATTCTTCATTGTTGGCATAGGTCTATACCAGTGAAGTGTGTTGCAACTTTATGAGTTTGACAAGCAGTTTCCGTAGTGTAGTGGTTATCACGTTCACCTCACACGCGAAAGGTCCCCGGTTCGAAACCGGGCGGAAACATTTTATGTAAAACCAAAACAATTTCTGTTTTATTTAAAGTGCACGTAAAATGTGCCCTCATGAAGATGATGATTTCATGAAGACGATGATTGTTGGCATTGGCCTATGCCAGTGAAGTATGTTGCAGCTTCACAAGTTTGACAACCAGTTTCCGTAGTGTATTGGTTATCATGTTCGCCTAACACGCGAAAGGTCCCTGGTTCGAAACCGGCCGGAAACATTTTACGTATAACCAATAAAAATCTATTTTTATTTAAATTGGACCTAAAATGTGCTTTCATGAAGATAATGAATTCATGATTCTTCATTGTTGGCATAGGCCTATACCAGTGAAGTGTGTTGCAACTTCACGAGTTTGACAAGCAGTTTCCGTAGTGTAGTGGTTATTACGTTTGCCTAACATGTGAAAGGTTCCTGGTTTGAAACCGGGCGGAAACATTCTATGTAAAACCAAAACAATTTGAATTTTATTTAAAGTGGACGTAAATATGCCTTCATGAATTTGATGATTTAATGATTTGACACTGGACGTTTCGAAATATTTCAGTGAAATATGTTGCTACGTTACATGTTCTTCAAGCAGTTTCCGTAGTGTAGTGGTTATCACGTTCGCCTAACACGCGAAAGGTCCCCGTTTTGAAACCGGGCAGAAACATTTTACGTTAAACCAAAATAATTCGGATTTTATTTAAAGAGGACACAAAATGTGCCTTCATGAACGTGATGATTTCATGATTCTTCATTGTTGGCATTGGCCTATGCCAGTGAAGTATGTTGCAACTTCACAAGTTTGACAAGCAGTTTCCGTAGTGTAGTGGTTATCATGTTCGCCTAACACGTGAAAGGGTCCTGGTTTGAAACCGGGTGGAAACATTTTACCTATAACCAAAAAAAATCGTGTTTTATTTAAATTGGACGTTAAATGTGCTTTCATGAAGATGATGATTTCATGATTTTTCGTTGTTGGCATAGGCCTATACCAGTGAAGTGTGTTGCAACTTCACGAGTTTGCAAAGCAGTTTCCGTAGTGTAGTGGTTATCACGTTCGCCTCACACGCAAAAGGTCCCCGGTTCGAAACCGGGCGGAAACATTTTATGTAAAACCAAAACAATTCCTGTTTTATTTAAAGTGCACGTAAAATGTGCCCTCATGAAGATGATGATTTCATGATTCTTCATTGTTGGCATTGGCCTATGCCAGTGAAGTATGTTGCAGCTTCACAACTTGGACAAGCAGTTTCCGTAGTGTAGTGGTTATCACGTTTGCCTAATACGTGAAAGGTTCCTGCTTTTTAAACCGGGGGGAAACATTTTACGTATAACCAAAAAAAATCGTATTTTATTTAAATTGGACCTAAAATGTGCTTTCATGAAGATGATGAATTCATGATTCTTCATTGTTGGCATGGGTCTATACCAGTGAAGTGTGTTGCAACTTCACGAGTTTGCCAAGCAGTTTCCGTAGTGTAGTATTTATCACGTTCGCCTAACACGTGAAAGGGTCCTGGTTTGAAACCGTGTGGAAACATTTTACGTATAACAAAAAAAAATCGTGTTTTTTTTAAATTGCACGTTAAATGTGCTTTCATGAAGATGATGATTTCATGATTCTTCATTGTTGGCATAGGTCTATACCAGTGAAGTGTGTTGCAACTGGACGAGTTTGGCAAGCAGTTTCCGTAGTGTAGTGGTTATCACGTTCGCCTCACACGCGAAAGGTCCCCGGTTCGAAACCGGGCGGAAACATTTTATGTAAAACCAAAACAATTTCTGTTTTATTTAAAGTGCACGTAAAATGTGCACTCATGAAGATGATGATTTCATGAAGACGATGATTGTTGGCATTGGCCTATGCCAGTGAAGTATGTTGCAGCTTCACAAGTTTGACAACCAGTTTCCGTAGTGTATTGGTTATCATGTTCGCCTAACACGCGAAAGGTCCCTGGTTCGAAACCGGGCGGAAACATTTTACGTATAACCAATAAAAATCTATTTTTATTTAAATTGGACCTAAAATGTGCTTTCATGAAGATAATGAATTCATGATTCTTCATTGTTGGCATAGGCCTATACCAGTGAAGTGTGTTGCAACTTCACGAGTTTGACAAGCAGTTTCCGTAGTGTAGTGGTTATCACGTTAGCCTAACATGTGAAAGGTTCCTGGTTTGAAACCGGGCGGAAACATTCTATGTAAAACCTAAACAATTTGAATTTTATTTAAAGTGGACGTAAATATGCCTTCATGAATTTGATGATTTAATGATTTGACACTGGACGTTTCGAAATATTTCAGTGAAATATGTTGCTACGTTACATATTCTTCAAGCAGTTTCCGTAGTGTAGTGGTTATCACGTTCGCCTAACACGCGAAAGGTCCCCGTTTTGAAACCGGGCAGAAACATTTTACGTTAAACCAAAATAATTCGGATTTTATTTAAAGAGGACACAAAATGTGCCTTCATGAACGTGATGATTTCATGATTCTTCATTGTTGGCATTGGCCTATGCCAGTGAAGTATGTTGCAACTTCACAAGTTTGACAAGCAGTTTCCGTAGTGTAGTGGTTATCATGTTCGCCTAACACGTGAAAGGGTCCTGGTTTGAAACCGGGTGGAAACATTTTACGTATAACCAAAAAAAATCGTGTTTTATTTAAATTGGACGTTAAATGTGCTTTCATGAAGATGATGATTTCATGATTTTTCGTTGTTGGCATAGGCCTATACCAGTGAAGTGTGTTGCAACTTCACGAGTTTGAAAAGCAGTTTCCGTAGTGTAGTGGTTATCACGTTCGCCTCACACGCGAAAGGTCCCCGGTTCGAAACCGTGCGGAAACATTTTATGTAAAACCAAAACAATTCCTGTTTTATTTAAAGTGCACGTAAAATGTGCTTTCATGAAGATAATGAATTCATGATTTTGCATTGATTCTACGTTGATTCTTCATTGTTGGCATAGGCCTATACCAGTGAAGTGTGTTGCAACTTCACAAGTTTGACAAGCAGTTTCCGTAGTGTAGTGGTTATCACGTTTGCCTAACACGTGAAAGGTTCCTGGTTTGAAACCGGGTAGAGATATTTTACGTATAACCAAAAAAAATCGTATTTTATTTAAATTGGACCTAAAATGTGCTTTCATGAAGATAATGAATTCATGATACTTCATTGTTGGCATAGGCCTATACCAGTGAAGTGTGTTGCAACTTCAAAAGTTTGCCTAGCAGATTCCGTAGTGTAGTGGTTATCACGTTCGCATAACACGTGAAAGGTTCCTGGTTTGAAACCGGGTGGAAACATTTTACGTATAACCAAAAAAAATCGTATTTTATTTAAAGTGCACGTAAAGTGTGCCCTCATGAAGATGATGATTTAATGATTCTTCATTGTTGGCGTAGGTCTATACCAGTTAAGTCTGTTGTAACTTAGCAGTTTGGAAAAGCTGTTTCCATATTGTAGTGGTTATCACGTTTGCCTCACACGCGAAAGGTTCCTGGTTTGAAACCGGGTGGAAACATTTTATCTAAAACCAAAACAATTCGGATTTTATTTAAAGTGGACGCAAAATGTGCCTTCATGAACGTGATGATTTAATGATTTAACATTGTTCGTTTCAACTTATTTCAGTGAAATATGTTGCTACGTTACATGTTCTTCAAGCAGTTTCCGTAGTGTAGTAGGTATCATGTTCGCCTAACACGTGAAAGGTCCCTGGTTTGAAACCGGGTGGAACATTTTATCTAAAACCAAAACAATTCGGATTTTATTTAAAGTGGACGCAAAATGTGCCTTCATGAACGTGATGATTTAATGATTTGACATTGTTCGTTTCGACTTATTTCAGTGAAGTATATTGCAACTTCACAAGTTTGACAAGCAGATTCCGTAGTGTAGTGGTTATCAAGTTCGCCTAACACGTGCAAGGTTCCTGGATTGAAACCTGGTGGAAACATTTTACGTATAACCAAAAAAAATCGTTTTTTATTTTACGTGCAGGTAAAATGTGCCCTCATGAAGATGATGATTTCATGATTCTTCATTGTTGGCATAGGCCTATACCAGTGAAGTGTGTTGCAACTTCTTAAGTTTGACAAGCAGTTTCCGTAGTGTAGTGGTTATCACGTTCGCCTCACACGCGAAAGGTCCCCGGTTCGAAACCGGGCGGAAACATTTTATGATAAACCAAAACAATTCCTGTTTTATTTAAAGTGCACGTAAAATGTGCCCTCATGAAGATGATGATTTCATGATTCTTCATTGTTGGCATTGGCCTATGCCAGTGAAGTATGTTGCAGCTTCACAACTTGGACAAGCAGTTTCCGTAGTGTAGTGGTTATCACGTTTGCCTAATACGTGAAAGGTTCCTGGTTTTTAAACCGGGGGGAAACATTTTACGTATAACCAAAAAAAATCGTATTTTATTTAAATTGGACCTAAAATGTGCTTTCATGAAGATGATGAATTCATGATTCTTCATTGTTGGCATGGGTCTATACCAGTGAAGTGTGTTGCAACTTCACGAGTTTGCCAAGCAGTTTCCGTAGTGTAGTATTTATCACGTTCGCCTAACACGTGAAAGGGTCCTGGTTTGAAACCGTGTGGAAACATTTTACGTATAACCAAAAAAATCGTGTTTTTTTTTAAATTGCACGTTAAATGTGCTTTCATGAAGATGATGATTTCATGATTCTTCATTGTTGGCATAGGTCTATACCAGTGAAGTGTGTTGCAACTGGACGAGTTTGGCAAGCAGTTTCCGTAGTGTAGTGGTTATCACGTTCGCCTAACACGCGAAAGGTCCCCGGTTCGAAACCGGGCGGAAACATTTTATGTAAAACCAAAACAATTTCTGTTTTATTTAAAGTGCACGTAAAATGTGCCCTCATGAAGATGATGATTTCATGAAGACGATGATTGTTGGCATTGGCCTATGCCAGTGAAGTATGTTGCAGCTTCACAAGTTTGACAACCAGTTTCCGTAGTGTATTGGTTATCATGTTCGCCTAACACGCGAAAGGTCCCTGGTTCGAAACCGGGCGGAAACATTTTACGTATAACCAATAAAAATCTATTTTTATTTAAATTGGACCTAAAATGTGCTTTCATGAAGATAATGAATTCATGATTCTTCATTGTTGGCATAGGCCTATACCAGTGAAGTGTGTTGCAACTTCACGAGTTTGACAAGCAGTTTCCGTAGTGTAGTGGTTATTACGTTTACCTAACATGTGAAAGGTTCCTGGTTTGAAACCGGGCGGAAACATTCTATGTAAAACCAAAACAATTTGAATTTTATTTAAAGTGGACGTAAATATGCCTTCATGAATTTGATGATTTAATGATTTGACACTGGACGTTTCGAAATATTTCAGTGAAATATGTTGCTACGTTACATGTTCTTCAAGCAGTTTCCGTAGTGTAGTGGTTATCACGTTCGCCTAACACGCGAAAGGTCCCCGTTTTGAAACCGGGCAGAAACATTTTACGTTAAACCAAAATAATTCGGATTTTATTTAAAGAGGACACAAAATGTGCCTTCATGAACGTGATGATTTCATGATTCTTCATTGTTGGCATTGGCCTATGCCAGTGAAGTATGTTGCAACTTCACAAGTTTGACAAGCAGTTTCCGTAGTGTAGTGGTTATCATGTTCGCCTAACACGTGAAAGGGTCCTGGTTTGAAACCGGGTGGAAACATTTTACGTATAACCAAAAAAAATCGTGTTTTATTTAAATTGGACGTTAAATGTGCTTTCATGAAGATGATGATTTCATGATTTTTCGTTGTTGGCATAGGCCTATACCAGTGAAGTGTGTTGCAACTTCACAAGTTTGACAAGCAGTTTCCGTAGTGTAGTGGTTATCACGTTTGCCTAACACGTGAAAGGTTCCTGGTTTGAAACCGGGTAGAGATATTTTACGTATAACCAAAAAAAATCGTATTTTATTTAAATTGGACCTAAAATGTGCTTTCATGAAGATAATGAATTCATGATACTTCATTGTTGGCATAGGCCTATACCAGTGAAGTGTGTTGCAACTTCAAAAGTTTGCCTAGCAGATTCCGTAGTGTAGTGGTTATCACGTTCGCATAACACGTGAAAGGTTCCTGGTTTGAAACCGGGTGGAAACATTTTACGTATAACCAAAAAAAATCGTATTTTATTTAAAGTGCACGTAAAGTGTGCCCTCATGAAGATGATGATTTAATGATTCTTCATTGTTGGCGTAGGTCTATACCAGTTAAGTCTGTTGTAACTTAGCAGTTTGGAAAAGCTGTTTCCATATTGTAGTGGTTATCACGTTTGCCTCACACGCGAAAGGTTCCTGGTTTGAAACCGGGTGGAAACATTTTATCTAAAACCAAAACAATTCGGATTTTATTTAAAGTGGACGCAAAATGTGCCTTCATGAACGTGATGATTTAATGATTTAACATTGTTCGTTTCAACTTATTTCAGTGAAATATGTTGCTACGTTACATGTTCTTCAAGCAGTTTCCGTAGTGTAGTAGGTATCATGTTCGCCTAACACGTGAAAGGTCCCTGGTTTGAAACCGGGTGGAACATTTTATCTAAAACCAAAACAATTCGGATTTTATTTAAAGTGGACGCAAAATGTGCCTTCATGAACGTGATGATTTAATGATTTGACATTGTTCGTTTCGACTTATTTCAGTGAAGTATATTGCAACTTCACAAGTTTGACAAGCAGATTCCGTAGTGTAGTGGTTATCAAGTTCGCCTAACACGTGCAAGGTTCCTGGATTGAAACCTGGTGGAAACATTTTACGTATAACCAAAAAAAATCGTTTTTTATTTTACGTGCAGGTAAAATGTGCCCTCATGAAGATGATGATTTCATGATTCTTCATTGTTGGCATAGGCCTATACCAGTGAAGTGTGTTGCAACTTCTTAAGTTTGACAAGCAGTTTCCGTAGTGTAGTGGTTATCACGTTCGCCTCACACGCGAAAGGTCCCCGGTTCGAAGCCGGGCGGAAACATTTTATGATAAACCAAAACAATTCCTGTTTTATTTAAAGTGCACGTAAAATGTGCCCTCATGAAGATGATGATTTCATGATTCTTCATTGTTGGCATTGGCCTATGCCAGTGAAGTATGTTGCAGCTTCACAACTTGGACAAGCAGTTTCCGTAGTGTAGTGGTTATCACGTTTGCCTAATACGTGAAAGGTTCCTGGTTTTTAAACCGGGGGGAAACATTTTACGTATAACCAAAAAAAATCGTATTTTATTTAAATTGGACCTAAAATGTGCTTTCATGAAGATGATGAATTCATGATTCTTCATTGTTGGCATGGGTCTATACCAGTGAAGTGTGTTGCAACTTCACGAGTTTGCCAAGCAGTTTCCGTAGTGTAGTATTTATCACGTTCGCCTAACACGTGAAAGGGTCCTGGTTTGAAACCGTGTGGAAACATTTTACGTATAACCAAAAAAAATCGTGTTTTTTTTAAATTGGACCTAAAATGTGCTTTCATGAAGATGATGATTTCATGATTCTTCATTGTTGGCATGGGTCTATACCAGTGAAGTGTGTTGCAACTTCACGAGTTTGCCAAGCAGTTTCCGTAGTGTAGTATTTATCACGTTCGCCTAACACGTGAAAGGGTCCTGGTTTGAAACCGTGTGGAAACATTTTACGTATAACCAAAAAAAATCGTGTTTTTTTTAAATTGCACGTTAAATGTGCCCTCATGAAGATGATGATTTCATGAAGACGATGATTGTTGGCATTGGCCTATGCCAGTGAAGTATGTTGCAGCTTCACAAGTTTGACAACCAGTTTCCGTAGTGTATTGGTTATCATGTTCGCCTAACACGCGAAAGGTCCCTGGTTCGAAACCGGGCGGAAACATTTTACGTATAACCAATAAAAATCTATTTTTATTTAAATTGGACCTAAAATGTGCTTTCATGAAGATAATGAATTCATGATTCTTCATTGTTGGCATAGGCCTATACCAGTGAAGTGTGTTGCAACTTCACGAGTTTGACAAGCAGTTTCCGTAGTGTAGTGGTTATCACGTTAGCCTAACATGTGAAAGGTTCCTGGTTTGAAACCGGGCGGAAACATTCTATGTAAAACCTAAACAATTTGAATTTTATTTAAAGTGGACGTAAATATGCCTTCATGAATTTGATGATTTAATGATTTGACACTGGACGTTTCGAAATATTTCAGTGAAATATGTTGCTACGTTACATATTCTTCAAGCAGTTTCCGTAGTGTAGTGGTTATCACGTTCGCCTAACACGCGAAAGGTCCCCGTTTTGAAACCGGGCAGAAACATTTTACGTTAAACCAAAATAATTCGGATTTTATTTAAAGAGGACACAAAATGTGCCTTCATGAACGTGATGATTTCATGATTCTTCATTGTTGGCATTGGCCTATGCCAGTGAAGTATGTTGCAACTTCACAAGTTTGACAAGCAGTTTCCGTAGTGTAGTGGTTATCATGTTCGCCTAACACGTGAAAGGGTCCTGGTTTGAAACCGGGTGGAAACATTTTACGTATAACCAAAAAAAATCGTGTTTTATTTAAATTGGACGTTAAATGTGCTTTCATGAAGATGATGATTTCATGATTTTTCGTTGTTGGCATAGGCCTATACCAGTGAAGTGTGTTGCAACTTCACGAGTTTGAAAAGCAGTTTCCGTAGTGTAGTGGTTATCACGTTCGCCTCACACGCAAAAGGTCCCCGGTTCGAAACCGTGCGGAAACATTTTATGTAAAACCAAAACAATTCCTGTTTTATTTAAAGTGCACGTAAAATGTGCCCTCATGAAGATGATGATTTCATGATTCTTCATTTTGGCATTGGCCTATGCCAGTGAAGTATGTTGCAGCTTCACAACTTGGACAAGCAGTTTCCGTAGTGTAGTGGTTATCACGTTTGCCTAATACGTGAAAGGTTCCTGGTTTTTAAACCGGGGGGAAACATTTTACGTATAACCAAAAAAAATCGTATTTTATTTAAATTGGACCTAAAATGTGCTTTCATGAAGATGATGAATTCATGATTCTTCATTGTTGGCATGGGTCTATACCAGTGAAGTGTGTTGCAACTTCACGAGTTTGCCAAGCAGTTTCCGTAGTGTAGTATTTATCACGTTCGCCTAACACGTGAAAGGGTCCTGGTTTGAAACCGTGTGGAAACATTTTACGTATAACCAAAAAAAATCGTGTTTTTTTTAAATTGCACGTTAAATGTGCTTTCATGAAGATGATGATTTCATGATTCTTCATTGTTGGCATAGGTCTATACCAGTGAAGTGTGTTGCAACTTTATGAGTTTGACAAGCAGTTTCCGTAGTGTAGTGGTTATCACGTTCGCCTCACACGCGAAAGGTCCCCGGTTCGAAACCGGGCGGAAACATTTTATGTAAAACCAAAACAATTCCTGTTTTATTTAAAGTGCACGTAAAATGTGCACTCATGAAGATGATGATTTCATGATTCTTCATTGTTGGCATTGGCCTATGCCAGTGAAGTATGTTGCAGATTCACAAGTTTGACAATCAGTTTCCGTAGTGTATTGCTTATCATGTTCGCCTTACACGCGAAAAGTCCCTGGTTCGAAACCGGGTGGAAACATTTTACGTATAACCCAAAAAATCGTGTTTTTTTTTAATTGCACGTTAAATGTGCTTTCATGAAGATGATGATTTCATGATTCTTCATTGTTGGCATAGGCCTATACCAGTGAAGTGTGTTGCAACTGGACGAGTTTGGCAAGCAGTTTCCGTAGTGTAGTGGTTATCACGTTCGCCTAACACGCGAAAGGTCCCCGGTTCGAAACCGGGCGGAAACATTTTATGTAAAACCAAAACAATTCCTGTTTTATTTAAAGTGCACGTAAAATGTGCTTTCATGAAGATAATGAATTCATGATTTTGCATTGATTCTACGTTGATTCTTCATTGTTGGCATAGGCCTATACCAGTGAAGTGTGTTGCAACTTCACAAGTTTGACAAGCAGTTTCCGTAGTGTAGTGGTTATCACGTTTGCCTAACACGTGAAAGGTTCCTGGTTTGAAACCGGGTAGAGATATTTTACGTATAACCAAAAAAAATCGTATTTTATTTAAATTGGACCTAAAATGTGCTTTCATGAAGATAATGAATTCATGATACTTCATTGTTGGCATAGGGCTATACCAGTGAAGTGTGTTGCAACTTCAAAAGTTTGCCTAGCAGATTCCGTAGTGTAGTGGTTATCACGTTCGCATAACACGTGAAAGGTTCCTGGTTTGAAACCGGGTGGAAACATTTTACGTATAACCAAAAAAAATCGTATTTTATTTAAAGTGCACGTAAAGTGTGCCCTCATGAAGATGATGATTTAATGATTCTTCATTGTTGGCGTAGGTCTATACCAGTTAAGTCTGTTGTAACTTAGCAGTTTGGAAAAGCTGTTTCCATATTGTAGTGGTTATCACGTTTGCCTCACACGCGAAAGGTTCCTGGTTTGAAACCGGGTGGAAACATTTTATCTAAAACCAAAACAATTCGGATTTTATTTAAAGTGGACGCAAAATGTGCCTTCATGAACGTGATGATTTAATGATTTAACATTGTTCGTTTCAACTTATTTCAGTGAAATATGTTGCTACGTTACATGTTCTTCAAGCAGTTTCCGTAGTGTAGTAGGTATCATGTTCGCCTAACACGTGAAAGGTCCCTGGTTTGAAACCGGGTGGAACATTTTATCTAAAACCAAAACAATTCGGATTTTATTTAAAGTGGACGCAAAATGTGCCTTCATGAACGTGATGATTTAATGATTTGACATTGTTCGTTTCGACTTATTTCAGTGAAGTATATTGCAACTTCACAAGTTTGACAAGCAGATTCCGTAGTGTAGTGGTTATCAAGTTCGCCTAACACGTGCAAGGTTCCTGGATTGAAACCTGGTGGAAACATTTTACGTATAACCAAAAAAAATCGTTTTTTATTTTACGTGCAGGTAAAATGTGCCCTCATGAAGATGATGATTTCATGATTCTTCATTGTTGGCATAGGCCTATACCAGTGAAGTGTGTTGCAACTTCTTAAGTTTGACAAGCAGTTTCCGTAGTGTAGTGGTTATCACGTTCGCCTCACACGCGAAAGGTCCCCGGTTCGAAACCGGGCGGAAACATTTTATGATAAACCAAAACAATTCCTGTTTTATTTAAAGTGCACGTAAAATGTGCCCTCATGAAGATGATGATTTCATGATTCTTCATTGTTGGCATTGGCCTATGCCAGTGAAGTATGTTGCAGCTTCACAAGTTTGACAAGCAGTTTCCGTAGTGTAGTGGTTATCATGTTCGCCTAACACGTGAAAGGGTCCTGGTTTGAAACCGGGTGGAAACATTTTACGTATAACCAAAACAATTCGGATTTTATTTAAATAGGACACAAAATGTGCCTTCATGAAGATGATGATTTCATGATTCTTCATTGTTGGCATTGGCCTATGCCAGTGAAGTATGTTGCAACTTCACAAGTTTGACAAGCAGATTCCGTAGTGTAGTGGTTATCACGTTAGCCTAACACGTGAAAGGGTCCTGGTTTGAAACCGGGTGGAAACATTTTATGTATAACCAAAAAAAATCGTGTTTTATTTAAACTGCACGTAAAATGTGCCCTCATGAAGATGATGATTTCATGATTCTTCATTGTTGGCATAGGTCTATACCAGTGAAGTATGTTGCAGCTTCACAAGGTTGACAAGCAGTTTCCGTAGTGTATTGCTTATCATGTTCGCCTAACACGCGAAAGGTCCCTGGTTCGAAACCGGGCGGAAACATTTTACGTATAACCAACAAAAATCTATTTTATTTAAATTGGACCTAAAATGTGCTTTCATGAAGATAATGAATTCATGATTCTTCATTGTTGGCATAGGCCTATACCAGTGAAGTGTGTTGCAACTTCACAAGTTTGACTAGCAGTTTCCGTAGTGTAGTGGTTATCACGTTCGCCTAACACGTGAAAGGGTCCTGGTTTGAAACCGTGTGGAAACATTTTACGTATAACCAAAAAAAATCGTGTTTTTTTTAAATTGCACGTTAAATGTGCTTTCATGAAGATGATGATTTCATGATTCTTCATTGTTGGCATAGGTCTATACCAGTGAAGTGTGTTGCAACTTTATGAGTTTGACAAGCAGTTTCCGTAGTGTAGTGGTTATCACGTTCGCCTCACACGGGAAAGGTCCCCGGTTCGAAACCGGGCGGAAACATTTTATGTAAAACCAAAACAATTCCTGTTTTATTTAAAGTGCACGTAAAATGTGCACTCATGAAGATGATGATTTCATGATTCTTCATTGTTGGCATTGGCCTATGCCAGTGAAGTATGTTGCAGCTTCACAAGTTTGACAAGCAGTTTCCGTAGTGTATTGCTTATCATGTTCGCCTTACACGCGAAAGGTCCCTGGTTCGAAACCGGGCGGAAACATTTTACGTATAACCAATAAAAATCTATTTTATTTAAATTGGACCTAAAATGTGCTTTCATGAAGATAATGAATTCATGATTCTTCATTGTTGGCATAGGCCTATACCAGTGAAGTGTGTTGCAACTTTATGAGTTTGACAAGCAGTTTCCGTAGTGTAGTGGTTATCACGTTCGCCTCACACGCGAAAGGTCCCCGGTTCGAAACCGGGCGGAAACATTCTATGTAAAACCAAAACAATTTGTATTTTATTTAAAGTGGACGTAAAATATGCCTTCATGAACTTGATGATTTAATGATTTGACACTAGACGTTTCGAAATATTTCAGTGAAATATGTTGCTACGTTACATGTGCTTCCAGCAGTTTCCGTAGTGTAGTGGTTATCACGTTCGCCTAACACGCGAAAGGTCCCCGGTTCGAAACCGGGCGGAAACATTTTATGTAAAACCAAAACAATTCCTGTTTTATTTAAAGTGCACGTAAAATGTGCACTCATGAAGATGATGATTTCATGAAGATGATGATTGTTGGCATTGGCCTATGCCAGTGAAGTATGTTGCAGCTTCACAAGTTTGACAACCAGTTTCCGTAGTGTATTGGTTATCATGTTCGCCTAACACGCGAAAGGTCCCTGGTTCGAAACCGGGCGGAAACATTTTACGTATAACCAATAAAAATCTATTTTTATTTAAATTGGACCTAAAATGTGCTTTCATGAAGATAATGAATTCATGATTCTTCATTGTTGGCATAGGCCTATACCAGTGAAGTGTGTTGCAACTTCACGAGTTTGACAAGCAGTTTCCGTAGTGTAGTGGTTATTACGTTTACCTAACATGTGAAAGGTTCCTGGTTTGAAACCGGGCGGAAACATTCTATGTAAAACCAAAACAATTTGTATTTTATTTAAAGTGGACGTAAAATATGCCTTCATGAACTTGATGATTTAATGATTTGACACTAGACGTTTCGAAATATTTCAGTGAAATATGTTGCTACGTTACATGTTCTTCAAGCAGTTTCCGTAGTATAGTGGTTATCACGTTCGCCTAACACGCGAAAGGTCCCCGTTTTGAAACCGGGCAGAAACATTTTACGTTAAACCAAAATAATTCGGATTTTATTTAAAGAGGACACAAAATGTGCCTTCATGAACGTGATGATTTCATGATTCTTCATTGTTGGCATTGGCCTATGCCAGTGAAGTATGTTGCAACTTCACAAGTTTGACAAGCAGTTTCCGTAGTGTAGTGGTTATCATGTTCGCCTAACACGTGAAAGGGTCCTGGTTTGAAACCGGGTGGAAACATTTTACGTATAACCAAAAAAAATCGTGTTTTATTTAAATTGGACGTTAAATGTGCTTTCATGAAGATGATGATTTCATGATGTTTCGTTGTTGGCATAGGTCTATACCAGTGAAGTGTGTTGCAACTTCACGAGTTTGACAAGCAGTTTCCGTAGTGTAGTGGTTATCACGTTCGCCTCACACGCGAAAGGTCCCCGGTTCGAAACCGGGCGGAAACATTTTATGTAAAACCAAAACAATTCCTGTTTTATTTAAAGTGCACGTAAAATGTGCCCTCATGAAGATGATGATTTCATGATTCTTCATTGTTGGCATTGGCCTATGCCAGTGAAGTATGTTGCAGCTTCACAAATTGGACGAGCAGTTTCCGTAGTGTAGTGGTTATCACGTTTGCCTAACACGTGAAAGGTTCCTGGTTTTTAAACCGGGGGGAAACATTTTACGTATAACCAAAAAAAATCGTGTTTTTTTTAAATTGCACGTTAAATGTGCTTTCATGAAGATGATGATTTCATGATTCTTCATTGTTGGCATAGGCCTATACCAGTGAAGTGTGTTGCAACTGCACGCGTTTGGCAAGCAGTTTCTGTAGTGTAGTGGTTATCACGTTCGCCTAACACGCGAAAGTTCCCCGGTTCGAAACCGGGCGGAAACATTTTATGTAAAACCAAAACAATTCCTGTTTTATTTAAAGTGCACGTAAAATGTGCCCTCATGAAGATGATGATTTCATGAAGATGAAGATTGTTGGCATTGGCCTATGCCAGTGAAGTATGTTGCAGCTTCACAAGTTTGACAACCAGTTTCCGTAGTGTAGTGGTTATCATGTTCGCCTAACACGCGAAAGGTCCCTGGTTCGAAACCGGGCGGAAACATTTTACGTATAACCAATAAAAATCTATTTTATTTAAATTGGACCTAAAATGTGCTTTCATGAAGATAATGAATTCATGATTCTTCATTGTTGGCATAGGCCTATACCAGTGAAGTGTGTTGCAACTTCACGAGTTTGACAAGCAGTTTCCGTAGTGTAGTGGTTATTACGTTTACCTAACTATGTGAAAGGTTCCTGGTTTGAAACCGGGCGGAAACATTCTATGTAAAACCAAAACAATTTGTATTTTATTTAAAGTGGACGTAAAATATGCCTTCATGAACTTGATGATTTAATGATTTGACACTAGACGTTTCGAAATATTTCAGTGAAATATGTTGCTACGTTACATGTTCTTCAAGCAGTTTCCGTAGTATAGTGGTTATCACGTTCGCCTAACACGCGAAAGGTCCCCGTTTTGAAACCGGGCAGAAACATTTTACGTTAAACCAAAATAATTCGGATTTTATTTAAAGAGGACACAAAATGTGCCTTCATGAACGTGATGATTTCATGATTCTTCATTGTTGGCATTGGCCTATGCCAGTGAAGTATGTTGCAACTTCACAAGTTTGACAAGCAGTTTCCGTAGTGTAGTGGTTATCATGTTCGCCTAACACGTGAAAGGGTCCTGGTTTGAAACCGGGTGGAAACATTTTACGTATAACCAAAAAAAATCGTGTTTTATTTAAATTGGACGTTAAATGTGCTTTCATGAAGATGATGATTTCATGATGATTTCATGATGTTTCGTTGTTGGCATAGGTCTATACCAGTGAAGTGTGTTGCAACTTCACGAGTTTGACAAGCAGTTTCCGTAGTGTAGTGGTTATCACGTTCGCCTCACACGCGAAAGGTCCCCGGTTCGAAACCGGGCGGAAACATTTTATGTAAAACGAAAACAATTCCTGTTTTATTTAAAGTGCACGTAAAATGTGCCCTCATGAAGATGATGATTTCATGATTCTTCATTGTTGGCATTGGCCTATGCCAGTGAAGTATGTTGCAGCTTCACAAATTGGACGAGCAGTTTCCGTAGTGTAGTGGTTATCACGTTTGCCTAACACGTGAAAGGTTCCTGGTTTTTAAACCGGGGGGAAACATTTTACGTATAACCAAAAAAAATCGTGTTTTTTTTAAATTGCACGTTAAATGTGCTTTCATGAAGATGATGATTTCATGATTCTTCATTGTTGGCATAGGCCTATACCATTGAAGTGTGTTGCAACTGCACGCGTTTGGCAAGCAGTTTCTGTAGTGTAGTGGTTATCACGTTCGCCTAACACGCGAAAGTTCCCCGGTTCGAAACCGGGCGGAAACATTTTATGTAAAACCAAAACAATTCCTGTTTTATTTAAAGTGCACGTAAAATGTGCCCTCATGAAGATGATGATTTCATGAAGATGAAGATTGTTGGCATTGGCCTATGCCAGTGAAGTATGTTGCAGCTTCACAAGTTTGACAACCAGTTTCCGTAGTGTATTGGTTATCATGTTCGCCTAACACGCGAAAGGTCCCTGGTTCGAAACCGGGCGGAAACATTTTACGTATAACCAATAAAAATCTATTTTTTTTTAAATTGGACCTAAAATGTGCTTTCATGAAGATAATGAATTCATGATTCTTCATTGTTGGCATAGGCCTATACCAGTGAAGTGTGTTGCAACTTCACGAGTTTGACAAGCAGTTTCCGTAGTGTAGTGGTTATTACGTTTACCTAACTATGTGAAAGGTTCCTGGTTTGAAACCGGGCGGAAACATTCTATGTAAAACCAAAACAATTTGTATTTTATTTAAAGTGGACGTAAAATATGCCTTCATGAACTTGATGATTTAATGATTTGACACTAGACGTTTCGAAATATTTCAGTGAAATATGTTGCTACGTTACATGTTCTTCAAGCAGTTTCCGTAGTATAGTGGTTATCACGTTCGCCTAACACGCGAAAGGTCCCCGTTTTGAAACCGGGCAGAAACATTTTACGTTAAACCAAAATAATTCGGATTTTATTTAAAGAGGACACAAAATGTGCCTTCATGAACGTGATGATTTCATGATTCTTCATTGTTGGCATTGGCCTATGCCAGTGAAGTATGTTGCAACTTCACAAGTTTGACAAGCAGTTTCCGTAGTGTAGTGGTTATCATGTTCGCCTAACACGTGAAAGGGTCCTGGTTTGAAACCGGGTGGAAACATTTTACGTATAACCAAAAAAAATCGTGTTTTATTTAAATTGGACGTTAAATGTGCTTTCATGAAGATGATGATTTCATGATTTTTCGTTGTTGGCATAGGTCTATACCAGTGAAGTGTGTTGCAACTTCACGAGGTTGACAAGCAGTTTCCGTAGTGTAGTGGTTATCACGTTCGCCTCACACGCGAAAGGTCCCCGGTTCGAAACCGGGCGGAAACATTTTATGTAAAACGAAAACAATTCCTGTTTTATTTAAAGTGCACGTAAAATGTGCCCTCATGAAGATGATGATTTCATTATTCTTCATTGTTGGCATTGGCCTATGCCAGTGAAGTATGTTGCAGCTTCACAAATTGGACGAGCAGTTTCCGTAGTGTAGTGGTTATCACGTTTGCCTAACACGTGAAAGGTTCCTGGTTTTTAAACCGGGGGGAAACATTTTACGTATAACCAAAAAAAATCGTGTTTTTTTTAAATTGCACGTTAAATGTGCTTTCATGAAGATGATGATTTCATGATTCTTCATTGTTGGCATAGGCCTATACCAGTGAAGTGTGTTGCAACTGGACGCGTTTGGCAAGCAGTTTCCGTAGTGTAGTGGTTATCACGTTCGCCTCACACGCGAAAGGTCCCCGGTTCGAAACCGGGCGGAAACATTTTATGTAAAACGAAAACAATTCCTGTTTTATTTAAAGTGCACGTAAAATGTGCCCTCATGAAGATGATGATTTCATGATTCTTCATTGTTGGCATTGGCCTATGCCAGTGAAGTATGTTGCAGCTTCACAAATTGGACGAGCAGTTTCCGTAGTGTAGTGGTTATCACGTTTGCCTAACACGTGAAAGGTTCCTGGTTTTTAAACCGGGGGGAAACATTTTACGTATAACCAAAAAAAATCGTGTTTTTTTTAAATTGCACGTTAAATGTGCTTTCATGAAGATGATGATTTCATGATTCTTCATTGTTGGCATAGGCCTATACCAGTGAAGTGTGTTGCAACTTCACGAGTTTGACAAGCAGTTTCCGTAGTGTAGTGGTTATTACGTTTACCTAACTATGTGAAAGGTTCCTGGTTTGAAACCGGGCGGAAACATTCTATGTAAAACCAAAACAATTTGTATTTTATTTAAAGTGGACGTAAAATATGCCTTCATGAACTTGATGATTTAATGATTTGACACTAGACGTTTCGAAATATTTCAGTGAAATATGTTGCTACATTACATGTTCTTCAAGCAGTTTCCGTAGTATAGTGGTTATCACGTTCGCCTAACACGCGACAGGTCCCCGTTTTGAAACCGGGCAGAAACATTTTACGTTAAACCAAAATAATTCGGATTTTATTTAAAGAGGACACAAAATGTGCCTTCATGAACGTGATGATTTCATGATTCTTCATTGTTGGCATTGGCCTATGCCAGTGAAGTATGTTGCAACTTCACAAGTTTGACAAGCAGTTTCCGTAGTGTAGTGGTTATCATGTTCGCCTAACACGTGAAAGGGTCCTGGTTTGAAACCGGGTGGAAACATTTTACGTATAACC
The DNA here is from genome assembly GCF_048934315.1 of Petromyzon marinus. Taxonomy (NCBI): domain Eukaryota; kingdom Metazoa; phylum Chordata; class Hyperoartia; order Petromyzontiformes; family Petromyzontidae; genus Petromyzon; species Petromyzon marinus. The sequence goes on along the minus strand of NC_133703.1, from coordinate 16,683,567 downwards.
AAAAAAAATCGTGTTTTATTTAAATTGGACGTTAAATGTGCTTTCATGAAGATGATTTCATGATTTTTCGTTGTTGGCATAGGTCTATACCAGTGAAGTGTGTTGCAACTTGCGAGTTTGACAAGCAGTTTCCGTAGTGTAGTGGTTATCACGTTCGCCTCACACGCGAAAGGTCCCCGGTTCGAAACCGGGCGGAAACATTTTATGTAAAACGAAAACAATTCCTGTTTTATTTAAAGTGCACGTAAAATGTGCCCTCATGAAGATGATGATTTCATGATTCTTCATTGTTGGCATTGGCCTATGCCAGTGAAGTATGTTGCAGCTTCACAAATTGGACGAGCAGTTTCCGTAGTGTAGTGGTTATCACGTTTGCCTAACACGTGAAAGGTTCCTGGTTTTTAAACCGGGGGGAAACATTTTACGTATAACCAAAAAAAATCGTGTTTTTTTTAAATTGCACGTTAAATGTGCTTTCATGAAGATGATGATTTCATGATTCTTCATTGTTGGCATAGGCCTATACCAGTGAAGTGTGTTGCAACTGGACGCGTTTGGCAAGCAGTTTCCGTAGTGTAGTGGTTATCACGTTCGCCTCACACGCGAAAGGTCCCCGGTTTGAAACCGGGCGGAAACATTTTATGTAAAACGAAAACAATTCCTGTTCTATTTAAAGTGCACGTAAAATGTGCCCTCATGAAGATGATGATTTCATGATTCTTCATTGTTGGCATTGGCCTATGCCAGTGAAGTATGTTGCAGCTTCACAAATTGGACGAGCAGTTTCCGTAGTGTAGTGGTTATCACGTTTGCCTAACACGTGAAAGGTTCCTGGTTTTTAAACCGGGGGGAAACATTTTACGTATAACCAAAAAAAATCGTGTTTTTTTAAATTGCACGTTAAATGTGCTTTCATGAAGATGATGATTTCATGATTCTTCATTGTTGGCATAGGCCTATACCAGTGAAGTGTGTTGCAACTGGACGCGTTTGGCAAGCAGTTTCCGTAGTGTAGTGGTTATCACGTTCGCCTAACACGCGAAAGGTCCCCGGTTCGAAACCGGGCGGAAACATTTTATGTAAAACCAAAACAATTCCTGTTTTATTTAAAGTGCACGTAAAATGTGCCCTCATGAAGATGATGATTTCATGAAGATGAAGATTGTTGGCATTGGCCTATGCCAGTGAAGTATGTTGCAGCTTCACAAGTTTGACAACCAGTTTCCGTAGCGTATTGGTTATCATGTTCGCCTAACACGCGAAAGGTCCCTGGTTCGAAACCGGGCGGAAACATTTTACGTATAACCAATAAAAATCTATTTTTATTTAAATTGGACCTAAAATGTGCTTTCATGAAGATAATGAATTCATGATTCTTCATTGTTGGCATAGGCCTATACCAGTGAAGTGTGTTGCAACTTCACGAGTTTGACAAGCAGTTTCCGTAGTGTAGTGGTTATTACGTTTACCTAACTATGTGAAAGGTTCCTGGTTTGAAACCGGGCGGAAACATTCTATGTAAAACCAAAACAATTTGTATTTTATTTAAAGTGGACGTAAAATATGCCTTCATGAACTTGATGATTTAATGATTTGACACTAGACGTTTCGAAATATTTCAGTGAAATATGTTGCTACGTTACATGTTCTTCAAGCAGTTTCCGTAGTATAGTGGTTATCACGTTCGCCTAACACGCGAAAGGTCCCCGTTTTGAAACCGGGCAGAAACATTTTACGTTAAACCAAAATAATTCGGATTTTATTTAAAGAGGACACAAAATGTGCCTTCATGAACGTGATGATTTCATGATTCTTCATTGTTGGCATTGGCCTATGCCAGTGAAGTATGTTGCAACTTCACAAGTTTGACAAGCAGTTTCCGTAGTGTAGTGGTTATCATGTTCGCCTAACACGTGAAAGGGTCCTGGTTTGAAACCGGGTGGAAACATTTTACGTATAACCAAAAAAAATCGTGTTTTATTTAAATTGGACGTTAAATGTGCTTTCATGAAGATGATGATTTCATGATTTTTCGTTGTTGGCATAGGTCTATACCAGTGAAGTGTGTTGCAACTTCACGAGTTTGACAAGCAGTTTCCGTAGTGTAGTGGTTATCACGTTCACCTCACACGCGAAAGGTCCCCGGTTCGAAACCGGGCGGAAACATTTTATGTAAAACGAAAACAATTCCTGTTTTATTTAAAGTGCACGTAAAATGTGCCCTCATGAAGATGATGATTTCATGATTCTTCATTGTTGGCATTGGCCTATGCCAGTGAAGTATGTTGCAGCTTCACAAATTGGACGAGCAGTTTCCGTAGTGTAGTGGTTATCACGTTTGCCTAACACGTGAAAGGTTCCTGGTTTTTAAACCGGGGGGAAACATTTTACGTATAACCAAAAAAAATCGTGTTTTTTTTAAATTGCACGTTAAATGTGCTTTCATGAAGATGATGATTTCATGATTCTTCATTGTTGGCATAGGCCTATACCAGTGAAGTGTGTTGCAACTGGACGCGTTTGGCAAGCAGTTTCCGTAGTGTAGTGGTTATCACGTTCGCCTAACACGCGAAAGGTCCCCGGTTCGAAACCGGGTGGAAACATTTTATGTAAAACCAAAACAATTCCTGTTTTATTTAAAGTGCACGTAAAATGTGCCCTCATGAAGATGATTATTTCATGAAGATGAAGATTGTTGGCATTGGCCTATGCCAGTGAAGTATGTTGCAGCTTCACAAGATTGCCAACCAGTTTCCGTAGTGTATTGGTTATCATGTTCGCCTAACACGCGAAAGGTCCCTGGTTCGAAACCGGGCGGAAACATTTTACGTATAATCAATAAAAATCTATTTTTATTTAAATTGGACCTAAAATGTGCTTTCATGAAGATAATGAATTCATGATTCTTCATTGTTGGCATAGGCCTATACCAGTGAAGTGTGTTGCAACTTCACGAGTTTGACAAGCAGTTTCCGTAGTGTAGTGGTTATTACGTTTACCTAACTATGTGAAAGGTTCCTGGTTTGAAACCGGGCGGAAACATTCTATGTAAAACCAAAACAATTTGTATTTTATTTAAAGTGGACGTAAAATATGCCTTCATGAACTTGATGATTTAATGATTTGACACTAGACGTTTCGAAATATTTCAGTGAAATATGTTGCTACGTTACATGTTCTTCAAGCAGTTTCCGTAGTATAGTGGTTATCACGTTCGCCTAACACGCGAAAGGTCCCCGTTTTGAAACCGGGCAGAAACTTTTTACGTTAAACCAAAATAATTCGGATTTTATTTAAAGAGGACACAAAATGTGCCTTCATGAACGTGATGATTTCATGATTCTTCATTGTTGGCATTGGCCTATGCCAGTGAAGTATGTTGCAACTTCACAAGTTTGACAAGCAGTTTCCGTAGTGTAGTGGTTATCATGTTCGCCTAACACGTGAAAGGGTCCTGGTTTGAAACCGGGTGGAAACATTTTACGTATAACCAAAAAAAATCGTGTTTTATTTAAATTGGACGTTAAATGTGCTTTCATGAAGATGATGATTTCATGATTTTTCGTTGTTGGCATAGGTCTATACCAGTGAAGTGTGTTGCAACTTCACGAGTTTGACAAGCAGTTTCCGTAGTGTAGTGGTTATCACGTTCGCCTCACACGCGAAAGGTCCCCGGTTCGAAACCGGGCGGAAACATTTTATGTAAAACGAAAACAATTCCTGTTTTATTTAAAGTGCACGTAAAATGTGCCCTCATGAAGATGATGATTTCATGATTCTTCATTGTTGGCATTGGCCTATGCCAGTGAAGTATGTTGCAGCTTCACAAGTTTGACAACCAGTTTCCGTAGTGTATTGGTTATCATGTTCGCCTAACACGCGAAAGGTCCCTGGTTCGAAACCGGGCGGAAACATTTTACGTATAACCAATAAAAATCTATTTTTTTTTAAATTGGACCTAAAATGTGCTTTCATGAAGATAATGAATTCATGATTCTTCATTGTTGGCATAGGCCTATACCAGTGAAGTGTGTTGCAACTTCACGAGTTTGACAAGCAGTTTCCGTAGTGTAGTGGTTATTACGTTTACCTAACTATGTGAAAGGTTCCTGGTTTGAAACCGGGCGGAAACATTCTATGTAAAACCAAAACAATTTGTATTTTATTTAAAGTGGACGTAAAATATGCCTTCATGAACTTGATGATTTAATGATTTGACACTAGACGTTTCGAAATATTTCAGTGAAATATGTTGCTACGTTACATGTTCTTCAAGCAGTTTCCGTAGTGTAGTGGTTATCACGTTCGCCTAACACGCGAAAGGTCCCCGGTTTGAAACCGGGCAGACACATTTTACGTTAAACCAAAACAATTCGGATTTTATTTAAAGAGGACACAAAATGTGCCTTCATGAACGTGATGATTTCATGATTCTTCATTGTTGGCATTGGCCTATGCCAGTGAAGTATGTTGCAACTTCACAAGTTTGACAAGCAGATTCCGTAGTGTAGTGGTTATCATGTTAGCCTAACACGTGAAAGGGTCCGGGTTTGAAACCGGGTGGAAACATTTTACGTATAACCAAAACAATTCCTGTTTTATTTAAAGTGCACGTAAAATGTGCCCTCATGAAGATGATGATTTCATGATTCTTCATTGTTGGCATTGGCCTATGCCAGTGAAGTATGTTGCAGCTTCACAAGTTTGACAATCAGTTTCCGTAGTGTATTGCTTATCATGTTCGCCTTACACGCGAAAGGTCCCTGGTTCGAAACCGGGCGGAAACATTTTACGTATAACCAATAAAAATCTATTTTATTTAAATTGGACCTAAAATGTGCTTTCATGAAGATAATGAATTCATGATTCTTCATTGTTGGCATAGGCCTATACCAGTGAAGTGTGTTGCAACTTCACGAGTTTGACAAGCAGTTTCCGTAGTGTAGTGGTTATCATGTTTGCCTAACACGTGAAAGGTTCATGGTTTGAAACCGGGCGGAAACATTCTATGTAAAACCAAAACAATTTGTATTTTATTTAAAGTGGACGTAAAATATGCCTTCATGAACTTGATGATTTAATGATTTGACACTGGACGTTTCGAAATATTTCAGTGAAATATGTTGCTACGTTACATGTTCTTCAAGCAGTTTCCGTAGTGTAGTGGTTATCACGTTCGCCTAACACGCGAAAGGTCCCCGTTTTGAAACCGGGCAGAAACACTTTACGTTAAACCAAAATAATTCGGATTTTATTTAAAGAGGACACAAAATGTGCCTTCATGAACGTGATGATTTCATGATTCTTCATTGTTGGCATTGGCCTATGCCAGTGAAGTATGTTGCAACTTCACAAGTTTGACAAGCAGTTTCCGTAGTGTAGTGGTTATTGTGTTCGCCTAACACGTGAAAGGGTCCTGGTTTGAAACCGGGTGGAAACATTTTACGTATAACCAAAACAATTCCTGTTTTATTGAAAGTGCACGTTAAATGTGCCCTCATGAAGATGATGATTTCATGATTCTTCATTGTTGGCATAGGCCTATGCCAGTGAAGTATGTTGCAACTTCACAAGTTTGCCAAGCAGTTTCCGTAGTGCAGTGGTTATCACGTTCGCCTAACACGTGAAAGGTTCCTGGTTTGAAACCGGGTGGAGACATTTTATGCATAACCAAAAAAAATCGTATTTTATTTAAATTGGACCTAAAATGTGCTTTCATGAAGATAATGAATTCATGATCTTTCATTGTTGGCATAGGCCTATACCAGTGAAGTATGTTGCAACTTCAAAAGGTTGACAAGAAGTTTCCGTAGTGTAGTGGTTATCACGTTCGCCTAACACGCGAAAGGTCCCCGGTTTGAAACCGGGCGGAAACATTTTATGTAAAACCAAAACAATTCCTGTTTTATTTAAAGTGCACGTAAAATGTGCTTTCATGAAGATAATGAATTCATGATTTTGCATTGATTCTACATTGATTCTTCATTGTTGGCATAGGCCTATACCAGTGAAGTATGTTGCAACTTCAAGAGGTTGACAAGCAGTTTCCGTAGTGTAGTGGTTATCACGTTCGCCTAACACGCGAAAGGTCCCCGGTTTGAAACCGGGCGGAAACATTTAACATAAAACCAAAACAATTCCTGTTTTATTTAAAGTGCACGTAAAATGTGCCCTCATGAAGATGATGATTTCATGATTCTTCATTGTTGGCATAGGCCTATGCCAGTGAAGTATGTTGCAACTTCACGAGGTTGACAAGCAGTTTCCGTACTGTAGTGGTCATCACGTTCAATTTGTATTTTATTTAAAGTGCACGTAAAGTGTGCCCTCATGAAGATGATGATTTAATGATTCTTCATTGTTGGCGTAGGTCTATACCAGTTAAGTCTGTTGTAACTTAGCAGTTTGGAAAAGCTGTTTCCATAGTGTAGTGGTTATCACGTTTGCCTCACACGCGAAAGGTTCCTGGTTTGAAACCGGGTGGAAACATTTTATCTAAAACCAAAACAATTCGGATTTTATTTAAAGTGGACGCAAAATGTGCCTTCATGAACGTGATGATTTAATGATTTAACATTGTTCGTTTCAACTTATTTCAGTGAAATATGTTGCTACGTTACATGTTCTTCAAGCAGTTTCCGTAGTGTAGTGGGTATCATGTTCGCCTAACACGTGAAAGGTCCCTGGTTTGAAACCGGGTGGAACATTTTATCTAAAACCAAAACAATTCGGATTTTATTTAAAGTGGACGCAAAATGTGCCTTCATGAACGTGATGATTTAATGATTTGACATTGTTCGTTTCGACTTATTTCAGTGAAGTATATTGCAACTTCACAAGCTTGACAAGCAGATTCCGTAGTGTAGTGGTTATCAAGTTCGCCTAACACGTGCAAGGCTCCTGGATTGAAACCTGGTGGAAACATTTTACGTATAACCAAAAAAATCGTTTTTTATTTTACGTGCAGGTAAAATGTGCCCTCATGAAGATGATGATTTCATGATTCTTCATTGTTCGCATAGGCCTATGCCAGTGAAGTATGTTGCAGCTTCACAAGTTTGACAAGCAGTTTCCGTAGTGTATTGGTTATCACGTGCGCCTAACACGCGAAAGGTCCCCGGTTCGAAACCGGGCGGAAACATTTTATGTATAACCAATAAAAATCTATTTTATTTAAATTGGACCTAAAATGTGCTTTCATGAAGATAATGAATTCATGATTCTTCATTGTTGGCATATGCCTATACCAATTAAATGTGTTGCAACTTCACAAGTTTGACAAGCAGTTTCCGTAGTGTAGTGGTTATCACGTTTGCCTAACACGTGAAAGGTTAAATTTCGATTTAACGTCGTGAGAATATTACTGTGTTATTTTATTTTATCAATTTATTATTTTATTCTCATTCTACGTGACTTTACCGAAAGAACCAAAGAAGACGTGAAAGGTTCCTGGTTTTTAAACCGGGGGGAAACATTTTACGTATAACCAAAAAAAATCGTCTTTAATTTAAATTGGACCTCAAATGTGCCCTCATGAAGATGATGATTTCATGATTCTTCATTGTTGGCATTGGCCTATGCCAGTGAAGTATGTTGCAGCTTCACAAATTTGACAAGCAGTTTCCGTAGTGTAGTGGTTATCACGTTTGCCTAACCCGTGAAAGGTCCCTGGTTTGAAACCGGGTGGAAACATTTTACGTATAACCGAAAAAAAATCGTATTTTATTTAAATTGGACGCAAAATGTGCTTTCATGAAGATGATGATTTCATGATTCTTCATTCTTGGCATAGGACTATACCAGTGAAGTGTGTTGCAACTTCACGAGTTTGACAGCCAGTTTCCGTAGTGTAGTGGTTATTACGTTTGCCTAACACGTGAAAGGTTCCTGGTTTGAAACCGGGCGGAAACATTCTATGTAAAACCAAAACAATTTGTATTTTATTTAAAGTGGACGTAAAATATGCCTTCATGAACTTGATGATTTAATGATTTGACACTAGACGTTTCGAAATATTTCAGTGAAATATGTTGCTACGTTACATGTTCTTCAAGCAGTTTCCGTAGTGTAGTGGTTGTCATGTTCGCCTAACACGTGAAAGGTGGTTTGACACACAAAACAATTCCTGTTTTATTTAAAGTGCACGTAAAATGTGCTTTCATGAAGATAATGAATTCATGATTTTGCATTGATTCTTCATTGATTTTTCATTGTTGGCATAGGCCTATACCAGTGAAGTATGTTGCAACTTCACAAGTTTGACAAGCAGTTTCCGTAGTGTAGTGGTTATCACGTTCGCCTTACACGCGAAAGGTCCCCGGTTCGAAACCGGGCGGAAACATTTTATGTAAAACTTAAACAATTCCTGTTTTATTTAAAGTGCACGTAAAATGTGCCCTAATGAAGATGATGATTTCATGATTCTTCATTGTTGGCATAGGCCTATGCCAGTAAAGTATGTTGCAACTTCACAAGTTTGACAAGCAGTTTCCGTAGTGTAGTGGTTATTACGTTTGCCTAACACGTGAAAGGTTCCTGGTCTGAAACCGGCTAGAGATATTTTACGTATAACCAAAAAAAATCGTATTTTATTTAAATTGGACCTAAAATGTGCTTTCATGAAGAGAATGAATTCATGATACTTCATTATTGGCATAGGCCTATACCAGTGAAGTGTGGTGCAACTTCAAAAGTTTGCCTAGCAGATTCCGTAGTGTAGTGGTTATCACGTTCGCATAACACGTGAAAGGTTCCTAATTTGAAACCGGGTGGAAACATTTTACGTATAACCAAAAAAAATCGTATTTTATTTAAAGTGCACGTAAAATGTGCCCTCATGAAGATGATGATTTCATGATTTTTCGTTGTTGGCATAGGTCTATACCAGTGAAGTGTGTTGCAACTTCACGAGTTTGACAAGCAGTTTCCGTAGTGTAGTGGTTATCACGTTCGCCTCACACGCGAAAGGTCCCCGGTTCGAAACCGGGCGGAAACATTTTATGTAAAACCAAAACAATTCCTGTTTTATTTAAAGTGCACGTAAAATGTGCCCTCATGAAGATGATGATTTCATGATTCTTCATTGTTGGCATTGGCCTATGCCAGTGAAGTATGTTGCAGCTTCACAAATTGGACGAGCAGTTTCCGTAGTGTAGTGGTTATCACGTTCGCATAACACGTGAAAGGTTCCTGGTTTGAAACCGGGTGGAAACATTTTACGTATAACCAAAAAAAATCGTATTTTATTTAAAGTGCACGTAAAATGTGCCCTCATGAAGATGATGATTTCATGATTCTTCATTGTTGGCGTAGGTCTATACCAGTGAAGTGTGTTGTAACTTAGCAGTTTGGAAAAGCTGTTTCCACATTGTAGTGGTTATCACGTTTGCCTCACACGCGAAAGGTCCCTGGTTTGAAAACGGGTGGAAACATTTTATCTAAAACCAAAACAATTCGGATTTTATTTAAAGCGGACGTAAAATATGCCTTCATGAACTTGATGATTTAGTGATTTGACACTGGACGTTTCGACTTATTTCAGTGAAATATGTTGCAACTTCACAAGTTTGCCTAGCAGATTCCGTAGTGTAGTGGTTATCATGTTCGCCTAACACGCGAAAGGTCCCTGGTTTGAAACCGGGTGGACACATTTTACGTAAAACCAAAACAATTCCTGTTTTATTTAAAGTGCACGCAAAATGTGCCCTCATGAAGATGATGATTTCATGATTCTTCATTGTTGGCATAGGCCTATGCCAGTGAAGTATGTTGCAACTTCACAAATTTGCCAAGCAGTTTCCGTAGTGTAGTGGTTATCACGTTCGCCTTACACGCGAAAAGTCCCCGGTTCGAAACCGGGTGTGAAACATTCTATGTAAAACCAAACCAAAACAATTTGTATTTTATATGCGTAGTTTTTTCGGTAAAGTCACGTTGAAGAGAAACAACAAAATAATAAAATATATAAAACAATAAGAAATTCTCACGACGTTTCGACCATAACTCAAACGGTCATCTTCAGGTGTGTTGGTTCGCATACATTTATTTTTAAACGGCGCATTTACTTATTTATAAAAAACGTTAACATTATAAATAAATGCGCCGTTTAAAAATAAATTTATGCGAACCAACACACCTGAAGACGACCGTTTGAGTTATGGTCAAAACGTCGTGAGAATTTTTTATTGTTTTATATATATTTTATTATTTTGTTGTTTCTCTTCAACGTGACTTTACCGAAAAAACTAAGAATATGAATTACTGCAGTCACGAAAGCTTTAAATCAAAATTTAATTTGTATTTTATTTAAAGTGCACGTAAAGTGTGCCCTCATGAAGATGATGATTTAATGATTCTTAATTGTTGGCGTAGGTCTATACCAGTTAAGTCTGTTGTAACTTAGCAGTTTGGAAAAGCTGTTTCCATATTGTAGTGGTTATCACGTTTGCCTCACACGCGAAAAGTCCCTGATTTGAAACCGGGTGGAAACATTTTATCTAAAACCAAAACAATTCGGATTTTATTTAAAGTGGACGCAAAATGTGCCTTCATGAACGTGATGATTTAATGATTTAACATTGTTCGTTTCAACTTATTTCAGTGAAATATGTTGCTACGTTACATGTTCTTCAAGCAGTTTCTGTAGTGTAGTGGGTATCATGTTCGCCTAACACGTGAAAGGTCCCCGGTTTGAAACCGGGTGGAAACATTTTATCTAAAACCAAAACAATTCGGATTTTATTTAAAGTGGGCGCAAAATGTGCCCTAATGAAGATGATGATTTCATGATTCTTCATTGTTGGCATAGGCCTATGCCAGTGAAGTATGTTGCAACTTCACAAGTTTGACAAGCAGTTTCCATAGTGTAGTGGTTATCACGTTTGCCTAACAAGTGAAAGGTTCCTGGTTTGAAACCGGGTAGAGATATTTTACGTATAACCAAAAAAAATCGTATTTTATTTAAATTGTACCTAAAATGTGCTTTCATGAAGATAATGAATTCATGATTCTTCATTGTTGGCATAGTCCTATACCAGTGAAGTGTGTTGCAACTTCCCAAGATTGCCTAGCAGATTTCGTAGTGTAGTGGTTATCATGTTCGCATAACACGTGAAAGGTTCCTGGTTTGAAACCGGGTGGACACTTTACGTATAACCAAAAAAATCGTATTTTATTTAAATTGGACCTAAAATGTGCTTTCATGAAGATAATGAATTCATGATTCTTCATTGTTGGCATAGTCCTATACCAGTGAAGTGTGTTGCAACTTCCCAAGATTGCCTAGCAGATTCCGTAGTGTAGTGGTTATCATGTTCGCATAACACGTGAAATGTTCCTGGTTTGAAACCGGGTGGACACTTTACGTATAACCAAAAAAATCGTATTTTATTTAAAGTGCACGTAAAATGTGCCCTCATGAAGATGATGAATTCATGATTCTTCATTGTTGGCGTAGGTCTATACCAGTGAAGTGTGTTGCAAGTTCACAAGTTTGCCAAGCAGTTTCCGTAGTGTAGTGGTTATCACGTTCGCCTAACACGTGAAAGGTTCCTGGTTTGAAACCGGGTGGAGACATTTTATGTATAACCAAAAAATTTTGTATTTTATTTAAATTGTACCTAAAATGTGCTTTCATGAAGATAATGAATTCATGATTCTTCATTGTTGGCATAGTCCTATACCAGTGAAGTGTGTTGCAACTTCCCAAGATTGCCTAGCAGATTTCGTAGTGTAGTGGTTATCATGTTCGCATAACACGTGAAAGGTTCCTGGTTTGAAACCGGGTGGACACTTTACGTATAACCAAAAAAATCGTATTTTATTTAAATTGGACCTAAAATGTGCTTTCATGAAGATAATGAATTCATGATTCTTCATTGTTGGCATAGTCCTATACCAGTGAAGTGTGTTGCAACTTCCCAAGATTGCCTAGCAGATTCCGTAGTGTAGTGGTTATCATGTTCGCATAACACGTGAAATGTTCCTGGTTTGAAACCGGGTGGACACTTTACGTATAACCAAAAAAATCGTATTTTATTTAAAGTGCACGTAAAATGTGCCCTCATGAAGATGATGAATTCATGATTCTTCATTGTTGGCGTAGGTCTATACCAGTGAAGTGTGTTGCAAGTTCACAAGTTTGCCAAGCAGTTTCCGTAGTGTAGTGGTTATCACGTTCGCCTAACACGTGAAAGGTTCCTGGTTTGAAACCGGGTGGAGACATTTTATGTATAACCAAAAAATTTTGTATTTTATTTAAATTGGACCTAAAATGTGCTTTCATGAAGATAATGAATTCATGATCTTTCATTGTTGGCATAGGCCTATACCAGTGAAGTATGTTGCAACTTCACGCGGTTGACAAGCAGTTTCTGTAGTGTAGTGGTTATCACGTTCGCCTAACACGCGAAAGGTCCCCGGTTCGAAACCGGGTGGAAACATTTTATGTAAAACCAAAACAATTCCTGTTTTATTTAAAGTGCACGTAAAATGTGCTTTCATGAAGATAATGAATTCATGATTTTGCATTGATTCTACATTGATTCTTCATTGTTGGCATAGGCCTATACCAGTGAAGTATGTTGCAACTTCAAGAGGTTGACAAGCAGTTTCCGTAGTGTAGTGGTTATCACGTTCGCCTCACACGCGAAAGGTCCCCGATTTGAAACCGGGCGGAAACATTTAACATAAAACCAAAACAATTCCTGTTTTATTTAAAGTGCACGTAAAATGTGCCCTCATGAAGATGATGATTTCATGATTCTTCATTGTTGGCATTGGCCTATGCCAGTGAAGTATGTTGCAGCTTCACAAATTGGACGAGCAGTTTCCGTAGTGTAGTGGTTATCACGTTCGCATAACACGTGAAAGGTTCCTGGTTTGAAACCGGGTGGAAACATTTTACGTATAACCAAAAAAAATCGTATTTTATTTAAAGTGCACGTAAAATGTGCCCTCATGAAGATGATGATTTCATGATTCTTCATTGTTGGCGTAGGTCTATACCAGTGAAGTGTGTTGTAACTTAGCAGTTTGGAAAAGCTGTTTCCACATTGTAGTGGTTATCACGTTTGCCTCACACGCGAAAGGTCCCTGGTTTGAAAACGGGTGGAAACATTTTATCTAAAACCAAAACAATTCGGATTTTATTTAAAGCGGACGTAAAATATGCCTTCATGAACTTGATGATTTAGTGATTTGACACTGGACGTTTCGACTTATTTCAGTGAAATATGTTGCAACTTCACAAGTTTGCCTAGCAGATTCCGTAGTGTAGTGGTTATCATGTTCGCCTAACACGCGAAAGGTCCCTGGTTTGAAACCGGGTGGACACATTTTACGTAAAACCAAAACAATTCCTGTTTTATTTAAAGTGCACGCAAAATGTGCCCTCATGAAGATGATGATTTCATGATTCTTCATTGTTGGCATAGGCCTATGCCAGTGAAGTATGTTGCAACTTCACAAATTTGCCAAGCAGTTTCCGTAGTGTAGTGGTTATCACGTTCGCCTTACACGCGAAAAGTCCCCGGTTCGAAACCGGGTGTGAAACATTCTATGTAAAACCAAACCAAAACAATTTGTATTTTATATGCGTAGTTTTTTCGGTAAAGTCACGTTGAAGAGAAACAACAAAATAATAAAATATATAAAACAATAAGAAATTCTCACGACGTTTCGACCATAACTCAAACGGTCATCTTCAGGTGTGTTGGTTCGCATACATTTATTTTTAAACGGCGCATTTACTTATTTATAAAAAACGTTAACATTATAAATAAATGCGCCGTTTAAAAATAAATTTATGCGAACCAACACACCTGAAGACGACCGTTTGAGTTATGGTCAAAACGTCGTGAGAATTTTTTATTGTTTTATATATATTTTATTATTTTGTTGTTTCTCTTCAACGTGACTTTACCGAAAAAACTAAGAATATGAATTACTGCAGTCACGAAAGCTTTAAATCAAAATTTAATTTGTATTTTATTTAAAGTGCACGTAAAGTGTGCCCTCATGAAGATGATGATTTAATGATTCTTAATTGTTGGCGTAGGTCTATACCAGTTAAGTCTGTTGTAACTTAGCAGTTTGGAAAAGCTGTTTCCATATTGTAGTGGTTATCACGTTTGCCTCACACGCGAAAAGTCCCTGATTTGAAACCGGGTGGAAACATTTTATCTAAAACCAAAACAATTCGGATTTTATTTAAAGTGGACGCAAAATGTGCCTTCATGAACGTGATGATTTAATGATTTAACATTGTTCGTTTCAACTTATTTCAGTGAAATATGTTGCTACGTTACATGTTCTTCAAGCAGTTTCTGTAGTGTAGTGGGTATCATGTTCGCCTAACACGTGAAAGGTCCCCGGTTTGAAACCGGGTGGAAACATTTTATCTAAAACCAAAACAATTCGGATTTTATTTAAAGTGGGCGCAAAATGTGCCCTAATGAAGATGATGATTTCATGATTCTTCATTGTTGGCATAGGCCTATGCCAGTGAAGTATGTTGCAACTTCACAAGTTTGACAAGCAGTTTCCATAGTGTAGTGGTTATCACGTTTGCCTAACAAGTGAAAGGTTCCTGGTTTGAAACCGGGTAGAGATATTTTACGTATAACCAAAAAAAATCGTATTTTATTTAAATTGTACCTAAAATGTGCTTTCATGAAGATAATGAATTCATGATTCTTCATTGTTGGCATAGTCCTATACCAGTGAAGTGTGTTGCAACTTCCCAAGATTGCCTAGCAGATTTCGTAGTGTAGTGGTTATCATGTTCGCATAACACGTGAAAGGTTCCTGGTTTGAAACCGGGTGGACACTTTACGTATAACCAAAAAAATCGTATTTTATTTAAATTGGACCTAAAATGTGCTTTCATGAAGATAATGAATTCATGATTCTTCATTGTTGGCATAGTCCTATACCAGTGAAGTGTGTTGCAACTTCCCAAGATTGCCTAGCAGATTCCGTAGTGTAGTGGTTATCATGTTCGCATAACACGTGAAATGTTCCTGGTTTGAAACCGGGTGGACACTTTACGTATAACCAAAAAAATCGTATTTTATTTAAAGTGCACGTAAAATGTGCCCTCATGAAGATGATGAATTCATGATTCTTCATTGTTGGCGTAGGTCTATACCAGTGAAGTGTGTTGCAAGTTCACAAGTTTGCCAAGCAGTTTCCGTAGTGTAGTGGTTATCACGTTCGCCTAACACGTGAAAGGTTCCTGGTTTGAAACCGGGTGGAGACATTTTATGTATAACCAAAAAATTTTGTATTTTATTTAAATTGTACCTAAAATGTGCTTTCATGAAGATAATGAATTCATGATTCTTCATTGTTGGCATAGTCCTATACCAGTGAAGTGTGTTGCAACTTCCCAAGATTGCCTAGCAGATTTCGTAGTGTAGTGGTTATCATGTTCGCATAACACGTGAAAGGTTCCTGGTTTGAAACCGGGTGGACACTTTACGTATAACCAAAAAAATCGTATTTTATTTAAATTGGACCTAAAATGTGCTTTCATGAAGATAATGAATTCATGATTCTTCATTGTTGGCATAGTCCTATACCAGTGAAGTGTGTTGCAACTTCCCAAGATTGCCTAGCAGATTCCGTAGTGTAGTGGTTATCATGTTCGCATAACACGTGAAATGTTCCTGGTTTGAAACCGGGTGGACACTTTACGTATAACCAAAAAAATCGTATTTTATTTAAAGTGCACGTAAAATGTGCCCTCATGAAGATGATGAATTCATGATTCTTCATTGTTGGCGTAGGTCTATACCAGTGAAGTGTGTTGCAAGTTCACAAGTTTGCCAAGCAGTTTCCGTAGTGTAGTGGTTATCACGTTCGCCTAACACGTGAAAGGTTCCTGGTTTGAAACCGGGTGGAGACATTTTATGTATAACCAAAAAATTTTGTATTTTATTTAAATTGGACCTAAAATGTGCTTTCATGAAGATAATGAATTCATGATCTTTCATTGTTGGCATAGGCCTATACCAGTGAAGTATGTTGCAACTTCACGCGGTTGACAAGCAGTTTCTGTAGTGTAGTGGTTATCACGTTCGCCTAACACGCGAAAGGTCCCCGGTTCGAAACCGGGTGGAAACATTTTATGTAAAACCAAAACAATTCCTGTTTTATTTAAAGTGCACGTAAAATGTGCTTTCATGAAGATAATGAATTCATGATTTTGCATTGATTCTACATTGATTCTTCATTGTTGGCATAGGCCTATACCAGTGAAGTATGTTGCAACTTCAAGAGGTTGACAAGCAGTTTCCGTAGTGTAGTGGTTATCACGTTCGCCTAACACGCGAAAGGTCCCCGATTTGAAACCGGGCGGAAACATTTAACATAAAACCAAAACAATTCCTGTTTTATTTAAAGTGCACGTAAAATGTGCCCTCATGAAGATGATGATTTCATGATTCTTCATTGTTGGCATAGGCCTATGCCAGTGAAGTATGTTGCAACTTCACGAGG
Source organism: Petromyzon marinus (assembly GCF_048934315.1). Taxonomy (NCBI): domain Eukaryota; kingdom Metazoa; phylum Chordata; class Hyperoartia; order Petromyzontiformes; family Petromyzontidae; genus Petromyzon; species Petromyzon marinus. The sequence goes on along the minus strand of NC_133703.1, from coordinate 16,667,067 downwards.
TTGACAAGCAGTTTCCGTACTGTAGTGGTCATCACGTTCAATTTGTATTTTATTTAAAGTGCACGTAAAGTGTGCCCTCATGAAGATGATGATTTAATGATTCTTCATTGTTGGCGTAGGTCTATACCAGTTAAGTCTGTTGTAACTTAGCAGTTTGGAAAAGCTGTTTCCACATTGTAGTGGTTATCACGTTTGCCTCACACGCGAAAGGTCCCTGGTTTGAAAACGGGTGGAAACATTTTATCTAAAACCAAAACAATTCGGATTTTATTTAAAGCGGACGTAAAATATGCCTTCATGAACTTGATGATTTAATGATTTAACATTGTTCGTTTCAACTTATTTCAGTGAAATATGTTGCTACGTTACATGTTCTTCAAGCAGTTTCCGTAGTAGTGTAGTGGGTATCATGTTCGCCTATCACGTGAAAGGTCCCTCCCTGGTTTGAAACCGGGTGGAAACATTTTATCTAAAACCAAAACAATTCGGATTTTATTTAAAGTGGACGCAAAATGTGCCTTCATGAACGTGATGATTTAATGATTTGACATTGTTCGTTTCGACTTATTTCAGTGAAGTATATTGCAACTTCACAAGCTTGACAAGCAGATTCCGTAGTGTAGTGGTTATCAAGTTCGCCTAACACGTGCAAGGCTCCTGGATTGAAACCTGGTGGAAACATTTTACGTATAACCAAAAAAATCGTTTTTTATTTTACGTGCAGGTAAAATGTGCCCTCATGAAGATGATGATTTCATGATTCTTCATTGTTCGCATAGGCCTATACCAGTGAAGTGTGTTGCAACTTCTTAAGTTTGACAAGCAGTTTCCGTAGTGTAGTGGTTATCACGTTTGCCTAACACGTGAAAGGTTCCTGGTTTTTAAACCGGGGGGAAACATTTTACGTATAACCAAAAAAAATCGTATTTTATTTAAATTTGACCTAAAATGTGCTTTCATGAAGATGATGAATTCATGATTCTTCATTGTTGCCATAGGCCTATACCAGTGAAGTGTGTTGCAACTTCGCGAGTTTGCCAAGCAGTTTCCGTAGTGTAGTGGTTGTCACGTTCGCCTCACACGCGAAAGGTCCCCGGTTCGAAACCGGGTGGAAACATTTTATGTAAACCAAAACAATTCCTGTTTTATTTAAAGTGCACGTAAAATGTGCCCTCATGAAGATGATGATTTCATGATTCTACATTGTTGGCATTGGCCTATGCCAGTGAAGTATGTTGCAGCTTCACAAGTTTGACAAGCAGTTTCCGTAGTGTATTGGTTATCACGTGCGCCTAACACGCGAAAGGTCCCCGGTTCGAAACCGGGCGGAAACATTTTACGTATAACCAATAAAAATCTATTTTATTTAAATTGGACCTAAAATGTGCTTTCATGAAGATAATGAATTCATGATTCTTCATTGTTGGCATATGCCTATACCAATTAAATGTGTTGCAACTTCACAAGTTTGACAAGCAGTTTCCGTAGTGTAGTGGTTATCACGTTTGCCTAACACGTGAAAGGTTAAATTTCGATTTAACGTCGTGAGAATATTACTGTGTTATTTTATTTTATCAATTTATTATTTTATTCTCATTCTACGTGACTTTACCGAAAGAACCAAAGAAGACGTGAAAGGTTCCTGGTTTTTAAACCGGGGGGAAACATTTTACGTATAACCAAAAAAAATCGTCTTTAATTTAAATTGGACCTCAAATGTGCCCTCATGAAGATGATGATTTCATGATTCTTCATTGTTGGCATTGGCCTATGCCAGTGAAGTATGTTGCAGCTTCACAAATTTGACAAGCAGTTTCCGTAGTGTAGTGGTTATCACGTTTGCCTAACCCGTGAAAGGTCCCTGGTTTGAAACCGGGTGGAAACATTTTACGTATAACCGAAAAAAAATCGTATTTTATTTAAATTGGACGCAAAATGTGCTTTCATGAAGATGATGATTTCATGATTCTTCATTCTTGGCATAGGACTATACCAGTGAAGTGTGTTGCAACTTCACGAGTTTGACAGCCAGTTTCCGTAGTGTAGTGGTTATTACGTTTGCCTAACACGTGAAAGGTTCCTGGTTTGAAACCGGGCGGAAACATTCTATGTAAAACCAAAACAATTTGTATTTTATTTAAAGTGGACGTAAAATATGCCTTCATGAACTTGATGATTTAATGATTTGACACTAGACGTTTCGAAATATTTCAGTGAAATATGTTGCTACGTTACATGTTCTTCAAGCAGTTTCCGTAGTGTAGTGGTTGTCATGTTCGCCTAACACGTGAAAGGTGGTTTGACACACAAAACAATTCCTGTTTTATTTAAAGTGCACGTAAAATGTGCCCTCATGAAGATGATGATTTCATGATTCTTCATTGTTGGCGTAGGTCTATACCAGTTAAGTCTGTTGTAACTTAGCAGTTTGGAAAAGCTGTTTCCACATTGTAGTGGTTATCACGTTTGCCTCACACGCGAAAGGTCCCTGGTTTGAAAACGGGTGGAAACATTTTATCTAAAACCAAAACAATTCGGATTTTATTTAAAGCGGACGTAAAATATGCCTTCATGAACTTGATGATTTAATGATTTGTAATTGGACGATTCGACTTATTTCAGTGAAATATGTTGCTACGTTACATGTTCTTCAAGCAGTTTCCGTAGTGTAGTGCTTATCATGTTCGCCTAACACGCGAAAGGTCCCTGGTTTGAAACCGGGTGGACACATTTTACGTAAAACCAAAACAATTCCTGTTTTATTTAAAGTGCACGTAAAATGTGCTGTCATGAAGATAATGAATTCATGATTTTGCATTGATTCTTCATTGATTTTTCATTGTTGGCATAGGCCTATACCAGTGAAGTATGTTGCAACTTCACAAGTTTGACAAGCAGTTTCCGTAGTGTAGTGGGTATCATGTTCGCCTAACACGTGAAAGGTCCCTGGTTTGAAACCGGGTGGAAACATTTTATCTAAAACCAAAACAATTCGGATTTTATTTAAAGTGGACGCAAAATGTGCCTTCATGAACGTGATGATTTAATGATTTAACATTGTTCGTTTCAACTTATTTCAGTGAAATATGTTGCTACGTTACATGTTCTTCAAGCAGTTTCTGTAGTGTAGTGGGTATCATGTTCGCCTAACACGTGAAAGGTCCCCGGTTTGAAACCGGGTGGAAACATTTTATCTAAAACCAAAACAATTCGGATTTTATTTAAAGTGGGCGCAAAATGTGCCCTAATGAAGATGATGATTTCATGATTCTTCATTGTTGGCATAGGCCTATGCCAGTGAAGTATGTTGCAACTTCACAAGTTTGACAAGCAGTTTCCATAGTGTAGTGGTTATCACGTTTGCCTAACAAGTGAAAGGTTCCTGGTTTGAAACCGGGTAGAGATATTTTACGTATAACCAAAAAAAATCGTATTTTATTTAAATTGGACCTAAAATGTGCTTTCATGAAGATAATGAATTCATGATTCTTCATTGTTGGCATAGTCCTATACCAGTGAAGTGTGTTGCAACTTCCCAAGATTGCCTAGCAGATTTCGTAGTGTAGTGGTTATCATGTTCGCATAACACGTGAAAGGTTCCTGGTTTGAAACCGGGTGGACACTTTACGTATAACCAAAAAAATCGTATTTTATTTAAATTGGACCTAAAATGTGCTTTCATGAAGATAATGAATTCATGATTCTTCATTGTTGGCATAGTCCTATACCAGTGAAGTGTGTTGCAACTTCCCAAGATTGCCTAGCAGATTCCGTAGTGTAGTGGTTATCATGTTCGCATAACACGTGAAATGTTCCTGGTTTGAAACCGGGTGGACACTTTACGTATAACCAAAAAAATCGTATTTTATTTAAAGTGCACGTAAAATGTGCCCTCATGAAGATGATGAATTCATGATTCTTCATTGTTGGCGTAGGTCTATACCAGTGAAGTGTGTTGCAAGTTCACAAGTTTGCCAAGCAGTTTCCGTAGTGTAGTGGTTATCACGTTCGCCTAACACGTGAAAGGTTCCTGGTTTGAAACCGGGTGGAGACATTTTATGTATAACCAAAAAATTTTGTATTTTATTTAAATTGGACCTAAAATGTGCTTTCATGAAGATAATGAATTCATGATCTTTCATTGTTGGCATAGGCCTATACCAGTGAAGTATGTTGCAACTTCACGCGGTTGACAAGCAGTTTCTGTAGTGTAGTGGTTATCACGTTCGCCTAACACGCGAAAGGTCCCCGGTTCGAAACCGGGCGGAAACATTTTATGTAAAACCAAAACAATTCCTGTTTTATTTAAAGTGCACGTAAAATGTGCTTTCATGAAGATAATGAATTCATGATTTTGCATTGATTCTACATTGATTCTTCATTGTTGGCATAGGCCTATACCAGTGAAGTATGTTGCAACTTCAAGAGGTTGACAAGCAGTTTCCGTAGTGTAGTGGTTATCACGTTCGCCTAACACGCGAAAGGTCCCCGGTTTGAAACCGGGCGGAAACATTTAACATAAAACCAAAACAATTCCTGTTTTATTTAAAGTGCACGTAAAATGTGCCCTCATGAAGATGATGATTTCATGATTCTTCATTGTTGGCATAGGCCTATGCCAGTGAAGTATGTTGCAACTTCACGAGGTTGACAAGCAGTTTCCGTACTGTAGTGGTCATCACGTTCAATTTGTATTTTATTTAAAGTGCACGTAAAGTGTGCCCTCATGAAGATGATGATTTAATGATTCTTCATTGTTGGCGTAGGTCTATACCAGTTAAGTCTGTTGTAACTTAGCAGTTTGGAAAAGCTGTTTCCATAGTGTAGTGGTTATCACGTTTGCCTCACACGCGAAAGGTTCCTGGTTTGAAACCGGGTGGAAACATTTTATCTAAAACCAAAACAATTCGGATTTTATTTAAAGTGGACGCAAAATGTGCCTTCATGAACGTGATGATTTAATGATTTAACATTGTTCGTTTCAACTTATTTCAGTGAAATATGTTGCTACGTTACATGTTCTTCAAGCAGTTTCCGTAGTGTAGTGGGTATCATGTTCGCCTATCACGTGAAAGGTCCCTCCCTGGTTTGAAACCGGGTGGAAACATTTTATCTAAAACCAAAACAATTCGGATTTTATTTAAAGTGGACGCAAAATGTGCCTTCATGAACGTGATGATTTAATGATTTAACATTGTTCGTTTCAACTTATTTCAGTGAAATATGTTGCTACGTTACATGTTCTTCAAGCAGTTTCCGTAGTGTAGTGGGTATCATGTTCGCCTAACACGTGAAAGGTCCCTGGTTTGAAACCGGGTGGAACATTTTATCTAAAACCAAAACAATTCGGATTTTATTTAAAGTGGACGCAAAATGTGCCTTCATGAACGTGATGATTTAATGATTTGACATTGTTCGTTTCGACTTATTTCAGTGAAGTATATTGCAACTTCACAAGCTTGACAAGCAGATTCCGTAGTGTAGTGGTTATCAAGTTCGCCTAACACGTGCAAGGCTCCTGGATTGAAACCTGGTGGAAACATTTTACGTATAACCAAAAAAATCGTTTTTTATTTTACGTGCAGGTAAAATGTGCCCTCATGAAGATGATGATTTCATGATTCTTCATTGTTCGCATAGGCCTATACCAGTGAAGTGTGTTGCAACTTCTTAAGTTTGACAAGCAGTTTCCGTAGTGTAGTGGTTATCACGTTTGCCTAACACGTGAAAGGTTCCTGGTTTTTAAACCGGGGGGAAACATTTTACGTATAACCAAAAAAAATCGTATTTTATTTAAATTTGACCTAAAATGTGCTTTCATGAAGATGATGAATTCATGATTCTTCATTGTTGCCATAGGCCTATACCAGTGAAGTGTGTTGCAACTTCGCGAGTTTGCCAAGCAGTTTCCGTAGTGTAGTGGTTGTCACGTTCGCCTCACACGCGAAAGGTCCCCGGTTTGAAACCGGGTGGAAACATTTTATGTAAACCAAAACAATTCCTGTTTTATTTAAAGTGCACGTAAAATGTGCCCTCATGAAGATGATGATTTCATGATTCTACATTGTTGGCATTGGCCTATGCCAGTGAAGTATGTTGCAGCTTCACAAGTTTGACAAGCAGTTTCCGTAGTGTATTGGTTATCACGTGCGCCTAACACGCGAAAGGTCCCCGGTTCGAAACCGGGCGGAAACATTTTACGTATAACCAATAAAAATCTATTTTATTTAAATTGGACCTAAAATGTGCTTTCATGAAGATAATGAATTCATGATTCTTCATTGTTGGCATATGCCTATACCAATTAAATGTGTTGCAACTTCACAAGTTTGACAAGCAGTTTCCGTAGTGTAGTGGTTATCACGTTTGCCTAACACGTGAAAGGTTAAATTTCGATTTAACGTCGTGAGAATATTACTGTGTTATTTTATTTTATCAATTTATTATTTTATTCTCATTCTACGTGACTTTACCGAAAGAACCAAAGAAGACGTGAAAGGTTCCTGGTTTTTAAACCGGGGGGAAACATTTTACGTATAACCAAAAAAAATCGTCTTTAATTTAAATTGGACCTCAAATGTGCCCTCATGAAGATGATGATTTCATGATTCTTCATTGTTGGCATTGGCCTATGCCAGTGAAGTATGTTGCAGCTTCACAAATTTGACAAGCAGTTTCCGTAGTGTAGTGGTTATCACGTTTGCCTAACCCGTGAAAGGTCCCTGGTTTGAAACCGGGTGGAAACATTTTACGTATAACCGAAAAAAAATCGTATTTTATTTAAATTGGACGCAAAATGTGCTTTCATGAAGATGATGATTTCATGATTCTTCATTCTTGGCATAGGACTATACCAGTGAAGTGTGTTGCAACTTCACGAGTTTGACAGCCAGTTTCCGTAGTGTAGTGGTTATTACGTTTGCCTAACACGTGAAAGGTTTTTGGTTTGAAACCGGGCGGAAACATTCTATGTAAAACCAAAACAATTTGTATTTTATTTAAAGTGGACGTAAAATATGCCTTCATGAACTTGATGATTTAATGATTTGACACTAGACGTTTCGAAATATTTCAGTGAAATATGTTGCTACGTTACATGTTCTTCAAGCAGTTTCCGTAGTGTAGTGGTTGTCATGTTCGCCTAACACGTGAAAGGTGGTTTGACACACAAAACAATTCCTGTTTTATTTAAAGTGCACGTAAAATGTGCCCTCATGAAGATGATGATTTCATGATTCTTCATTGTTGGCGTAGGTCTATACCAGTTAAGTCTGTTGTAACTTAGCAGTTTGGAAAAGCTGTTTCCACATTGTAGTGGTTATCACGTTTGCCTCACACGCGAAAGGTCCCTGGTTTGAAAACGGGTGGAAACATTTTATCTAAAACCAAAACAATTCGGATTTTATTTAAAGCGGACGTAAAATATGCCTTCATGAACTTGATGATTTAATGATTTGTAATTGGACGATTCGACTTATTTCAGTGAAATATGTTGCTACGTTACATGTTCTTCAAGCAGTTTCCGTAGTGTAGTGGTTATCATGTTCGCCTAACACGCGAAAGGTCCCTGGTTTGAAACCGGGTGGACACATTTTACGTAAAACCAAAACAATTCCTGTTTTATTTAAAGTGCACGTAAAATGTGCTGTCATGTAGATAATGAATTCATGATTTTGCATTGATTCTTCATTGATTTTTCATTGTTGGCATAGGCCTATACCAGTGAAGTATGTTGCAACTTCACAAGTTTGACAAGCAGTTTCCGTAGTGTAGTGGTTATCACGTTCGCCTTACACGCGAAAGGTCCCCGGTTCGAAACCGGGCGGAAACATTTTATGTAAAACTAAAACAATTCCTGTTTTATTTAAAGTGCACGTAAAATGTGCCCTAATGAAGATGATGATTTCATGATTCTTCATTGTTGGCATAGGCCTATGCCAGTAAAGTATGTTGCAACTTCACAAGTTTGACAAGCAGTTTCCGTAGTGTAGTGGTTATTACGTTTGCCTAACACGTGAAAGGTTCCTGGTCTGAAACCGGCTAGAGATATTTTACGTATAACCAAAAAAAATCGTATTTTATTTAAATTGGACCTAAAATGTGCTTTCATGAAGAGAATGAATTCATGATACTTCATTATTGGCATAGGCCTATACCAGTGAAGTGTGGTGCAACTTCAAAAGTTTGCCTAGCAGATTCCGTAGTGTAGTGGTTATCACGTTCGCATAACACGTGAAAGGTTCCTGGTTTGAAACCGGGTGGAAACATTTTACGTATAACCAAAAAAAATCGTATTTTATTTAAAGTGCACGTAAAATGTGCCCTCATGAAGATGATGATTTCATGATTTTTCGTTGTTGGCATAGGTCTATACCAGTGAAGTGTGTTGCAACTTCACGAGTTTGACAAGCAGTTTCCGTAGTGTAGTGGTTATCACGTTCGCCTCACACGCGAAAGGTCCCCGGTTCGAAACCGGGCGGAAACATTTTATGTAAAACCAAAACAATTCCTGTTTTATTTAAAGTGCACGTAAAATGTGCCCTCATGAAGATGATGATTTCATGATTCTTCATTGTTGGCATTGGCCTATGCCAGTGAAGTATGTTGCAGCTTCACAAATTGGACGAGCAGTTTCCGTAGTGTAGTGGTTATCACGTTCGCATAACACGTGAAAGGTTCCTGGTTTGAAACCGGGTGGAAACATTTTACGTATAACCAAAAAAAATCGTATTTTATTTAAAGTGCACGTAAAATGTGCCCTCATGAAGATGATGATTTCATGATTCTTCATTGTTGGCGTAGGTCTATACCAGTGAAGTGTGTTGTAACTTAGCAGTTTGGAAAAGCTGTTTCCACATTGTAGTGGTTATCACGTTTGCCTCACACGCGAAAGGTCCCTGGTTTGAAAACGGGTGGAAACATTTTATCTAAAACCAAAACAATTCGGATTTTATTTAAAGCGGACGTAAAATATGCCTTCATGAACTTGATGATTTAGTGATTTGACACTGGACGTTTCGACTTATTTCAGTGAAATATGTTGCAACTTCACAAGTTTGCCTAGCAGATTCCGTAGTGTAGTGGTTATCATGTTCGCCTAACACGCGAAAGGTCCCTGGTTTGAAACCGGGTGGACACATTTTACGTAAAACCAAAACAATTCCTGTTTTATTTAAAGTGCACGCAAAATGTGCCCTCATGAAGATGATGATTTCATGATTCTTCATTGTTGGCATAGGCCTATGCCAGTGAAGCATGTTGCAACTTCACAAATTTGCCAAGCAGTTTCCGTAGTGTAGTGGTTGTCACGTTCGCCTTACACGCGAAAAGTCCCCGGTTCGAAACCGGGTGGAAACATTCTATGTAAAACCAAACCAAAACAATTTGTATTTTATATGCGTAGTTTTTTCGGTAAAGTCACGTTGAAGAGAAACAACAAAATAATAAAATATATAAAACAATAAGAAATTCTCACGACGTTTCGACCATAACTCAAACGGTCATCTTCAGGTGTGTTGGTTCGCATAAATTTATTTTTAAACGGCGCATTTACTTATTTATAAAAAACGTTAACATTATAAATAAATGCGCCGTTTAAAAATAAATTTATGCGAACCAACACACCTGAAGACGACCGTTTGAGTTATGGTCAAAACGTCGTGAGAATTTTTTATTGTTTTATATATATTTTATTATTTTGTTGTTTCTCTTCAACGTGACTTTACCGAAAAAACTAAGAATATGAATTACTGCAGTCACGAAAGCTTTAAATCAAAATTTAATTTGTATTTTATTTAAAGTGCACGTAAAGTGTGCCCTCATGAAGATGATGATTTAATGATTCTTAATTGTTGGCGTAGGTCTATACCAGTTAAGTCTGTTGTAACTTAGCAGTTTGGAAAAGCTGTTTCCATATTGTAGTGGTTATCACGTTTGCCTCACACGCGAAAAGTCCCTGATTTGAAACCGGGTGGAAACATTTTATCTAAAACCAAAACAATTCCGATTTTATTTAAAGTGGACGCAAAATGTGCCTTCATGAACGTGATGATTTAATGATTTAACATTGTTCGTTTCAACTTATTTCAGTGAAATATGTTGCTACGTTACATGTTCTTCAAGCAGTTTCCGTAGTGTAGTGGGTATCATGTTCGCCTAACACGTGAAAGGTCCCTGGTTTGAAACCGGGTGGAAACATTTTATCTAAAACCAAAACAATTCGGATTTTATTTAAAGTGGACGCAAAATGTGCCTTCATGAACGTGATGATTTAATGATTTAACATTGTTCGTTTCAACTTATTTCAGTGAAATATGTTGCTACGTTACATGTTCTTCAAGCAGTTTCTGTAGTGTAGTGGGTATCATGTTCGCCTAACACGTGAAAGGTCCCCGGTTTGAAACCGGGTGGAAACATTTTATCTAAAACCAAAACAATTCGGATTTTATTTAAAGTGGGCGCAAAATGTGCCCTAATGAAGATGATGATTTCATGATTCTTCATTGTTGGCATAGGCCTATGCCAGTGAAGTATGTTGCAACTTCACAAGTTTGACAAGCAGTTTCCATAGTGTAGTGGTTATCACGTTTGCCTAACAAGTGAAAGGTTCCTGGTTTGAAACCGGGTAGAGATATTTTACGTATAACCAAAAAAAATCGTATTTTATTTAAATTGGACCTAAAATGTGCTTTCATGAAGATAATGAATTCATGATTCTTCATTGTTGGCATAGTCCTATACCAGTGAAGTGTGTTGCAACTTCCCAAGATTGCCTAGCAGATTTCGTAGTGTAGTGGTTATCATGTTCGCATAACACGTGAAAGGTTCCTGGTTTGAAACCGGGTGGACACTTTACGTATAACCAAAAAAATCGTATTTTATTTAAATTGGACCTAAAATGTGCTTTCATGAAGATAATGAATTCATGATTCTTCATTGTTGGCATAGTCCTATACCAGTGAAGTGTGTTGCAACTTCCCAAGATTGCCTAGCAGATTCCGTAGTGTAGTGGTTATCATGTTCGCATAACACGTGAAATGTTCCTGGTTTGAAACCGGGTGGACACTTTACGTATAACCAAAAAAATCGTATTTTATTTAAAGTGCACGTAAAATGTGCCCTCATGAAGATGATGAATTCATGATTCTTCATTGTTGGCGTAGGTCTATACCAGTGAAGTGTGTTGCAAGTTCACAAGTTTGCCAAGCAGTTTCTGTAGTGTAGTGGTTATCACGTTCGCCTAACACGCGAAAGGTCCCCGGTTCGAAACCGGGCGGAAACATTTTATGTAAAACCAAAACAATTCCTGTTTTATTTAAAGTGCACGTAAAATGTGCTTTCATGAAGATAATGAATTCATGATTTTGCATTGATTCTTCATTGATTCTTCATTGTTGGCATAGGCCTATGCCAGTGAAGTGTGTTGCAACTTCACAAGTTTGACAAGCAGTTTCCGTAGTGTAGTGGTTATCACGTTCGCCTTACACGCGAAAGGTCCCCGATTCGAAATCGGGCGGAAACATTCTATGTAAAACCAAACCAAAACAATTTGTATTTTATTTAAAGTGCACGTAAAGTGTGCCCTCATGAAGATGATGATTTAATGATTCTTAATTGTTGGCATAGGTCTATACCAGTGAAGTGTGTTGTAACTTAGCAGTTTGGAAAAGCTGTTTCCATATTGTAGTGGTTATCACGTTTGCCTCACACGCGAAAGGTCCCTGGTTTGAAACCGGGTCGAAACATTTTATCTAAAACCAAAACAATTCGGATTTTATTTAAAGTGGACGCAAAATGTGCCTTCATGAACGTGAAGATTTAATGATTTGACATTGTTCGTTTCAACTTATTTCAGTGAAATATGTTGCTACGTTACATGTTCTTCAAGCAGTTTCCGTAGTGTAGTGGTTATCACGTTCGCCTAACACGCGAAAAGTCCCTGGTTTGAAACCGGGTGGATACATTTTACTATAACCGAAAAAAATCCTGTTTTATTTAAAGTGCACGTAAAATGTGCCCTCATGAAGATGATGATTTCATGATTCTTCATTGTTGGTATAGGCCTATGCCAGTGAAGTATGTTGCAACTTCACAAATTGGACAAGCAGTTTCCGTAGTGTAGTGGTTATCACGTTCGCCTAACACGTTGAAAGGTTCCTGGTTTGAAACCGGGTGGAAACATTTTACGTATAACCAAAAAAAATCGTATTTTATTTAAATTGGACGTAAAATGTGCTTTCATGAAGATAATGAATTCATGATTCTTCATTGTTGGCATCGGCCTATACCAGTGAAGTGTGTTGCAACTTCACGAGTTTGACAAACAGTTTCCGTAGTGTAGTGGTTATCACGTTCGTCTCACACGCTGAAAGGTCCCTGGTTCGAAACCGGGCGGAAACATTTTACGTAAAACCAAAACAATTTTATTTTATTTAAAGTGGACGTAAAATATGCCCTCATGAAGATGATGATTTCATGATTCTTCATTGTTGGCATAGGCCTATTCCAGTGAAATATGTTGCTACGTTACATGTTCTTCATGCAGTTTCCGTATTGTAGTGGTTATCACGTTAGCCTAACATGTGAAAGGTTCCTGGTTTGAAACCGGGTGGAAACATTTTAAATATAACCAAAAAAATCCTGATTTATTTAAAGTGCACGTAAAATGTGTGCTGGTGAAGATGATGATTTCATGATTCTTCATTGTTGGCATAGGCCTATGCCAGTGAAGTATGTTGCAACTACTCATGTTTTTTCAAGCAGTTTCTGTGGTGTAGTGGTTTTCATGTTCGCCTAACACGCGACAGGTCCTTGGTTTGAAACTGGGTGGAAACATTTGATCTAAAACCAAAACAATTTGTATTTTATTTAAAGTGGAGGTAACATATGCCTTCATGAACTTGATGATTTAATTATGTGTCATTGTTCGTTTCGACTTTTTTCTGTGACATATGTTGCTACGTTACATGTTCTTCAAGCAGTTTCCGTAGTATAATGGTTATCATGTTCGCCTAACACGCGAAAGGTCCCTGGTTTGAAACCGGGTGGAAACATTTTACTGTAACCAAAAAAAATCCTGTTTTATTTAAAGTGCACGTAAAATGTTCCCTCATGAAGATGATGATTTCATGATTCTTTATTGTTGGTATAGGCCTATGCCAGTGAAGTATGTTGCAACTTTACAAATTGGACACGCAGTTTCCGTAGTGTAGTGGTTATCACGTTCGCCTAACACGTGAAAGGTTCCTGGTTTGAAACCGGGTGAAAACATTTTACGTATAACCAAAAAAATCGCATTTTATTTAAATTGGACGTAAAATGTGCTTTCATGAAGATGATGAATTCATGATTCTTCATTGTTGGCATAGGCCTATGCCAGTGAAGTATGTTGCAACTTCACAGGTGTTGCAAGAAGTTTCTGTAGTGTAGTGGTTATCATGTTCGCCTAACACGCAAAAACACGCAAAAGATTCCTGGTTTGAAACCGGGTGGAAACATTTTAAGTATAACCAAAAAAAAATCCTGTTTTATTTAAAGTGCACGTAAAATGTGCCCTCATGAAGATGATGATTTCATGATTCCTCATTGTTGGCATAGGCCTATGCAGTAAAGTATGTTGCAACTTCACAAATTTGACAAACAGATTCCGTAGTGTAGTGGTTATCACGTTTGCCTAACACGCGAAAGGTCCCCGGTTTGAAACCGGGCGGAAACATTTTACGTATAACCAAATAAATGTTCGTGTTTTATATGAAGTGGATGTAAAATGTGCCTTCATAAACGTGATGATTTCATGATTCATCATTGTTGGCTTAGGCCCATGCCAGTGAAGTATGTTGCAACTTCACAGGTTTGTCAAGCACGTTCTGCAGTGTAGTCGTTTTATTTTGCTACTTTATTTTATGTTTTGTTTGCTATACAGTATGTATTAGGTTTAATTGTGCAATATTCATTATGCTTCCCTTGTGTTGAACTGTAACACATTTTAGTACACTGACCGTTTGTGCATTTAAATACAAGACATTGTTTCACCTTACGAACTGGTCTCAGGAACAGAATTGCCCGTATATTGATTGCTTTTCACAGTGTAGTGGTTATCGAATATTTCTAATGCTTGAAAGATGAATAGTCTACAACTGGGCAGGGACCTGTAATAGTTTTGCTTCACACTTATGTTTGATATGATACAAATTGCAATAAAAGGGGATAAATATTTTATTTTAACCATTTTTACATTGTCTAATACCTTTTCAGATTATATTTAAATATATTATTATTTTTCTCATGTCATCCTCAATTTAGGGTTGATTGCTATTTCATCAGATGCTTTGCATATTTCAAGACCTTGACCATCTTTCATGTAAAATTCTATTGAAATTTTCACATCGTCTTAAAGGCTGATCTTCCTTTCTTCTTCTCATAATTCCATTGCAACATCTACTTCCTTATATGTCTATCGGACTCTGGAGATGTCCGACATAGACATACGCTCACACATGTTCGCAAACACACCCACCAAAGACACGTATAGTTTCTCTTTTATAAGTTAAACGATTTACAAAATATAACTGGAAAATGTATTCAATGTTGTGATTAAAATTACATGTTTTGATTTTTAAAAATACCTAAACATGTAGAAAGATTGACATTAAACCAATATAACATGTAAAAAAGTCTACAGAACCAAATATGCATATTTGATTGCCAACAGTTGACAGCTTTAACATAATTCAGAAAATGTAAGTACTATTATCTGATAGATTGAATAAACCTGATAAAAAAAACACAAATGCACATTTAATAAAATTTGCAGGCATTTTTAAAGCTGCAATGTATGACATTCTTAGCTCGTGTTATAAACTTTAAAAAGCACAATAGCATTAACTTGTATATGATTTTGTGGGTAAAATATATTTTCAAACACTATAAGGCCACAAATAGCTTTTGTTGATTTTGGACATAAACTCGAATGTCGATAGTTATTCCAAGACAAAACGGTCCATTACAAAATGGGAAAGTATCAGTTATATATATTTTTACTGTTGAGAAATACGTCTTTGATAAACATAGCTACCTGAAGGTCACAATAATTGTTAATTTGTAGGACAAGTCATACTGTGTAACTGATTATAAATGCGCTTTCATTAAAATGTTAGTGCTTGACAAATGTATAAAACTGCACAAAGGGCTGCCTGTTTAAACTAATATTTATAGTTTTCAGAACATTTTTAGACATTGTTGATTTCATCTCGGTACAATCACTGTTTTCAACTTGTTGCTAAAATAAATGGTGGGTTCCCTCCTTTTACATAAAACCCAAGCACGAGGTTTTTTTATTCACCTCCAAAATATGTTTTTGTATGTTGACAGCATAGCAGTTATTTATATGTTAATCACATTTGGAAATGTATGTATGGACTATTATGAATTGAGTACTTTATCTATGGAAGCTGGGCGTTCAAACCGTAAGAGCATGCGCTTAATTTTCTCCACAGTGACACCATGCGTGTTTCGTCTGTGAAGAAAGCAAGAACACCATTGTACTTTTTCACGAATAATTTCCAAGATAAAATTCAAGCACTCTCCATTTTAAAGTCCTGCATTTCCCCTCTTCTCATTCTACTCCCCTCCATACACTTTGAGCTTTCTTACCTTGCAAGTTGATTGGCGTTCAAGAGCCACTGTGTTTTTGGTTCCTTGAAAATAACTTTGTACGTATGTTCAAGAGCCTGCAATTAGAAAGCATTAATTTATATTTGCGTTCAATATCACTTATTTCAGTTTCATAACATCGCAACTAAAGTATAGTGAATCTCGATCTAAAGCTTTCGTGACTGCAAGGATTCATCTTCTTTGGTTCTTTCGGTAAAGTCACGTAGAATGAGAATAAAATAATAAAATAAAATAACACAATAAAATTCTCACGACGTTTCGGCCACAACACAAGTGGCCTTCTTCAGGTGAAAGGACAGAGCTCTGTCGTCCCGACAGGTTTGTTCCTTTCACCTGAAGAAGGCCACTTGTGTTGTGGCCGAAACGTCGTGAGAATTTTATTGTGTTATTTTATTTTATTATTTTATTCTCATTCTACGTGACTTTACCGAAAGAACCAAAGAACATATAGTGAATCTATGGCAAAATTCAGAGTTATTAGATTATTTACGTTCAATCTATTTCTAAGATTACATTGCACAAAATAACCAATATATTACTACTCTTATTTCAACTTAGAGAATGGAAATGAATGCTCATGAGACAAAAATAATGATGTTGAAAGTACTGTTAAATTGTTGCGTTGAGCTGTAATGAGGAAAGATATGACAGGAAACGTGGAAGAAAAAAATCTTTAAATGACAAAATAATTAACGCCTGGCAGTGGTGGTAATGCAGTCCAGCACTTGTAGAGGTGTTCAGTGGATTGGACAAATGATAAAGTTGCGAGACTTCCCTTCCTGCAGGCAGTATAGAAAAGAGGATTATGAGATTTAAAAAATTGCCCCCTCACATGCGTGGGATTTCTCCCACATGTATAAACACACAATTGACTGAAAACACAATAGGGAACTTTGGAGCAATTGTTGGTACTGGCTCACCGCCTTGCAGCCTTCCAGCTTGTATAGTTCCTCAGCAAATGTGGTATGCAATTTTCTTGAACGACGCTACGTGTAAATAATCATTAGATTTTTTTGGGATAGTAATAAACGTCTGGAACATTACACATTTACAGTCCCAGTCCTGTGTAATATACTCCCAAAAAGTCAATGATGTGGCAATCCTCTTCACCGGCAGTGCTAAGCCATTGGTAAGATCTTCCATATTCCCATAGAATTGGGCAGTCACTGCAAGTGTTAGGAATGTAATTAACCACCAAAGGGATGAATGAATCCAAACCCTGGATTAATGAGCAGCTTCCTAATTGTGCCTTATGTGCTATAATCACTGCAACAATTATACAATCCTAGAAAACATAGCCTTAGAGATTACTCCAAAGCTCAAAAACAAGGACACCCTGGTAAGTTTGAACAAATGAGGGTTGTCTTGAAAAACTTGATAAGCCACATAGTTTAAAAGCTAACCTGTGCGAGTTTCATGGCAACTTATTATATTACTTTGATAGATTAGATGTAATTGTAATCTTTCTGCAGTTGAACTTGGTTATTAAACTTTTCTGTTCACCTACTCTGCCTTCGCTCAAACGTATTTTATGGACAATCAGATTTTGTGGATAATCAAGTATTTTTTTCAGGACAATCCTCACATGTTACAGGTATGTGATGTATATTTAATTGTGCATAAACCAAGATTAAACATTAATTGCGATGCAGTTGGGTCTAAGCACAATATAAAGGGTACATTGAACTTATTTTGCACCGCACGTAGTCCATCGTGCTCATCAGAGGTGGGGCACTAATCGGAGGTGGGGTGAACTACCATGAGGCTAGACTTATTTTAATATTTATCAGATGTCACCCAAATTTGAAAAATGACTTCATTTGGAAACATAGCAACCATCACCTCCCCCGACTGCAAAAACTTAGGACCATCCTGAACAAGTATTTTGATTTCCTGGATGAAACAAGCATTTCTAGATTTGGAGCTTTCGTGACTGCAAGGATCCATACTCTTTGGTTCTATTCGGTAAAGTCACGTAGGTGAAAAATAAAACAACAAAAATAACGACGTTTCGGCCACAACACAAGTAGCCTTCTTCAGGTGAAGGAACAGAACTGTCGGGACGACAGAAGGAAACCCTGGTAAGTTTGAACAGAGCTCTGTCGTCCCGACAGTTCTGTTCCTTCACCTGAAGAAGGCTACTTGTGTTGTGGCCGAAACGTCGTGATTTTTGTTGTTTTATTTTTTACCTACGTGACTTTACCGAATAGAACCAAAGAGTATGAAACAAGCATGTAAAAAACCCTGTAAATGTATCTTTTACAGATGCAGATAAACTTACCGCAAGAACATAGGGTTTCATCTCCCAAAAATTCAGATTCGTGTTGTCGATGATCACTGGCGACTTTCCTAACTTCATCGCTTTTTCTGCTGTAAAGTTACAACACATCGCTGAACGGTGAGACTTGTTAGGGATACAGTGTCATATCGAATAAACCATTCGGTTGTATATATACATTTTTATATATAAAGTGTACAGCCATTTCGTTTTTAGACTTTGAGCTTGTGATGTTTGAATAGATGATGATGATTTAACCGACAGAGCACTTCAAAATGTTATTGATATATTAATGCCATGATCAAAGAAACTTTAAATGACAGTACACTACACATTTTAGAAAATTAAATATATTACATGTGATTCAAAACGGGACATAAAAACACTCAACAGTGTGGGTGGGAAGCACAAAGACTATACTGAACTCAAATATCAACTGACGAATCCCAAGTTTAACTTTGGCCAAATACCTACTATAATCACACAGGAATGTCTGTCCTTAACGATCGTGACGTCACTCCAGATCGACCAGCCTCCCTCATAAATATTCATGAGCAGGTGACGTCCTCCAAATGGACACCCCCCACCCCTCCTCATTAATAATCATGAACGGGTGACGTCACTGAATATGGAGTACTCCCCCCCCCCCTAATAATCATGCGCAAGTGACGTCACTCCACATCGAATAGCCACCCTCATTAATAATCATGAGCAGGTGACATCCTCCAAATGGACACTCCCCCCCACATTATTATTAACTATGAGCCAAGAATGTCTGTGTTCAACGCTCGTGACGTCACTCCACATCAAACAGCCCCCCTCATTAATAATCATTATAAGGTGATGTCCTCCAATTAGCGGCTGACGTCACTCCACATGGGGGGCGAGGCGCCTCCTCCCCCCTGCTCGGCGTCAACTCACAACCCTCACTACAAAGGCAGAACCCTCACGTCATCACGTGATCTCCGTGACGCTGTTGAGACATCAAAGTAAAAAGGACGTCATGATGAACAAGGGATTATAAACCTTAAAATGAAATAGGTCTGTGTCACCGCGCCCTTACGAATTGCACACGCATTGATGCAATGAATATCACGTCGCAGTCTGCTTTTCGCTTGCAAGTTTCAGATTTACTGCAATACACCCGTCCTTGGACGCTCAAAAGGTTATATGTTTACACACGCACTGTTTCTGCTGCTGTAATGATCTATATTATTAACATGCATGTTAAACGTCACTTTAATCAGTGCAATGATAATAAACATTGAATCAGTGTGGTGAAATATGGACAAGCAACCCCCTAATTATTACCAGCACAGCGTGGGAAGATCTTCAATCAGCAGTCGTTTGACAAGGAGTTGTACATTATTATTTTATACATTTACGCTTACCAGCATGGATATCTTTGTACCATGCTGTTATATGATTATTTTGTAATTTGCATCACGTCATGCCTAAAAATGGGCTTTAAATATAAATCAATGGGGAACCCATCTTCGGGAAGATTCTACCAGTTAAACGCAAGTCACTGTTCTGTAAAATGTTTGCTTCCCATTGGTTTGTATTGGATGTTACTTTTTCAAACATTTAGTGGGGGGTGGGGGGAGGGGCAAAATGTATATTAAGGCAGAAATCTTTATCCCTGAATGTCCCCGGCAAGAGAAGTATATTTTGGGTCCTAGATTTAAAGCTTTCGTGACTGCTAGGATCCATACTCTTTCACCGACGTGACTTTACCCAATAGAACCAAAGAGTATATTTTGGGTTTCACGTGTTTTTCTCTTTACCATTCGGGAGATGACTGATGGACACGAGTGCATTACATATGTAGTGGAGTACGAAAGTGTGTTGTGGAAACTGCGCGATTGCATGATCACACGGACAGTGTGGGTTATCTGGGGTCAGCCTGTGGAGAAGGCGAAAACAGCGTGGGTCGTGTTAGGACAGCCAGGTGCAAGGGCTGGGATGATGAGGTAACGGTTGGGCCAATTAAGCCAGAGGACCAGCAACGGCGGTGATTGGCTGTGGCTGTTGTCAAGGGCGAGGAGGCGTCGAGGTGTCTGGAGAAAGGCAGGCGTTTGAGGACGCGAAGCGTGCGGAGGCACGTGGGCCAATTAATTAGCGATAATGAGAATGGGGATAAATTGGGGGAGACACACAGAGAGCGGGGAGTTGGAGTTGGGAGCTGGACGAGGAGTTGGAAACAGAGTTTGGAAACAGAGTTTGGAGACAGAGTTGGAAACGGAGTTGGAACAGAGTGTGAAACAAGACGAAGTAGTTAGCAGTGGAGTGAGCGTAGCGATAGCGAAGCTGAAGACGAAGTAGTTAGTGGAGTGAGCGTAGCGATAGCGAAGCTGAAGCAAGACGAAGTAGTTAGCAGTGGAGTGAGCGTAGCGATAGCGGAGCTGAAGACGCTGTGTGCGGAGTTGCTGAACGGGGAGTTGCTGAGTGCGAAGCAAGTGAAGTGATAGTGGGGAGACAAAGGTGGTGAGCGAGACGAGCGGAGCACGGCGAGCGAGCCGTGGTGACCAGGATACTGTGGAGTGTGGAGGACATGTTGAATGTTGTAAATAAAGCGGTGTTCGAAAAAAGACAGAAGTTGTCCGCGTAAAGTCGAACACTACACATATATCGATGATGACTAGTTACATATTTACACAGTATAATTACATTTCCACCTTGTTGATGGTTCCAGGTGTGCGCTGCCTCCAGTTGACTCGCATTATATTCGTAGCGTCCGTTACGACAGAAGAATTGGTCAGTGCTTAAGACCACTCCATTTGGGCCTTCTGACAGCAGCTCCCTACACAGATTACATGTCAAAAATTCACATCTCACGAACACGGTACCCCCAAAAAAACATTAATTTAATTTAAATACCACAGTTTACCTTCAGCAATCCACTAAATGTTTATCCGGCTCATTTTTCAAATCCACTGCTGAATGAAGGCGTTGCCACGCTGTGCAAGTGTTGGGGGTTATTTGGCTATACTTCACTACACTGCTCAGTGTCAATTAGTGAAGGTGAGAAGGCACAGAAGTCCAGTATACCGATAGATTTTCCAGTAGAAATACTATCATTACTTCGGCAGATATTCTTTCAAAAACTAGTGTGTGCAAAAAAAGAATATACATTTGTGGTGATACTACTCTAGGCAATATTGATATATTTTCGGGAAGAGTTTTGGATTTTTGTTTGTTTATTGGATTAGAGATTTGCAGGAAACACATTTCAATGCGTTCATATTTTCAGACGGTTTTTATCGATGTGTGTAACAGGTGTGGCTTTGGTTTAAGTTGGGCGTACATTGGCACCAACTTGTGGCAAGCGTGTTTAGAATTGCGTTATAGTAGGGTCACACGGTCACGATTGGCCAAGGGCAGATGGGCAGTACATTAGGCCCTGCCTTTCCCAAGACTACGTGGGCAATCGCGTGACGAGCCGCTTGGGGAGATGAAGTGCTGTCCAGGCCGAGTAAATACCTGGGATATGATTAGAAACAAGACGAACTATTTATTTGACCAGGTAAGGCTCACTGAGCTATTACAGATCTTTTTCAGAAGCGACCTGGCCACAAATGGTAGCTCAACGAAGTGGCTTATGTGGACATTTAGAGCGGCCAAATACTCAATGCATGTTTCTAATCGTGGAGGGGAAAACTGGAGGACCCGGAGAAACATCTACGTGACGGGGAGAACATGCAAACTCTAAATATGCGGGTGTCGAAGCAAAGACCTATTGTATAGCAGGCAATATATTTAACATCTCGCTAACGTGTTGGTCTTTTCTTCGTATGGCTGATGTAGATGCAGAGCAACATTCGGGCGGTCAGGCCACACAACCGTATCTGGAGCAGCGAAATGTATCGCTGTGATGTCTCCCTTCATATTTGTGGATCGGGCATTGCATTGTTATACTACGTATGGTCGGTTCTGGATGGCCACAGTCACACACTCAAGTGTGTTTTTATTTATTTTACATTTGTGCATCAGGTATCCGCATCTGCCACTGCATGATCGTGAGGCTTAATTGACCACACCGGAAAGAGAGGAAAACCTAACAATGGCTTGACAACATAAAGAGATTGGTGCCAGAAAGATGTGGCACTATTTCAGCATATTGGCGCAAGGCAGAGTAAAGTGGAAACAAATGACGAAATGAGCAGTGGCCACCAACGGGGCTAATGCCCATGGATCGTGATGATGACCTGCATGACGTCAACCCACCCCCCCATCCTGCAGTGGGATTAAAAAAAAAGTACTGCACATCTTACACATAACTATGCAGACGTACGCTGGCCATCCCAGTACCTTGCGAGTGTTGACTTGCCAGAACCCGGAGGTCCTCGGAGCAGAAACAACAGCTTCTTGTAAACCCTTTCGCCACTTTTACCGCCGTGCTGGGTCTGATGGTTCTGCTGGATCATGGAACCCCCATGCCTTTGGGGTTCTCTCGGCAGCTCTCCGCTGCCCTGGCCTCTGCTGCCCTGCCGGTGGCCTCCGTCTCCCCGCTGGCCCCGGGGTTGCTGTGGCCGGACGTCGTTGCCGTGTGGGCTGCCGTGTGTGTAGCTGCCCTGGGGAGCCACACTGACGCAAATCTTGACTTGCGAGCCCCGAGAGTGCGACTGCCGCGTTTTGCCCCGATTGCCAATCGGTCCCTGGGTGCCCCGGGGGTAGGTACACTCATGCAAGTCCTTCGAATAAGATCCGTGGATTTCTCGGGAGTGACATGTTCCTCTGGTGCCATGGGAGTTACCTGACCCTATGGTCTTGTGAGGGTAACATGCCCCTCTCGTCCCCTGCGGGTGACCTGACCCTCTACTTCCCTGGTGGTTAGTTGACCCTACAGTTCCCTGGTGGTTGACTGACCTCGTGCCCTGCGGGTGACCCGATCCCCTACTTCCCTGGTGGTTAGTTGACCCTACAGTTCCCTGGTGGTTGACTGACCTCGTGCCCTGCGGGTGACCCGATCCCCTACTTCCCTGGTGGTTAGTTGACCCTACAGTTCCCTGGTGGTTGACTGACCTCGTGCCCTGAGGGTGACTTAATCCTCCGGTACCATGCTGGTAACCTAATCCTCTACTTCCCGGGTGGTTACTTGACACTCGGGTTCCCCACGGGAAGAGAGGAGGTCCCTGTGTGCCCTGAGGGCGCCTGCCCCTCGTGCCACAAGGGCCCCGGACTGTGCCTCTCCCTGTGAAGGACGTCGCATCATCCAGGACGAGCTCCTGAAACAAAGGAGGGATGTCGGCAGCCATGGGTGGTCTGGTCTACTCGCTGATAGCTGATAGCTGAGCACACGCAATCAAAATTTCATCACTAAAAAAACCCCTCCCCCCCCAAAGATCAACAAAGAAACGGCTGCACCAACAACGTCCGCATTCCCTAAGCCACAATAGAGACACACGAGACCCGGGCGGCGACACGCTTTGCTAAATAACACGAAAACATATCATGCTTTCGCTCCCTTCATGCACGGCCACAACGGGTGAACTCTTCTCAGTAGACTCTGTCGATATTTGTTTGTGTTTTACAGGAGCCGTCCACGGCTTAGTACTACTGTATATCCACTCCCCTCTTCCTCGTCCCTTCAACTACGACCCCCCCCACCCCACAATTCGAGAAAGGGCGGCTGATGAAACCAAAGCAGTCGTCACTTCTGGGAAATATATCATGCTCGGGACGCCCTCTGGTGTTCACGCCTGGCACGGCCTCATCCGGCTGTGGAGATGGTCCCACAATAAAAAGTCCATGGCCCAAGCCAGGGGTCGGAAATAACAAGACCAATTTTTTTTCGAATTCGGTCAAAAAAACCCCTAATTTTTAAAAGCCTCAACGCATGTGAATACGAGACCGGCAGGTTGCCGACCCCCTGGTGCTGACACTGCTGCCACATTCTGATATTAAGGCGCTCCAAAAAGTAAAACTTGTCCTAAATTTTGGATAATTCGCGTCCTCCCACCAGAAAAGCAATCTTTACGAGACCGTTTTACTATCACAGGTGCAGTTACGCAGGCAGAATTAAACCCGTATTTACCATTCAAAACTGAGTGGAGCTGTAATGCAGAAGTTTGTGCACCGACCTATGAACCATGGAACACAAGTTCGATTCCTGGCCACAGCTAACATCAACAGATACGGGAATCAGTCGTGAGGTCCCTCCTCCTCCACCAAGCCACACTAACATCACATTAAGCCTTCATCCAGCAGCCAATTGACAAATGGCTAATTTCAAAAATATTCATGAAGTCGATTGACAAAGTGTAAATTACTAGTTTGTGCTTGTATTTAACTCAAAACTACATAGTATTCACCTGTCATACTGGCTTACAGGCCAACGAGGTCAACGTTCGTTTCTATTCGTGACCCCGTTAGTGAACGTTCTACAATCTTATAGCATAGGTTGTCCTCTCCATAGGATGACCAATTTTGACCTAACAATGCGAATGTCATATCTTCATCAAATATGGTTCGGTTTGTTTGAATTCTCGTAATCCAAACCTGACAATTTACTTCATTGTTGAAGACAATTGATATATTGATGAAACCAGTGAGTCCGTGTATGGATGACCAAAGTGTAGTATGATAGTGCTTGCATTACATGTTTGAGACCAAGCAGACCTTTTTAATTTGAGTACACAATAGCAATGTTTAATGTCGAAAGATTATGCATCTTTAAAATATACAACTTTTGTACAAGTCATCCCTTATTTCATAAGGCTCACACTTTATTCTCAAATATATCAATGTATTACTGCAAATACAGAAAGCATGCATATTGAAGCAGTTTATAGGTTTCAGGTGTATACAAATAAAGGCAAAATAACACCGTGGCACAGTTATCCAATGGGCAAGAAAATTGACAATGTACTACATCTTCTAATATTTATACCATGTTTAATTAACTTGGTGGACTTCATCCATGCAATGGACAGATGCAGTCACGTATACTTAAAGTGTTTCGATTAAAATTTTCGGCATTCTACCAATTCCAGCAACATGTTTGCTTTAACACAAGGGTTAAAAACTGTGGAAGCATTAAATATTGGATTTTTTCAGCTGTTTTTAAAAGCTGCCTAAAGCAGCAGTGGGCATCCCTTGGGCAGTTTTGCATTTCATTGAAAGGCAGGCTCACTAGAGCTAAATTATCAATATTAAAATACATTAAATTGTATTACCAATTATTTTCTGTGGCTGTAACATCACATACTATTTACAATAAAGCCTACCATAGGTTAATGTTACTTAAGTTAATTGAAAAAGATTCAAGTCGTATGCAATTAAAACACTTTTATACATTGTCCTAACTTTAACGCCAACGGGAATATTGTACAACAGCAAAAATACATTTACAGATCAATGATGGTACGTGTCAGATAATGTAGGGCGTAGTACCACCAATAATGAAGCACTTGATTATGTCTGGTTAAGGTTGCTCATATGTACAGTAGTGGTTGGTATATTGTATTTCAGCATGTTCCGATTTGGCTGCTTTTCGAGTGATGAGGGTACCCAAACAGACAGACGGGGTTTCTGCTATCAGAAGCTGCTGCCAAAAGTCGTTTCGTCTGTAAACTTGGCACCACCCAGCTGCACCTTCAAAATTACTTTTGGAGCTATACTGGGTGCAAAATGTCCCCTTTAGTTAAGCTGAAATCTCGTGATTATCCCCTGAGTATTTATTTTCCCAAATGTCAAGCAAGTATTGCAACACCAACAGCAGGTAATGCACCATCACTTCCAATTAAAAAAAAATGTGCCTGTTAACATCCATTCACAATAAGTCCTAAAAATAGTAAGTCATTCTGAATAAAAAGGATTAGCCTCTCGAGGTTATCGTATATGATCTATCTCTACGCGGTACCTATTACTAAGGCATTTGACAAAAAAACTTGAATATATTTAAGCCAGCAACAGCACACAAATTCCAGTATTTATTTGTGATTAAGAAAATTAATGGTAGCTATATGGAACGCCTCAACGAGACCAACATTTTCAGATGTGCTCGCCCTCCATCGGGCAGAGGAATCCATTTTGGAGTTCTGTTGCAGCTGCGATTAAGTAAATAAAAATGGCCACACATGTGTATTCACATTTGCTATCGAGTAAAATGATGGCATTACTGACTTTTTAGAGGCCACCACAAGACGACTTCCACTCAGTTTAAAAAAACAAATTACGTACAATTATCCTGACTTCAATTACCGTTTTGTAAGTTTTATAGCATGATGGTAAAAAGACGTAACAAGCGAGTCCAAGCTCGAGTATTCGTGAAACACTCGCTTGCGTTTTCCTTTTTCACTCCAATACTTCGGGCTCAAGTTCAGGCTCACCGCCCCCGCCCTGCTCGTGCGTCTTTTTGTGGCGGATTAGGCTGTACGATATGCAAAACTTCTTGCCGCAGACGTCGCACACGAATGGCTTCTCCCCGGTGTGCGTCCTTCGGTGGCGCGCCAGGTTGTTGGAGATGATAAATTCCTTTCCGCAGTACTCGCATGTGTACAGCTTCTCCCCAGTGTGCTTGCGCAGGTGCACCCGCATCATGTGCAGGTGGGGAAATGACTCCTCGCACTGCTCGCACTGGAACTCTTTGCCACCGGCGACGTCGATGGTCCTGTATTGCGTGTACGCGCGGTACTTTGACTCGTTTTCCAGACTGTCCTCCGCCCTCTGCAGTGCGTCCAATGCTGCGGCGTTTTCTTGGCTGGAGGTCGGTATCTCGCACGATTGGCCCAGAGAGAGGCTACTATTGTTGCTATTGCTACTGTTATTGTTATTGCCGTGCACGTCTGCATGGTAGGGGAAGCTAGCGTAATTCGAGTGGCTGCCTAAGGGTAAACTTCTGGACACGTAATTTGAAGCACCCAGCTGAGGCTCAACTGGATCAGATTCTATGATCTTCTTGTGACCTGGTGGAATGGAAACATAAAGAGAGCACTGCTGAGAATTATTATTATTTTTCAAGTTAGCTGCATTTACACCTGCATTGGTAAGTTTGTTAAAATCCCTTATGCTGTATTAATTTGTGGCACAAAAAGCAAAATGTTGGCAGGAAAATAATTAGACACTTAATAATCCAAATACGGCTGATGTGACAGACCATGTGCTTTGCGATGCTGATTTCAGAATAGTTTAATCTGAGAACTAAAAGTGATGCATCATTGTACAATCAAACCTGCCTCACCATAAGCACCATCACTATTCCTCAAATGCAGAAGAGCTAGTGCAATTGTTCTGAAGCCTGGGTTTCATAAACTGCAGTCTTTGCAACCCATTGTCTGCCTTCCACATGAACCAATATTTCCCATTCAAACACAAATAGGCTGAGATACGCTACACACCGTTGATGATTGGTAAACACGTCTCATATTATATACATATGTTCCAATTCAAATTTAGAGAATCTTAATTTGAATTAGTGCCCTTTCTCACACAAGACACGTTTACAAGGTCAGGCACCTTGCAGGGTGTAGCGTTAACATGTATGGGTCATGAGAAATGGCGTTTGAGAAATGCAGTTTTAACAAATGCAAGACCAACTTTAAATCTGTTGCACCCACAATTACAGAATGCCCAAAATTAACATACCACACTTGTGCAGACACGATTCATAATGTCCAGATGATCCCATAAAGCCTGGTCTTAAAAACAAGCCGAGCCTATTTGAAGGTGCCCCCAATCCCTCATACTAACATGACTGTTTGCACACCAACAAAGTATTGAGCAGATTAACTTTTATTGATGCCTATTGAAATGTACGCGGTAAATGATTAAGGAAATACTTTTTTAAGTATATATCAACAGCACTTGAAAAAAGGTCCTATTATATAACTGACTGCACGTGGAAATATTAAAGTATAGTAAAGAGAAACACTGAAAACAATTCAGTGGCAAAGGAAATTGTTCTTTCAAGCCCACCATCTCAATGTACATCCTTTAATAAAAAAAAAAACTTTCACTTATAAACATGAACACCTTCCTCCCAACTCTTGAAGCAGAATCTCCCCAACTAAAGTAAAGCTCTCCAATTGGCCTGACGGAGCCAGATGTGACGCCTACGGGAGACCGTGCGTCTTCATGTGACAGGAAAGGCCATAGGACCTGGAGAAGCGCTTCCCACACAGCTGACAGGCAAACGGCTTCTCGCCTGTATGCGTGCGCCGGTGTCGCACCAGGTCGTGCGAGGCGAGGAAGCGCTTGCCGCAGTGCTCGCAAGCGTGCGGCCGCACACCTGAATGCTTGCGCTCGTGCGCCACTAGGTACCACTTGCGTTTAAAGCACGTGCCGCACTCCTGACAGATGAACGGCTGGTCACCTGTGTCACTCCTGCGCCGTTTGGCAGCCCGGGGTGGTGCCGACCCCGCACGGCCACCGCCGCTGCCCTGCGATTGAATACGCGACCTCGACGCCCAAGGCGAGGCAGCGCCGGGTGGAAAAGCGGCCACGGGGGAGGACCAGCTGCCAGCCTCACCACCGCTTCCCCGGTTTGCCAACTCAGCCCGCCGGTGCAGCGCCGCTTGCCGCTCCGTCATGCGGCGCCCAGTCTCAGATGGATGCCGCGAAGATTCAGAATAGCCACCATCATCGGCTTCAGTTTCATTTTCACCGCTTTGATTCCAGCTGTTTGCTAAAATGGACAAATTAGTAGTTTATACGTGTATGTAACTATAAATAAATGTACATGTACACTTGTTCACCAAATGTTAGATTGAATTTATAATGAATCGTTTACCATTAGTGTGATCGATTAATCTCTTCCTGCTTTTAACCCATTGAGACCCTTACAAAATATGTAGGGTTCTTTGGTTGCTTGTTAATTACGAGCTTGGATGATCAGTTGTGCCTAGATTTGTATTAATTCCTTTAAAGTAAAAGTTACGGTTTTATCATTCAAAGTGGCATGTTCTATTCTGTTGGAATAAAACATTTTAATTTTTGATGAGAACGTGGAAAAAAAGGTTTGCTTTTTTATGACTTATTAGTCCCCTGGACTTTGATGTATAATTTCAAATTGTTTAAGGTTAAAGACCAGTGTCCACCTGCTCAAACGAGCACTGAGCAGAGCCCATGGCATGCATTCCACATTGCTATAGCAGGAACAAAAGAGCTACTCTGTTACATCCCAACAATTTAAATAACCACAAGAAAGGTGGCCTCGGTTAAAATCTCACAACTATGAGCCTGCTG
The DNA here is from genome assembly GCF_048934315.1 of Petromyzon marinus. Lineage (NCBI taxonomy): Eukaryota > Metazoa > Chordata > Hyperoartia > Petromyzontiformes > Petromyzontidae > Petromyzon > Petromyzon marinus. Next base: position 16,637,930 of record NC_133703.1, on the reverse strand, counting down.
ATGTCAATCGAGTTACACTGCAGCCATAATAAAAATCAATTTACCTGCTGAAGCTTGCCCAGTTTCTAGCTTCACATCCTTCACACGGTAGTCACCATCGGCTGTTTCTACCACTTCTTGTAAACCATGCGAATCTTCTGGGAAGCTCCCAACATCACCTGGGCAGCAGGTTATCCGTTAGCCTGCACCATCATTAGAAGGTGAAAACACTAACAACATCAAAAGGATAACTGTAAATATACCTCTAGCTTGAGCGTTGTCATAATGTTCCATTTTGACGTTGTAACCACTCCATTCCTGTTCTGTCCCTTCCATGTCCTCCAGATCAGTGGCCTGCTGGACTGCTTCAGATTCTGACTTGCCCCCTAGACACAGCAGTGCACATGCTCTCGTAACTGAAGCCCAACTCAAATGAGATGGTTTCATTAGACGATAACGGTTTTAGACTAGAAAACATTAAAAAGCAGCTCATTGATGAACACAGCTCGGCAATTCGATCACAATGTAATACATTAAGTTAGCAGAACATTTATATGTTTCACACTTATAAGAGCTCGTATCAAACTACAGACTTATTCATGCATTTATTTTTTTACTAGCTTGTTTGCCCGTCCAAAGACGTGGTGTATATTGCAGTATATCTGAAATATTAAATAGAAAAATTGTTCAGCTCATGATTATTAATGAGGGGGGGTTGCCCCATATGGAGTGACGTCACCCGCTCATGGTTATTGGGGAGGGGTGCGGCATGTGGAGTGACGTCACCCGCTCATGATCATTAATGAGGGGGGGGACTTCATGTGGAGTGGCGTCACGCACGGGACACACACATTCTTGGCTCATTATATAGTTTTTATAGACAATAACACTACTGCATTGGCAAGATTGTCCCAGAAAGTTTGACGAAAAGAATGGCAATAAATGTTAACAATGCTTAATTACGACTATGAGCCAAGAATGTCTGTTTGTGTGTAAAGCACGTGACGTCACTCCACATGCCGCAGCCCTCTCCGTCATTAATATTCATGAGCGGGTGGAATTTTACACTTGCGCAGGTCGAGTAGAATTTTTTTCTCGCAAATTCACTTTAAGTTTGACGTTTCTTTATTGAAAGTGAATCGAATAATTATACGCAAAGTGGATTTGGTGTCTTTATTTCTTCAGCACTTGAGGCAAAAGGTAAGTCTAATTTATGCTTCTACATTATGGTAAATTAGACATTTCTCGGTGATTTTCCAGATATTGTATCAAATTCCAATTTATTTCAACCCCAGCGACCGAAAGCAGAAGAGAATAAAGTATTAGAGCAGTGAATTTGAACAAATTGAAGGTCAGTTATATACAGTGTTACAGTGACATGAAGTGAGGTGTTTTATGACGTAGTTTTGTGCAAGAATTACTGTCATTAATACAGTGCTACAGTTAAGTGTTTTATGACTTCATTTTGTGCCAGATTCACTGCCATTAATACAGTGCTACAGTGGAATGCAGTGAAGTGTTTGATGACATACTGCCATAAAAGTTAAACAAGATACAATTATACTCTGCTAAATTTTTTCGTAAATATTACAGCTTCAATCCTAGGAAGGGCAAAACGCTAGTATTAATAGATTGCTATTCATCATGTTAATACAAATTAACTGAACCAGGAGTTCCAGCAGTGTAATTAACCAAAACAAATATGCTATTTAAATTCCAACCGATCCAAAACTTTACAATGTGAAACTCTGTAAACGCATGCATATATGTAGATACATGAACAGGCACACAAGATAGTGGTGCCGATTCATGGAAGTCAAAAAGTAGTGGCATGACGTCACTGAAGTTTACCATCTTCCCAAGACTGGGACTGGTTGTCTTGTGCATCCTCAGGGGGTCCATCAGGCACTGCAGGGGCATCAGTCTCATAGACTTCTCCTCCATCTGAAAACGCAATTTAAAGCAAAACAAAGATGACTTATTGAGGTGTTTCATTACTCTTTCAACAATACATATATGTACTCACCTACATTAATAATACATTGAGCATTCTGTAAAGTATGAAAAGTAAAACCACAAAATATAACATTCAGTCCCTGTCTTCATATCGTGTTTGATAGCATGAGTGTACACATCTTTATGGAAACCATATTAAGCGTTATTTTGCCTATATGCATACACCAATATGCACATATTGACCAACTACTGGATAGTGAACTGGGGAGACTTTTGAACTATTAATAAGTTGTACATTTTCAGTTGTGAAGCTGTAGATCCTTGATATCTGTGAACGAATTAAAAAGGTGTTTGGTATTCTTTGGGTCTATCGGTAAAATCACGTAGAGAGGTTAAAAGAAAATAACCAAAAAATAACCCAAAAAAACTAAGTTTTGATCGCAACACAGAAAAAAATGTATTTTAACCTATCTACGTTACTTTACCGAAAGACCCAAAGAATATGAATTCCTGTAGTCACGAAAGCTTTAAGTCAAGATTTAGGTGTTTGGTAATTTTGTTTAAAACAAAAACTAAATGACACAGCCATTTCAAACCGTCTCTCCATGCTCAAACAAGCATAATGTGGTGCTTATCTCCTCTGGCAATCCTGAGGAGATATAATTTCACAATCATATTGATGGGACAAGTCTTGCTACAGGATAATTGCCTTTCACAGTGACACTAATTTAATCAACCCCACAGGGTGGATGGGTTGAGTCAACCCCCAATCGGAATTTGAACTTATGACCTTTGAATTGTGAGTTGAGCACTTTGACCTCAGCACCAATCAGCCAGACAATATCCACAGTAAAGTTGCATTTCTTTGGCTGTTTTGTGATTAACAATACCGTCTTCTTGTAAATACGGGCTCAGGCCTTCTTCCACAGCATTAGGGTAGAGTGCAGGCTCCAGGCAGCTGAACCTCTCGGCCGACTGCAGCAGCTCCTGGCTCAGACTGTTGAGCATGAGGACGATGGCGTCCAGGAGGCCGCTGAGAAACGGTTGGAAAGCAGTGGCTGCCGCAGTGGCCTGGAGGACTCCTCCAGCTCCCCCTGCTCCGTCGTGGCGCTTGGGAGACGAGGCCTCGGTGACGCGGCGCAGCACAGCGTAGAAGGCGAAGGGCAGCCGCTCCCTGGCAGCAGCGAACAGCTCAGCCCTGACGTGGGGCTGCTCGGCGCACGCCAGGAACGCCTCGTAGTCGCCGATGCCCAGCTCCCTGTCCACGGCCTCGGCCACGCTGAGGCTCACGCCGTGAGCGGCCAGCCACGCGGGGAAGTCCTGCCGCGGGTTGATGCTCGACACTGCCGCCGCCACTGCTGCGGCGGCCATGGTTGACTTTGAGAGCAGCTACAAAAAAGTTTTTCATTAAAACTTGAGCAGGTGCATCCTAAACACAGTGCAGACCACGATTAATGTTGTTCAACTGGCTGAATGTATTGTAAGATGAGAAGGAACCCACAATCACATATTGACATGGACCAGCATTAAACATTTTGGGTACTGGCAAAGGTAAATTTGGAAATGAGAGTCTAAACTTTAAATAACTTAACGTGTAGCCTTTTACACCATTGGAACCTCCTTTGCCAGTAGCAAAATGTGATCATTGGTTTTTTACCATTTTATCTGGCGTCATCTGGTCCAACACCGTGGTGAGACTAGGCTCTAAGGAAAGCTGTCTCGGGTGTGGACCAATCAACTTCAAGGACAGAGCATACATTATCAGAGTTATGTGTTTTTTTGTTTGTGGTGAATGCAAACATGACTCCTTATAAAAAAAAGGGTGTCAGTTTTGTTGCCAGATAAAAGGGTAAAAAAACTATTATCGTGTAGCCCTTTCTCAATCTACCGTTGGATGAGGCCCTTCTTTTGCCATGTCGGTCATGGGTTTTATGACCATAGCTCACCACATTAGTCAGTGTGGATTTGTGAAGGGTTCAGGACGCCTAAAACCGGTACAGGTTTCAATATCTTACTGGAAATTAGAACTGACATGCTGTGAATTTCGAGTCAGGTGCGAGATACTTGCATAAATGCAAACCAAATATTAATCACCTTGCTGGCTACTCTACGAATCCCAGCAAGATATAATTTACCGAGAGAAGTGTAGCCAGCCTCCTTAAAAGCAGACGTCTTTTTTCTAACATCTGAAGAAACCTCACAACTGTGCGTGCCAATGGCAAATGCCAACTTGTTACCACCCAATAACACATTCTGCGAATGAATAAACACGATACGGAACTTAAAACTAGATTATTATGTAACCGCTGCGTTGCGCGATGGCCAAGGAGATGGCAATATGTCAAGTGGGTTCATGAATCTCACTGTGCAGACTTTTCAATGCTATTCTTTCGTACGCGTGATATTTCTCCACGTCCTTAAGCGTCCCTGCCGCATTCATGGAACTGACCAAACATGCCAAAGCAGGAACTTATCAAAACTCGGTTCAGCTTTCTTTAATAAAGGTCGTAATTCAAAGACAAGTCTTCACCAATAGGGGGTTAATTTTACTTTCATAAAAAAATTAGGCCATGGCCCACATTTTCCATAAATACTGCATTGCGTTCAACGTACGTTATTTAAGAGCAGTTCCGCTTAACACCAAGAAACGTTGTGGATATCGAAGAAATGCGCCAACAATAACCCTCTTCCACTATACACGTGGGCCGAATGAGACAATGCTACCAGCACTGCTTCACACGAGTGAAGTTGTCCGTGGGTAGCTCAAAATAAGACTTTAAATCGGTGATACTTTCTACATCGCAATACGCGCGAAAGGTTAGGTTAGCGCCGCACTTAATTCATTGTACTATTGCGAATTTCATCTCAGGGCAGTAATTGGGGCCCTCGCTAGACTAGCTCAACTCGCTTCTCTCCAATCTGCCCGCCTGCCCTACTTAAAAACACCCCAACCCCGCCTTCGCGGCTATCACAAAACGCGTTAAAACAATTACACATCGGGTCGGTCGCATTTATCACCACCGACACGAACGAGATCGGGCGAAACAAACGAATAGAAGGGGGTTGGGAGGGTTGGTGGTGAAAAACCGCGGCAAAACCCTCACAACGGCAAGTCGAGGCCCCGGCGGTAGCAGCAACCAGCAAAGCCGTGGGCCTCCCCCAGCACCACCGCCAACCACTTCCAGCACCAGACACCTCAGGCCCTCTTGCAATCTCTACAGCGCATAAGGATACCGCGGGCGACACGCACGCACGCGATTGGTCGTAGTAATGGGGGAGGGGGGGGGGCGTGAGCGCGCGCGCGCGCTCAGGCTGGCCAATTGTAAAGCGGATTGTTTGGATGGGGGCGGGGCTGGAGAGAGAGAGAGGCGGCGCTTGACAACGCCGTCCAATCGCGAGGCGTAAAATCGCCCGGTGGCACCTATGCCGGGTGGGAAATGTAATTTCCTTTCTGGCGCCCCCTCCCCGCGCGCCCTGCGCGCGTTTCTGGGTCACGTGCTTTCGTGTTTGGGATTCTTGGGTTGCGGCCACGCGCTGTTGTGTGCTGGAACGCGTTAAGGAGTTCGTTCGCTATCTGTTCCCCAAACCCCTAGGCTAATAAGAACATTAAAAAAACAATGATAATCAATACACTTTTCATTTGTTTGCGTTCAAGTTCAACGTGTGTATGATAAAAGTAAATGGATTAATATAAATGCGTGCTTATATTAAAACCATTTTTTTGTACGAGTTGTATACCACGTGCATATTTGTCCCTTCGATGTATATGAACTTCAACATTGGTCATTAACACTGGCCTTAACATGAATAACATAAAAGGTGAAGTTTCGGGCAATGACCCTTTTTCATACCACACGAAAGATTGCCCTTTTAAAGATGAACACAGTTAAATATGCATAGCTGAAGCCATGCAAAATTATGTTCCGATAAAACACGTGATGGTAAAATTCACAGCATTATACAATGGCAACTCGAGACATGGTTCAAAACACATACTACAAAATATGGACATGTTTTCCATTAAAAAAATGATTGATTGCATATACTGGCTATTTCACATTTATTATCATATCTGACGCAATCTCTTGTGTAGCATTGAACAATCATTGCTTCAATGAAATCATGGATGTATACTAAAATATTTGAACGAAACGTGTTTTTTGTTTATTAACTATTTGGTGGAACGAACTATACATCCAAATAAATGTTTACTCAAGTAAAACAAATTATTAATATCTTTAAAATATAAACAAAGTCAACTGCAAATATAAATCTATTTTTCAGAATATTGACTTGAAACCTATCTCCAGGATTTGAACATGTCAAGGACGTTTGGAGAGGGAAGTTGATTTTTTTCAACAAAGAATTATTTTAAAAATATATAGGCTTTTTTAAATCTCGGTATTAAAAACATAGAAAGCAAACCATTGAAAGGAAAACATTGATGTTTCGATCGTATCAGAGGGATCAATATCACAATGTGCAAATAATTGATATATCTGAAGCATCTGTTACCGTACTCTTTGTTTCTTTCGGTAAAGTCACGTAGGTAGAAATAAAATAAAATAAATGACGACGTTTCGATCGCAACACAAGCAATACTCATCAGGTGGGACAACCACAGCAAGAAAATGCTGAAGTCGGCAGGAGAGCTGCCGTGGCAAGAGGTATATTAATTATTGAATATTTTCTCTCACATCTCACAATTCTTTTCTCAAATCTCACGTCATTGAATTTTTAAAATATATAATTAACTATGCAATCTGCAAACGTGGAGGTGCATAATTTAAGACGTTTTCGGTTAAAAATGAGAGTTTATACATCTCATTACATATATTGATTTTTCTCAAAATTTCATTTTTATATCTACGTATTGCTGGTAACATGATACATTATAAATATGTGCACAGTATGAGTATTAGGTAATACATGTTTGTGGCCCGCGGCTCTAAGCAAGTCAATGCGGGCCTAATTTTAATGTTTAGACACCAGTTGTAGGTGATGCCACGTATTGATAAATCTATCATGTGCATGTCTTACCATTGCATATGTTTGAACAATTTGTGCTGCTGTATAGCTCTTGAATGTTTTTTTGAGTTGCACCGCATGTTGTTCAGCACGATGTCTGACGTTTCGTCCCATGTAATGAGAGTTTTCTCAGTTCCAACACAGTACAACCCAAAAACCCAATGGAGAGCCACTTTGTTTTACTCATCCCTGATCTCCATGTAAAATTAATATTAACTGAATGGCTACTATGCATATTTATGAATTTAATGTGTATGTATTTAATGTTTATATTACAATATGTATGATCCATCGGTCATCATTCTTTTTGTAAATGTGTCCTTCCCACCACCAAAACTCAACCACTTTTTTCATAAGCCATGACCTAGCAGTGAAGTGGCCTAGCGGTAGCCTGTTCGCTTAAGCTACCAGAGGTTCACGGTTTAAGTTCAGCGGCTGCCCTGGTTAATAATGCAGGTGCGCTAAGCAGAAAACACGTGTCACCTGCGTCATAGTTGAGGTTAAAGACAAGGCGATTGCGTGCCGGTATTATATTATCCCAGTAAACATTGAACGTTGGGCCAAGAAGTTGGTCCAACTGTAGTGGAGTAGAAAGGTGCGTATTGCATGGAAACAGAGACAGTGCGGTTTATGTTGGGTCAGCCTGTTGTGAAGGCAAAGTCATTGAGGTTCATGTTGGGTCAGCCTGCAAGGAAAGCAAATACAGTGCAGGTTATGTTGGGGCAATTAAGCTGGGAAAGCCAAGGACGGCTGTGATTGGTTGGTGCTGTTGCCGGAGCCGGAGAGGCGTCTGGAAGTCTGGCGAGAAGCAGGTGTACGATCACGCGGAGTGCCGTTGGGACGCGGACTAATTAATTGGGGCGTAATGAGAGCGGGGATAAATTGGGGGGTCGGCAATTGGAGCGGGAGTTGGAGTTTGGAGAGCTTGGAGTCAACAGGGGGAATTGAAGTGTGGAGAGTTTGAGAGACAGAGTTTGAGAGACAGAGTTTGAGAGACAGAGTTTGGAAGACAGAGTTTGGAAGACAGAGTTTGAGAGACAGAGTTTGAGAGACAGAGTTTGAGAGACAGAGTTTGGAAGACAGATAATAAAGTAGTAAAGCTTTCGTGACTGCATAAAATTACTCATTGGTTTTTTCGGTAAAGTTACGTATGTAGAAATACAATAAAATTATATTAAAACAAAAAAAAACAATCACGACGTTTCGATCACAACGCAATCGATCTTCATCAGGTGTCAAGAACAAATCACGGAGGTAAATACAACAAAAAGATGAGAGACGAGAATTCAACAAACCTGAAAAAACATTTTTTGTTTTAATATAATTGTATTGTATTTCTACATACGTGACTTTACCGGAAAAAAACCAATGAGTAATTTTAATGCAGTCACGAAAGCTTTAATACTTTATCACACTTTTACGGGGAAGTTACCGTTGTAATTATGTGTAAGATGTGCCCTTTTTTGAGCTGCCGTTTTGTATTTACAAGAGGTGGTCATTTTTTGAGCTGCCGTTTTGTATTTACAAGAGGTGGTCCTTTTTTGAGCTGCTGTTTTGTATGTGTAAGATGTGCGTGTTTGAGCTGCCGCTCTCGCTCTGCCCCCTCCCCCTCTCCAACCGGATTTCCTATTTAAGTTTCTGTTCATCCCCCCCTCTCTCTCTGCCTCCCTGTCCCTCTTTCCTCCCTCCTTACCTCTTGGTGGACTTGTATATGTATTTCTACTGACCGTGTACCTCGTATTTTTCATTCTATCTATGCTGGTATGTGCAATCCAAAGGTTGAACACGAAATTTAACACTCTTCTGAAATTCGTGGTCCGCCAGGAAGTGTCTAACTGTGTTGTTGGCCTGACTGGATGTGCTTCACATAATGTTTTTTCAGGTTTGTTGAATTCTCATCTCTCATCTTTTTGTTGTATTTACCTCCGTGATTTGTTCTTGACACCTGATGAAGATCGCTTGCGTTGTGATCGAAACGTCGTGATTGTTTTTTGTTTTAATAAAATTTTATTGTATTCTACATACGTGACTTTACCAAAAAAAACAATGAGTTTTTGAAGACAGAGTTTGAGAGAAAGAGTTTGAGAGACAGAGTTTGGAAGACAGAGTGGAAGGGAGACGAAGTTGGAGACGGAGCTTGGAGAGAGCGTAGCGGTAGCGGAGCTGAACAAAGACGAAATAGTTAGCGGTGGAGAGAGCGTAGCGATAGCGAAGCTGAAGACGAGGACAGCCAGCAGTGGAGTGAGCACAGTGACGGTGATAGCGGTGAACAGAGACGAAGCAGTTAGCAGTGGAGTGAGCATAGTGACGGTGATAGCGGTGAACAGAGACGAAGCAGTTAGCAGTGGAGTGAGCACAGCGACGGTGATAGCGGTGAACAGAGACGAAGCAGTTAGCAGTGGAGTGAGCATAGTGACGGTGATAGCGGTGAACAGAGACGAAGCAGTTAGCAGTGGAGTGAGCATAGTGACGGTGATAGCGGTGAACAGAGACGAAGCAGTTAGCAGTGGAGTGAGCATAGTGACGGTGATAGCGGTGAACAGAGACGAAGCAGTTAGCAGTGGAGAGAACATAGCGACGGTGATAGCGGAGAGCGGAGACGAAGAAGTTAGCGGTGGAGTAAGCGAAGTAATCGTGGGGGAGTGGAGAGACAAAGGTGGCGAGCGAGTCGAGTGAAGCACGGCGAGCGAGCCGTGGCGACCAGGATACTGTGGAATGTGGAGGACATGCTGAGAGTTGTAAATAAAGCGGTGTTCCGAGAAAGACAGAAGTTGTCCGAGTGAAATCGAACACTACACAACAGTTCCAACCGCGTGCCAATGTTGACCCAACGTACATTTACTGAGACTGTCCAAATCTGCCAGAATTGAAAAATTACCCATAATTGACTCAAATGGAATATACATAGAAATGATCGCCTCCTCGTGCGAAAAACTTGGAAGGACCCTCCTGATAGCCACGAGATTAAGTGAGGATTTCCTGAGTAAACAAGCAAATAATAACCTTGAATTAATACTGCATGTCTGTGAATGTTGTTCCGTAATTTACGTGCTCGACAGTCGATTAGCAGGGAATAATAAGTGGGCACTACATGCAGAGTTGGAGTGGGGTATGCTTGCACCGTCAATTTGCAAAAGCCTGTTCAAACGGGGTGTACAGGAGCGTAGGAACAGCGTAGAGAAGTATACACATTGCGAGATGGCCAAGGAGACACCAGTGAATGGATGCATAGTGCAGAGTTAATCCTCGATTACATTGTAAACCTAAACCATATATACACATTCAGTCCACAGTCTAGCAAGCTACAAGACACACATTTGTATAATGTGTGTATAAGTGAACTGCACATTATATACAAAAACATGGTGATTTAAAGCAACTTCTGTACATGCCAGCATTGTCATAGCCTAATACATTTTATATTCCTGCTCGCCAGTCAGTGATGAATCTGCCAAATGAAATAGATCGTTCAACTGTAATAACATACACATTATCTGTACAGTACCAGTGTGTAATAAGGTTGTGACCCGTGGCTCTTAGAATGTTAGTCAATGTGGCTCTTTACCCGTGCCATGGTTTATACTGGCCTCATTACCAATTCACTACACTTCTCACGAACCCACTTACTTCCATATCACAATGCTGTACTGCATATACAGAATCGTATCTTTGCATGCTGGATGAATGAAGGTCTACCATGATCCAGCGATGTAACAATCCACCCAAGATCTGCAGACAAGCCTTTTTCATCGATCTATCTCCACTGTGGCTGTCATGATGCCAACATGGATGATATAATTAGTTGCAAGTGACTTACGACCGGGTCTCTCATGTGTATCACTTATAATGCAGAATTACTGTATTGTCCATCAGCCACCATTCCTTCTGTAGATGTGTCCTGCCCAATCAATCCCCCAGTAACCCCACAGACTTTATACAACAATGCCCAGAAATGTCCCATTGTTCCCTTATCCTCGTGCTGGACATGCGGCTTAGCGGTGAATAATACCCGAGGCTTCGCCTGCAGACTTAGAGTCTGGTACACCAGACATACATTCAGCTTCCCTCGATGGTGTCCATTGACTACCAAAGCCATGTGGAAGAGGACGCAAAGTAAGCGTGTGGAAAACCTTGGTTCGACTCATTCCATCGTCCCTTCGGAGCCGGTAAAATAAGTATCTCGTATAGGCGAAGTGAACATCTGTTGTCCACCCCTGAAGCAGGGCTGTGAACAGGAGATGAGCACCGCCTCGATGCTAAGTTTTGCAGCAAAACACTTTGACGTTGACGAGACACGTGCGCGTCAGATTGCTCAAGTCCGATTGGAGTTGAGCGACGGCTCAACGTTGATGACAGAAGCTTGCATTTCGCTCCTCGCCATCGGTCCTGCCGGACACACACAGCCGCGACAGAGCAGGGTCATGACGACAGCCTTCGCCTCCTTCCTGAACTTGCCGCCCGAGTGGTAGAATAGCAGCGGGTCGAGGCAGCTGTTGAGTCCGCTCAAGGACATGCTGATGAAGAAGCCTTTGGCGAGGTCCCGCAGCAGGCCGCATTTGGTCGGCGTCAGCATGCTGGTGGCGGTCAGCAGGGGCCTCACCACGTGCAGAGGCGTGAAGCAGATGGCCACTATCAGCTGCACCAGCACCACCAGCCTGGCCGCCCTGCGCCGAGCCCTGGCCACACGCACGCCGAGCGCCGTCTGGTAGAGCAGGTTGTGTGTGATGAGCCCGTGGAAGACGCTCATGACCGTGAAGGGCAATAAGAAGAAGACCATGGTGACCACGGAGCTCCACGTGTTGTAGCTCGGGTAGAGGTCTTCTAAGTTGAATGTCATGCAGCGCGTCGCATTGGCGTCCCGTGCGTCGACGGTCGTGTGGAAGATGAACGGCAGACTGAGCTGTCCGCCCAGCACCGTGACCCAGCCGGCCAGGCTGACCAGCTTGGCGGAGGTGAGCGAGCGGTTGCGGAACGCTCTCGTTGGGTGGACGATGACGAAGTAGCGCTCGGCACTGATGCACATCAGGAAGAAGATGCTGCCGTAGAGGCTGATGTAGGTGACGGTGATGAGCATGTCGCACGCTGCCTCGCCGAATGGCCACTGGTTGTCGTACATGTAGTAGATGGAGCGCACGGGCGCAACGAGCACGAAGAGGAGGTCGCTGAGCACCAGGTTGAGCATGTAGACCGTGAAGCAGGTCCAATCCTTGATGCGCCAAACGATAATCCACAAGGCGAACGCGTTCCCCAGGAAACCCACAGTGGTCTCTATGAGCAGCAGTGACACCGTATATTGTGAGAATAGCTCGTTGATATAACACCTGCTCAGGTTGTAATTTTCCATGCTTGGAGATTGTTGTTTTTATTCATTTAAATGCGGTGTGTAAATTGAGGTGGAAATAAGACTGTAAGTGCACGTAGGAATACGTTTCAAATATCTGTTGAAATGGAGACACCTTGATAGATATGCTGCGATTATATCTTCAAGATAAATGACTGTTTTGGCACCATTCCTTGGTCGGCAAAATAAGTTAAAATCCAAAAAAGCCACGCAACAGATGGAAATACAATTCCATAATTAACGGAAGACATTTTATATTTTAGTTGCGTTTTTCATTGCAAGACGTACCTATTAATTATGATACCAGATTTAAAGTTTGAACGTAACGTCCGACTTAAATGCTTGTCCCTTGTAACGCGTACTTTTATAGATGGGGAGCCAATGGTTCTGATTGGGTCTTTCTCTGTGCTCATGTAAATGACAAAAGGCAACGTAAGTCAATACACACCCAGAATCTTAGGGTAACCAGAGTATTTTTTATTGTTTTATTTTATTGTTTTATATTTTTATTATTTTATTGTTTCCCTTCTACGTGGCTTTACCGAAAGAACCAAGAATATAACCAGAGTATGTTTGGGTCAACTGGGAACGCTAGCTAAATTCACTAGAACCAACTGCATTTTATGAAATTTAAATCATTCCATGCGATATGAAGCTTTGTAAATCAAAAATAGCAGAATTTTACGGATTTTAGTAATGAACTTAATGGTGGTTATCAGCAGTCTAGATAATTATTTACCAATAGCAAAACAGATGTAGTACAGTCGTGCTACATAATAACCAGTATAAAATATAATCGCAACGGATGTGCACGAAATTAAATTCAACTGACACCACCTGTTGTTCAGCAGTAAAAACTATTTTAACAGCGGATTTTATTGTAAACGCATCAATATTGAATCAATTTGAAACTAGAATATACCGTATACAATTAGTGGTATCTAGATTACATATGCTGGATTTGGCCTATTTGCATATGGATACAATATACTGTGCGGACAAGCACACTTTTTCTGCATGCATGTGCAATTATTTGATTTAAACTTCAGAGTTATTTTGGAACTCGAAATAACCGTCTATTAAATACGCCTTTCTGAAAAAATAACTTTCGTTATATAATGCAGGTGAGATACGGGTGAATTTCTGGCATGCATTTTCACAAATGGAGGATACATTTTGACAATGCATGATTTTAAACGATTCTTGATTTTATCTTTCCTGTATGAGCGAAGTTCCGGTTGGCACAGATGGGACACAGATAGTGCATATATCTGTTGGTCATCTCACCTGACCTGTCAGCGAGCTCTTAAAGTGCATTTGTGATGCCACTACAGCGAAGCCGCTCCGCCGAGGCCGGAGCCGCCGCTGTGCTGCTGCGACAGCGAAGCCATCCGGATTCCGTCACAGCGCTTTCCCCACCCCCCCCACACATAAACACACACATGCCCTCACGTAGGGCCTCGTGGGGGGGGGGGGGGTCGCCTGCCCTAGTTTTTACCCGAGAGACCCCCTCGTGGGGGTGCTCCACGGTTTCTCAGGGCAAGGGAATTGGCAGAGCCCCTCCCAGGCCGAATGACACTGCGGCGCCATGGATTAACTTAAAATTGTACGGCCACGGCGAACTCACTGAGAACCGCATTGAGGAAATGCCCAAGGCACACGCGGACCAGCAGGCAGGTGGGGAGCGGGGCGGCGCAGGTTGATGCCTATGATGCGGTGCAGGTTGATGTCTATGATGCGGTGCAGGTTGATGTCTATGATGCGGTGCAGGTTGATGTCTATGATGCGGTGCAGGTTGATGCCTATGATGCGGTGCAGGTTGATGTTTATGATGCGGTGCAGGTTGATGCCTATGATGCGGTGCAGGTTGATGCCTATGATGCGGTGCAGGTTGATGCCCATGATGCGGTGCAGGTTGATGCCCATGATGCGGTGCAGGTTGATGCCTATGATGCGGTGCAGGTTGATGCCCATGATGCGGTGCAGGTTGATGCCCATGATGCGGTGCAGGTTGATGCCTATGATGCGGTGCAGGTTGATGCCCATGATGCGGTGCAGGTTGATGCCTATGATGCGGTGCAGGTTGATGTCTATGATGCGATGCAGGTTGATGCCTATGATGCGGTGCAGGTTGATGCCCATGATGCGGTGCAGGTTGATGTCTATGATGCGGTGCAGGTTGATGCCTATGATGCGGTGCAGGTTGATGCCCATGATGCGGTGCAGGTTGATGCCCATGATGCGGTGCAGGTTGATGTCTATGATGCGGTACAGGTTGATGTCTATGATGCGGTGCAGGTTGATGCCCATGATGCAGTGCAGGTTGCTGCCCATGATGCGGTGCAGGTTGATGTCTATGATGCGGTGCAGGTTGATGCCCATGATGCAGTGCAGGTTGATGCCCATGATGCAGTGCAGGTTGATGCCCATGATGCGGTGCAGGTTGATGACAATGATGCGGTGCAGGTTGATGCCCATGATGCGGTGCAGGTTGATGTCTATGATGCGGTGCAGGTTGATGACCATGATGCGGTGCAGGTTAATGACCATGATGCGGTGCGCTTGTTTAAACAATGGGGGGCGGGGCGTCAGAGGGGAGGCTGCCGGTTGGATGAAGGGCCAGCGGGTCGGCGGCACGCAGGCTTTGAAGCTGGGGCATAACAAGGAGTGGGATTGGGAAGCAAGGTCTCTTTGCGCTGGGGGTCAACTGGAGAGAGGGATCAAGGAGGCGTCATCCCCCTGCTACTCGAACGTCCGTGAGACGGGTCAGAGAGCAGCCGGGTCCAGTTTCCCAGCCAAAGCCACGTGCAGCCTCGCCTTTCCGCGGCTTCCTACACCTCGAGGTCGGAGCGTAAGTATAGAGTGGAGAGGTAAGTCCGAAGAGAAAATCCCGTCGAGGGGTGAGTAGGGAGAGACTAGGCAAATTGAGCCCTAAACAGCCGGGAGATAGGACAGTCTTGCCCTGCTGATCCGCACTAACACGAGTAGAATCATTCTAGTTAAATAGAGAATAAACCACCAGTAGACATTAAACCGTGTCGTGTTGTCTCTGTGAGTACGGGGAGGGAGGGGGGTGCGTGGTGTGGTGAGCCTGTGGTGTCTTGTGTTTGCGCACGAGCGCAATATTTTGCCCGCGCGTGCGCGTTCGCCGTGCACGTGAACTTGTGAGCCCGTGCGTTGTGGTGCCCCGCGTGTTCTGCGCGCGTGGGCACTCTCGCCGGTGCGCAGCTCGTGGTTGGCGTGCACGAGAAGGGCACCGCGGCGCATCTGCGAGTTGGTTAGTGCAGCTAGTTAAATGATGCTTCTGCGAGGAGCAGTAGCGAGGGGGGGGGGGGGCAGAGGAGAGCGGGGGCGGGGGTGCACAGGAGAACGGGGAGGCGAGGGGAGCAGCCCTAACACATTCCGCTTGGCAGAAGCGTTTTGGTGATTTAACCGTGGTGAATGGTTGGTTGTTGTGTAGCGGTTATTGCGCTGCTGCGCTACGAACCTGGTGGCTCGAGGTTGATTCCCGCTCATGACCAACACCAGTGACGAGTATCTGAACCGGTCCTGGGCATCCCCCGAGGTCGACTCAGCCTCAAATGACATCGCCCACTGGGGAGACAAAGGCAATCGGGCGTGGTGCTGGCCACACACCCCCTCGTGTACCGTTGCCAACCTTCATAGGTGCTCGCTTACAGCACTTGCCCGAACAGCCTGTAAAGGCTACAGTATATGAGGGGTCTTTGTCTTTGTTACTGCCAGATTTTCTGCTGGTGGGTTTGATCGGGGGATGGTGTGAGATGGACCCATCCTATGTCCTGGTCCGTGGCTAGAGGCGGAAAGCTGCTAAACAGAATAAGAGAGCACAACACTGTATGATTTCTAGAGCTGATGTAGGGCAATTTGTTCAGCAGAGGGATATAAGCCTAGTTATGATTGCATCATCCATGACTTCTAGGAATAACATGATGCAATTCATATCATGTATGACAGAATACCAGGTTCAGATTGCATCTTGGATTGTTTTGCTCAAAAAGCTAGTACTGTCCAAACCCAGTCATATATTTATTCAAAGAGCCAGTCAAAGATGTATTTTAGTCATTTCTGGTTTAAATTGAGATCCCTTCCCTTTATAACTCACTTATCCTCCGCCTATACCAAATCAAGGGTCATATATACTGACCCAGTAGCATATCTTGTAATCTAGAGCCAATCAACAATTGTAAGCATCATTTTAATTCTCATTCTCAGTGACCCAGAATTAGTAAAGTTGGACTACATTTATTTCGGAAGCATTTTGGCTGTAGACCAGTGTTATCAGAGGGTGTCTCCGATCCCCATGTGGAACCCGGTCCTCCCTATGGAGCGAGTAGGGAGGGCATCGGTGGACCAGCCAACAGTGGCATTGCATTCCCTCTTGCTGGATTGAGGTGTCCATAATAAAGGGTTTTTTTTGGGGGTGAGATTGTGCAAATATAAATGCGTCGTTATTTACACGATGCCAGAGATGGCCATCGTGACTCGTACCAGCGTGGTATGCCAAGATAAATGTATGTTTGCGTGTAATTACAAGAATTAAATGTATGTGTGACAACAGTCCTTGGAATAAATGTATGCATTGTAAACACATGAGTGTAAGAGTGTTTGTAGTTGTATTTTATATCTATTAGGAGCTTTTGAGATTTTCAAGGTGAACTATTTTTCGTTGAATAATAATTTATTTAACTAAGCAACAACGGTATGCTTAGTGGCATTACGCCTTTGTTGTCATCATGCACCTGCGATTAACACGCTTGATTATGTACATTGCGAATAAAAGTTCAACATACATACCTTAGTTTTCAATATAAATTACTGGGAACTAAGGGTGAATGGCACTGAATTTTAAGCAACATATCACATGCCCTTGAGAGAAATCCGGTAAGGCCAAGGAGAGGGCATTGAACATTCTGTAATTTATTATCGTAATATTGCCTGCAATCCATCGTATTTACTTTGGTCCAGAGTTTCCCTATCTTAAATCAATGTTGCTGAAATTAGGGGCCGTCCATAAATGACGTCACGCGATTTTCGACTTTTTTTGACCCCC
The DNA here is from genome assembly GCF_048934315.1 of Petromyzon marinus. NCBI lineage: Eukaryota > Metazoa > Chordata > Hyperoartia > Petromyzontiformes > Petromyzontidae > Petromyzon > Petromyzon marinus. The sequence continues at coordinate 16,620,555 of NC_133703.1, read as the reverse complement.
CCCCCCCTTCGTCACACGGCGTTACAAAAAGTCAAACCCCCCCTCAAATATGACGTCACAAAGCTCTGCCCCCCCCCCCCCCGCTAAAATAAATGAAATATGCCTCAAATCGCTTTAAACTATCGTCATTGTAGTGCGTATTTAATGTGGCGCTGCACTCTGATGTTGTAGGAGAAAACATTTATTACAAAGTCTATTTAATTAAGTAGAACGTGTTGTCTATATTTATTTAAAGTTGCGCATTTTGATGTGACGTCACATTTCTTAACCCCCCCCCCCTCGTCACATATCGTCACAAATGTCTGACCCCCCACCCCCCCGGGTGCGTGACGTCATTTATGGACGGTCCCTTATGCACTCCCAGACGGCCGTGGGGCTGATGGATTGTGTAATAAATATTTTTTATATCTTTTTAAATAAATATTTTTATATATTTTTTACGTGGAGAGAGGGATATTGTCGGCTTATTTACGCTGTACTATTCTTTGGGATAATTGAACTCCGTACATTGTGTGTGTTGTAATATTACGTCGAAAAGTATTAAACGTTCACTGAATTGTTTTTACCTTTCCTCTACAGTATTTTAATTGTAGTCGAAATTGTGTTTAAGTTGTGTCAGTGGCAACAAGTCTCCATAGGCGGCGCTACACATACCATAGAACGCGTATATACATCTGTACTACACAATCGTCAACAGTAAGGTCATTGCAAATATAACCTTAAAACCAAGAAAAACTTTTACCTACGAATTACCGCCCTGTTGTATAATTCGTGATAAAAAAAAAACATTTAACAAAATAAACTCGCGTCCCTGGGTGGGCTCGAACCACCAACCTTTCGGTTAACAGCCGAACGCGCTAACCGATTGCGCCACAGAGACCGAGGCGTCTGCCTGGAGCCACGTGATCTCTCTTAAAGGCTTGCGCGGTCGCCCAAGTAGCTGGGGGCAAGGTTGAGAGGCCGCGACCCCGTTACCGTAGCAACCCGCCCCCTCCCCCCCACATGGAGGACCCTTGGCGGCCGGTTACCGTGGCAACGGCGTGCCGCGTCTCCATGGCAACGGCTTCGCACGCCCCCCCCCCCGCTTGTACCCAACCACCATCTGCCTGGCCGCGAGAGGCATGCCGGGAAAAAGCAAGGAAGTTTGAATGTGGATTTGACGGAAATAAAGCGCGTGGGGGTGGTGGGTTTTTTTTGGTGGTTGGTGGTTGATTCGTAAACATTGTAAGTCATTTTTTTTGTTTGTTTGTTTGTTACAAAGATACTCGAGCGTATATTTGCGGTGAGTAAAGTTACGGCTGCAACTGAATACTATGTCCTGAATACTAACGTTGCGTAGCGAAGCGACGTGATTTTTTAGCGGCAGAGTTGAGTTGCACGCTGCTGCGTCTAGGCCCTGTGGCGTTTTAACTCTTTCACTTAAACGGCGCAACATCGAATAACGCCGTTATTGTTACACTACAGCCTGATCATGAAACTATTGTATTACCCTCACACAGCTTGGCTTTGGGGAATTTCCTCTCATTGTATATCCCCCATTTCTTACGCATGTATGTTGAACTTCTTTCGCACCGTACGTAGCCAACCGTACTAATCGGAGGCGCGGGAGGACGACAAACTAAACGCACACAAAAGTATATATTTAATATATATTACAGTACGTTGCTCAATTCAAGAGACGGATTTCAGAAACTTATTATTGAACCTCGAATGGTGCTGTTCATTGCTGACCGCTTGTCGTTGTTGGACCTTTGCGGCCTACGCTTAGCAACCGGGATGTTGAAGAATTTTTTTTTATATATCGAGACGATAAGTGACGCAACTTCGAAGCCCCACCTGTTGTTACCCTCGGGGATATGCCATTGTGTTGCCCATTCGTCAGTCATCACATTGTTATATTGTCCCTTATTATTCGATGATCTTACAGCCTCAAAAACACTGGCCTCTTCAGTGTTGATTAAAATATAACTTCGCTTCGGTTGGGCAGCACGGATTCGCGAGCACGAGGACGTGGGTTATAGAAAATCCCCGCCACGGTCGATTCATCCAAGAGGCCGCACCCAACACCACCACCACCGCCGTCACCCCCAACGAGGTCAGTAAAATAAAATACATTTGCTTTCGAGGGAGCGGTTTAGTGAAACAAAATTGTTGCTCAATAAATAGAATGCTGTATATGTCACGTCTTAATGACAACCATACAATGAGTATGTATTTTTTTTAAGAGAGCGGTATTATGTTTACACAATTCCGTTGAGAGTCGGTCATGTAGGAGGATTTTGTTTCAACATACAGTACTGTACTGCCTGGTAAAGGGAACACATTTTATTTCATACTCTTTGGTTCTTTCGGTAAAGTCACGTAGGTATAAAATAAATTAAATCACGACGTTTCGATTGCAACACAAGCAATCATCATCTGGTGGGAAAACCACAGCAATCATTTTTTTAGCTGAAGTGGGAGAGAGAATTGCCGTGGTAATGATGATGATTGCTTGTGTTGCAATCGAATCGTAGTGATTAATTTTTATTTTATTTTATACCTACGTGACTTTACCGAAAGAACCAAAGAGTCATAGTTCCCGGCAGTCACGAAAACTTCAAATCTACATTTTATTTCGTCTCTCGCCGAGTTCTCGATTGGATTGAATGCGTGCCCCTCTCCAGTATATCTGTTCAGGTCTACAAGGATCACGAACACTGGACGTGTAACCCATCCCCGCAAAGTAAACTGTTACGACTTTGGAAATTGCAGTTTTGATTAGATGGAGTTTTAAATCATAATTGTTGTTTTGTAGTCACATCAGCTTCATCATGAGACCATCTGGAACCATACAATCTGCTTTCAAACGTGCATGTTGCTAGTACAGTACAATATTGCCAAAGTTGTGTGACAGTTTTTACTCTCCATATAAAATATCCTTGTGAACGTGCTTTGTCGAGGCAACGTGTATGCAGATGGAGAGCCATGAGGATGCCTGTGAGAAACTGGATGGAGACTTCGATCATTTTCTTGTTGATATGAAGCCCTTTGTGCTCAAGCTTCCACACAAGTCTGGTAATGAGCATTGTGCACCTAATCTTGATTTTTCTACCTACGTGGCTTTAACGAAAGAACCAAAGAGTATTCTGCACCCAATCTCGCGGCGGGGGGGGGGTGTCTTATTTGCTCCATTAAATCATAAACATTTACGGGAAGTTGTGTTGTAGTTGGAGTACTGTTATTTATTTTGCCTGGTCAGGCCCACTTAGCCTATACAGCTTTTTTTCAGAAGCGACCCAGCCACGAATGATAGCTCAACGAAGTGGCTTATCATGTGGACATTTCCAGCAGCCAAATAATCGAAACGCATGTTTATAAAGGTGGAGGAAAAAACCGGAGGACCCGGGGAAAAATCCACGTGACCACCGGGAGAACATGCAAACAATAATACACAGGCGTTAGGGTCGGGGTTGGGATGGAACCAATGACCGGTGTACCAGGCGAGGTAGTTAACATCTAGCCACCGTGGCACTGCAAGTTCATATCTGAGTTGGTACAGTCACATTTTTGCTTTGGGGTGTATACAATTGGTAACCACTTTTGTGGGAAGTCGTGAGTGTTCAGTGTGGATTGAGAGTTTCCCTCGTTCTTTTGTTTTTTGAATAACACACAAGAAAGAAAAACGCTGCTATTAAATATGTTATGTATCCTGGTAGAGTTTTTCAAGAGGGGCAATATACGCCAATGAATAAACAACCAAGCTTTCCAGAAGGACACTCATAGATATAGATTTATAAAAACCCATCTTACTGCACTTTTCAAGAGACAATAACCACTTAAGACACCAGACAGTGTAAGTGTTTGAATACACATTTAACATTGTAGTGTAAGATGTTAATGGCATGAGATAAGGTATTTTTTTATTTCTTAGCTGATGCCGTAATGTGTTTGGTCACACTGAGTATGCTTTTCTCAAAATTCACATGAACTTCACTCGTATTTTGCTCTGTATCCTTAAGCATTCAAGGAGTTTTTCATATTGTTTTAAAATGTGCTCATCAAAGCTGGCTCAACAGCACTCACAGTCAGATTTTTCCAATAATGAGCAATCCTTTGTGTTATGCTAGAATTTAGAAAATTTACATCTTTATAATATGGATTTTTACCTCAGGAAAGTGCTCCTCGGATGTTATTTTCAAATTAATCAGTACATAAATGCCACTGCTTTACATGAAGTCATTTTGTTTCAGTTGATTTTATGCCATTGATGCTGTTGACAAATGAGTTGATTGTGGCAGAAATAAAAGATAAGTTAGTTTTATAAACTCTCACATGCCAAATGGTGATGTGGAAATGTAAAAAATTCTAGGCTATGTGGGAAAAATATTTATAACCATGTGTTTATGAATAGATGATTTACAATGTATGAAGATCATATGCAAAGTCAATGCTGCAAACTAAATTTCCAAAATGATATTGAATGAGTCACAAACAATCAATGCAAATGTAATGGTAAAAATGGGGAATTTTTAAAAATGAATTCTTGGGTAGAATCATGAACCTAATTTTTTACAATTGAGTGATTTACTGGAGGAGAGATAAATAATTTCACACTGGATAAGGATTCTTCAGATGTTGACTGTGAGTTGTAGAATGTAACTGTTGTCTGGCGCATTGTCCACAGATCGGCAACGCTGCGCGCTGTGGATCAAGAAGCTCTGTGAGCCGCCGGTAGCACGCAGTGGAGCCCTGGGCATCTCAAGCCGCAAGAACCGCAATGACTACGCACGTCTGCTGCTGCACATGTTGCGCCGGAGTGTGCTGGAGGAGCCCTTCACTCACAGGCCTGACACGGGGCCCCTCAAGACGCTGCCGACTTACATGGTGCATTCTACCTGCATAGGATTTCGCGATTATGCTCCATAGCTCTCCGATGTGTTTTAGGTTGTGCTGCGTGTTGTTCGGCATGGTTTCTGATGATTGGGTGCACACACTGGCAGCTTCAGGACTGAATTGAGTGCACTTATTCGCACTCTTTTGCTCCCTTCACATCACTACTGTTTGGCAGTCCCTTACCACTTCACGAATCATAGGCTAACACTTTGTTACAAAGCTTAGTGCTCACTGCAGTAGCATGCACGTGAATGTTATTCATTCATAATACCCCTGCGCTGACCGCTGCTTTCATTGAACTTACGAATGTGTCGCATGCCTTGCAGGCCATCTACTTTGACGAACCCCTGGAGGACATTGTGGCGAGCCGGGAACCCCCAGACTGGGTCACGGGTGCGCTTGACGCACCAGAGGAGACCTCCAAACGTTCGCTGAAAGAGGACGAACGCTCGGGTCCGCACCTCTCCTTCGATTCAACGTGCAGTCGTCACAGGTTAGCGGCACGCACTTGCCGTCACAAATTGCAGCGCTGAATTATTAACGTCTCTTTGTGTCGAGCTTTGACTCACAGGGAGAATGTGTGATTAATATTTAAGGGAAATATATAAATAACTGACACGTGAACTTATCTGCATGGCAAAGTGAGAATGTTGTAACTGTAGTGATTGAATGTTGCATGACATTGTTATACAATGATACGTAGTTTTGAGCAGCTTCACAATATTCAGAGAGAATATGTATGAATTCTACATGAAATACTGTATTTTACTCGTAGGCCCATCACTACAACATATTCTGCACAGCATTCATAGGTGGCATAACCACACACCAAAACCACTTTGTATATTGGAATAGATATCAATGAAAGTAATGAAACTGATAACATAGAAAAGACAACCTTTTTGTCTACAATATATGGAAACATTTCATATGAAACTTTTTTTTATCAAAACATGTGTTTAAAATTAAATATGAAAGTGATTGCGATATTAAACAATAACAATAGTTAAAGCAGCAATTAATATTATTTGGGTCTTTTGGTGGAATGATGGTGAGCCGAGTCCAACCCCCTGGCCAGGATTTGAACTCTAACGGCAGTACCGTCAAGCCAACTGGAATCCCATTGCCTCAACTTTCATCTCAAAACATTTCCATTTGATTTGAACAGTCCACAAAGCTCTACAAAGACAAAGATCCCCCGTATAGCCTTAACAGACTGTTGGGGCAAGTGCTGTTAGCGAGCACCAATGAAGGCCGGCACGGTACATGAGGGGGTGGGTGGCCAGCACCACGCCTGGCCACCTTTGTCTTCCCAGCGGCGATGTTTTACCACCGAAAGAATATGAATTCCTGCAGTCACAAAAGCTTTAAGTCAAGATTTAAAGCAGCAAGTAAAAAAAACAGTATAGCAAACAAAACCACCACTCTAACACGTAGGCTTTCGCGACCACATTTACATATTTACGCGATCTAATAAAAAAAACTTATGGAAAACCACCATTGCCAATACAGTATACAGTACTGCATCACCACATAGTTCAACATTTCAGTTGCTTCTGGCCTCCTGTGTCAGCAGAGGGCAGCAGAACCTCGTAAAAGTTTGCTCCAAAAAAATCAGGGTTAAAACATATAATTATCAACTGCATGTTTATTTAAGAACCCTTTGCAGTAGTATGCAATAATTCTTCATCAAATGTACTTAATATAAATGTGTTTTAAATAGTACACATTGTATTGCATTTGTTCATTCGTGTAGCACAGACAATAAATCCAAGATACAGCAAACTCAGCATATTTTTGAATCCAATCTTAAACCATATAAATATTGTATGTTACAATTAATTAGTAAGCTTGGTTTTCCAATAATAGAGTTATTTTACTTCGGTGCTTAGGTTTATTGATGGCACTGTTTCAATGTCTAAGCAGTGCGGCCCATTTCCGTGTTGTCACATCACACTTGTGGCATGTCCCGCCCATTCTTTTAGCAGTGGTGTACCATGTGATAACACTTTGCTATCATTTAACCAGACGGATGTCGTCATGCAGTATTAACTCACGTAAATACGTTGTAAATCAGACAGCAATAAATAATATCAAGCAGACCCAGTGGGACATTATGACATGTTTGGTGTCGCTCATTTAGCACAGATGAGTGAGTGTTTTTTTGTAAGCGCAAGTGCCATTGGCACTTCTAGTGGCTTCTACTGGTACTGGATTGCTCCTGAATTCACATTGTATCCGCAACGTGCTGTGACTTTTAAGTTGCAGGATGTGGAATGTATGAGCATACACAATTATGGGGAAACGTATACTTTTTTTTACAAATGTTTTATTTTGATAATTGTACCCGTATCTGTAAGCTTAATATTAATGAATATAATCAGGTTTAAACGTCTGAATTGGTGTACAAAAAAGTATGGTAGTAGTACTTTTTGATCGAAGCAGTTTTGTGATGAGAAAAGAAACCGGTCATGTATACATTGCTGTGTTTCCAGAGAGGGATTAAACCAAAAAACACGAGCTATGTGTGTGCCCCAGGTGATTATTAAGCTATTATTGTATTTGTTCACTCCTTAAGAGTGTGTTCCTAAAGATGTTTCTTATTATGCCTTGAAGGGCATTGGGGTAGTGTTCCAAGGAGTTGTTTATGTAATGAAAAATATGTCAAAAAATGTACCAACATGGCAAATGAGAACCTGTACAAACATATGCACACACTAGATGCATCATTACATAAAGGCGGGTTTCTGTCACTTGGGAGTGAATCGCACAGCAGTGCATTTCCACACAAATATTACAAAAAAAGTATGTGTATTTTTTTTTATAATTCTTGTTTTTTTTTATACCAGCATCAAAATGACACACAAGGGGATATGATTGTGCATTGGCTGCGTAGTCCATAACTTGTACTTTGATGACTCTAAATGTGTATGGACATACCCATGATGTGGAATCATCAGTTAAGGTCAATCCACTGCTGAATGAAGGCCTCCTGAAGCTGCAGCCATCTCTCATGATCCTGTGATATATTAATCCACATAGTACCTGCACATGAGTTGATTTCATTGCTCCGTCTCCTCCCTCCGTGGACGTAATCTCAGACACTTTCCATTTTTTGGCTGCCACTCCATCATTATTCTTGACCATCGGCCATCATTCTTTCTCGTGACATAATCCTGCCCAAGCCAGCTTACGTTTGTGATCCCATGTAAGCAAATATTCTATATGAGCAACACTAAGTTTAATTAGTTTTATTTTTCATCCAAAATTATGCACCAGGGAATATTCTTGAGCAGTTACTGAAGTATGTTCTAGTGCAAAAATTGCACTGGGATGTCTGTAAATATATAGACCGTCCGTGCTATGTTCACATGCCAGAAAGTATTCCGAATCATTTAATTTGTTTATTTTATTCCCAGTTATATGCAAACGTCTCAAGTGTTTTCTTACTTAATTGATCATAATGAAAGATCAACTCTACATTGAGACATAGGCTACTCTGACTTTTCAATATTTTTGATAATTCCCCAAAGGTGTTAAGTATCTATTTTTGCTGTGTAATAGGCTGGTAAGCACTAGTCGTGTTTTTTTTAAGTGACAGGACTAATAAGACAAACCATATATTTCTGCTGAAAAGAGTGTTGGGTGGTGCCTATCACCATTTGTGGCTCTGAAAAAATGTTGGATTTTCCATATTCCAATGGCAGGGACCTGTCTATCTAGATTATGGTGACTTGACTTCCCACAAAGAGGTCGTAATTGTTTACGTTATTCACTGTAGGAATAGTGGGCTTGGTTGAATAAAGACCTGAATGGGAGATGAAGCGCTTCAGGGCGGGGTGTTTTTATATGGTCTTTGGTGACTGGGCTGGAGTCATCACACCCACTGCACTCAAGTACTTGGCTTGCTCTAAAGAGCTGCACCTCCACTGTACGATCTCAGACTTGCCAACCCTGTGTCTTGACCCCCTGAGGCTCTCAGCCACCTGAGCGACATCATTTTTAACTCGCTCCACTGTTCATTCCAAAACGCCAAGCTGTTGCGCACACATCCACATTTCTCGGAAACCAATAAAATGTGTTTGAATTGAAATCCAGGATGGTGCGGGAGGTGGTGGGGGGAGGAGGGTCAGATGGGGGGTGGATCACCGGCAATGATTTAAGACCGTTCTAAAGTGTCTTCTTGGCAAGAAATAGCCTGGGGGATTTTAGAGCTCAATGCAAAGCTAGTCTTTTTGAACTGGTTAGAGACAGCTAGGTGGTGTTTACCACTTCAGCTGGTTGAGCATTCTGACTGGTTCACCGTTGAGTTAGAGATGGGTGTGGAGGAATCGATTTTTTTAGGAGAGGTCTTCAGCAACATTTATGGTTTAATGTTGGTCATGAGGCCCGGTGAAAACTGACCCGGAGGCATTTTAGTAATGATGCGCTCTCTGAGGATTTTTCAGCCTCATCTTTAAAATTTTCAATGGTTGTTGCTTCCGGTGACCTGCTGGTAAATTCACAGAGAACCAAAAATCTTCACCTTGACCTGTTTCGGCAATCTGATATATTGCACGTAAATACAATAATAATAATAACAACGCATTTATTTACATTGAAGAGATGTTCTTTTTTCTACAGCTCGCACATCTTTTAATAAAAGGATTGCCTTTTTGATGTTGATTGTTTTAAGTATTTTTTTTCTTGTAATATACATTTTATTTGGCACAGAGTCGTAGAACACCATTTTATGTATTCTCTGAAGTTGCATAAGTTATACATTACTCAAATACAAAAAACTTGACGTAAGCTTCTCACATTGCCTGTACTTATCTGTTAAGAGTTTTGGTGCATGTACACATTAAATGTGTATGCCAAAAAACTCTTTATAATTCCATCACATTTTAGGTTTGGTGTACATTATTTAACTTGTGACATAACTCAGGAGGCATTTTAAGATGTATAATAATGAGAGATTTAAAATTGTAATTTAAAAATAAATAAGTACAAATCTACAATACACATAGACGCACTGCCTTTATACTAAAATAACACAATTTGTCTGTAATTATCAGCGTTTAGCAATACATTTATATAGCCTTTTGTGGGAGCGGTGGCACAGTGGTGATCACACTGCGCTGTGAAGCTCGTGACCAGAGTTTAATTCCTGGATATGACTACCATCAGTTGTAAGTACAGTAACAGCATACATGGGGGCCTTAGCCCCACTCCCTCCCAACCGTCCCAGCATGGTGAAGCATGGTCAACTGACGCCCATGACCGACACAGTGTGGGGAGGCATTCATCCAGCAGTGGATTGATGATCAGGTGCATAAATTTCGATTGAAAGCTTTCGTGACTGCAAGGATTCATCTTCTTTGGTTCTTTCGGTAAAGTCACGTAGAATGATGAAGGCCGCTTGTGTTGTGGCCGAAACGTCGTGAGAATATTATTGTGTTATTTTATTTTATCAATTTATTATTTTATTCTCATTCTACGTGACTTTACCGAAAGAGCCAAAGAAGATCAGGTGCATGTTATCTTTTTAGTCTTCTGCGTACAGTGGATAGACAGTGGATGATGATGATGATGACTATTATGATAAAATCAAGTACTTTACATGTACACATAGTAATTATTGTGAATACACAATCACTCATATATCATGCTTGATCTAAATCATGGTAATCGTTTCGAAGTACATTACTGTGTTTTTGACCATATGGTGCAAATTAACGACCAGTTATTTTACTAAAGATTGGTTACGTTGAAAAAAAGAGCAAATTTTAATTGGATTTGTGAAAGACAGAAGCCTTAAGATTGGTATCTTCCATGGGGCATGCTTCAGCTCACGGCAGCAAATCAATGAACAATAATGCAGTGAAATAGCAAGATGCATTCTGTGAGCCACAAGCCATGGCATAATACCGACTCCTTTGAAACGAATGTAAATCATTTACTTTTCCCCTCTTTCACAAAACAGAAGCATATTTTATGAGGTTGGTAAGCCTATAAAAGGCAAAGCAACCAAAGTAGGTATTTCTTAACTTTGCAGGTGCTGACTTCACTTAAACACAGTAAAGATCCAACACCATCAGGTGTTAAAAATTAGCCAGGCGCATGAAGTGTAAATCTTGTGAAGTCCAACTGCTTTTTGTGCCCACGGTAAAGCGACCCCACAGGTCAGCTTGCATCTGGCTGTGATTTCACAGGTTGACGTGATCTCCAGGTGCATGGGGCATGCAAAGGGTGCAGGGGTCAGCGGAAAATTGTCTTCAAACTGAAATCGCTAGGCTTTATTTCAAAATACATTTATGTGCACATCAAAGCCCTTCCTGGCACATATTACAGCATTGTAAATGTAATGTTGAAAAGTGCTGACTTCTTATCATTAGTGTTCAGTGTGCTGCTTTTGTCTGAAGGACAACAGTTGTAGACAGGTTTCTTTATCAACCATTGCCCTTGCAAAGCTGTGAGGTGGGTAGATATAGTTATAGTACAGTTGTTGTAGTGAGGCTGAGTACCCGCATCTGTTGAAACCTGCTTGGCCAGTGTGGAACAGGACTCCTTTACCGAGACTGATAAAAGCCCTCCTTGCATTTGAATCTGGCCAGGTGGCTCAGCAGTAGAGTGAGTGGCTCGCAATCGAGAAGGTTGCAAATCTAAATCCTGGTAGGCGGTTAACTCATCACATCGTTCCCCAGTGGTCGATAAAATAGGACAACTTTTGTGGAGAAGTCAACAGTGGTTGTTCTATTTGTAGACTCACCCCGCCATAGGAATATGGAATTGCTATGTCTAGCTCAGGACTGTAAACAGGAGATGAGCACCAATTATGTGCTCATTTGAGCAAGACATCACTCTTTCATGTGTTTTAACTAACATCTTATGACGCTGGTTATTTAACGCGAATATCTGCCCGCTACGTTACACCATTTTTGGGCACTCACTTGCCTGGCGTGAACGCGCACTTTTTGTTCGGCAACTCTGCAATGAATGTTAACCACACTTTGCCAGGGAGCACCTATTAAGCGCTGATGGACGGGCGCTGCCTTTGCTCATTTGGTAATTGGGCCACGATGCCGGTAAGCGATGGCTGACGCTGCCGCGCTCCTTTAAGCGTTGGCGAGTGGGCGAGCGGCCGCCCCGATTTTAGCGGTTCCCCCCCACGCGAGGACGGCACGCCGCGTGGCGCTCGGCTCCCAGCACGGCGCTCGGGTCAAGGGTTCCGTTTCAAGCCAGGGAGAAACCTTAGACGGCGGAGAGACAAGGGCACCGCTGCCTGCCTGCACGAGCCGATGAAACGCGAGGAAGCTGCATTTTACTTTAAGTGACGCCCAGGGTGCGCTGAGGGAGTCCAGCGCTGGTAGTCTTTACAAAGGGACACTGTGATCGGGGGTTACTGTGTGAAGAGCGACACGCCGCTTCACTCAAGAATAAACTATCAAGCAGTTATGTACTTTGTCGCAAGGGCATTTTCGTTGTTTTTGTCTTAAGAACACTAATAAAGCTAGAATAGCATGCTATTGATTATAAAACATAAATTCGGATATTTGTTTTCATATTACATTGATCAGGGCATAGTGGTGACACGGTCGTTGATGCACTTGCCCTGTGAAACTGGCTGACACGAGTATGATTTTCAGCCACAGATAACATCAGTGGTGAGTGATATTATGGGTAAATAGTTTTAAGGTGTCTAATAAAATGGCCAATTATTTACATTTCAAACAGAAATGTTGTTTTGTGAAGTATATGAATTTTATTGGAAAGAAGATCACATTATGTATAAACTGTACTTCTTTGTTTAGTAAGTCCACTTTGACTGGAATGCAGGCCAAATGTGAGCCAAACCAGATATAGCCTTCCTATCCCTGGGTATTCTGAGTGCTGTATGTCTGGGTCACAACAAAAACTAGTGTTTTTATGTGCTCACATTCATATGTAAGCCTCGGAGATAAAGATGCAATCCATGGCATTTTGAAGTTTTTAACCATTATCCCTTTTGATGGTGGTTGTGATTTTTTTTAATTCTCCAACCTCAGCATCCACTCTTCTAGTGCGTTTTAATTGAAGATGGGACCTAAACTATGACCCTTAAACTTTTCAGCAGCCAGCTTGGATATGAGCCACTGTGCATTTTGAGCATCAACCCACACCTTGGTTGAGGTGTGATTGAGGGTTTGTGTCGTCCAAATTGGTAGAGTGGACGCTCATGTGAAAGTGCTGTCCTTCAGAGCAGACGATAAGCCAGTATCTTATGTGACAGGCCATGCCACATGTCCCGCTGTGCCGTAAGATCTTTTGTGACAGAATGTGCAGCATGGACCACCAACGCGTTGGTGTCATGCCCAAATTACAAACCTGCTGTGAGACATTTTTGACCCCAAAGTATAACTGAGCTGTCTTTGGAGGTTATGAGTGTCCCACTACAAAGAGTCAGCCCGTGACAGGTTATCTTCTAACAAGTTTAAAATATGGATAATAACTTAAAAATTCCCCTAATCATGGTAATAATTGTAAAACCCTTTTTGACGGCAATGATTGAGAAAACAATCTGATGTGCATGGAAAATGCTTTTATGAGGGGTGACAGTTGAGGCATAATGCCAGTAAAATAGAATGGTGGCTGAAAGGTAAAATGAAAAAGACGGCATGACTAAATTTAAGATGGAGCTGTGAAATGGAGGCAAATATATAAACAGAACAAAACAGCAGCTGTGAGGAGTATTTATCGTTTAAAGTAGATTCCTAAGTTCACCATTCATGCATAGAAATGCGCGAATAATAATCTTTTGTTTTTCGATCCTTGTACGTTGTATGCAGTGATGTTACACGTGACCCTTCCAGGCGTCAGAGGTCACTATATTTACTGCAGTGTTAAAATAAACAATCGACTCTGGAGTTGAACCGTGACCCTTAACCTCAGCAGTTTGTTGAAGCACGAGAGAGGGGAATCATTACACCCCCTAGTCATCAGCAAATGTCGAGAGATTTTTTTTCACCGGCAGTAGGTTGAGTACAACTAGTGATAAGATCGATTCCCAACTATTTTAACAATACACGCATTATATTCTTGGTTCTTTCGGTAAAGTCACGTGACCTTACCGAAAGAACCAAAAATATGAATCCCTGCAGTCACGAAAGCTTTAAATCAAACTTTAATACACACATTGTTATAAAATTTACTTTTGCAAAGTTTAACGTGAAAACGAAAAAGAGAATATTGTCAGAAGTAGAATTTTTCATCGGTGTGTACTGCTAGTTATGTGATGTGGATCAAACACATGGACACTGACAACATTTTTTCACAAATTATGAAAAGTACAAAAAGTAACACCGGGAGGGTCATACAGAGATTTTATGACCCTCCTGTATGACCCTCCTAAAGTGATTTTGGTTTTATCGTGAGCTATTTGTGTTTTTTATTTATTTGGAAGCTGAGGCCCAAAACTTCACTCAAAGCAAAAATATTTCACTTTTATGTAAGTACCTAGTTCAGCAGAATAGCATTCCAATGTAATAGCAATAACATAGAAAACAAGTGCAGCAGTTTAAGGTTCTCCATGGACTGGCCCCTGCCTACCTCTCCCCTCTCATCTCACTCTGCTCCCTTCCACGTACTCTTTGCTTGAGAAACCAAGGCTTTCTGTCAAAGCCTCCAGTAAATTTTCGCTCAATGCGGAGTCACCGTTTAGCTTCTGCTGCTCCTGTAGTTTGGAATTCCTTTCCCCAAATTATCCACGTCATCGACTCCCTGTCCAAGTCCTCGCTCAGGACCTTCCTTATTCCTCTGCCTGTGACTGTCGATGTAAAATATATCTTCTAACTGTTGTTTCTATACGGCTTGCTGAGATTCGGTTGCATTTGGATTATATGGTATGTACATCCAATAGTATTGCATTGTATTAAAATAACAAACATTCGATTAAAACACAATAGCAATAAGTAGAAGTACTGCACAAGCAGCAAAGCAAAACTTATCAGTGCTCCAAATTAAGTGTAAATATAATACTGTTAATGACTTTAAGTCCAAAGTGCCACTTCATCATGGGCATATACACTAACAAGTGATGGTACCATAATCAAAAGTGTCATGAAAAATTCACAATGGTTGTTTTAGCTGTAATGCTCTTTTTCAGGGAGAGGCAACTTGAGCCCTAAAGGAGATGAATCGGTATACAAATAACTCATTCACTGTCGTCGAGGATTTTTTGATGATGAAATGTCGACAGATATACGTTTATCTCTCCTATAAAAAATATAACATTATTCGCCATCAGCCTGTAAACATTTTGCTTCGTTGTTTAACCCTGCAGGGTTTGTTAATGTAGGCAAACCTTCATGCTGGTTTCGACTTTTAGCAGTCTACAGTTCACCTCCCTTAAACAAATGTTCATGTGGTTTATAGGCCGATGGACTATAATGTTTCTATATTTTAATGAGCTTACTTTTTATCCCACAATTATTCGTGACATTACAATTCGTTTTTTTCATAGCATTTGTTTAACATTCATTAGGCTGCTGACAAGACTCAAAGTAAATACCGGTTCAGGATTGGTCTATAAAATATTTGTTGAAATGGCATAGAGACTGATAATCTAAAATGTGTTTTTTTATCATGTGGAAAGAGATTGGTCTGATTTCATCTTGTTTTCGACATAATAACACTGCATCAATAACTCTGAACATGCATAACATAATTTGCTTGCTAAAGAACATTACAGTACAGTCTGTCCTATAATTCATGTTTTCATAATGCGAATTGGATGGAACGCGATTCATATATTTGGAAACACATTTTTTTATAACACGGATACGAATTGGATAAAACGCGATTGAGTGAACAGAACTACGTCGCACGATTAGGAATAAGCGGTTGTACAGCTGTCTCGGCGTAGCATCACACCAGGCAGGATGCTGCTGGATGCTTCTTGATGCTACCCACTCGCCTCACTCTTTGTTCAGCCTGTATACGCATCTCACGTGGTATTGCGGACTGTAATTTACCCCATAATATATTATTTATTATAATGTGATTTTTCCATAACGCAGTGTTCTTCAGGAACGCAACTAATGCGTTATAGGAGAACAGACTACTTGGATCTGTTTATTGAAAATGCTGGAAAGTAAAAGTGTCTTCCTGCTCAAACAAGCGATTGAGGTAGCACTCACCTCCATTGGCAGACCTGAGACAGTGGGGCAAAATTCCACATTCCCTTCAGTCATTTCATAAGATGACCACCCTTGATTTCCCACAAGAGTGTACTTTATCAGCCTTAGAAAGATGACAAGCGAAGTTGACCCCTGTCAGGCATCCTAATATTAGCACCATCTGGCTCCATCGTTTATTGAATAATGTAAAAAAACATGACCTCTTTCTAACTCCGCTAGTGTACACATTTCTGCTACTGATGTAAGATATGTTGTACCATAGGACAAGTTCTGAAAATGAGGGAGCTTCCAGGCAGCTGCATGCTCTTTCCCAAAGTGCTGCCCTTGGGCCTGTTCTGAAGAGATCCTTCAAGAGGACTCAGGTAAGAATGGTGTATGTGGTTTGCATGCATGATAGCTTAATTATTTTCAGCTCCATTCCCTTCGAGGTACTGACGGCTCAGAATTTCAATGCCCACCAATTCTTAGACGTCTGGATTTCACTGTTATTCTTAAGTGGCATATCAATTGGCAGCTGATCCGTGCATGAATGTTGAATAGCGTTTGAAGAAAAACTGCACATATGGGGTCTTTTTCAGGATGTGTGTGGAATACTTATGTCCTGGGTTACATCCCAGTGGTTTATTCGGTAAAATTGAGGTAGTGCAGTGCACATGAGCAGCAAACTTTCATTTTTTATTTGAAGGCGCAGGAGTGGTTAGTAGGGGGGTTGGTGTGGGGGTGGACGGGGGGGGGGGTCACACTGCCTGTGTGACATTCATCTCTGCCACTGCACAATCCACATGCTGAAATGATCCAGTCCTGGTTCCAAAATTTGCTTTCACATGAGCTTTGGCATTTTAAATTATACAAACACAAGGATTCATGAACCTAGAACAACCCCGAGCAGTTGCGGAAGTGCTGTAATAATGATACAGGTGGTGATATTTTGTTTGTAATGATTTATGAGTCAAGTGGGCCAATTATGGTAAAGCTACACCGATGAGGGTCTTTGATACAGGGCTGCGCAGCTCCATACCCCGAGTGACCAAATCCAGTGTTTATTTCTTTCCTTTACCTTGCACGTGTCCATGGCTGGGCAGGGCCTTGTGGTCTGTATTTGGCGTTTGAGTCCTGCACACTCCTTTTGTTGGTGTTGCTGTATAAACCTTTGCATTTTAAAGTGTCTTCGAATTAACAGTAAAATCGGAGGTGTTATCTTTGGTTTCAAAATCAAACACTAATTTAAGCTAATTTAGAAGGAATGTCTATCAGCTAAATGTGTTTTCAAATAAGCGTACTTGTGAATGCCGCATGTCAACAAAGTTTTATGGCACAATGAATACTTCCCTCTTGCAGAATGAATTCCGAAGTTATGAACGACGGTGATTACTTCTTCTATTAACTCACTGGTGCTCTGCCAGAGAAATGATAATTCTGTCAGTGTAAAATGTAAAAAAAATCCCAACCCAGGGAGTCTGAGGCAGATAAATGTAATAGCTTTGCTGGATGTGCCCCAGAAATATTTAAACTCATAACACAGTATTAATCTAATACGTTTGGATAGACATATCATCAAAGGAAGCCTATTGCTCTTTCTACTTCTAAAACGCAAGGAATGCAGCGTGGACTAAAACAGCAGTTGCAAAGAGACCTCTCTTCAAAGGAGCACAATTTAATTTTGTTCCTTTCTAGTGTCATGCCATTGGTTGTTTGAACCTCACACACAGACCTCCACGGATAAAAGATTCATTTTCATTTCACAGTTGCTGGTCATATAATTTTTTACCTACAGTTATCTATAATTGATTGCTTAGCTCTCCCAAGCTTACACCATTGTTGGACATGGTCTTTTGAACAGGATTGATATTTTTATGATAGTTTTATTTTTCTATTTAACATACAACTTGATTTTGCGTTTTGGAAAACGTGTCATTAAATACAAGCAGTGCTTGAACAACCACAACCAAATTAACAATCTTGATGCTCAGTAAACATTCTAAGGCATAACTGCATTCGCAAAGCAATATCATATAATTGTATACTATAAGTAATATAAAGTGGAATTCTTAAATGGAATGATCATATACATCATTGCATTCGGGCAGATTATTGGATGTGGAATGTCATGCACTTCTACTAATAGAGAGATTTCAAACACTGGCCATTGTAATGAATTCCTTTGTGTCACCCAACAGCAAAATATACAGAAGCAATGAAACAAGATGGAAGCTTATGAATAAAACAATAATGATGTGATGCATGTTTGGAGTTAATGATGCTGTATTATACTATAGAACACATGTGAGGGAGTTCAACAATGCCTTATTATCTTACAGTCCTCTTTTCTACAACACCATTCTGTTCTCCAGACGGTACAGGTATTTTAAGTTGACTATAATGAAGCCAGGTGAAAGCCCAATCAAAAACATCACGGGGTCCCTGCATGTCTTCATCGTTGTCTTATTTAGAACAATTTAATACAAAGCAAGGAACAATATATGAGGACTTAAGAAAAACAGCAGCACATTAAAACGGTCATTACCAAAAGGACAGCCCACGGTTAATTATACGCATGCTTGCAATACGCACTGGCATGCTCTACAATAACACAATGCAACGGTATAGCACTTATGAGCAGTGGAATTTTCACTCGTGTGCTTCCAACGGGTGCACTCTGACACGCACAACGTGCGCAGGCGATGGAATGATGAATGCTCCGTCCTCTCGTTGCACAGGAC
The DNA here is from genome assembly GCF_048934315.1 of Petromyzon marinus. Classification (NCBI taxonomy): domain Eukaryota; kingdom Metazoa; phylum Chordata; class Hyperoartia; order Petromyzontiformes; family Petromyzontidae; genus Petromyzon; species Petromyzon marinus. Next base: position 16,601,804 of record NC_133703.1, on the reverse strand, counting down.
CATCACACTGGACTCTCGTCTGATGACAGTGACCTTGACAGCCGGTTTGGGGTAAGATACTTTGGAGTTGAGTTCAGCTGCTGTTGTCCAATGATTGACACAATGTGATGATTAATTTTTCAGAGTTCGCCGCGCACACTGGCACCACTTGTTACGAGCTCAAAAGCACACCCAGCTCCCCCCCCCCTCTACTCTATATTATTATTATAGACTTTTTTGCAAAAATGAAAAGATATGGATGATTGCCTGACGTTGGTTTTCATCGGGTGATAAAATCAGCCAGCTTGAGACACTGTTCTTCTGTGTAGTAACTCACCTGAATGCAATAACGTTCCTTTTGTGTTGGTCTTACAAGCCCTGCGTACCGCTGGGACAAGGCCCTGCCATTCCCTCTTCAAAGCAAAACTTCTGGAGCAGAACAATTGCAAAATAGCTTCCGACACCATTTTAATGTGAACAGTTATATATTCATCATTACCTTTTTTTATGCTGCTCCAATGTCAATGTCATGTATCAGTGTAGATACGATGAATATATGATTTTAATGCAATAAATATTTGGGCTGTTGTATATTATTTGTGCATAGGCCTGCTTTTACATACACAATATTTATCAAGGTTTCATCCCACGGCATTGTTGATAGTTGAATATTGAAAGTACAGTTATATTCTTCATGATTTAATCGTCCCTTTTTGCCATTTGTAAGCTGATTGTTTAAATTCCACTTCTGTCACATAATTTAATCAATGATAGCTCACTTTGTAACACAATTTTTGTTCCTGGGTAGTGTTATTTTGTAATTGCTTATGCCAAAAAGTACAGAAAATGGCTGTTATTCCCCAAAAAGATTGCTTTTGTAACCAGGAAAGTGATATTTTTAAATTTACCTATTTTCAATGAGAAAACGGGCAAATTTGTGTCTTTTCGTTCACAAAGTCAGAAAACAACAACTTATGAATCAAAATGAACATGTGTTTATACTAAAGTAATACAAAAGCTATGACAAAAGATTTAGAAGTGAGTAGTTTTTAGAGATTTACGATTATACTGTAAATCACTTTCACGAATCAGCCCTCAAATGTAGTCGCCCATCATGTTCTCGTTATACTGTCCTTGGTAGCGGCGTATAAAGTCCAGCATATCCTGGTGGAAGCGCTCACCTTGCTCCTCCGAGTAAGCTCCCATGTTTTCCTTGAATTGATCAAAATGAGCATCAAGGATATGGACTTTGAGGGACATCCTACAGCCCATTGTGCCGTAGTTCTTCATCAGCCTCAACCAGCTCCACGTAGTTTTCGACCTTGTGATTGCCCAGGAAGCCACGAACCACTGTGACAAAGCTGTCCCAAGCCACTTTCTCCTTACTCGTGAGTTTCTTGGGGAATTCATTGCACTCCAGGATCTTCTTTATCTGTGGTCCGACGAAGACACCGGCTATGACCTTTGCCTCAGACTCCTTATCTACAGCTCTGACATTGTTTCATAAGGCCCAATTTGATGTGCAGTGGTGGCATCAGCACCTTCCGGAGGTCCACCAGTGGCTCCCACTTGACGTTGTTCCTCCCCACAGAGAACTCGGTCCGCTGTGGCCAGTCCCGCCTGTGGTAGTGCGCCTTGGTGTCCCTACTGTCGCAAAGGCAAAGATAGCAGGGAAACTTGGTAAAACCACCTTGGAGACCCATCATGAATGCCACCATTTTGAAGTCTCCTATGACCTCCCAGCCGTACTCAAGGCATCCAGCAAGGTCTTGATGCTGTTGTAATCCTCTTTGAGGTACACCGAGTGAGCCAGGGGAAGAGATGGGTACTTGTTACCATTATGGAGCAGCATGACTTTTGAGGCTCCTGGATGAGCTGTCAATGAAGAGGCGCCACTCATTCTGGTTACAGGCGATTCCGATTGCCTCGAACAGACTGGTCACATTGTGGCAGAAGCAGAGCCGCAAAAAGGTTGGTGATGCTTCCTCTGATCTGCGACTTGCAAACTTTCATCCAACAAGTTCCACTGCTGGAGCCTAGACGTCAAAAGCTCGGCATTGGACTTGGTGAGACCAAGATCTCTGATCAAGTCGGTGAGGTCTTTTTGGTTGGGCTAGTATGGGTTTCTCTCCTCAACTCCGCCTCCGAAATTGTCATCTGGCTCTACAACGTCTTCCTCGCTCTCTGACTTGCTGCTCTCTTCTAAAGACGGCTGCTCTCTCTCCAGAGGAGTGGGTACGGGGAGCTCATGGCAGTGTGGCACCGGGGCGATGGATGAAGGAAGGTCCGGATACGTGATAGCAGGTGCATTCTTGCCAGTCTGACGTTTGCAAGGGTCCACCATGCAGAAGTAGCAGTTGCTTGAGTGGTTAATGGGTTCCCACCAAATTCTTGGGATAGCGAACTTCATGGCTCTCTTTTCCCCTCTACCATCATACAAAAATTCATTTATTTCACCCATGATTAATGTATAATAAATTATTGGAACATTTTTAATATATCATATATATATTTTTTCCAATAACATTGAAAAATTTAAAACATTCAAAAATTAAAACTTTTACCATTTTTAAATTGTGAACAAATTTTATAACATAAAATTCGGAGCAACAATTGTCCATCTTAACTTCCAGAGTTTTTTTGCATTGCTCGCAGGTGAAATGAGGTGGCCAGGGTTTGTCTTGATCCCCGACAGGCATGCCGAAATATGCCTTGTAGGCCTCACACATCTTAGCAGATGAATTTCGATTTAAAGCTTTCGTGACTGCAATGATTCATCTTCTTTGGTTCTTTCGGTAAAGTCACGTAGAATGAGAATAAAATAATAAATTGATAAAATAAAATAACACAATAATATTCTCATCTTAGCAGATGCTTCCACAGAGCACTTTTTCGCTCTTGTCTTGATAAATTGGCCGCAGACTTAACAAAATGAGTCTGTCGGATGCTTGCAGCCTCTTGATGCCATCTCAGAAAAATGCAGATATGTATCCACTTAGGCAGCTGGAACTAAATTGAACTGGCGGGCTTAAGGTCCCTGTATTTATACTACTATTTATATTACTGGAAAGTTCTAGAATGTTCGAGAAGTTACTCCAAGTTTGCTCAGCACTGAATCTATCTGGAATTTTCGATTTAAAGCTTTCGTGACTGCAGGGATTCATCTTCTTGGTTCTTTCGGTAAAGTCGCGTAGAATGGAAATAAAATAATAAAAATAAAACAATAAAATAAAATTCACACGACGTTTCGGCCACAAAACAAGTAGCCTTCTTCAGGTGAATAAACAGGACTGTCCAGAAGACAGCGCTCGAGTGAACATTTCCAAGCCTGGACCGCGTATTTTTAAGCTGTGTGGGCGGAATTAACATATGACTTAGCATGTTACCCAGCACCACCACCGGATCGGGGGAGGGTGGCGGCGGGTACACAGAAAAAAGGAAAGAAAAAAGGAATAGGATAGGTGCGCTGCTCTGTCCTGTGTTGCGTTAATAATTATGCTATAAGCTGGACTACTATACAATGTAATATTACACCTTCCAATCTAAACTACATGGTATAATATATCCATAGACAAAAAATTCCACCTTTGAATTATACAATGCATTACTCTACACTGCCCTATACTTTAGACTATAAAATATTAGACTTGTAACTTTACACTATGTCTTTTATCAACCCCACTATATGCCACACTGCTGTATATTCACTATACAATTACGATACTATATATTGCCATATGAATTGTGTTAAACATTACGATGTTATACTATTTATTATTATACAACATGCTATAAACTATACCATTGACCATCGTGTGAAAGGTATTAAGAGGCAGTGCCAGCGAATGGACTTCGGTCTGGAGATCACCGTAAAATACAATCAATTAAGAACCAAAATGGTTTATAACATCTTTCCAATGATTACTAAGCCATAATCCATCTTCTCGGTTGAAATTGTCTCTGTGTTTGTATATGTGGATGGTCTCATGAACAAATCTCTCATGGTAGCCGGATGGCTTGCAAAGAACCTCCGTCTTGGAGAAGTCAATGTAATGTGAGCCTACTGAATTATAACAGTGATCTGCCACGGCTGAGGAGTTCGTCCTACCGTGTTTCAATATCTGCTTTATGTTCAAGGATGCGGTCCGAGATATGTCGTTTGGTTTCTCCAATGTAGCTGCTATCACAGAGGCAACTTAGTTTGTAAACGCCCAGGTACTGTATGTCTGGGACCACATCTTTTACAGACGGAACCAGATCACGGATTTTATGTACTGTGATGAATCAGATCCGGATCTTGTGTTTTTTCAGGATTTTGGAGATATTTTTCGTGACCCCCGCAATGTAGGGTAAGGTGATGGTTTTGAATGGCTCCTCAAGAGGATCCTTCTTCGTGACTGGAGTGATGGCTTTGCGGATTGTGTAGTCGGAGTAACCATTAGCCTTGAGAGCTTGGGGTACGTGCTTGAGTTCACTGGCAATGTGTTCCTGGTCGGAAATGCATTGGGCTCTATGGTATAGACTATAGAGTCTTGATGAGGGAGTTCTTCTGGGATGGATGGTGGTGGGAATCCGGTTTTAAGTAAGCGTCCGTATGGGTAGCTTTCCTGTAGACAGAGTGGCTCATTGAACCATCAGGTCTCCTTTTAATTAAGACATCCAAAAAGGGTAACTTGCCATCTTTTTCGACCTCCATGATAAATCTGATGGCTGGGTGTGTGGAATTGATGTGGTCGAGGAATTGGTCCAGAGCAGGTCGGCCATGTGGCCAGATGACGAAAGTATCATCCACGTACCTCTTCCATAAGGTCGGGCGTAGAGTGGCAGTCTGGATGGCATCAGTTTCAAATTTTTCCATTGGGGTGCCCTCAATTTGTTTGTAGAAAGTTCCATTCCAGGTGAAGTATGTTTTGGTTAAACAGTGTCTCACCAGGGGGGGGTACATCAGTATGCAGTCCTTGATGAACCAAGTCTTCAATGATTGCGATGGTGTCAGGTACCGGAACTTTGGTGAATAAGGAAACCACATCAAAACTGACAAGCAGGTCGTCTGGGGACAGGGAAATACCCTTGATAGTCGATACCAGGTGAGTAGCTTTTCGTACCGCAGAGCTGGTTTTTCCAGTGAAAGGTCGCAGGATATCAGACAGAAAACGAGCTAGTTTGTAGGTGGGGGAATTGATAGTGGAGACAATGGGACGAAGGGGTGTGTCTATGTATTTTTGGAAGGCCATATAATCTTGGTGGTCTGGCCGCAGAAGGTTTCAACGAGAACTGTTTGGTTTGATCAATTAATGCTGTTGAATCAGAGATGATTTTGTTGGTTTTGGTAACCAGGCTGTTGGTGGAGTCTCTTCTCATTTTTGTATAGCTGCCATCTTTGAGTAGTTCTTGAATTTTGTTATATTCTATTTTGTCCATGATGACAGTGGCATTGCCCTTGTCGGCTGAGAGGATGACAATGTCATCTCTCTTTTTTAATTGAGATAATTCAAAGCGCTCGTCTTTGCTGATGTTGCTAGGTGGCATCTTAGCGTTTTTGAGGGTTGCAGCGATTTCAGATCTTGCTACGTCTGCAGTGATGTGACCCAGGCCCTTGAGTGCCACGTCGAAATGGGCAATGATATAATTTACTGGTATGTGTCTAGGTGTGACTGCAAAGTTTAACCCTTTAGCTAAAACGGTTTTCAGACCATCAGAAATAGAGATGTTACTGCGATTAATTACGACTTTGTTAACGTCCAACTTTTCGGTGTGTGGGTCCGATTTCTTGTTGGAAAGGCGGTTGAATTTGGAAATCAAATTATCCTTACATTTGGTCGACATAGTGGCAGCTGAAGAGGCAGTCATATTGTCTACATGTTCCCAATCCGATGCAGACCTTGTTGCCGTCAATGATAAGTGTGATTTGTAGAGTGTCTTGTCTAACTGATCTAGTTCGGTGCGTGTAAGTCTGATTTTTTCCGAGATGAGAGCGAAGCTAGTTTTAGTTAGAATTCGTTTTGCATTAAAATAAGTTACAGCAGCAGAGGTTAGTGTAAATGCGGTTGGTATTACCTTCGAGTCGCGGCATCTCTTCAGAAAGGTGAGAGACTCGATAAGTTGAGCTTTCTTATCCCGGAGTTTGTTGAAGGATCTCAGGGCTATGTGGAATCCCTCCCCATAGAGGCGGTTAAATTTCGATTTAAAGCTTTCGTGACTGCAGGGATTCATCTTCTTGGTTCTTTCGGTAAAGTCACGTAGAATGGAAATAAAATAATAATAAGACAGAGTGTAAAGTTACAAGTCTACTATTTTATAGTCTAAAGTATAGGGCAGTGTAGAGTAACGCATTGTATAATTCAAAGGTGGAATTTTTTGTCTATGGATATGATATTATACCATGTAGTTTAGATTGGAAGGTGTAATATTACATTGTATAGTAGTCCAGCTTATAGCATAGTTATTAACGCAATACAGGACAGAGCAGCGCACCTATCCTATTCCTTTTTTCGCTCCTTTTTTGTGTGTAACCGCCGCCACCCTCCCCCGATCCGGTGGTGGTGCTGGGTAACATGCTAAGTCATATGTTAATTCCGCCCACACAGCTTAAAAATACGCGGTCTAGGCTTGGAAATGTTCACTCGAGCGCTGTCTTCTGGACAGTCCTGTTTATTCACCTGAAGAAGGCTACTTGTTTTGTGGCCGAAACGTCGTGAGAATTTTATTTAATTGTTTTTTTATTGTTATTATTATTATTTTATTTTAATTCTACGTGACTTTACCGAAACAACCAAGAAGATATATCTGGAATGTTCTGGAAAATAGGTAATTTTCAAAATATCACTGTCCTGGTCACAAAAGCAAAGTTTGTGGGGAATGATAGCCATTTTCTCTACTTTTGAGGCATAAGCAATGAGGAAATAACACTTACTACCCAGGAACAAGAAATCAAGGAAAAAATTGTTACACAGTGTATAGTTCATTAACATGCTCCATATTTATGGAGCATCCATATGAAAGAATTACAATACACTTTATTGTAGCGCTGATTTACATTACAAGGTCAAATTTTGTCCCGTGGAAATATATTTTTTCGTCTTTCTGGTGACCCTGTTCAATCGTTGGAAAGATGGCCCACTGTCGACAAAAATGAGAGGCTTCTGAAACTTGTACACTACTGCCGTGCAGGTAAGGTTTTATTTCATATGCCATTCCCCATTTATACAACTGTGAATCGTCTGGTATCACTGACTTCACTCCCCAGGCTGGTGATGAAAGAAATGGAACATTCCTTGACCAACAGACGGTTTCACAAATGCACAAGAAGGAGGTGAGGTCATGCAAAACAAACTGTTAGGCTCTTGGGAACTATTTTCCCAGTTTCAGTCGAATATTTTGATGTTTTTACTCTTTTAGTTTATTTTGATAAAAGTACTTCAATGTATGTACGATGTTGCCACGTGCTGAATTGGTATATAATCAGTTGTACACATTGCTTTAATATAGTTTGGCCCAAAAGCATTTGTTCTGAATGCAATACAATATTCATTTTAACTTTAAAAAAAGTTTAATTATATTGGGGTACTCGTACAAACACATATTGGATGGTGCTAATGTCAAAGTACATGAAGTACAGCCGGAGATTGCAAGTTTATTTCCAGACTGGCTGGTTGACTCAGCCCATCAACCGGGGTTGATAATAAAGGTCACACTTTGTGGTAAGTTATTAGTGGTTGTCTAAATAGATCGTTCTGGGACCCAATATAATCATATGGAATTTCCACTACTGGTTTACATGAAATGAGCATCCACCATCCAATTGTTTGAGCAGTGGGACAGCTTGCATGAAGGGTGTAAAAAGGGGCTGCAAGAACCAGCATAAAGAATCGAGCTCAGATCCATTTAAATGTGTGCAGAGAATAATTTATTTGTATGCCTGAGGTTAGTGTGACCCTGTAGGCCTCGTGTTCAGAAAAGTGCCTTGGTTCAGAGGAAACGCGCGGGGACACAGCCAGGGCCTGGCACAATTTGCCTCGGTGTCAGGAATTGTTTAATTTCTCTATTGCAGCCATCCCATTGAGACTGAAATTACATATTTAATAAAAAGTGATTGCCTTCATAATCAAGTGCTGTTCTGGAATGCGATGAAAGCCTAACGTCTTTGTAAACAGAATGGGATAATTTTATGCCTAGCCAGAAGGCCACGCATGAGCTGTTTTTTTTTTCTTTCTTTTGCAATGGTTCAGTTAGTTCAGCTGCATGCCGCTTGTTTACATTAATGCTCTGCTTTGATTCATATTAATAATGAAGTTATTATGTGTGGTTATTGTTATTATTGGGAGGCTGGACTATTGTTTAGTTCACTTGCCTTTGGGTCCAAGGTTCACCAGCCTGAATGCCCCATCAGTTCCTTTGACAATTTGTATATGGGAGCAACACTAATATTGGCCGGGCATGTGCTAATTATTGTCGCTCTAAAGTTTCCCGTAAAAAATTGTTCATGAGCGCAATTCGCTGCTGCCAGGGCTGTGGTGCCAAAGTTGTTGTATTATCCCTTTCTCAACGATTGCCAGGAATAGATGCCCCCTTGTTGAGTTGAGAATCTTTCTGGTCTAAATCCTAAACGGCCAACACACAAAGGTAACACTTTACAAATGCATGGTGATGAGCACAAACAATACTTTTGTGCACACTAGTTAAATACATTGCAGCACCAGTATTATACATATACCACGGCAGTTTTATAACACTATCTCTTATACGTGAGGTTTTTCCAAGAACTTGAGTTAACTCCCACATGTAAAAATACCCCGTAACATTCCATTGCAGGAATCTCCTGAAAAATATTATTTAGCCTTTGTTTAACTTTTCTCGATAAGTCAGAAACATTACACTTCATAGCTCTGTCTGCCATTTTGCAGATTGCCTTAATTAGTTTTCTGGCAGGATCCAAATGCTCAACCGAATAGTTACATTTGTTTATGCATCAAAGCGACATGTGAGAGACAGACGGCGACGTGCAAAATCATGTAGCACACACATTCAGGTAGACGAGAGATAGAATCGAGGGAAATGTAGTGAAATGAGAGATATAAGGTAAATAATACAGGTGTAGTGACACGACATTGTAGGTAAGTTAATGATGTCACCCCCAGTCACTAATGCACATACAGCATTGTCGATATGCCCACGTTTATTTCGTCTAATTATACATGTACTACAAATATTTTTTCCATCCTGGAAGCCCCAACATCAGCACGGCCTCTCATCACATACGATGAAAGGGAAATTACATCATAGGCCTTTGTTCTCAAAGATAAAATGCAACCGCAACATGGTGGTCTGCGCAGCTGCGTTGTTGAGTACATGCTTCACTTTGTGTCTGTCTGCCAAATAATGTTCTCTGAAGCTAGTTATTACCAAAATAAATGCAATGACCAAGATAAATTACAAAGGTTTTTTTTTGTGTGCAGTCCATTAGGTCATTGGCAGTGATGGCTCTGTGCTCTGGCTACAACAATAGCATTAGCCTTCTGAGCAACCCAGTCAACTTAATATTTCATTGTGCCCATTGTCACCGTGCTCTAGGAAAAGCCAGCAGAAACTATACACTGGGTCTTGGACAGAATGTTGAGGGGTGGTCCTGGCAGGCCTCCCTCCTTGGCGCACTCTACTCGGGCATCCCAGCCATCTCCCTTGAGCCCGAGAAAGGGCCAGTTCCTGAGATTGCAATGGTGCTGGTCCCCCATTCTCAGGGGGCTTGCACAAGAGAATACGTTGTCCCATTTGGCCGGGTGCAGAAGTAGCACTGTGCCGTCCAAGGGGCGGATTTTGTTCATGGACACAATGCTTCTATGTAAATCCCTCCCGTGACCACCCTCAGTTCGGGGCCTGATTTATGCCTGCCATTGCCACAGCAAAAGCCTGAGAGATCCCTTTGATGTCCCTTTGGCCAGGCCGCCTGCTGGCACTGACGTAGCTCAGTCTGTGCCTCGGTGGACAGGCTATTTTGGTTGGAAAGACACAGAAGGGATTTATGGTCCTTTAGAAAAATAAGTCAGTAACTCCCATAAATTTTCACTGTGTATGTATAAGGTAATAAAGTTGGTAAAAGAGATGATGCTTCAAGCCAAGTAGCCTTCACAAGACAGACTTTGGGGAAGGCCTGCAAGTAAAAGTTTTTTTTGCCCCATTTAAAAGGCTTTCAACTATTGTGCATATCTCTATACAAGTGGAAGCACCCACATACAATACAGCCTGCATGGCTAAAAATGTCAAACATCTCCGTTAAACTTCAATATGTGGTGGCTGCGGAGCTGGCAAACTACTTCTACATATACCATATTAAGAAACAAGTGGCCGTTAGTGTGTTTTGCCCATTGAACCTTGTACCTTGTTTTTGATTAATTTGTTTGCCCATTTTGTTCTGTTTAGCTGGAGGTGAGGACCAAGCTTCTGGAGGTCATGTTTCAGGAGGAGAAGCTAAAACTTCAGCAGAAGCACGATGCCGACATCCAGAAGGTGTGTGTGTGTGTTGATAAAATAGCGTCACAATTCCCTGCACTTAACCCATCCAAAACATTCCAGTTTACTACGTTCACCTTCCTCAAGGTGAGGGAGCTTTTGTATAATTATATTTGTTGAGTTTTAATGAAAGCTACTCACAGTTATGTCGCTCTCTTTATTAGCAGAGGTCACCTTTGTACCGAAGAGATCTATGGTATAAGGCAGAGGCTGTCAGTTTACAAACTCAGCTCAGTTTTTCACTCGGCACTGCAGAGAAACCTAATTCGCATCTGTGGTCAGGCTAAATGCTACACTGAAATGATTTGGTACAATGCCCACGAATGTACTTTAAAGTTTCGTCTGCGCATGGAGCAGAGTGTAATTTAAAAAGTACATTTTTGAGCTAGTGATTGAGTCGTTTTATAATTCGTCTTGTGTAATTGTGTAACATGTGAACTGTGATAATAAATGCGAATAGGTTTTCCCCTTTTTTCTTGCATCAAAACAGGTGTTAAGATGTTAAAACACCAAACTGAAACATTTTACAAGGAATCATGTCTGTATTAACCACAATACTTGTGGTTAGAATGCAAACAAAAAACATACTCTGATAATATATGCATTGTCCTTGAAACTGATTGGTCTACACCAGAGGCAGCTTTCTTTGGAGCCAAAAGGTGTCTCGTCTAACGCCATTTGAGACTAGGTTCCAAAGAAAGCTGTCTCTGGCGTGGATCAATCAGTTTCAAAGACAATGCATATATTTTTTTATTTAAAGCTTTCGTGACGGATTCATATTCTTGGTTCTTTCGGTAAAGTCACGTAGAAGGGAAACAAGAATATGAATGCATATATTATCATAGTATGTTTTTTGTTTACATTCTGACCGCAAGTATTGTGGTTAATGCAGATATGATTCCTTGTAAAAAGGTTTCAGTTTGGTGTTTTAACATCTTAACACAGCTGTTTTGTTGCCAAAAAAGGGGAAAACCTATTATCATATTTTGGTACTGGCAAAGGAGGTCCCATGATGTGATAATAAAGTTTGATTACTTGTTTAGTTCCACTTATGATTATTGAAACATAGTGTCGCTTGCTGGGTCCAGATAATTGAAGAGCTGCCATTTTTAAGCAGTCTACACATTTTTCTTTATTTACACACTTGGCTACTGATGTCTGCTATCTTGAAGTTGTATGTGTCTCCTTAATGAGCAAGATGCATTCTACCCTCTAGTGGAGATTGTGAGGCTTGCAGGAAAACAGTTTTTTTTATTAATTCACAATGTTATTGACTCATAGTGGCTTCTGTGAATCAAGATCAATCACTGCTACAGCAAAATCAGACAGGACTGCAGACTTAGACAACCCTTTTGAGAACTCTGCACTTCCTGAACATGAAACCATAGCAGACAGACGATGCGAGATTATATAACACTGCAATCCTTCTCATGACTAAATCACTTGCCCCGTGGTCAATCACGTCAGATTTTGTAAGCTAAACAGGATTGAGGCTGGACAGTGCCTGTATAGGCAATTGCGATGCATAATAGGTGTTACAGGCTACAAGGACTACGTTGTGGGGGCAGCAGAGGGCAATGGAGCAAAATGCATTGTTATACTTCCATGCTTACATGTACATCTTTCCCACCTTCCCCCAACATGCGCTAACCAGTGTGGTGAAGTATGGGCAAATAACCCCCACAACCCACACACATCGTGGGGGAGACACTCATCCAACATCAGATTGGCAAAGGGCTGTGCAAGTACACTCTTATTCTTTTCCTATTTGGCTGAAAAATAAAAACATGAAAAATACGTGTAAACATCTGTTCAATATCTTCTTTGGTTCTTTCGGTAAAGTCACATAGAATGAGAATAAAATAATAAAATAACACAATAAAATTCTCACGACGTTTGGGCCACAGCGCAAGCGGCCGTTTCCATTGTGGCCGAAACGCCGTGAGAATTTTATTGTGTTATTTTATTATTTTATTCTCATTCTACGTGACTTTACCGAAAGAACTAAAGAAGATGAATCCTTGCAGTCACGAAAGCTTTAAATCGAAATCTGTTCAATATGTATGTCTGTTGAACTTCTTTCGTACTGTACATAGCCAACTGTGCTCATCGAAGGTGCAGGGGAAGGATAAACTAAACACAAAAAGCAGTTCTCAAGAAATTAGTTTTCAATCTAGATTTAAAAGTGCGTAGCTCATGTGGCTTCCTAACACAACGGAAGGAAGAACGTTCCAGACGGCCACAGAAGCGAATCTGAAAGCGCACGATGCAGCGACCGTCTTTGTTCGATGGCCAGCCAAATGCCGCTGTGAGGATGGCCGGAGTTGGCTTATGCTCCTTGAGTGTTAAAGAGCTCATGTTTGATGGCATGCAGCAAGTGTTGGGATTAGCTTTTATAGTGCCCTGCACTTGACGTGGGGGGCTACGTGTTCAATGTAAACCTGTGTAATAGTATCAAAGGCATTGCAGTACTTTACTTGTGACTACAATGGCTCGAAATATAAACCAATGGCACATCATAAATCAATTGGATGGCTGTTCGTGTTGTAAATTTATCAAGTGAACATAAAACCCATAATCCGCTTGTCTTCCAAAATAACAGGGAAGAGCTGAGTCTAAATGAAAAGGGAAGCTTTTCATTACCCTAACTTGCTTATGCCCGGGGCCATTAGAAATTCCAGGCAGCCGCAAAGCCTTAAAGATTGTAATTTATTTTTTTATGAATGCTAGTTTAAGAAAATTTCACCTGCAGTAGCATGAATCTAAAGAACTTCATGCCCATCCCATTATCTACATCTTCATGGGCATTGCTTCCTACTTCATCAAATAACTCACTTTTAGTTGGAAGGTATTCGGTACTTACTATAGTTTCTATCTGCCCAGCTTCTGCCACAGAAGAATTGTGGGGTTGAAGGATGCGTGTCCGTGGCCTCAGGACAGGAGATCAGAGAGAGCTCCCTGTCAGCTGTTGTTTTGCTTTTCAGAGGTTTCCATTACCCGTTTATTATTGGAAGCCAGGCTCAGCACTGCTTGAAACCACCCAGCAACTAATTATGTTTGGACAACAGTGAGTCCTTTAAAGTTAACAGAGATCAAACAAGCCTAAGGTATGATTATAATAATTATGGCTCACACAGGTTTTAATTTAGCAGCATTTCAAAGTGAACGTCCTGCTTTTCTGCACCTCTAATCGGATTCACAGAAATGAAGCAGCATGCATTACCGCATTTCATTTTATTAGTGCAGTGTTGCATTGCTCGGCATTAGAACGTGGAATCGAATTACGAAGAACGTGCAATGCGTTAATCAACAACCAACATTTGGTATATATTTGGAAGCCACGCTGAAATGTGCTTAATTAATCGTGGGCTCTTCTCTTGGAGAGTATTGACTGATGATGAATTATGGAATTTTAAATATGCGTTATAAAGGATATGCTAATTTATTCAAGTTATTGTGCCAATAAGTACATTTTCGTAGAATTGACGGCTAATAATGTGTATGCATGTAATTGCCTTTTACCATTAACATTTCAATATAATGCAGGGCAGTACATTTGTTTGAAAGTACCACGTTAGATTGAAGTTCCAAATATAATGCAGTCTCTCGCTTATGTCATGCACCTCTGCGTTCGGATTTGGTGGCACATTGACCGAAGTGTTTATTTTCCTTTAAAAAAAACCTACAAATATCAAAACAACAGGCAATGATGAATGGTGTTGCCTCAATTTGCATGGTAGGGTGTGAATCCATACAAAAGCTGCTGACACTGCAACTCTCCAAGTTACCCTGTACATCATCAGAACCGTCATTAATTATTCATAAGCGGAAAGTTTGTTTTGAAAGCGCAGCAGAAGCAGAGAAGAATCTTAGAAATTTCGAGCGTGGAGACGCGTGGCGATACTGGTTTGACAGTACTCTGGTCAATTAGCTTGGTAGCCCTACTGACAGTGGCACCAAGAACACCAAGAACACGCCGTCTCGTATGCGAACAATCTTTATTATGCATGATGCAAGCTGACGAGACATTATTGCAAGATGAAAAAAATTGTATTTGGGAGCCATACAGCAAAAGGTTTTTTGTTGTTGTTGTTGTAATTGTATTAAATATACTCGATTTTATACAATATCCAATTACTATGGTTAGAGCACTATATTCACAGTTGGAATGTTGCGAGTTCAAATCCCGGTCGTGGATTAACTTGGCCTATCATTCCGCTGGGGTTAATAAAATAAGTAAATTGTGGAAAGTGAAGAGTGGTTGTCCTGTGGAAATAGACCTTGCAAGCCACTGGCTCAGGGGAGCCTATGGACATGAATACCATCCCCCCACACACTAAATTCAGCAAGGAGACACCTTGACTGTGACCTCCTTTAGGTAATTTCAGCCTGAAATTAGTGTATTCTTGAAATTACTGATGAAGGATTTCAGTTAAACTGGCATTAGTTTACCAAGAATGAAAAACTAAGTGCACTTCTGAGAAGTACATTTACTTATGCTTACGATCATTCATGTCCATAACAGTATTAGTCACTTCATGAGTCATCTTTTAGGTTGGCCAATGCAAAAGGGTAGCTATTCATTCTGTGTGGTATACCCAGGAGCGTTATAAACTCACTGAAAGTGGCTTATAAGAAAAAATATGGACTGTGATGGCTAATTAATACCCCAAGTTGAACTACTAAATGTTTAAGCTGTCCCTAAAAGATTACTCAAGAGTTAGAAATATTTTAAGATTTGAATGCAAAAACATCATTTATTTTTTCCAGGTGTTGTAGGCATGGCGCTGTGTGGTTACCAGGCATTTACAGTGTTAAGTAACACTCCCTCAAGTACTCCAGTTTCTTCCGATATGCTAAACACCAATTAATGGTATT
The DNA here is from genome assembly GCF_048934315.1 of Petromyzon marinus. Taxonomy (NCBI): domain Eukaryota; kingdom Metazoa; phylum Chordata; class Hyperoartia; order Petromyzontiformes; family Petromyzontidae; genus Petromyzon; species Petromyzon marinus. The sequence goes on along the minus strand of NC_133703.1, from coordinate 16,586,441 downwards.
AACTAAATATCCCAATGCAAAACATTCGTGAAAAAATAATCTTCAGACTCAATGAGATTTTCCTCCAGAAATAAATGCCATTGTTAAATGCAATATATTGTATGTCTTTGTACGTTCGTGTTTTGTATTCACCTACAACTCAGTTGTACTGTTTACAATAATTGGGTACAATCTATGGGCAACTCTGTTGATTTACTACCTATGATGAATCACTACCGATGAGATCTTCACTCAAAACTGCTCTAGAGGAGTTGTACGCCCCTAGCTACCACTGCTATTCAGTGGCCTAAAATAAAATGTTTTGCTCCGGATGACCGCTGCAAAGTATGATCTTGTGTTTTGATTTTGTGTGCTGATCTTTAAAGGTGCATTGAAATTTTTTTATATGTCTACTGATGCTCCTGCTGTTGTGGAGTGACTCATGCAGCCAGCTATGGCTACAGGGTTTGGTGGTACATGTTGTTTATGTCGTTTATTGTGAAATTTCGGTCACAGTTCCTATGATCACTGTTACATTGCTTGTATGGATTTATTTTGGTGATTTCGAAAACGTTTTTTGGTTTGGCCATGTTTGTTTGTTGTAGTATGGAGTTAGACTGATGGCTTTAATCTAAGTTGTCTTGTGGTTGTTGTTGTTTGACTTGCATCCCACTGGGATTTTTGCACACAGCGTTGGTGTACGGTGCTTTTCCTGGAAGATTTTTGCTGTTTTTTCCTGGATTTTTCTGTTTGCGCATAGTCACTTTAAGATTTTTTGATTTAAAGCTTTCGTGACTGCAGTAATTCATATTCTTAGTTTTTTCGGTAAAGTCACGTTGAAGAGAAACAACAAAATAACAAAAATATATTGTTTTATATATATTTTGTATATTGTTTTATATATATTTTGTTATTTTGTTGTTTCTCTTCAACGTGACTTTACCGAAAAAACTAAGAATATCACTTTAAGATGTTTTCTTGTTCGTGTTTTTTTTTGTTTGTTGCGGTTGCACCCGATTCAAGAGCCGAATGGCTCACAGGGCTATACCGAATAAATGAAACAGAAACTGTTAATTACCATGGTGGAATTTATCAAATATATCTTAAAATCTATATTTGAAAACAATATTACTCACCAGAAAATGTTGTAAATGTATGGCTATCGAAACTAAATTTGGAATTCTTATCAATGTAGAGATTTAAACTAAACTATAAATTATTTGTATTTTACCAGGTAAGGCCCACTGAGCTATATTATAGCTCAACGAAGTGGCTTTTGGGAAATTGAGAGCTGCCAAATACTCTAAATACGTGTTTCTACATGTGGAGGGAAAAACCGGAGGACCCGGAGAAAAATCTATCGGGAGAACATGCAAACCCCAAATATCCAGGTGTCATCGTTGGGATCAAACCCACGACCTTCAGTATACCAGGCAAGGTCGTTAACATCTCACCACCGTTGCGAGATGTTAACTACCTTAATCAAATTGTTCTATCACAACATAAAAGTGAATATTTGTTTTTAAATTCTTTCCCATGAAGCAATTTGCACTTTAATACCAACAAACGCACTTAAATGTAGGGTAGAAACCCCTTCCTCATTTTTTGTGCCACGATGGCAAAAGTGTTTGGCTTCTAATGTTTGGGATGAAAAACTGCCTTTGATTTACAGAACACAGGTCTCGATGGGACATGACATTTCAAAAAGTCACACGAACAATTTGGAGGCAATATATACCAGATTTTAAAAGGTAAAGGTCAATATTTTAGTTCTAACGTAAGCCTTTATTGGATGCCCGTGGAGTTCTTTCATAAGTCCATGTCACTGTGTGGTCTTGTCACATTAAGCACAAACATTTGCTTTCCTATTGGATATAATTTCGATTGATATTTACAGGAGTTTCACATTGCTTTTTTAACTTTGCCAACACGGTCACGTTGGGATTATTTTACAAATTAAAATGTAACCACTCGGGTGCCTCAGAATGATTGCGTAAGTACTATTCTGAGAATTGTATTCTAAATGTTCACTGTTCGTGAATAATTCTGGAAGTGTCTGGCTGACTCCGGGTCTAATGGCCACATCAGAGCACTGAGCCGACACCACATGCTACGTTTGCTATGTTTTCACAACCACTGGGAACCAGCTTCAGCCAGCCCTGCTCTTCTCCATTTCTGGCCTTGTAGCAATCTTAAAGGCACTAGAGTCCACATTTCCACTCTCCATGCAACTCATGCCTCTGTGGGCTCGGCCACTCTCCAAAGTCCCCCCCCCACCCCTACCTTGTCCCCCCCCCCCCTCCATATCCTCTGGTAGATATCGGGAAGCAATCTTGAAAAAAAAACTTGTTTAAACAAAGTTTAATGGAGGCTTGGATTAAGTTTACCTTTTGTAATAAAAAAGTATAATTTTTTGCAGCTCTTTAAGTTGATGCAAAGCGAGTGCTGTCGTGGGGCATGCTTCCCATATTTGTGTTGAGCACATCCTGGTGTCACAACTTGTTGTGCAGTTGGCCCGGATGAAGGCATACGGCACAGGATGAGCTTGCTTGCTGTCTGTCAGGTAGACCCAGTAGGGCTGCCGTGGGGAAATGCCGGCTTGTTGTTGCACGACCAGCCCGGGTCATACACCAAGACAGCACACTTCCCTCTGGTTGTGGAAACACGGCATGACGTCCTGAGTTTCAGCTCCCCATGATTAAATCACGTTCACAAGTGCAGTGAGACGATGGCCTCAGCCCAGTCGCCACTGAGTGCACAAAAACAAAACTTTCCAAAGTTAGATTTTTGGGTTTTCACATAATTCGGCAAGTTCAAAATATTTTGTTTGATTACCAAGTAATGAACGTTGCTTGTAAGGCATACAAATATTTCATCTCGTGTTAAATAATATACCTTTTTGAATTAATTCATAAGTCATTCTTGCATGATGTCAGACAGTGGTAAAAGGTCTGGAACAATACACGTTGAGTTGAATGAAGCAGTGATACTGGATAAAGAAAGTTAATCGTGGAAGTTTGTTTGCACCATTATCGCAAATCATGTAGGAGAAGGGACAGATGATGATGTAATGTCACTGCCCTCTATTACAGTATCAAAAGGACAATTATTCTTGAAAAAATGGTGTTAAAGACAATAATAATGTATTTTTACGTTTGACATGTTTTGTAAGATAATTCAAGTTGGTGTTCCCCAGCTCAAATGAGCAATGGAGCAGCACTCATGGCCTTTGATGGCCCGGAGTCAGCCATGTAAATTCCATATTCCCATGGCAGGGACCATTATTTCCATAGCATGACCACTTGACTTCCCATCAAGTGGTACTTATTTTAAATAACCGCCAACAGGCACTTGAACTGTTACATTTTTGGTGAGTTATTTGCTCTCACCACAGTGCTGCCTGGCCAGCCAATAAAATTATTACATTTAAAATATCATAATCGTATTGTAAATACAAAAGGGGAAATACATTGTTGAGGTAATAATATAATAACACAACATAAAAAAAAAATTGTGCCTGACAGTTACATTAACTTTCATTGGTAGACGTGTTTGAAAAGACAACGAAAACGGACTTGTTTAGTATAAATAAAATCGTTTCCAACATATTGAGTGCGGTTTGCACAAGAGCAGCTCAAGTTCATGAGCAAGCTTTTGCCATTCCTCTGCCTGCACAAAGCTGGGATTTGCATAATATACCGCTGGCGTCTTGCCTTGTGAGCTTCCTCAGAAGCTAGGTGTGTTTATTTTGTGGAGGGCAATAGAGAAAGCAGTGTGGATTTCAAGCTGGCAGAGACTTGCTGAGATAAATAAGACCATCCTTTGCAACACTGCATGCAGATTTTTATTTATTTCTCTACGCTTATAACTGAGTGGTGTGGGGACGTTTCCATCTTTAACTCTAAATTCGGTGAACTGAAAACAAACTGGTGTGCACTGTAAAGTTATAATATATAAACAGGGTATAACGTTAAATGAAAGGCATGGTAGCATCAGCAGCTCTCATATGGGTCCCACATTTCAGATGCCTTGTCCAAAATAGCCTTTTTAACGTTACATTTTTTTTGGTTATGAAGACAAATGGATTACACCAGCCTTCGTTTGCGGTTTGAAACATCTGAACGGCAGCAGATATAAACAAAACCACCCTTTGCATCTTTGGAGGAATTTACAATGTGTGATAGAAAGTAATATATTTAAAGTCAAATTGGCACACTCCAATTGACTATTAACTCCGTATTATTTTATTCTTAAACTCTGTATCATGTCGAATTAATGTGAGCTAATACCTTCGGGAAGTACCCGGTGTTGCCCGGGTCAAAAAAATATTTCAAACCTACTCTTAAAAATCTAACAGCAGTACATACTGACTATGGTAGTACCTGCTATGATTACAGCAGTGCATACCGACTGTGGTGGTACCTGCTATCACTACAGTGGTACATGCTGACTCTATAGCAGTATTTATCGACTCTATAGCACAAAGTGCTCACCTGACAGAGTGGCGTGGTGAGGCCTAGTCCCGTACAGAGCCTCAGGCCTCATCTAGATTGTCCAGCTGGCCGGGGTGGCACCTTGGCAGGCTGGGGCTGGACTGCTACCCATGACCACCCCCCAGCCACGATCTCCCGGCTGCTCTGCAGCAATATTTACGGCCTATAGTGGTAGCATCTACCGACTATAGTAGTAATAACTGCACGCATCGGGGTGGGGGGGACATCACACAGTGAAGATTTCAGCTCAGTGTTTAGTGTATTTTTATAGCATTTTTAACACGAAAGAAAAAGCCCCCCTCACTCCCAACGTGCTACTTGGCATGGGCCGTCCCCCCCACCAAAGGCGCGTGAGTTGGTATGGTCGTGCACGCGTCATAAATAAAGAGATAGCGCACGAAATCGCTAATTAAACTAATTTAAACTTGACGGATGTGAAAAAGTAATAGCGCGTGCTCACGGCGCGGCTTACGGCGTGGTACCTGGCTATTTTTATTGTACGTTAACCCCACCGTTGGAGAGCCAAATTCTTCGCAAGCGCGCGAACACACAAACCCACAGACAAATTTTGTATAGAAGATGGTATTGGCACATTATTTTTTATTGAGCTGTGAATACATAAAAAGGCATGTTTATGTCTGCAGCACGGGTAGGAAACAAGTAGAATATCTGGCTAGAATCAAGATAAATGTGAGACATTAATTATTTTTTGCTGTGTTATGTTGATATGTTTGATTTGATAAATATGTAAATGTTCTTGATCTAATCACATCATTGGTTAAATATACATCCTGTCATATAAACATGATCATAGAATGTCCCTGTCTTGTCAGATAAAAAAAAGAGTGATGTCTTTATTACCAACAACAGGGCAAATTGCCAAGGTGATGTATTTCAGCTGTTTTGTCGGGAGGAGAGTTTTGCCTGTACTGTATGCATATAATTATCAAGGATCATACCTGAGTGCATTTTGACTTTAAATATCATTTTAGCACTGAAATCTGTAGCCAGTAAACTCGTTCTCACCCTCTAACCATAGAAATTCTTGGAAAGTACCTATTAATGTAATTCACGAGTCGGCTTATATTAATGGTTAATAAAATATCCAAACATGATTACATTTTCAAGCAATCTCAATACACTGGAGTGTCATAGTACATTTGGCAAGAGCCCGCTGTAATGAAAGCTCATGAGGTTTGCTTATACAACTGCATTTTGTCCTTTACATAGAGAATGAAATACTTCAATCTTGGAGTAATACTTCAATCGCTTCCATCAAAGAGGGAGGCAAAAGTGAATTGAAATGTTCGTACATCAAGAAGCTAATTGGGAATTACAACGAGAGACAGAAGATCATATGAACCAGAGAACAAGTACAAATTATAGACATCTGGTTGACTTATAAAAGTATGTGGCCTTGGGTAGGACACATCATTAGAAGAGATGATCACTGTTGGATGAGACTAGAGATTGAATGGCAACCAAAGGAGTGAACATGTCAAGAGGATGACAGCGGATCCGTGAGGGATGGCAATGATGTGTGGTGGCCTTTTAGAATTCATGTCCTGATTGAGGATCCATTCTACCTATCTTCCTTCTTGCGATCAATAAAATGAGTACCATTTCCCCGCCACAAGAATACAGAATTTTCTAAACCGACTCTGGACCCCCAACGAAGGTGATTGCTGCCGAATTATATTTTGAGCATGGGAAGATATTGGCTTTTAGTCGTAACTCGTAGTCAAGTTCGAAGCAGGCATGCCAGTACTGAGTAAGGCTCAGGATGATGCAGTTCAGTGGTATACCAACCTCAAGTTGAACATCTAATTGTTGCTCTATTTCAGGCCCACTAAGAAAGACGATGAATGTTCCACCCTTAATTGTTTTTTTTTTCCCTCCTTTGCTTGCTCCGTCTGTCCCAATCATTTCCGTTCCCTCCTGTGTCGTTCTGAACTCTGAGAAGTTAGTTGCATCATGGGCGTATTATAAATGTCCATCGTTGTTAACTTACGTCCCTTTGCTCATTGCAATATTTGTTTTGTTTACATTTTATTCGTTGAAACAGATTCTAGACCGTAAGAATGGCGAGATTGAGGAGGTCAAGTCCCTCAACCGGAGGAAGCAGAAGGAGGCAGACGATACCATCAAGAAGCTGGAAAAGAAAGGTATTTGAGTTACACTTATAATATACATGCAGTACCATTCTCTTCAAATAGCCTCGTGATTAGCCTAGACCAGGGGTCGGCAACCAAAATAACAAGAAGAGGCATTTTTTTCAAATTTCGTAAAAAAAAAAACAATATTTCAAGAACCACAATGCATGTGAATATGAGATCGTGGTCCGTAATAAATTACGTCATCGAACAGTCCTTAAAGAGCCGCTTACGGCTCTGGAGATACAGGTTGCCGACCCCTGGCCTAGCCGATACGAGTTCAGTGGGTAACAATGGTTAGAGATCTTGTGGGATGATTACCAAACACGCAAGGCATAATGCACATCTATGAATGCTTACTCCATTGCAGTTAAACTTATCATTGATGTGTTAGAAAGTTTGCAGTAAGAACACATCAGGATGTTGTCATAATTGCATCACCCCTCGTGGTATATTTACAAGAGCCAGTAGGAGTAAGCGCTGTCTTTTCGATGAAAGAGCCGAAGCGTCAATGGTACTGTCTCAGAGACTGCAGAAAACAACAGGTTTTTTTTCGCGTGTAAGATGCAGGTTAAAATAGTCTTCATTTGGTCCTCATGAAGAGGCCATAAAGAGTTGCAATTTAATTATAAAATAATTTTTTTAACTTGCAACATGTTACACACGTATTAAAGCTTTCGTGACTGCAAGGATTCATCTTCTTTGGTTCTTTCGGTAAAGTCACGTAGAATGAGAATAAAATAATAAATTGATAAAATAAAATAACACAATATTCTCACGACGTTTCGGCCACAACACAAGCGGCCTTCATCATCCTGTCCTCCAGACAGGACAGATGCTGGTCCTGTCCTCCAGACAGTCTCGTCCCCTTCACCTGATGAAGGCCGCTTGTGTTGTGGCCGAAACGTCGTGAGAATATTATTGTGTTATTTTATTTTATCAATTTATTATTTTATTCTCATTCTACGTGACTTTACCGAAAGAACCAAAGAAGATGTTACACACGCTATTGGTTTTTAAATGAATGTACTGCGTTGAATATGCATTCATTTAAATCCTTGCGGGACCAAAGACCTGCACTTTTTCTCTCCCTAAACACATGAATGTATTTATTAATGTTGTTTGTTGTGTGAGCACGTGCATGTGTGCATATTTCCTCCAGTGGGAAATGGTTGCACAGTGGTTAGCATGCTGCGAACCCGGCGACCTGAGTTCGATTGCCGCTCACGGCCACCGACATCGGTGACAAATATCTGAACCGGTTCCGGGCCTCCCTTCGCTCGACTCAGCTTGAAATGAGTGCCCGATGTGGTGTATAAACATCGCCGCTGGAGAGGCAAAGATGACTTGGTTGTGGTGGTGGTCGCCCACTCCCTCGTGTGCCATGTCGGCCTTAAAAAGCTACATGAGGGGGATAACTTTCTTGTGTTTGATTCCTCGCTATCATTGAGGGATTACCACTGGTGGGATGGCCAGACCGTCGCATTTTTCTGTAAATGTGTCCGTGTGTGTGTTAATGGGGAGCTGTGGCGCAGTGGTTAACACACTGCGATACTAACTCTATGACTTGAGTTTGATTCTTGGCCGTTGCTAACATCCATGGAGAATGGTATCTGAGTCTATCCTGGGCATCCCCTTAACTGAGTACTCGGAACATCAGCATTGCAGAGACAAAGGCAGCCGGGCATGGTGCTGGTCACACCACCTCTTCATCTACTGTGTCGGCCTTCATTGGTGTTTTCAAACAGCACTTCCCCCAACAGTATGTTGAAGGCTATTCAGGGCATCTTTGCCTTTGCTCCCTCCAGTGCAGGCCCTCATGTGGGAGGCCCAGGTTCTACAGGAGAGCAAAGACAGGGAGATGGTTGACCTGGCGAGAACTTCTGAGCACAACATTGAAGACCTCAGGTCCCAGTATGAGAGCAAGGTTTGTTTACAATGAACAGGGCATGCACATTATTACGTTACGTGGGAAAAGATGAATATTTTTAACATCTTCACCCACACTTAGAGAATTCTGCTTAAATTTTTTTTTTATCGGATAGACATTTATAGAACTGCGTTAATATGATTTAAAGCTTTCGTGACTGCAGGGATTCATATTCTTGGTTCTTTCGGTAAAGTCACGTAGAAGGGAAACAATGAAATAATAAAAATATAAAACAATAAAATTATCACGACGTTTCGACTGCAACACAAGCAATCATCATCAGGTGTGAAAACCACAGCTGCCTGGGTAAATTGGTCAGCACACATTGGACTTCCAAACCAGAGGTCACCTGTTTGTTAAGATAAAAAAAAACTAAAGTTTTTATATTTATTTTACCAGATAAGGCCCACTGGATTCTATTTTCAGAAGCAACCTGCCCACAAATGATAGCTCAACGAAGTGGCTTATGTGGAAAATTATTGCAGCCAAATAAATACTCTAAACGCATGTTTCTAAATGTAGAGGGACAAACCGGAGGACCTGGTGAAAACTTCATGCCACCAGGGGAGAAAGTGCAAACTCAAAATATACAGGTGTCACGGTCGGGATCGAACCTATGACCTGCATACTTGACGAGGTATTGAACATCTCGCCACTGCACAGCAGTTGAAACAATAGGAACGTTTCTTAAATCTTACCACCTCCGTCCACGCAGGAGTATAAATGGACACGTCCCAGTTACTCAATCGGTAGGTCGCGTGTGGTGAGGTGACTTGCATACTCCCACGTCTTTCTAGACATCTGGCCAGAGTAGACAAGGAGGCCAAATTCTTTCCAGAGTTGTTCTATTGGAGACGCTCCAGCCAGCATGAGCAAGCAATTCCAGGGCTGCTCTTTTACCTTTTGTGTTAATGTTTCACCCATTTTTTTTACATGCTTTTGTTGTATAAAAAAAATAAAACGTGCCTACATTAGCGTAGTTTTACTGTGGTCCTTTCTAAGTGATTTCTAGGATTTTTTTTCCTGCATGTAAAAATATAGACTTTTATTGACAAAAAATTTTGAAGTCCATATTTATTTAACTACATAAAGAGTGCTTTGACGTTAGAAGTTACTAATGGACGTATATAAAAATATAGTCATGCATTCAAGCCTGTAGTTATTTTAAATTAATAGCCAAGTTTCAAAACAGTTTGTCTGCCTTGTATAATGGACATGTGCTTTGATGTGCTAGATCACATCAACGCTGAATTTGATGTAAAGTGGGCATTAAGTTGACATCATTCTCACGAGTATGCCACATGCTGTGCTACAATTACAGTCCAAATTTGCAAATTACCCGCATCGACTAATTTGGAAAAAAATCTCTTTGCCTTTGACTACTTGCTATCACTCTTAACAAGATGTAAACGCCTCTGTGGCTCTATTCATTATTAAGGACATTGGGAAAAAAAAACCCCCACTCTAGTTCATTACCAATCTGTCCAAGCAGTGTTTTGGTTGGAACACACGGCTCGCAGTCGGAAGGTTACTAGTTCACATCTCTGTCGGGGGGTTGGCTCAGGCCATCAGTCTTCTCAGGTCAGTAAAATATAGCAGTGCTGTTTTTGTGGGAAGTCACACATTGGTGGTCCCTGCTGTTGATAAACTTGGCCCCGCCATGGGTTTGTGGAATTTACGTTGCTTGCTCAGGGCCACCAACAGAGGACGATGGCTTTCCTGCCAATGCCCGCTTGACCAGGGAGACATCGTTTTTAAACCAGATTTTCACATCATATTTTGTTATTCTTTTAAAAAGTTATTTCGGAAAAATCGAGAGGATAGGTAGAAAATGATTTTCCAACAAAAACTGTCCTTGCAACACGGCGTGGAAATTTTGATCTGCTTTATATTGTGGCATGTCAATGTATTCAGGACACAGTGAATGCATTTTAATGAAATAAGCTGCATTTGTCGATGTTAATCTGATTAAAGACTTATAATTTAGGATGCTGTTGTAAAAGCAATGCAAAAATAAGAGTACATGATGCCACTATAGGATGAAGAGAAACAATTTCATTTTGGAAAAAGACAAATTACTCATCTTATTTGAGTGAAAGCAGGAAAAGTTTGATTTTAATAAATTTATTATTTATTTCCTACTTCTTAATGTAAACACTGTAAACATTGCTTGCATTGGGAATTGAGTGACAATGTACCCAAGGAACATAACAATGTCCCTAAAGAATAAGGTTTTGTCGATCAGAATTATGCTCATTGATAAAAGAAATGCAAACAAATAAAAAAATTAGCACAGAGACATGAGAAAAAATGCACGCTTAGAATTGCATTGATCGACAGGAAGAGGAAAGCATGAATTAGAGAACACAAGTTAGAGGCATCACATTGGCTTAAGCAGGATATATCACAAGAAGGGATGATGGTCAGTGGTTAAGACTAACAAGAGAGTGGCATTCAAAGAAGGAAAGCATTCCAAAGAGAAGTGGAGCGAAGAAACAACTTGCGCATGGGTACTCATTGGATTGCTACATCACAGTACCCTGAGGCTTTGGGGCGGCCTTCATCCAACATGGGATTGATCGCGGCCGATTGATGATGACGATGAACAATGTACCCACAGCTTACGGAGGCCACGTCGGATTTCGAAGTGGAGAAGCTGCAGCTTCAGAAGCGCCACACGGATAACATCCAGGCTCTGTTGGACGACACCAACACACGTCTCGCGGCCATGGAGGACGAGTATTCGTCACAGGCGCGCGCTACGGTGGGAACATGCGGCCCCTCCAGCGCACAGCTCGGCCTCCCCCAAGGGAGGCAATGCGTTGACCCTCACTGCTGACCCTCACGCTTGCTAACGCTACCCTTCCGCCTGGCTTCCCTCCCCTGGCCTCCCACCCCAACCCCGGCGCACCCTAACCTCTATCGGTAACCAAGGCCATATGTCTGAGCGTAACATTACGTAAACCCCTTACCTGTATGATAGTCTTGATTTAAAGCTTTTGTGACTGCAGGGATTCATATTCTTGGTTCTTTCGGTAAAGTCACGTAGAAGGGAAATAATGAAATAATAAAAATATAAAACAATAAAATTATCACGACGTTTCGACTGCAACACAAGCAATCATCATCAGGTGTGAAAACCACAGCAAGAAAATTTGAAAAAGTGGCGTTTTTTTTAACGTTAGCACCACGGAGAGCGATTTGGCAGTTATTCAGATGAACGAGTCCATCTATGTTCGGAAAAGAGGAGGGGGGAGACGAAAATAATGGATGCGGTCTGAAAGCCACCGTAAGCGTGAACAATCAATTAAGACCCGAAATGGTTTTATCAAATCCTGCCAATGATTGCTAAGCCAGAATCCATTTTCTCGGTTGAAATTGTCTCTGTGTTTGTATATGTGGATAGCCTCATGAACAAATCTCTCATGGCCAGATGGCTTGCAAAGAACCTCTGTCTTGGAGAAGTCAATGTCATGTGAGCCTACTGAATTATAACAGTGATCTGCCACGGCCGAGGTGTTGGCCCTACCTGTTTTAGGTCTGCTTTGTGTTCACGAATGCGGTCCGGGACATGTCGTTTGGTTTCTCCAATGTAACTACTACCACAGAGGCAACTTAGTTTGTAGACGCCAGGGTACTGTATGTCCGGAATCACATCTTTTACAGACGGAACCAGATCACGGATTTTATGTAATGTGTTGAATCGGACCTGGATCTTGTGTTTGTTCAAGATTTTGGAGATCTTTTTTGTGATCCCCACAATGTAGGGTAAAGTGATGGTTTTGAAAGGCTCCTCAAGAGGGTCCTTCTTCATGGTTGGAGTGATAGCTTTGCGGATTGTGTAGTCGGAGTAACCATTAGCCTTAAAAGCTTGGTGTACGTGCTTGAGTTCACTGGCTATGTGTTCCTGGTCGGATATGCATTGGGCTCTATGGTGCAGAGTCTTGATGAGGGAATTCTTCTGGGATGGATGGTGGTGGGAATCCAGTTTCAGGTAAGCATCCGTATGGGTAGCTTTCCTGTAGACAGAGTGGCTCATTGAACCATCAGGTCTTTTTTTTATTAGGACATTCAAAAAGGTAGCTTGCCATCTTTTTCGACTTCCATGGTAAATCTGATGGCTGGGTGTATGGAATTGATGTGGTCGAAGAATTGGTCTAGAGCAGGCTGGTCATGTGGCCAGATGACAAAAGTGTCATCCACGTACCTCTTCCATAAGGTTGGGCGCAGAGTGGCAGTCTGGATGGCGTCAGTTTCAAATTTCTACATGAAAATGTTGGCTACAACCGGAGATAGGGGGGAGCCAATTGGGGTGCCCTCAGTTTGTAGAAAGTTCCATTCCAAACTGGCTCATTTTCTGTCTGAAATCCTGCGGCCTTTCACTGCAAAAACCACCTCTGCGGTACATAATTCTACTCACCTGGTATCGACAATCACGGGTATTTCCCTGTCCCCAGACGACCTGCTTGTCAGTTTTGATGTAGTTTCCTTATTCAGTGTGCTGACTGGCACTCAATAATATATATTTTAAATTTACTGCAAAAATATGACGAAACATTACCAAATAAGTTCATTCTTGTAGAATTTAGTTAAATTTGTTTTATTTACATGTGTTTGTGTATATATGTGAAAGAGTTCCATACGAAATGTAAGTGTATATTGTGTGTGCTTTCATAAATATAAAAATAAATAGCCCATGCATATGAAGAGTATTACTGCCATATATTCAGATATCGTTAGGTTGTTTATTTTGCTCTCAATTTTGATGGGCACTCGGAGAGTAATTTTTCTGGGAAGCCCTATGTATCGCGGCTTTCGTAAATCTTCTATCAAAAACTTCGTACAAGCAGCAGTTGTTGGAAGCGCTCGGCCTCGGCGCTTATGCCGAACAGTTCCAATTTTTTTTTTGCTGTCGTCCCGGCTTAACTTCTGCCAGACGCCCTCGCATTATCTGTGGCGTGTCAGCCGCCTCTCTTACCGAACAGATTAAAAAAATCCTGACCTCCGAACGTGCCTTGGCTTGCTCGCGCAGGGTGGGATCGTTTTGGCTCATCCTAACCCACTGCCTTCAAAGTGACTTGCGCTCATGCGCTCTGAAAAATGCGTCGGGCACGGCAGGGAACACAAGAGTCAGCTGTGTTCCCGAGAAGGAATTGCATTGCAGTGCGTATTTTTAATTATTTTATAAGGTCAGGCATAAATCAGGCAGCAACAGGGGGGGAAGGAGGTGCGGTTAGTTTGGGGGGGGGGGGGCAAATATAGGACAACGAGGCACTCTCACTTGCCCACCAACTACTGGGCCCACCCTCCCGCCCCCCCCCACTACTGCTCAAAGGCACAGGTAATGGATTACTCTCAACACAACATGACATTGTTCACATCTGGATACAATTCTTCAAAAGCAGTTGTTTAAGTCAGCTTATGGTCTGAAGGCTTGATGCGCGTGCCTTTTAAAATCATAATTTGGATTACTCTCAACACAACATGACATTGTTCACATCTGGATACAATTCTTCAAAAGCAGTTGTTTAAGTCAGCTTATGGTCTGAAGGCTTGATGCGCGTGCCTTTTAAAATCATAATTTGTATCGTGGCTTTTTGCAATACAGATTTTTATTTTACACAATTACAGACAACGCAAACATTTTTGCAACATTTCAACATTTTCATTTATTTGGTATAGCCCTGTGAGCCATTCGGCTCTTGAATCGGGTGCAACCGCAACAAACAAAAAAACAAAAACATGAACAAGAAAACATCTTAAAGTGATTAACGCAAACCCAATCAACACCATTGTCAGGGGGACCCTTTGATTTTGTTTGGATGATTACCCCCTTTTTTGAGTTTCGTTCAAAGATTTAGCACTGTCACTTTGTAAAATGCATTTCCAAGGTTACAACGTGTATGGACATGTCAACGTTTAACTTGCCATGAACGATGTGTGCTTTATTTTTTTGTTGCAAGAATCATGTTATATAATTAAAAAAAATACAAGGGGATGCAGACATTGCTTCGGGCATTCATATATTTCGTCACATATATACAAGCGTAGAGTTAAAACATCGTGAGTAGTGGTTGTGAGAATTGCTGAAGTTTGTCAATACATTATTTAAGCAAGCATATTTATAAACACTCATCTCTTATAACCTCGTTTTTCATGAGCAATTGCATTCATATTTTCTGTTCTTTTTGTGGCCAAACAACATAATTCATGTAGACCATGAAGGAAAGTTTGATCTTTGGATATCTGTAGCAAATTATATTGATGTTTAATCAGCCTTAGCATGTTTTTGGTGCGCATTCGGATTTTCGTTTGCAAAACAGATTACATTTCGAGGAAGTGAAACCACACATGTACATTTGTATTGACTTCATATGGAAAAGATTACAGGCCTGGTGATTGAACATTGCACGAGAACAAGCCCATTTTAAGATGGAAGGGCGCGTCTCAGCACGAGCCCGTATTCTCCGAGAGCAGAGCGGTGTAAGAGGGGTTCAAACTCCTTTCCCTCCTGCCCACTTCGTTTTATTCCTTCCTGCTACAACAAAAACAAAGATCCCCGTTATAGCCAAAGTTCCGCACGAAGGGGGTGGGTGGCCAGCAGCCACGATCCGGACGTTACAACACACGTCTTAACACATGTGCTCCATCAATTCCTAAAACGCTGCGTGTTTTTACCAGGGACAATAAATGATTAAGTGACTGAAAAATTACGCAGCTAATTAACTGAAAAATATTCATAGTCATCTAAAATTAGAAAATCTGCAAATAAAATCGCAGGAAATATTGGTTTTCAAAACCGAAAAAAACATGTTGGGGATGTTTAACAAAGTAGTTTTGCATATGATACTGCATGTCTATAGTAGGAATCTCTAGTTCGGCTGTGATAGTGGCACCAGGTATTGTGTGTAAGGGATACAGGCATTCTCTTTTCTAAAGTCACCTGCGGAATGAGCATAGTGATCGCCTTTACTCATGTGAATGTAATGAAACACAATTTAATGGGAAACAATTCCCATTAAAATACGATCATAAATTATTGCTTATAGACTTATTATAGGTTTGGCTAAATATCACAATGCAAAATCCTCCTAAAAATGTTTTGGCACTCAGTGATACTTTCCTGAATTAATAAATAAATTGCATTGTTACTTTGGCAGGAGTTGGTATGACACTGTGATGCCACTGTCCTATTGTTGAAAATTATCAGGTTCTTATAAGCAATGTACATTCAAGTGCTCTATGAAGAGTAATCTGAGAGGTCCATAAAGCATATCAATTTCATGAAATTGCACATCTGTAAAGATACCATGGTATGGTCTAGATAAGAGTAGGGCATTGTATGTTGGTGGTCAGTGGTTTTGGAATATTCCAAGAATTCCTTGTTATTGCTCAAATGCTCCTTTGCCACTTAATCAATGCTTTATTATGTTAAAATGCATAGGGCCTTCTTTGCACTGAAACTGACAGATATTCATTACGATTGTATGCAAAAAATAATATAAGCAGGTTATCAAGCAAATTGTGATAAGAGCAAATAAGCCAAGATATCAGCCACTAGACACTGCCATAAACGTCTTGTAAGCTATGAATCTTACCATTTACTATAGTGGTAAAAAAGTATTTCTTTCACAGTTTGACGCATAGCATACATAACTTAAAATAAGTTGTAGAGAGGGTCCCTGGCTGTAACATCGGTAATTCACCACCAGTGTTTCAAGCAACCCTGACTGCTGATGAGACACTATGTTGAAACCAGTCCAGAGTTTTCTTGCATTTGCTGAAAAAAATATGCACTCCCAGAGGGCCATGCGGCTGACAGGTTGTGTAAGGAATACTTTTTTTATCTTTTGTGGAGGGACAGATATATGAAGGAAATATTGTCAGCATATTTATTTATTTTTTCATTGAACACAGAGTCTGGTTTACCAATAGACAACCACAAAAAGGAATGTGTTATTCGGTTAAAAAAAGAATTGCAATTACTTTTGGTGGAAAATGTACCATTCAGTGAGATTCGATTTTAGAAGCAAGTTGGAAGATTGGTGTACAGCTATTGCTATGCTTGTGAAAATAAATTCTTACATTTTATACTTGAAGTGGTTTAATTTGGCTGGTTGGTGCTGTGGTTAGCACACTTTACTCAGAATAGGAATGTTGTGTGCAATTCCATTTTGGGATACGTTTGGGGTTAACCAAGCCTATAATTCCTCTATGGTCAATACTATTTTGTACTACTTTGTGGGAAGTGAACACTGGATATTTATTAGAGTGGCTCCATAGCTTCCAAATGTTACATTTCTACCACTGGCTCTATGCCCCCAACAGAGATGAGCGTCCTCCGATTTCTCAATTTAGCAGGGAGGCACTTTGTCTAGACTATACACGCATGAATAGTTTCAACTGCTTTAAATTAATACATTTTTACTGTTTCATTACATTGCCCAGGTGGAGCAGACACGAGAGCTGGAGTCTCGTGTCCAACAACTAAGTATCGAGGCGGAGAGGAATTCATCACTCGGACAGCGGCTAGGTCAAGAGAAGGCCCAACTGGAGGCACAGTGCAGTACGCTAAGCTCAGAGCTGGAATACAGCAAGAGCAGGTAGAGGTTACATCAGCACGGTAGTCCTAACCAACACCTTTCAATAGAATGTGTCTGCTTAGTAATTGCATAATATATTATAGTGGTACGTTTTAATGTAAGGAGATTGTTTGCTTGTGTGAGGAGCATTAAACACCCTGTGACCTAATTTCCAAGACTTGGCCATTTGTGTACACCATTGTCAGCCCAATTTCAAATGTTTATATGTCCTACAGTCAAACGGAAAAAATAGTAATATTGTCCGCGTTATTATGAAATTTCACTCATAAACACTCAGATAGATCACTGCGATTAGACTAATTCATTATTTTGGCTCTTACCTTCACTTCAAACATGAATTTTATCATCATCATAAGTGATGATTATCCACTGCTGGATGAAGGCCTCCCAGATCTATCACCATCTCTCATGGTCCCGTGAAATACACGAGCCGTTTTCATTGCTCCCATCTCCGCAATGGACGCATTTTCAGGCACGTTCCTTCTTTTGGCTGCCACTCCATGTTTAGTCTCGACCACCAGCCACCATCCCTTCTAGCGGCTTATAAAGCGATGACATGTTGTGAGTTTCGCTCGCAAGCGAGAAAATAATTCTGTGCACATTTCCACATAGTTAAATAATGGTAATGAACTCCTTTCACTGCCAGCAATCATCAGGTTTTATAAAAAAAAAAACTACAGGCAATGATCCCATTCACAAGTGAACTGCATCCACTTCAGCAGAGAACCTACGCTGCTACCCTCTTGTTGCGGGCCAGATACGCAAGCTTGGAGCAGGAGAGCCAGAGGGCCCGGCTGGTACTGGAGGAGAAGTTGCAACAGTGCCGGGGGCGCCTGGAGGCGCAGCTAGAGTCGCTGAAGCAAGACAACGCTCGTGCAGCCTCCGAGGTGACAAAACACGGCATAAACCCTTCTTGAAGTAATCTGAAATTCGAGAGCATAGACACCTCCGAGGTGACTGCCTCTTATACAATAAAAAAAAACCTTGGGATTCATACAGCATACGGACGTGACAGCACTGCGAGATGCTGTGGAAAAACGGTGGGCGTAGTTATTTTATAGAGAGAGGCAGTCAGGCATGTATATATATGAACATGCCCAGCCCTTCCTCGGTCCGTTGCTGGATGAGGGCCTCCTTATGCCGTATGGGTAGTTGGTGACAGAGCGCCTCGGTTGCCAGTAGTGGAGAGTGCATGGAGGGGTGTGGAGTGAGATGTAATGAGAGGTGGGCATGGGTAATTATATGAAAAACGTAAGCGTATTCAACAAAATCATAGTTTACGTATTTTTTTCTTTCTTTCTCTAACATGCTGATCATTCAGGCACAATGGCCTATAGTGCAAAGCGGCCAGCGGCTAAGGATGCTAATGATAGCAGAGCAGATAAGAACGTGTAGATTATATTGGGCAAGGCTACAGAAACTTGGAAAAAGAGATGATGGGAGTAACAAATTGAAGTCGGTGCAAGCCAAAGAGGATGAAAACATGTTGAATTGTACAATATGGCTGTTGAACACAGTTGTTAAATATTACATTGCTGTGGTGGGGGTCAGCCTTTCCATAAGATGACCGCTGTTTGACGTGCCACAAAGCGGTATTCATTTTATCAGCCACAGCAGAATGATAGCTAGTCTGAATCAACCACAGACCAGGATTTTAACTGTGAACCTTCTTCCAATTGGAAATCAAACACCCAAAGCACCGTGTCACCCGCTCTGAGAATCATAATGCACCACACTGTTTGATTCAGCGTTCCAAGGCTGTACCGCCAAGATGCATTTTATATTTGTAAACATTTTAGTGAAGACAAAAAAAAGTTACCTGATTTTCAACACTGCCAGTCATTATTATTAATATTAACAAAAAGCTCTCCAATATACTAATTCAGACCACGTATAAGCATGCCCTTTTTGTGTGGTTAATTGAACGTTAATATGTTCAGCTGTCGACAGACTGCACATATGTGCCATTTTAGTAGCTACGCTTGAGCCTTTTATGTGATGTCGACAAACTTTTAATCCCATTTGGCGGCTTTCCTTTGTAAACACAGCATGTTTTTTATTCCATCACCTGCAACCGTGAAATTATTTTTTATTTTTTAAATATAAACCTGTTATACATGACCACTGGGCAGTCAATCTAATGAGTGTAATTGTAATATTTTTCAAGTCTTTCTCGGAATTATGATGTGCATCAAATACATGTAGTCAATGTCTAGCACATGTACACATATTTTATCATGTTGAATGGAAAGAACTCTAACACATTCACTACATGCTTTGTTTTCATGGTTAGCTCTTAAAAGCTAGGTAATAGCTAATGTGTTATTGGTTTATTGACTCATATATTGGGTCACAACATTCCTCGATGCTCAAAATGTTCATTTAATCAAATCAAAATTGGTTTGAAAGTATATTTTACAGGTATTTTGGTACCTATTTGGATGAATGTTCCACTCACAACCAGAATGAACATTTATATTTTTAAATATATGCATTTGTTAATCCACTGCTGGATGAAGAGCTCCGGAAGCTATCACCACCTCTCATGGTCTCGTGATGCACATGAGCCACGTTGCTCGCAGAGGTTGATTTGACCGTATTTTGCCACACTGGTCGTTACAGGTTGATAAAGGGAAGCGATCTAGAACCAAATTATTTGGGTCTTTCGGTAAAGTCGCGGAGATAGGTTCAAAGAAAATGACAGAAAACTACGACGTTTCGATCGCAACGCAAGCGGTCGTCAACGCAACGCAAGCGGTCGTCAACGCAAGCGGTCGTCAACGCAGCGCAAGCGGTCGTCAACGCAAGCGGTCGTCAACGCAACGCAAGCGGTCGTCAACGCAAGCGGTCGTCAACGCGAGCGGTCGTCAACGCAACGCGAGCGGTCGTCAACGCAAGCGGTCGTCAACGCAGCGCGAGCGGTCGTCAACGCAAGCGGTCGTCAACGCAGCGCGAGCGGTCGTCAACGCAAGCGGTCGTCAACGCAACGCAAGCGGTCGTCAACGCAAGCGGTCGTCAACGCAGTGCAAGCGGTCGTCAACGCAAGCGGTCGTCAACGCAACGCAAGCGGACGTCAACGCAAGCGGTCGTCAACGCAGCGCAAGCGGTCGTCAACGCAAGCGGTCGTCAACGCAGCGCAAGCGGTCGTCAACGCAAGCGGTCGTCAACGCAGCGCAAGCGGTCGTCAACGCAAGCGGTCGTCAACGCGAGCGGTCGTCAACGCAACGCGAGCGGTCGTCAACGCAAGCGGTCGTCAACGCAAGCGGTCGTCAACGCAAGCGGTCGTCAACGCAAGCGGTCGTCAACGCAAGCGGTCGTCAACGCAGCGCGAGCGGTCGTCAACGCAAGCGGTCGTCAACGCAACGCAAGCGGTCGTCAACGCAAGCGGTCGTCAACGCAGCGCAAGCGGTCGTCAACGCAACGCAAGCGGTCGTCAACGCAAGCGGTCGTCAACGCGAGCGGTCGTCAACGCAGTGCAAGCGGTCGTCAACGCAAGCGGTCGTCAACGCAAGCGGTCGTCAACGCAACGCGAGCGGTCGTCAACGCAAGCGGTCGTCAACGCGAGCGGTCGTCAACGCAACGCGAGCGGTCGTCAACGCAAGCGGTCGTCAACGCGAGCGGTCGTCAACGCAGTGCAAGCGGTCGTCAACGCAAGCGGTCGTCAACGCAAGCGGTCGTCAACGCAAGCGGTCGTCAACGCAAGCGGTCGTCAACGCGAGCGGTCGTCAACGCAAGCGGTCGTCAACGCAACGCGAGCGGTCGTCAACGCAAGCGGTCGTCAACGCGAGCGGTCGTCAACGCAAGCGGTCGTCAACGCAACGCGAGCGGTCGTCAACGCAGTGCAAGCGGTCGTCAACGCAAGCGGTCGTCAACGCAAGCGGTCGTCAACGCAACGCGAGCGGTCGTCAACGCAAGCGGTCGTCAACGCAAGCGGTCGTCAACGCGAGCGGTCGTCAACGCAACGCGAGCGGTCGTCAATGACCGCTTGCGTTGCGATCGAAACGTCGTAGTTTTCTATTATTATTCTTGGAACCTATCGACGTGACTTTACCGAAAGACCAAAAGAATATTATTAATTCCTGCAGTCACGAAAGCTTTAAGTCAAGATCTAGAACCAATTTAGATATCACTTGCCACTAATATTAGCCATGGCTGAGAATTGAACTCGGGTCACGTGGTTCAGAGTGCAGTCCACTAACCACTGCACCGCCATTCCCATTGATTTTTTTTATACTCCTTATACATCTGAACTGTATTATATTGTATATAAATAATCTGGTTGTGGTGTGGTTAGAGCACCCAGCTCTCCATTGTGAGGTTGTGAGTTGAAATTTCGGTCAGAGATCAAGTAGTCCACTTGGTCTATTATACTGGTAGGAACCTCCTGGTTCCACCAGCCCACAGTCACATAGTCACTTGAAGATGTTTTCTTGTTCTTGTTCGTGTTTTTTGTTTGTTGTGGTTGCACCCGATTCAAGAGCCGAATGGCTCACAGGGCTATACCAAAATAAACTGAAACAGGGGATTATTGTGTCCGTCCGTCCGTCGTGCATCCAAAAATGGGACTGGTGGGGCTGGGTGGAGAGGGGAGGGTGGGGCTGGGTGGGGAGGGAGGGGCTGGGTGGGGAGGGGAGGGTGGGACTGGGTGGGGAGGGTGGGGATGGGCTGGGTGGGGAGGGTGGGGAGGGGCTGGGTGGGGCTGGGTGGGAGGGGTGGGGCTGGGTGGGGAGGGGCTGGTCACCCCGTGGTGCCCTTATAAAACTGAACATTTAACCTACTCACGCCGGCTTGTGCCCGCCCTCACAGTCGGGCATATTTGCGGAATACACCACGTGGTGCCGTTGACCCTGGCCATTGACCGAGCAACCAAACGTTCCTACCAGCTCCCTCCACACGAATGTGTTTCCTCAAGTGTTTATACAATACATACCAGTTTTATGGGAATTCACCAGAGGTGATCTCCAATGGGAATGTAGAATTTTCACGGTTGGTTTAGGACCGGCGACAGGGATGAGAGCCCTAATGCTCTTTTGAGGAGGCATAGACTGTGACTTGGATGTTGTTGCAGATCCTAGGTGAACTATTGTTTTGTGTGAATGCGGGACCATTCGTAGGCAACCGCTGTCATTGAAGGCCTCGAGAAGGAAGTGTCGGAGCACAAGGGATCGCTCAGGGAAACCGAGCTGCAGAAACATAGACAGCTCAGGGTAAGAGCTACTCACATGACCAAGGTCACTTGTAACATGAGCACACATTGCCAAACGTGAACTTATAAGCGCTTTCAGCGTGTCTCGTCGTGTTTTACTTTTACACATCCATCACAAAATCGACTCAATCCTGTGTTTGTTTTCTTGGTGCTCCCAACTCTTCCAAACCCTCTGCTTCGTTTTGGAAGAGTGTCCTGCTTGCCTGTCAAAAATAAAAGAGGCCCCCAGGCACGCGTTTTGTCATTTGGTGCGGTGTCACCCCTGCCTGCTTGTTCACGAACTTTGATGAGCGATTGGCGACCGGTGTCGTCCAGCCGTTCAGCCGTATTGGTCTGTCGTAGACGACATGGGCCATAGGAGGGGTGCCAACTTGTGACGGCCGCTATTGACAGCTGCAGAAGTAGCGCGAATCCCTAAATGCGGCCGGCAATGACGGACACCGAGGAATGCGTCGCGAAAACCTCCAGGAGAAAAGCGCCGCGTAGTATGCGAGGCATTCGGGCTGCAATCTACAACGCCGTGTTCGATGAAATGAATGCATTTATTTATTTCCGTTTAGCACAGAAGAGGCTCGGTGTGTAAGCATGTCCCAGTAGCGTGCTAATATTAAGGGCACCCTGCTGACATGTATAAGCCACCTCCAGCATCTAACATGCGTTTTGAAACCCATCCGGGCAGCCGCTGATAGAAACCCACAGAACGGTCGACATTCTTTGGGGTAAAACTCCGTGGATATTTTTTTTTTAAACGCAGCAATCATGGCACACATTTTTTAAAATCTCAGTTTGCAAATTACTTCTTCAACTGTAAGTCAGTGGCACCTAAAAAACTAAAATTAACAAATATATTTAAGAGGTATTGGTTCTGTGGATGTTTTTTAGTCAATGCCGTTGACGTTAGTCTGCATAACGTAGAACACACAGTAGGTGACAGCATTAGTCTCTGGAGATTGCAATGTGTAGGTAGTCTTTGTCACTGGCATGCATAAAACCACTTGTGTTCAGATTTAATTCTTAAACTGTTTCAAGTTTATGATATTTATGAGATAGTTTGCCATTTGAGGAATGAGACCACGTTTGAGAAATTATGCTCTTGTACTCTCTTTTCAGACATTTCTATCAAGGGGTTTTCTCTGTCTCGTGCTTTTAATGCAAATGCAATGTCCAGCAACAACTACCTCTTGCACATAATATTGTAGACTTAAATAGAACCTGATAGTGTTGTGGCTAGCGCACTTGTCTCGCAATCAAAGGTTGTTGAGTTAAAATCCTAGCTTGAGGTTGACTCACCCAATCTCTCTCTAGGGTCAATTATATGAGAACCCGAAATATTGAATTTATTTTAACACACTGCCGTAGCAAAGTGGAGAATTTACCATTTGCTTAGTGCTGTAAACAAGATGAGTGCCTACGCCATCCTCGTGTGAGCAGGAAATTACTTTGATTTTGTATAATTTTAATACATTGATGGTCGGGCTTGAAAGGTAGTGCAGTGGTTCAAGAATTATGCTACACACCCGGTGACCTGAGTTCTGTTTATAGCTACTGCTAACATCAAGTATTGAGTGATATCAAAACTAGCCTTGGCCCCTGTCCTTCAGCAATTCACAGCGACTCTGTGTGGTGAAATATGGCCAACAACCCTAATGATCGACATGGCATAGGGAAGCCTTCATCCAGTCGTGGATTGTCAGAAACTTTTTACTTTTGACCATACACTGGTTGATAATGTACAGACTAGCTTTAAAGACACCTCCCCCTATTCATTGTCAAACAAATAGAAAACATTTTCCCCTATCGCACTAACTGATTAACTCAATTCAGTGTGCAGTGCTAGTTTTGGCTCTCCCTTGGTCATAGTCTCGTCAAACATGATTCCTGAGACAAATAAGTTTTCAGCTGTCTGCCCTGGAGAGCTTTAAAAGAAACAAAATATACAAGGGCAAGAAAAAATGAGTTGGTGAGACTTCGTGCGGTCCAACGGTGTCATTTTACAAATCAAGCCTACTGAGGGCCATTAGCATCGTTGTGTCATGGGGTTCATTGAAGGCTCGCTGTCTCCTCTGTGCGCGCATCAGCAATCCCTGTTGTGTCTGTCCTAATCATTGTGGCAGTGCGGTGCTATTTTAGACACTCACCCCAGAGTGACAGAATTCAGCTGCATGGACCGCATTGCCTTGCCTCAGGTCACCGAATAGCATCCGTCTTGCCTGCCTCGAAAAAACAGGCGTCGCTGTGTGGTTTTTTATAAAAAAAAAATGATGCATCTTACATACATTGTTCTGACAGTTGTGTTGTGAAAAAAATTTCTTGGCATAATTTCACATTTTGCTGATTTTAACCATGTAAAATGGTCTAATTTTGTAGCTATTGTGCTTGTGGTTTATTGGGATTTCAGGTGCAATATCCAGTTTGGTCAAATACTCGATATGATTTGATTATCAGGCTATTCATATGAAAAGCAATAATATACATTTACCTAAAGTCGGTATAAAACTGGCACCGCCTGTGAAAAGAGTTACTGTTAATTATGTAAACAAAAAATGACTCTTGAGAACAATGGAGATGTATATGTAAAAACAACACGTAACATGATAGAACGGTGACTAAATCCTGTGCCGTTCTGACAATCGCTTCATTTTTATATGAAGCATTTTTATTGATTAACATCACATACTAGGTTACACTTTTGGGGATCAATTTGTGTCAATGTAGAGAGTAAATGTATTGCCTGTCGTGCCTACTTTGTCTTTTATGTGTTTTGTTTTGTCCAAGGAGCAAGAAAATCAATTCAAACAACAAATTATTGAGTTGGAACAGCTCAGTGATAAAAAGGTGCGTTCCCAACAATTTATCCAAGTAGATAGAAATCTTTCTTATTTTTGCGTCTTACTTTTCTGCCTTACATTTCCAGTATCTCCAGTACCTTCCCCAATTAATGTATGCATGCTTATCTCTAAATAATAAAACCCTTTTCAGAGATTTTAAACGAGAAAAAAATGTTTTCCATTCAACATTTTCTCAATTGATTCAAATTTACAAATGGAGTGGCGGCACAGTGATTAGACCACATCACCACCATCACATTTAGAACCATAAACATTGACCTTGTAGTCGGGAAACTTACCACTATGACAACCTTTATCAACCGTTACTAATGCAACCACCACCACCACCACGTAATAATCTCCATTATTAGCATAGGCGGTGGTGGGCTTGCAAAGGTCACTCTGGGATCATGTGCATGAGACAGACAGCCTGGCAACCAGAGATCTTGGCCGTGGCCATCATCGAGTAATATCTGAACCAATCCTTGAATCCTTCCCCCTACACCGAACGGCACTGACCAGCTTGGTGCAGTATGGCCAAACAACTCCCACGACTGACATGGAATGTCTGTGCTTCCTGGGGTACACCTTTAGGCAACAGCCGGCCGTATTCTGGATAGAGATTAAAATAAACGAATCTGATGAAGCACCTTTATATCGATTCAGCAAGGTCTACTTTAAAAGTACATTTCTTGGAAACTTTTGACATACCTTACGGCTTCAAAAAAAGAGGCCCCAATCTGCATTCACCCATCGATTTGAAAAGGCGGTTTGTGTAAGAGAAGCTCGCGGTAATTGGGAGTAGCGTGTGTGTCTGCGGGCTGAGAGATGCAGATTGAATCTACTGGTTTTTTTCTCCCAGATACGATCCGTGCAAACTGAGTTGGAAGAAACCAAGGCTGAAGCGCAGAGAAAAATACGGCAGATGGAAGATGGAATCAGGTGCCGCCCCCCCCCCCCAGCCAATTCCTGATATTATTGCTAGCTTGCTTACATGCTCTTTATTTATTTATACGTTTATCAATTTATTTGTTGATTTTTTTAGGTGTATGTTCACTTGCACATCTTTATATATTTGAAGAGGTTGAACGCGACCCCCTCTGCGTGTTCATTAACTTTTAGCAGAAAAATATACATTAGGCTTACGTTTCCACACTGGCACTTCTTAAAGGCATCGAAATATGACAAACTCTGAACCTGATACACACTCTGAACCTTATATGGGGTACGATGTTCAATACAGTACTTACATATCTTAAAGTCATGGTGTAATTGCAACAGCTGATCTCAAAGTAAATTAATTTCGTGTTGAAAATAGTTACGGATCAGTTAGAATGTGAATTTTTTAATGTAAAATGTCATAACAGTGACCGTGTTGCAATGCAAATATCCATTTGGAATATTTGGTATACTTACTATGAATGTAAATCAACGAAGCTTTCGGCAGTAAGTCAATCTATCAGCCATATAATGGCCCTGGGTGAGGTAATTATATCTGCTGTTGTGTTGCTTAGCACTTGGAAAATTTCACCGTGGTATGCCCAGAGGCAAATATTTGGGGGAATTGATGTGCTATGCCAATTAGATGTTAATCTGTGAGCTATTGTACTGTGAGACATTTAATAAAGAGGGGGGAGCAGTTGCATAGTGGTTAGCATCCTGCACTGTGAACCCTTCAACCTAAGTTTGGTTCTCAGCCGTGGCTAACATCAGCTTCGAGTGATATCCACTTAACCGATCCTTTGACTCATCCTTCATCGATCCACACTGACCATTCGTGATGGACTGGACTCATAAGGGCACGTGCTAATTAATGTGCAGACTCACTGGCATGCAGCAGTATGGTCAAGCACCACTCTGTGTATGGACATGTAGTGGGGAGGCCTTTAGCAGTGGATTGACAGAGGGTTGTTAACTATTAATATTATGATATAGGCTGGAGATTTTAATTTTTTTGAGCAGTCCTCTTTTTCCCAACATAAATCTTGCACATTCACGTGGTTTTGTCAATGCATCTTGTTATGAGCTGAGTGTTGATTACATTTAAAATTATATTTGTGCCTTTTAAAAACCTTTCCACGCCTTCAATTTTGGCATCGCTCTGTGTAGCCACTGCACTTTAATTGCATAAAAAAACTTTTAAATTGAAGGCTCATGTATGAAAAAGATTTAAGAAATTAATATGAAAACTAAGTTGAAATTAAGAGTGATTTATTTTATATCAATTTAGATGCATCGGATCCATGTCTGTTTAATTGTGGTGTTTATTACCTCGAGGTAACTTGGCGGATTACTTATTAAAAGTGACTTCCCTTATTTGGATGGAAACCTAGGGCAGTGTTTGTGAATGCACAGTGGATTACTCTTGTGAACGATTTTACAGGGCCTTTAGCCTCCGCTGAGTAACAAATTCTGCATGTGTGCGCTGTGGTTAGAGTGCTAGACTCGCCATCAGAAATTTCTGAATCAAGTCAGCGGTCCTGGAGTTGATAAATTCATGATACTTTGTGGAAAGGTCAAAAGGTATTGTCCTGTTTAGTAACTAGGAATGTAGAATTTCCACCACTGGCTGCAGGGTTGCCCATGGTATTAAATGATCCCTTAATGTTCTTTGAATAAAGAGACTGTTTTACTTGACTTTGAAATGCACCATCAACTATAATCCAGCCTTCCCAAACCTGTCACCATCTTTCATGGTTTTGCAATAAAACCATTTATTTTATCGGCCATAAATACAGAAGTGAGGGTAGTTGGTGGTTTCATAAATTATTAAGATGCCGGCATTTGGCCGCAGAGATGGATGCTTGGAATTTCATGACAAGACAGGATGAGCAATGGAGAATTCTAAAATATAACATGGCAGATACGTTTCGTAGATATGATGAGGCAAAAATGGTCATGCTGTGTGGGTTGTGTGTAGGACAGGGGAGGGTCGATTGCCTACACAGACATTAGAATGGTCAGCATATATCCAGTGACCATGGGGGAAGACTTAGGACCAGATGGTGGGAGACTGTTCCGGCAGATCTTGGAAGTCACGTGTCTCCTGTACAGCAGCTGCGCATTCTGGCAAAGCCCAGAAAGTGTTGGCATGGCACGGTGGCATTAATGGCTTTGGCCATGATTACATTTTGATTTTGATAGAACAACAACAATATCAATCAACAGTTGGAATCTTCCCACTGAATTGTCACATTGTGCCAGCTCATTTGTAAGCACAATAACCACCAGGCTTATGCAGCTGCCCATAAGGACATTGTAAACCTTTTACAGGTCATAACTGTTGCTGTGGATGCTGTGCTACTTTTGTGGGAGACAGAGAGAAGGAGGAACGCCACACCAGGGCCTTAGAGGCGGAGAGGGCTCATGCCCAGCGAGCAGAGGCTGCCCTGGATGACTTCAAAAAGCAGGTGGAGCTCAACGCAGAGAAGATATATGGCGAGATGCGACATCAGGTGGACACACCCTCACGCTGCTACCTCACAGAGCTTTTGACATCCCCATATTTTGTCACCCAAAATTTGTATTTAGACTGCAGGGGTAATCTGATGAGCTACGAAGCTCTTTTTCACAGATGTCCAGTAGGTGGAGGGGGGGTCAGAAAGTTACAGAAACATTCCTTGAAAGCTACTGTTGAGATGTATTTTTTTACTGTTTATTGTTTATTTGTTACATAGTCAATGATGATGTATGATAAACAGTCTTGGGTCTCCAAGACCAGTCCTAAGCCTCGAGACCGGCTGGCGGAACTTTTTTTAGATCGTGACATTAATGTCGGCTTCTGGGTTCTGGCCGTGAGTATCCTCCATCCAAGAACGTTTAGGTTATGGGTGTTTCAAATTGGTCTTGTGTACCTAAGTTTGAAAGTGTTAATGTATTAGCCCTGTCCATATGCCTGTCTGTCCATAGGAGGAGATCACAATAACATGTAAGATTAATAAATATGAACAAAATGATACGAAACTTTTTTGTGTTATTCGGGACTCACCATAGAGAAAACTGGTCAAATTTATTAAAAGGTTGCCCAAAATTTTGGGGATTTAAAACAGTGTTTAAAGGACAACCCTTGTCGGCAAGGCGATAGCCTCACATGTTCGATGCGAAAGAAGTTCAACATACATGCATACGTCATAAATTGGACTCCACTCCCGATGATGTTGTCATCATCCTGTGAGGTCATACGTCATGACCGACCTTGACGCTGACCTCCACATCATGGGCTCCCAGCCTTGGCCTCGGCCTCGGGCTCGTAAGCCACGCCCTTGAATTGAAGGCTGATCATTCATCTTGTATTACGACTACTACTAAACATATTCTAAGCTCTTTCGGTAAAGTCACGTTGAAGGGAAACAATAAAATAACATGACTTTACCGAAAGAGCTAAGAATGTGAATTACTGCAGTCACGAAAGCTTTAAATCAAAATACTACAAAACATGTACACATCACGCTAGTTCTGGGGCTATTGCGTTTACTTTCAGTGAAAGGACACTTCAGTTTTCAAATTTCATTATTATTGTACTTCCTGTTGTTTGAGTGCAATAAAATAACAGTACCTGTTATTGTCTGCATGCAGGTGATCCCCATTTATGTATGGTGACCTGTATAGGCATGCATTTAAACAATTATTTGAAGATTCACTTCTAATCCTGTTCACGTTCAATGAAATCGCCTGCATGCATATCGCAATGAACTCATCACACAGCGCAATCCATCCCGAGCACTGCAATCAACTTGCTCGCACAGTGAGAGGCTCCCCATTTCACCCAACCTGCGCTGACCAGCGTGTTGAAGTATGCTCATGACCGACACAACTTGGGGAGCCCTTCATCCAGCAGTGACATTTGCATAGAGCTGAGAGAGTCTGTTTGATTTAAACACCCTACATGTTGATAATTGTCCAAATATAGTGAATATTGTTCCATATCAGCATTCATAGATGTTTGATGAATTCTGATGTGCAGAGCCATTGCCCACAATGTTATGTTGAAGTAATTTTTTTTCTATGTTTTAATGCAGTGTAAGTAGTGAAGTTATCGATGTTTTTATTTTTGTCCATCCAAGTTGTACTTTTGTTTCCGTTTCCAATTTAAATATAATATCAAGGAGGGCAATGGACAAGTTTACAAATAACTCAATGTCAAAGACAGAGCTTTGTTAAAAATAGTGCCTGATTTAATGACAGAATCCTAATGTAAATAAAGCCATGCATTTCTCTTCACCCGACGGTTGTAAATATAGGCAGGAACAATGTTAAATTTAGGCCATTGTGAAACACTGCGCCTATATTTAACGGTTTACTCCAAAATGGCACCGTTAAATATGTATGTGCTTTATGTATTCTCCATGTGTGCATGCAGTTAACAATGTTATTTGTTGCACTATGGCCATTGTTACATAGACATTTGTAAACCAGATCACAAAAACTTACAATTATATTGTTAAGGAAGAATACTTGCGTACACATTTTCCAGGCCTCCTTTGCAAAAGAGAATATCAATCAGGCTCTCGCGTGCTTAAATAAAGAACATTTATACAGCGCATACACACATTGAAAAAAAAAACACTTTTATAAGGCCAAGGGGGTGCTATGAAAGAGTATTTCATACTTGGACTCACAATAAGAATGGTTTAACTTCAAGTAATGGTTGGGGTCACCCTGATCCATCATCCCTCCAATGTTGATAAAAATAAGTACCACTTTGTGGAATGTCAACATCGTTTGCCCAGTGGAGATACTGGTCCTTGACTTTGGACTGTGGAATTTCCCACAGTTCACGGCCGCCAATGGAGGATGAACTTTGCTCTGTTCTTGTCCAAGCAGGTTAGATTTCCTTTGATTTGACTTTACAGTTTTTTTAACGAAGATAACATTTATCTAATTCAGTTTTTTCCGCACCGTATATATGTTTTTATACAAGCCACAAGGAGATGACTTTCTTTCCCAAATCGCGCACTGTCAAAAGAAAGCTCGGTTGGAACGCTGAGACGGGGTGCAGAGCGGGTTACGCTCATCAGCTACGGGCTGTTAATTTTATTCTTTGCACAGCTTACATTTACTCGCCAGTTCATAAATGCAAGGTTATGTCTGGCAGCACAAATTATCGTTCAACCCTTTGCATTCATTGGCGTTTTTGCAACCCAGCATACCAGCGGCTTTCTTCAAAGGGCAGTACCTTTTTAATGCTGTGCCATGTGTAAAAACCGTTTAATATTTGTCCTTGTCATAAGTGCACGGTAACAGTTGACAAGGCCACAGTTACGTTTTTTTGTGGGGTTTCCATACGAATCTGGATCATGTCTCTAGTCAGCGTTCAGCCTTTGTTTCTGAAAATAATTGGCAAACGCAGGGCTCCATCAATAGTGCAACTATTCATAGCCAGACCCGAATGAGGTGAAGGTCAGAAGCTGCCTCTTACTTTCCACAAATTAAATTTTCGCAAAAGGAACATGAGAGAGCTTGTCTTTAAATGCAGCACGGTTTTCTTGTTGTTTTGTTTTAAAGACACGTAACAAATCTACACTCGTGGGCCCCCCACGCACCATTTTAACTCGACTCTTGGGTCACGTCGCTTTTATTGGCACAATCATGTAACATCCAGACAGGTGCTGTTTGAAGCCAACAAACTTTTCTACGTTATATGGCTCCTTGTGCAGTCGGCGAGTGTCATATACTGTAATAAGCAATGCGCACCTGCACGGGTGTGTTTGATTGTTCCGCGCCTCTGTTTGCTAGATGTCGAGAACAGGTAGTCAAATTTGGGGCAGACTAGCACCTCCGTTTTGCATGGTTGGTTACGTATGGTGCGAAAGAAGTTCAACAAGATACATATATATGTTACCATGTAGGCTTTCGCGACCAATATTATCCATAATAAAGGTTTTTGGGTTATATTGCCTAAATATAAATTTGTTCGTTAACCCACCGCCACCAGACACAGCCAATTGCTAAGGTTTGTCACGTAAACAAAACATGCCGATTAGTTTGCTACTCAGCACACTGGTATGTTGGAGAGGAAACCCACAACATTTACAATTTAAGTATGACATTTAAGACCGAAACAGGAAGACTTCTTCACAATTCCGGCTGGTTGTAATAACCAGCGAAACGTTGTACTCAAATTGTAAATGTCGGTTTTCTCTCCAACATATCGGTTTGCTGAAGTAGCAACTAATTGGCAAGTTTTGTTTACGTGACAAACCTTCGTAATTGGCTGTGTGGTGGTGGCGGCGGATTAACGACACGCTTACGTGATCTAACCCAAAAAAACCGTTATTACAGACATACATACGTGAGTACCATTCACCAGGCCCTTTGCACTGACGTGGGTCATCTAGGTGAAACAAGATTCAAGTCTATATTATTTTGCATATTTATTTAAAGCTTGAAGTGCCGTAATGTCAAATATGACTCGTAATACTGTAATTTGTGTAAAGCATTTGCTGATGTTTTCAGTGTGTCACCATGTGCTTTGTAACTTTAAATGTCTTCTGGTGTTTGCACCGTCATTTTTTTTAAATATTCTAACAGCAATGACATTAAGCAGATATTAATATTTTAACAGCGGTGATATGAAGCAGATACTGTATATATTCAGATATGAAGTGGCCAATATCAGCTTTTACAGTTAAAGGAACAATTTCATGCTTGTATCGCAATTTAGTGAGACACTGCAGATGCAGGAGTCGCTTTTAAGGCACGCCAAGAATATTAAAAACAAGAACTTCCACATGTTTCGAGTTTACAGCTTTGCTTTCTTGTAACTTTGACATGTTTATTCAAAGGACCCGCTTTTTTGAAGTTTCCTTTATTATGCAACACTTTAAAGAATTTCTTTATAGAGCATATGTTTTATGACTGAATGGCTTCCTTTACTAAATTGCCTGACATTGGCTACATAAAAGCGGAATAAAGGTGAAGGGTTTGGATGTGTCACCTGCAAAGAATCAAACTCTGTGAATGTTTAACCTATTCCCACTGAAAACAAATCAGCCCTCCTAGAAAATGGTACAAAATCGGAATCAGAATCTTTCTTTATTCTGGAGGAATCGGATGAGCTATGCAGCTCTTTTTCACAGATGTCCAGTAGGAGTGGGTTCCAGAAAGTTACAATAAGCGTAAGGAGTCAAAGTCGGGAAAAGGTAAAAATTAAGAGTGTAAGCACAAATCGTATAAGCATATATATTCCTGCCGATTTTTCAATGCTAAATGTAAGCTTGATCAAGGCAATAAAACAACAACAACAGCAATAACAGTCCTAGACACACAGACACAACACACAGTTCGTCAATAAAAATTGCACATTAAACTTGAACTATCGAAGAAAAAAATATATATCCGTATAGCATGTTGCTGAAGTTCAGTGTTTATGTACATCAAGCACATTGCAGAAACAGTCAACATTTTTTTCATACCTAATATATAACAAGCGAAGTATTCAGGCAATGGCTCTTTTTCTTAAAAGCACAGATGGATTGAGCGCAGATATGTGTAACTTTGACACGTTAATGGAGAAAATTTGGACTGTTCCTCGTCTGTGCAGAATGCCGTGAGTTTAAATCCAGTCACAGAATCTTCACAGAAGCCATATGACTCAAGATATGTTTTCGTTTATTGGATATTGCTGGTTTACGAGAATTCAGGTTATGTATTTTCAAACTGCATTGTGCTTCTTTCAGTATCGACATGCATATTGCTTTTTTGTGTTTAGTTTGTTGTCCTTCCCCTGCACCTCCGATTAGCATGGTTGGCTACGTACAGTGCGACCGAAGTTAAACATACATACATATTAAAGCGGTTATGGTGCAGTTGATAGCACCTGTTAAATTCAACATTAAACATGCAATATTGTGTCACCTAGACGGACAACACAATGGCAGAGCGCTAGTCTCACAATCGCACGTGAAGGGGTAACACTCAAAGCACCGCACA
The DNA here is from genome assembly GCF_048934315.1 of Petromyzon marinus. Lineage (NCBI taxonomy): Eukaryota > Metazoa > Chordata > Hyperoartia > Petromyzontiformes > Petromyzontidae > Petromyzon > Petromyzon marinus. Next base: position 16,552,318 of record NC_133703.1, on the reverse strand, counting down.
GACAGATTCATTAAGCTGCTTCTCCTGGCTCCCTTGTGAAGCCCAAGGTTGCAATGCCAGATTTTTTTCCCCCAATCTATCCCAAGTACTATTGAGGCTTAACCCTGCTCAGCTGCCAAGATCTGACGAGGTCGGATGGATTCAGTGTGTGTTTGCCACGGGAATATTTGGTCTTCCATAATATAGCGGCACGCAGGGTTGCACGGGTGAGGTGGCAGCCGCAGCAGACAGCTCTGTATGCATGGACAAACTGTCCCGGGCAAATGCATTGCAGCCACACCAGGCATTGGGGTCATTTTATCGAGCATTTGGATGTCCTTGTATGGAAAATTATTGGCGGTGGTAATGAAAATCAGGATTTCATGAGACGATATGTGTGAAGTTGTATATTTTGCATTTCTGCAGCCACCACGGCTGCTTAATGTCAACGAAAAAGTTAAACAAATAACAAAAAGTGTGTTTTTTTGGTTGCTTCCCGTAACTGAATGTTGCAATTTAAAGAGTCTGATGTCATAATCATAAGTGACTACTTTGTATGCTGTGGTTGTACCCAATGTTATCCTGTCCTTTAGACTTCTTAGTGAAGTTATCGCTTCAGTGCTTACTTTTAATAGCCTTAGTGTGAAAAGGGGGAGGCACAGTTGGAAGCTTTCCTTTCACTAGACTGAATCCTGAAATTGCTCTATAATATAAACTGCATCTGCCGTTGCACAATTGATTATATATTTCACTCATGTCGTTTTCCCAGCCCATTTTTGTCATTTACAGATTTAAAATATAATAAAGTTTTCTTCTTTAGAGATATTTGAGCCTAATGTCCATCTTGTTGAAAGGCCTTTTAAGTTTTCTGAAAGGCCCTTGGCATGTGCCTCCGTTCTCACACTAAATCAGGCACAAATATGCTTTTTTTTCAAAACTTGGAATAAGGCCTGGTGTTTTTAAACATATTTCTGGTTTTATTTACACGATAGGGCAAATAACCAGCAAATACGCATTTGCAAAGATAGGAAAAATATCAAAGGCACCGTTAAGGTCACTGTGAATAGCGGTTGGCCGAAGCTTGTCACCTTGCCTGTCTCCCCTTTGTTCTTATAATCTTAGTGTGGCACACGGCTCACATAAGTTTAACTTGCGTTATTTTGGTTCCAGACTACGTGAAATACTGTTGTGTGTTCACAACATCTTACTCAGTGGGTTGATTGTAACCCAAACTAATGTTCCCCTCGAGTGTCATTTATCGTGTGCCTTACAACGCTGGAGAGAACAGGCGCTGTGCTCTTAGTAGTGTGAGCATGTTGTGAGGACCTTCGTACGTAGCCAACTGTGCTAATCGGAGGTGCAGGGGAAGGACAAGTTAAACTTTATGTATGTCGTATATTACGTGTGTGTGTACATTTTTTCCACAAACTTCGCTGTTTAATCCATAATAGCTGTTTAAATATATGTTTGTAAATATGATGGAAATACCGATAACGATAATTGTTACGTGGGGTGGTGGAGCGAGTTTGCGCAGTGATGAGTGCACCACTCGGTGGTCCTGGGAGTCTGAATTTGATTCCTGGTCACGGCTCACATTGGTAGTGAGAGATACCTGAGCTGGTCCTGGCCACCGCCATTGACCAACTTACACTGACGTGCATGGTGGAGTATGGTAAAACAACCCCAGTGACCGATATGGCATCGAGAGGCCTTCTCCCAACAGTGAATTTAAATGAATGATCTTATAATTAGCAGATTTTTTATATTTTTTTCAGGAAATTTCCACTGAATTTTCAAGATTTTTTTTCGTTAGGATGGTCCTACTTGGGATGTTTGGCCCCACTCATTTATCGAGTACGTTTCCATTCGGGTGCGGACACTGGAGAGTGTGCTCAAAAACATCCGACGTGCGAGTGAGAGGGGACAGCACTCGTGACACTGGCCCTGCCTATCTGCTCATGCCATCACCCACGCAGATGACGAAGGTGGAGAGCGACTTGTCCCGCTCTAAGTCACTGCGGGAGAAGCAGGCGAAGGAGTTCACGAGACAGCAGGAGCAGTTGCGGCAGCGTTACGAGCAGCAGGTACCCAGCACCCCAGGGTAGTGAGGGCAGAGTGCCGGCGGTTCCCACGGGGCTACCGCTCACGTCACCGTGCTCGCCCATTGTTGCATTAACCGCCGTTGGCGGCTGGTTCAGGCTGGAGAGAGGCGGCAAGAGTTATCCAGCGAGTCCCATGATCGGCACCGTCTTGTTTCTGAATTGCTTTGTTGCGTTTGTTGAACGTATTTCGCACAGCACGTAGCCAACCGCATTAATCAGAGCTGTGAAACATTTAAATGTTGGATGTAATACAGTCAAAAGTTTTAAAAGGCAATAGTTTGCTGTGTTGAAATAAGTGTGAGGTGGTGCTTTTCTCCATCGGCAGTTCTGAGTGTTTGGTGGAATTACGCATTTCTACGGCAGGGGTTATGCTATGTTTAGTAATACTCCTGTTATGTGAATTTATACAACATAAATACGGTAAGGAAGTAGTACTCCATTGTTTGGCAAGTATTGCAGAGGATTCCTTGGAGGGGACATCTGGTGTCAGCAGCCACTGTAATTTCAGCTCCAATCGCACATATTAAAGCTGTTTCAGTTAAAAGCTCGTAGCTAACACCTCCGATTAGCATAGTTGGCTACGTATTGTGCAATATAAATTCAAGATATATACACAACATAAGCCTTTACTTGAGACTGAATCTAAATATGAACACACGTGCTGGATCAGTGAGGGCCTCTCCATGCCGTGCAGGTCGTGGGGGCCTATTTGACCACATGTCTCCACCACACTGGTAAGTGTGGGTTAGTAATGTTGGGGAGCATAGGTGTGGGAGCCTGGAAATACAGTACAGCAATGAATGGGCACTACATTGCCTTCTGCTACCCACCACCTAATCCCTTAGCCAATACTATTGGTTGTCCACGATGTTCATCTGTCCCAGCCCTCTCCAGGGTCGGGTCAAGTTCAAGTGTATTTATTTAACTTGGAGAGAACTCAAGAGACCAGGATAGTCTCATTTGCAAGAGTTACCCAGTTTATCAAAATTACAAAAGCAAAACAAGGAAGCAAATAGAAATCAGCACAAAAAACAACTGTCACATGAAAATTTTAAAACATTACACAAACACGATTCATTGTTAAACTACGCATTCCCTGCAGTGCAAGTTGGCTCGGGCAGATCACCTCCCGACTGATCAGAGTACAACGACAATAATGTGACAAGATGAGTAGGGCCAACCCTGCTCATCGGACAAGGGGGCATTAATGTTTTGCTGCGTGAAATAGTGTCATGCGAACGCCGTCATCCCTGGGTGCCCAGATCGTGGAGCTACGCCTACAGCAGGAGCAGGACAAGACGCTGGCCCTGCAGCATCACGGGGCGGACAAAGAGCGGCTCTTGAAACTGCACCAGGAGGAGATGGAAAGCCTGGAGGCTCGGTTGCGAGCCACCGCCATGGAACAGGAGTCTCACTTCCAGGAGAGGAGGAAGCGAGATGCGAAGGTAATTGCAGAATCGCACCATCCATTTAAAACTATTTAAACTACTTTTTATATTCCAAGGTAAGGCCCACTGTGCTATACAGCTATTTTCTTCAGAAGGCACCTGGCCAAAAATGATAGCTCAACGAAGCGACTTATCATGTGGAAATTGATTGAAGCCTCATACTGTGAACACGTGTTTCTAAATGTGGAAAGAAAAACCGGAGGACCCGGAAAAAAAAATCCACATGACCTCGGGGAGAGAGAACATGCAAACTCCAAATATATGGGCGTCAGGGTCAGGATCAGGATCGAACCCACGACCTCCTGTATACCACGCAAGGTATTTCACAACTCGCCACCGTGACGTGTTCATTCACTCACCCGTGAAGATCCATTAAAGGATCTGCCTCGTTCATGCTTTTGATGGCATTGCATTGCACTTAGCTGTTTTAGAACATCGCACAGTAACCGAGTTTGTGGTACAATGTTCGAATAACGGCGCCACTGCTCTCCATACGTATACCACACATGTATGTGTTTACTACGCTGAGGTCCACTGGGCTCATAGCGTCGGGCGCTAATCACTCCAACACCGCTCGCTCCATGCCCTTTTGTTAATACAGGTTAATTAAATGGACGACATGGTCATTAATGAATAGGAGTTTTCGATGTGCAACTCTCACTTCCCATGGGGTTGAGCTGCCATTGTTTATTCAGCACCCTCTGGACGTGCCATTTATGAGTTGGTGTCATGGATTGGTTCATTGTAAGTCATTTCTTCAAGCCCGGGTTGCACTGAATACTGGAGTAATAAATTAAAACACATTTTCAATATGTAGGTTAGGCGTGAGTTAATTATTATGATTCCATGTTGGGCAAAATGTGAGAGATAAGTGAGAAACTTATGCTCCTCTACCTAAAATAATATTTTACACTGCATTTCAGGATCACAATATTTACCTTAATTTTTTTTAAAGGCAACAACATGAGGTCATGAAGTTCTAATTCAGCTCTATTGATATATTTGCATGTCTGCAACTACATCTTGTGTCACTTGAAAACTCCCGCTTTGATTCACGTGTTTCCAGAGGGCCATGTCAGTTCAGCATGTATTTTGTTCATCAGCGTCTCCAGATTCCAGTGCTTCTCCAGGGATAAGAGCAACCATCAGTTCAGCTCTCAACCCTAATTTTTCGGAATTAGTTTGCTTCATAAGTTGGCATAGTGCTGAGATTTGTACCGTAGCAGATTGCATTTCCCCAGCCTTGTGACTTTAGTTGCATGTTCTGACAGTGTCACTTGTCTACTACACCAGCTTTGGGGGGGGGGGGGGGGGGGGGGGTGGTGGGAGCTTCCCTCCCAAGCCAACTCACGGTGAGTAGCTGACGCTGTTTGTCAGCGCCGAGCAGGCGAAGGGTGGCAGGTGTGGGTCACCTCGTCCCATTGTTTGCCAGCCCCACCCTGCTAGCCCGCACAGTGACGCCAGCACCGGGAGCACCCAATGAGGACGTGTCAATGTCACAATTTTAACGGCAACTGTCAATGGCAGAAAGGGTAATTTGCTGTTGGACGGATTACCCCATACATTTATGTGCGTTATGCACTAAAAAGCAATGACGTAATGAAATTATAATGACCTTTTTGTCACTGCACTGCTGGATGAGGGCCTCCCTACGCCGTGTCAGTAATGTTTTTTTTTTACGATACTTCACCACCCTGGTCAAGTTGGTGAAGAGTGGACATGCAGGCGGGACCAGTTCTAAGATATAAGTTACATTCATATAACAGTAATTTGTCCGATAGATTGCATTGAACCATGCAAATGTGGAAGCCTTAACGTTGGTTTTCCCAGCAAGTTAAAGTGCTCAACTGACTTATATTTTTTTGAAGAATGATGAAAAGCTTCTGAGAATGAGATTCTAAAAAATGTATACTGTATGTGAGAAGGTTCAGAATATGGCACAAATAACAGTAGCACCAACTTAACATCAGGCCATGAATGTTCAAATGTTTTAAATATTTAAATGCATAACTCTAACACCACTTCAAATAAATGTACTTCTGAAAACAGCAAAGAAACGTTCATATAATACATGTTGCATGTTTTAGGTAGCAGAATTGCATCAGACTACATCCAACACCTTCTGGAAAGTCTTAAACATGTGTGGCGTCCTCTTTGGGCGGCTACTCGAGCCACGCCCCCCCCCCCCCCCGTTTTTGGGGGGCATGTGTTGCTTCCCAGCAGAACCTGGGGAAAAAATAAGTTAAAATATTTACCAGAGAGTGCCACGGTGTGGAGATTTTAACTACCTCACTCAAAGAAATGAGTTCTCTATCTAGGTCCCCGGGCCACATTCCCCAAAATGATCGGCTCCCGGTTCATACTCGGCGTACACTGCATTGAGCGGGGCAGGGTCGAGAGTGTGGCCAACAGGGAGCCGCTCTCAGTCTTTGAGAATGGAACATTCTACAAACAAACTGAAGGCACCCCAATGGGTTATCCCTTGTCTCCGGTTGTCACCAATATTTTCATGGAAAATTTTGAGACGGATGCCACTCAGGCATCCACGCTACGCCCGTCCTTGTGGAAGAGGTACGTGGATGACACGTTTGTCATATGGCCACATGGCCGACCGGCTCTGAACTAATTCCTCAACCACGTCAATTCCATACACCCAGCCATCAAATTCACCATGGAGGTAGAAAAGGATGGCATGCCACCCTTCTTGGATGTCTTAATCAAAGACAGACCAGATGGCTCAATGAGACATTCTGTCTACAGGAAAGTAACCCATACTGATGCCTACCTAAAACCTGATTCCCACCACCATCCATCCTGGAAGAATTCTCTCATCAAAACGCTACACCATAGAGCTCAATGTATCTCCGACCATGAACACCTGACCAGTGAACTCAAACACGTACACCAAGCTCTCAAGGCGAATGGATATTCTGACTACACAATCCGCAAAGCTATTACCCCAACCGTGAGGAAGGAGCCATTTGAGGATCCAATCAAAACCATCACCTTGCGATACATAGCAGGGGTAACCAAAAATATTTCTAACATCATGAACAAACACCAGATCCAGGTCCTATTTAACACAGTACATAAAATTTGTGATCTGATCCCATCTGTGAAGGACAAGATTCCTGACATGCAATATCCCGGCATCTACAAACTAAGCTGTATCTGCGGCAGCAGTTACATTGGGGAAACTAAGCGACATGTCTCGGACCGTATTCGTGAGCATAAGGCAGATTTGAAACACTGCAGGACCAATACTTCTGCCGTGGCTGATCATTATTTTAATGCGGCTGGCTCACACGAAATAGATTTATCTAAGACGATGGTACTTTGCAAGCCTTCTGGCTGTCAACAAAGATTCGTTCATGAAGCCATCAATATATACAGAGACAATTTCAACCGAGAGGATGGTGATAAACTCAGCAATCATTGGAAAAATGTCATCAACCACTTTGGGTCATGACTTGTGTTTTCTTGTCAATCAACCTCCACCGTCAGCAGTGCGGTGTGTGGAGCGGGGTGCAGTGATTGCCTGGCAGCCCTTTGATTGGTGTAGATCCACTGCCGGTGCCGTTGTTTTCTCCTGCATTGGCATTCGCTCCCCGCCCATGCTGCTGGTGCTGCTGAGACACTCGGGCTACGCCCATCTCTAAACCTTTATAAACAGTTTGCCTTTAGAGGCTAACCCCCCTTTTCCTGATGATGACCGCTCGTGTTGCGATGGAAACGTCGTGGCTTTATTTTCAGGCTCCAGTCTACATTATAGACTGCCAGTACACTCACCAAACTTAATAACCAGGCTACAGTCTACATTATAGACTGCCAGTGTACTCACCAAACTTACCAGGCTGCAGTCTATATTATAGACTGACAGTGCACTCACTCCGATTAAGAACCAGGCTACAGTATTATTTTTATTATTTTTATTCGCTTTATTTTTATTATTCTTTTTCTATCGACGTGACTTTACCGAAAGAACCAAAGAATATGAATTCCTGCAGTCACGAAAGTTTTAAGTAAAAAAGAGGTGTTAATGTAGGCGAGCTTGGTCTCCGTATTTGGTCGGGGGTGAGTGCCGGAAAGACCATGTAAGTGGCAAAATAGACTTACATCTCCTTCGCCACAATATACCTTCAATTCGTGCCTGAAATATTTTGTTCATGCAAAGTCAGTCGTATGGGTATTGACATATGTTGGTTTCTAAGTAGGTATTGAAGGTCAGGCGCGATCTTATTTCAAATCTATTTTGAGTTAAAATCCCAACAAGAGGTTGGGTCAGCCCATCATCCCTCTAGGGTTGATTGAATGTGTACTACATTGTGCCTCCCACCCCATGACAGGCTGCAAATGGAGTTGTATTGCCCTTGTACTCATTTGAGGAGGAAGACACTTTTACCTATTTTAGAGTCATTTTTTTTACGAAGTAATTGTAGATTGCAATTAGATGTTAGCGATTGCCATTTACAGGCCCCTGCCATTGTGAATCATGGCTCTTATTTAATGATCGCTTTCTCAAATTTTTTTGACTATCTCTCTGCTCGGTGGGAAGTTCACCATTCTCCTCTGCTGCCCCGTATTGCGAAACTCCCTACCCTCAAGCAATCTCTGCTGTCGACTCACTGCCCCCTGTTCCAGTTCAGCCTCAAGACCTTCTTCCCTTTTACCTCTGCTGATGACTGATTGTGCCTCTCTTTATCAAATACATATGCCCACTGTTTCTTTCATCAACTTGAGATGTGCTTTTATTTAGATGCTATATAAATCCTTTTGTTATTACATTGCATCACACTAAGTAAAAAAAAAAACAGGTTTTGAAGTTGTAAAATTTTGCATACTGGTATGTAATGCAATATTAAGTAGATGATCTGTGCTTGTGTTTTTTACTGAATGGAATTTGGAATTAATTTAAATTATTTGTAGTTGTCTATATCCGCTAAAAAAATATAACAATGCATACTAGTTATCATGGAGTTGTATTATTTTAATGTCATCATCAGCCATGATACGTCCACTTTGCCATACAGGAAGATGCTTTATACAAATTGGATTTGAGAAATAAAGGCGTTTCCATAAATTGACACAGTATGATCCATCTCACATCATTATTCAAGCATTTTGTTACTAAAACAGTATTCTTCATAATATATATAAAAGTGATAGGTTGGCTCTGTAGCTAAGTATACATGTTAAAGTGCTAATATATACAAAATTTGTACCACAGTGTTGTGTTGACGCTTACTCACTTCGAAGTGAGTCATCTATTTCTAACACTCGTAGCTATACAAATAGTTTGGTGTCAGAAAGTCACCACAACTGTTACCTCCGTGACCTCTATCGTCTGAATGGGCGTAAGTCTAACTGTCTTTTTGGTATATTCCTGCTCGGATGACAATGGAGCGTCACTCGTCTCTGGTTGTGGCCTTGAGTCATACGTGGACATTCCACATTCTCATAGTCGGGGCCTGTCTCTATTGGACAAACACTGTTGATTTCCCACAATTTAGTTGTTTTCATTATTTTATTTTAATTTTTTACCTACGTGACTTTACCGAAAAAAAAACAAAGAGTATGAATCCTTGCAGTCACGAAAGCTTCAAATCTAGGATTTCCCACAAATTGTTAAAAATTTTATTGACCCACAACTAGGATTGAGCTCGTAATATTTGCATTACAATTGAAGTGCCCTAATCACATTAGTCCTCAAGCTATAACAATCATTGTCATTAACTGCATAATTGTACAGTATATAAAATATAATATTGAGATTTACGTTTAAAGTATTTTTAAGCGAGTGATAAAACATACCCACGTGCATGTGAATAACTTATCCCATGGACTGGCAGCTGACTTCAATTTAGATTTACTTGGTGTTTCAATGGGGGTTAAACATTTTTTGCAAATAAGCCTCTAGGACAGTTTAGAGGGTCGTGGGGTTAAAGTCACATGGCTTTGACATGTGTGATGTGGGCGACTATAAGTAATGGCTTAGAGTGGCCCTTCTCAGCTGGTAAGGTCACACACCAAAAGTGGGCCATCAAAGCCCTCTTTACCAAAAAGGTCATGACCCACATGGTCAAAACACACTGGCTTAGGGTTTTCATTGCTTAGGGTAGCAAGTTGTATGGATAGGCATGAACAAACATGCATTGCACGCCAACTAACTTTACAAAGAGGGCCTCACTCACTCCTGTGACACGCATGCATGATACACGCGCTCGGCTTTTTTGGTTGAACACTTTTTGTTTATTTACTCACCGCAATTCAGTCATTTGTCAGAGTTATATTTATCTCTTCTCCCAAAAGCAGAAGAAGAAGCGCTGAGACGGAAAATAAAATTTTGGGATAAGTAAAAATGGGCGGGGGGGACGAAATAACTTCCAGCCTATAAATTTGCATAAAACCAAATCGTCCACTCAAACAATAAGGACGTCATTGAAATGATGCAGTTAAATACAGTTCAACACTTAACTGATGATGTATATAGCGTCACACTTAACGTAAGGTTCTTAAATGAATACCATAATACGTTCCACGAATGTATTGAAAAGCACAGTATGTTAATCACTGTGTAGCATTGACTATAAAGTTTTGAGCTTGGTGGTCATGTAAAATAGTTTGAGAATAACCACAATTAAAATTGGCATTTCTTGTGACAGGTTATTCCAGGCAACTGCATAGCCAATATTGAAATAAGTTTTGTGAAACTAAAACTCAGCAAAGCGAATTAAGGAAAACAAATTAGCGAAGCCTTTTGCTTTTTCGATTTCACATGTCATCTAAAGAGAGCAGGGATAATAAACTGAAGTTGAAAAATTTGAGAAAAAAACATAATGCAAAAGTTGGTGAATAACTTCAAATATGTGGCAGTACTTCAGAGTCATAAACATACCATTATAGGAAACATGTGAACACAAACACACTTTCCAAACACACACTTTGGGCAAGTAATGAGAACATTTTAGGGTGTTATGTTGGAACAGCACGGTTAGTGTTCAGCCTTTGCTTTAATCCTTGTGCCCCCCCCTAGCCCCCAACCCGAGGACACTATCCAGAAGTATGCGTATCCGCCTAGGGAAATATTCAGTCCCACAACACCAGTGGCAACACTGAGCTATTGTGCGTTGAGTGTTGATATCTAAACTAGCCGTCTCCAGAAAACCTATACCATTTCAGAAAAGTTTATGTTATTCTGACATTGTACATAGAATGCCTGGATGTCTGCACACAAGGTTATTCACTAAATTAAGTTGTATTGTTGATTCAAATAGGGAGAGTTTTGTGCTCTGAAACTGAAAGATTGCATAATCTTGGATTGTACAGCACTGCGGCAGTGTTCTACAAAATTCTGCATTTTATGTGCCCTCTGTGGATCGTAGTACACTTCGTTGATGGGTTGAGCAAGCTGCGTCTCTTAACGCTGGAAAACTTTTCAAATGTTTCCCAAACAAATTCACATGCTCTTCTGTGCATTTGACTTTAGTGTTGTTGTTGTGTGTGTGTGTGTCTAGCCAAGGTGACATGTGGACTGTCGTCTCCTTTCATTGGCTTACCTCCTCGACTGTGGAGCTCTGGGGTGGGGGGGTGTCCTAGGTGGATTGAAGTTGTGCCAAAGTTCATATGACACTGCCGTCACAAGTAAGCTTGCAAAGAAGAATATTTAGCTGTTCACAAGTGCATCGACAGGTCCACAACACTTTTAAAATCCAAATCATTAATACGTGAAAAACTGCAGAGATTGTTTGGTCACAAGTTACGTAATTGTACATATACAATCCATTCATATTTACGCACACTCTATAAAAGCCACCATTTTCCTATTTTTTTACGTAAAAAGTCATTAATTATAACAACGAACATTAGATACATTTATTATTGAATTCACTTGCAAAGCATTCTTTTCAGCATTCGCAATGTGAGAATAGTTGAAACGTTCGTCACCTGCATTTCAGTGCATAAATTATATTTTAAGGGGTTCAACTTGCGTTCCGTCCATCTTTAATTGACGCATTTGTCCTTAGTCCAAACCTGCTTCCTGCCGGCGTAGGTTGCGTTTCCGCGAGCCGCGTTCAATATTAGTTTGTAATCGTATTTTTTTCTCCGTTCTTAAAAAGTATATTGTAAAAACCTCGTTGGAAATGCACAGCGTGCTAATTTCGGGCATCTGAGGTGCGCGGTTAAAATAGTAAAACGATTTTTACTTAACATTTATAAAGCGCAGTAGGATTTCGAAATCTGAGCAACTGCGTCGCTGGGCGCCATTTTTCTGCGCAGCAGGATTTCGGAAAAAGGAAGCGACCGCGTCAGAAAATTGTGGATTTTATTCCGGCAGGACTGGCAATCGCGAAGGGGAGCTTCCATCGATGGAGGCTGTGAGCCGAAATGAGCGTTATTTCGCTTTGTAGCGCAGCAGGGCTTTGCAAACTCCGGCGAGTGCGCTGAGAAATACTGTTTCTGCACGCAGCGGGATGCGAAAACTCGAAGCGGTACGCAGCTTGATGCGTGCGAAGATCCAAATTCTATTTTCATGCGCTGTAGGGTTTCAGATGCTTGCGCGAATGTAACCTGACGCAATGGCCCTGCCGAACAGCTCAGACAAAAAAGCGGCTTTGGATTTCTGCTGAGAATACCCTGCCGTGCTGTTATGTTTTTCTGGACGGCGGTCCCCAGAAACGCTAAATGAAGGGGCAGCATGGGCCGCACGAGGAAGGAAGGAAGGGTGCACGGACGCTCTTTAGCACCTCCTGCCTGCACGAGGGCTTTTAGATGTTTCTGGGCACCAGCAGGACGGCTCCCCCCGACAAAAAGCCAAGATGACGCTTATTTTTTCATAGATGGATAAATCTGATTACGTGGAACCATAAACTGCAGGGATTTTTAACAAAAGGCCCCTTTCTTGTGAGGCCCGGCTTGCGACGAAGCCTCCTGGTGCTACGGAGCCTTTGCGCCAAGCCTCTGATGCGACATTCAGCGGGCGGGGCTATGGAGCCGCTCGTAGGTGCAGAAACGGCGCACGCGAGCGACATGCCGAGCAGACTGCGGCCTCCTGCCGAGAGCATATACAGGCAAGGAATATCGATAATCCCGCGCAACAGTAGCCTAATTATTTGTAGTGGAAAAGATCGGGCGACACGAATGGTGGTAAGAAAAGCGGCGAGTTTTTGGCTCGTTGGCGGTGGCCAAGGTTAGGAGGACGCGAACAATGGCTGCAGGCTGCTGGACTCTGTGCACATTTCGCTGTCCTGGCAGGTGGGCACATTTTTACATTTCATTTTGAGTGTCGGATTCGAATCGGGGCGCTTGCTTAAAATGTTACCTAAATACGCGGCGACGCTGTTTTTTGTGAGCTAATTGCGCGCTGTTGCAGTGGACTAAGTCCGCGCCATATTTTTTCCCTCCCCTGCATGTGCACATTTTGTCGCGCTGCGTATAATTTCCACAGCGTTCATTTAAAACAAATTAAATCATTAATTTAGGCAAGAGTTATGAGTATTGTGGTTGTTTGTGTTTCCCCCCCCCCCCCCGCATGCCCCAATTCCAGTGCTTTATTTATTTAATTGTACATTGGTGCGGGGATCGTAACACGGGAAGCCAACATGGCCGCCAGCAGGCTCGTCACGTGACCGCCTCCAAGTGGCTGCCGAGAGGGGCGATGAAGGAGCGTTTTCCCGCTGCCTTTTTGACAGATGGCGGATCGTGCCGCGGTGGGATAGCGCTGCTCAGAGATCACCGCCGGTCGTGCTGGCACTGTCAGCGCCCATGACCCTTTCTGCTTGTTTCCGTCCGAGATGTGCATCTAAAATAATAAATGTACGTGCACGCGTGCGTTTTAAAACGGATAAAAATATATAATTTAAAAAAAAACATCGTGGAGAGCTCTAATTAGCCTTTATCACACCCCTGAGGTTTTGATGGTCTTTGGAACCCTGTTGATAGCTGACATTCATTTTAAGTCAATTTTCCCTTTTTTTAATTTTATTTAGTACTTTTTTGCTTTTTTCCTGCTTTGCTTTTTTTTTCTCGACTCTCTATACCCCGTCCCATCTTTTCAGAGGCACGTTTCATCACATTTTCAAATATTCACTTTGTTGTTGCCCCACAAAGTGTGTTGCGGGGTAATTGGCTCTAAATCAAAGTGGTGTTTGCAGTCAGATCTCAGCTTCAGCAGTGCCAGGGGAGACGCTGGGTTTTCGGATAAAAGGGATCGCAGGCAAAGCCAAAATTTACTTGCCGTCTGTCTCTCTTGCACTGTCTCCTGTCCCACTTTTTTTTTATTTCGCATCACCACGCAGACAGTACGTTTCCGATTTATTTTCCTACAACGGCGGCTTGTTTTCGCGTTCGTAAAATAATTTTGCGCAAAATCTCACTGCTCTGACGCGACTTCAGAGGTTGTTGCCCATTGCAGGATGTTTTGTTGCTGTGCGGAATCTGTTTATAATTTAGTGAGGTTGGGTAGGTTTTTTTTTTAAATATATAAATACTGTATATTATGGTAATGCTTGTGATTGGAAGACCGTATGGGAGGAACTGACTTCTCAACAGCCAATGTCATTTTGATTCTTTGCAATCGCTTGGTTTGTAAATCTCACAAGCGATATCATAGGCATCATCAGATTAAGGATACAAGTAGAGTGATAACCGTGCTGGGTTCACAAAACACTGCGGGATAAAGCCAGTGCCTGTGGATCAATTATGATTCGGCGTGAGAACGCACTGTGTGCGTTTGCCCACTGCCAAAATGTTTAATCGGTGAGCGTGAATGTGACCTCCCGAAGGCTTGTTATTATTTTCGTGGCAATTGGGCACAGTGGAGCGCATAAACGTACATTGCAGTGTACTGTGTGCATCGCGCGCCTTTTCCGGTAAATATTTAGCAATTGTTTTTTTCACGCAGCGAGTGCAGAAATTGCAATGCAACACAACACGCTGCAGCGCACGGTGTTTGTTAATCGGCTTCACTCACAGGCTCTGTTTGATGTTTTTTTCTGTATTTCTCTTTGCCTTCTGTTTTCCGCGTATCACAATGCACTCTCCACTCGTGTCCCAGATTTTTATATTTTTCGTACAGTAGCTGGCGCATCTCTGCCTGCTCTCGTTGCACCGAATCGAAAGAACGGCTTTCGCTAAGCTGCGACTGTCACACCATCACCGCTCACGCTCTTTGCAAATGCTCTATCCTTTTAATCTCTATCGCTTAGGCAGATACATTATTGGACTTGCCATTCACAGGGACGTACTGTGAGCTGGTTTGCATGCCGCGGCGGTCCTGCATATGCATGCTGTACTCTCCATTCCGAAATGCGTATGATTATAATAATGTAACCTTATATGTGTCCTCGGTTAAAACATGTAGTTGAGGTTTTCTTAATTTGTGTATGCTATGCGTCATTACATGGTTGTACCGAAGGTTTTTTTTTACTGCTGATTTTTTTCTTCATATCTTCGTTATGTCCGAGTCATCATGGAATTGGATGTACTTCGGCAATTGAAATTTGTCCTTGCTGCTTTTAAATATTTGCCTTTCGCAGTCTATCCAATTTTAAATGAGAATTGTACTCGTCGTATTGTTGCGAGGGCTTGCAATTGTTTTTCATGACTAATGTTCCAAACGCTGCCACTAAGTCTCATCCCGTTAAAATGGTTCCAAAAAAAAAATCGAGTACCACTTTGTCGGAGAAGTCAATAGCAGTCGTCCCATCAAGGGAATAGTTCCCACCTTGGGAATGTGGAATTGCCATCACTCAAATGGGACGGCAAGACCTGTTCTCATTTGCTTCTGTAGCCCGTGTAGCACTCAACTGAATGGGTCAAAGCACTGCACTGCAGTGTCGACAGAATCGGGCTGTCATGGAGTGGCCAGACTTGGCATTATGAAGTGAAATAAAGTTTTCTTTACGACCGTCGTCAACACGCAGTGTGGAACGGAGTGTGTCAGTGTCGCCCGACGGAAATGTTTGTGCGGTCAAGCCCCGTATTCCCGACTGCAGCTGTCGACGGGCACCATTCCGAGCTGTGTGGGGGGCATGTCGACGAGTGCCGAAGCAGACCAGGCTTAACGTGAGCGTACTAAAGCCTCATATTAACGTTGGTCACATAAATGGGATGATTGAGTCGTGAGCCCCCATTGACCTTACTGCAGTGAGACTGGCCATCAAAGCAATTCATACATGGATTATACAATATTTCCCAGCATACTGAATAAAATGGAAATGCTTTTAATGATCACGGATTAAGAGACGAGTCTCTGTGCACATTATATGTATGCAGAACTGCACTCGACATATATTAAGCACTAGGCACATTAAAGCGAATGCATGTGTCAACATTGCGCCAGCGGTTTTGCTTTGGTTTCAGTATGGTTAAAATACATTAAACTATTGCAACTACATATATTTTTTCTGCTTGAGGGTTCTGTTATTGAAATGGTATTTTGCGTGTGCCAAAAACCATTCATGTTCTGAAATGCTGAGCTTGTGTGCATGTGTGTAGGTTTGTTTTGGGTGTGGTGCTGGCCACCCACCCCCTCATGTGCTGTGCTGGCCTTCATAGGTGCTTGCTAAAAGCACTTGCCCCAAAAGTCTGTTAAGGCTATATAGGGATATTTGTCTTGGTGTTTCGGGGTCCCTGACTCTCTGCTCACAATCAAGATTGAAAACGAATTTTTTTTTTAAACTGCTTTTTGTGTTTAGTTCAGCATGGTTGGTTATGTACGGTGTGAAAGAAGTTCAATATACATACATAAGGACCTTCAGGCCCAGGTAAAGCTGCGTGGTCAGGAGTCAGAGGCATTCCCTATTCACCATGGGGTGCGACCGGGATGCCCTCTGGCTCCTAAATTATATAACATTTTTCGACCATGTAGTTCGAGACGCTTTCCATGGTTGTAGCAAAGGAATTTCCATCTGGTACAAATACAATGGGAAGCTGATCTGTGCCTTGGTGTGGTTAAGGGATGGCTCTGTATTGGTCAACCATGTTATGTATGCCGACGATCTGGTAATTATTTCTCACTTTAAGAAGGAGTTGGAGACCAGGCTGGATTGTGTGAGGTGTTCACAGATCCCTGAAAGATCTGGACGCAGTCCCATCAGTGAACCCTGCTGGCAGGCAAAGCTGCGTTGGCTGAGTCATATAGCCCGCATGCTCATCCACCACTTGCCCCTAAACAGCTAATGTTTAACCGGATAGAGGGGGCTAAACAGGCACGGCACAGGCTAGATAAGAGATGGGCTGAAATGGTATAGGAGGTTGTGGAGCTGAGTTGACTTGCGGAAGACTGGTATCAGCGGTGTTAACATCGGCCTTTATGGAGGAGGCTCGTGAAGAACACTACTGGGCAGTTGGAGGCAGTTTCCTTCCAACAACAACGGAGGGCAGAGGAGTGGTGCTCACAATAACGAGCGGAGCACCTGGTGGCTAAAACGCAGCAAGTTGGCATAGTAGGGAGCACAGGTGGTGCTTCTGCCACTCATCTCAGTCAACCCATGGCACCTGAGTCTGTCCTTTGAACTTTTGTCAGTGAGCCTTACACAATTCAGGTGGCCTCAAAGTGCACGTAGCCTGGCTCAAGCGTTGTGGTGACTTCACTGCCACTTAGTGGCGAATGGTGGCTGTTATTTTTTCTTTGTATTTATATGTGGCCAGGCATGGTTCTAGCCACACAACCTCCTTGTACACCATACCAACCCTCATAGGTGCTCGCTAACAGCACTTGCCACAGCAGCATGAAAAGGCTATACGGCGGATCTTTGTGTGAATGAGGATTGGATTTATAATGGTTAGCACATATAACAATGATCCTTTTGGTAGTTAATACCTGAACTTGATTCGTCCCCTAAGTCAACTCTTCTTACACGAGAACCTGGTGGGGGTCTCTATCACCGTCGGTGTTATGGAGGATTGGCCTGGCACTAGCAACTAGAGGTGTAACGATTCACTCTTGTCCCCCCCCTCTCATGGTGATTCAATGAATTGTCATGATTCAGAGTCGCGATTCAGTTTAAGACTATACCCTTTTTTAACATTTATCTCTATGCAGTGGCCACTCATGTCTGAAGGGTCATGTGGACGCCTTACATGCAGCATATACGAATTGATAAAGATCGATGTTTGTGTACATGAAATTCGATTAATGCATTGTGCGCATGATATTTCATGTTCATCAATGAGTTGTTGTTTCGTTACACCTCTACTGCCCCTCTCAATGCTGTCTGGGCCTTCGTAGTTTATATTAAACCCTGCGCCGGCAGTCAGTCAAGCTAAATTTGCAGTGTGCGTGTCGATGCATATGCGTGTGACAACCAGACGTTGGTACCAACAGAATGATCACACGACTTTGAACAAAAAAACTGAAAGATGAATAAATAATCATAGTTGGACCAGTATCAAACATTTTATGTTTGGGGCTGTGTATGGTCTAATAATATACATAGGTTCTAAGAAGACGCTAATAACCAACAGATAAAACCAACCACACTTGTTTTGATGATGGTGATGATAATGATGATGTCATTGGTATGCATTTAGTGTCCTTAATATTTCACCGCATTAAGCCGACGCCTGCGATTTCTGACATTTCGTGCCTTTCTTGTGCGCAAATGTGAAGGTCCAGGCTTTTTGGTGAAAGAGCGCCATGCTGGGTTTCTCAGTTCCACACGCGTCAGGTGTGGTCAGTGCAGTTAACTGAAGTGATTGGTGTCGTTTTACAGGTTAATTAGCGTTAAATCTATTCGGCCACACCTGGCGTGGACGTCTGGAAATGTCACACTGACTCATTTGTGCTGTGTAATTTGAACGTGGTGGCTTTTTACGCTCTTCCCTGCAAATATTTCTTTTTTTTTGGGGGAGGCGGGGGGGATCTGCTCCTGTCGGCTGGGAAAGTTATATTACCCCCAGGTAATTTGGCCTATTTGGTGGATATACTCGTTCACTACGGGATGGTGGTATAGGCGGCGTTTGACTTCTATATTTGGGGTGGGGGGGACAGGGGTTCGCTTTGTCCCTCTCATTAGGAATCGCGGGTGTATATAATAAATGTGTCCAGTTTTCTGGGGGGCCTTGCTCCCCCCATGCCCACCCGAAAACTCCACCCATGGATGGGGGAATGAGACATCATGTTGTCTTCTCCCACCTGGATAATAGACAAAAACGTCATCGTTATGGAATGTCAGTTTAGAACGCATTTTGTTTCAAATATACCGATCTGAAATATATGCCGCAAATTAGTTTTGTTCCAGAAAGGGGGCAGCTACTTATTCTGCAGATTTACAAAGCCAATAATAACCTGAAAGACCTAATTTACTCATTGCTGGTTTTACTAGGTACCTTGCATACGATTTGCATACACGTTACGTCCGGGGTAGGGAACCGAGAGCCAACAGGCCGTATCAGGCCCATGACTTTATTTTCGTTTGGCCCATGGGCACACGGAACACCTACCACTTTGAAACGGCCCACGAGTGATATTCATCTGTCATTGCAAGCGTCCTTGCGATAATTCATTATAATTTCAACTTGTAATGCGGCGAACAGTATTTGTTCACTCTTCAAGGCGCGAGGAACCACAGACGAGTCGCAAGGCAGCCAGGTGGCGAGCCTGCGCTAATTGAATGGGTGAGAGGAACCTGGTGCACCCAGAGAAGACTTGTGCGCGCGAGGGGGGCAATACTTCTGACAGGGAAGGCCACGCTCTAAACTGCACTTATCAGGTAACAGAAAGGAAATATATTTTCACCTGGCAACAATTCTGTCACTGTAAGGGTTTGCTTACAGTGACAGATATGAAAGAAGTGTGTGTCTAGATTTGAAGTTTTCGTGACAGCAGGGATCCATACTCTTTGGTTCTTTCGGTAAAGTCACGTTGGTATAAAATAAATAAATAATAAAAAAACCTTTGCTTTTTATACCTACGTGACTTTACCGAAAGAACCAAAGAGTAAGTGTGGGTGTGTGTGTTCATGTGTGGCCGCCAATAAGTATTCGTAAGTCTCATTCGGCCCTCGGGAAAAAAAGGTTTCTCACCTCTGCTTTATGTGGAAACATTATGAAATACACATTGGGAAGATTGCAAAGACAAATAGTTCACTACTTTAGCCCACCGGTGTGTTGAAGAGTGAATCCACAACATTTACAGTTTTTGAGTTCGACGTTTCGCTGGTAATTACATCCAGCATCATCGGGCAATTCGCCAGAATGGTGAAGCCCTCACTTGCTCCCGGTCTTAAATAGAGCAGCAGGGTGATGTCATCATTTAACTCAAAAACGTTTATCATGAATAATATTGGTCGCGAAAGCCTACGTGTTAAACTGAAGATTACAAAGATTATAGACGGAATATTAAGCTATTCATTTGTGATCACTTCCATCCAATGTAGCTGCCTTTGCATCCAGTACTGTGCTGTATGTCTGGGTGGACTGCAGGTTGTGTGGCACAATCGTTTTTTTGCTACATTTTGATGCTGGTGTATGTTAAACTATTAAAATGCTACTATGGTAAAAACGGGCTGAATTGATATGAAAATGTATTCACGATTTGCATGCATTATAAAATAATTATGCAAATTCACAGACATTGATGCGTATCATTTACAAGGCGATCTGGTGCGTGTATACACTCTCAGAATGTATTGCCAAATTCATGTGTTGCGTGGGTCCCGTGCCTCCCGTGCCGTTCCTGCATGCAGCCTTTTCGTCAGTCCACAGTCCTATGAAGGCCTCCACATGCTGTCTTTCGTGAGGGTTTGTTTGGCCGCACTTGTTCACACTGGTCAGTGCGGGTTGGTGAAGGGGGGGAGGCGCAGGACCGGTTCAGACATCACTCGCGGGGAATCAAATTCTCATCATCGGTTTCATTACGCAGCACGCTAACCGCTGCACCACTGAAATACCATAACGGAAGATGCGATTGAGTTTTATCACACACACAAAACAAATATCCCCTGTTTAGCTTTCTAGAATGTAGAGGATAATGCTGTTGGTAAGCATCTGTAAGGACCGGCACAGCACGTAAGAGATGTGCCCAGCACCACATCTGACCGCCTTTGTCTTCCTTACGATGGTGTCCATTCATACCACCAGGTTCTCATTTATGGTTAAGTCAATCTAGGGTAGGCCATGGATGGGTTTAGATACCTGCCTGCCTCCTATTTTTTAAGTCTCATGCACTAACGCGTGCAGGTGGGTTTATTAAAAGACTTGTATATGCTGGAAGTGGCTTAATTATTAGCGCTTTCTTAACATAGATACCCGAAGATTAGCATAGAGACCCATGCACTTACAGAGACCCATAGACTCGCATAGAGACCGGTAGGTTTACTTAGAGATCCACAAATATAGCTATAGACACAAACAGTCACCCACAGACGTACATAGATAATTATAGACTCACATTGAGACCTACTGAGAAACTTGCATCTGCTGGCAGTGGTTTCATCATCTGCACTTTCTCCACCAGATGGGCGCACATAGCCCACACAGCGTCCCAGGAGAACTACTCTGGTGGGAGCTCAGCACTGGTGCAGCACCATCATCATCAATCATGACCACTACCACCACATGTTGCCTTTGTGTTCCAATTATCAATTAGTTCATCCACACTTTGTTGCCTCCTCAACCTGAAGCCGTGGGCTTCCCACTGGAACTCGCCGAGGCTAAACAGGATGCTCTTTCCACACAGACGGTGTCCGAACTGGAGAGGAGGTTGTCAAATGTTGCCGTGCAGCAGGAGGCGGAGAGGCAGAGGGCCTCGCGCGAGCTGGAGGCTGCGCACGCCAAGTTCCGGTTCCAGCTGGAGAACGCCCGCGTGGAGATGCAGAGGGCCCACAGCAAGCAGATGGAGCAGGCGCAGGAGAAGGTAGTTGAGGAGAAGCAGGCACACGTTATTTAAGCACAGTTCTGGTGTAAATGGAGACACTGGTTTGCGCGATGGGCCTTCGTAACCCTTGCGTTTCTGATGATGGTGAGCTTCATAGCTCATCGGATTTCTCCACGATAAATAAAGAGTCTGATTGAACTGGTGAGGAGGGCAGACTGGCAACTTCTATTACGAGCACACTGGTTTTAAGAACACATGGACTTGCTCCCAATGGGTGTGCTTTTATCCAGCTTGAATTTTATGCACTGGTGTGCCATCAAAAGTTCTGCTTTTGTCACTAAGACCAATGATAATATAATCACAATGCTAACATGAGATAGAACGCTCCTTCTGGACTTTCATATCAGTCATCTTCGGTGTCATTACACCATCGACAACCTACGTTTCATTATTCTTGTACAGGAGTTTATCCTCTTCCTACACATACCTCTAAGTGGTTGTACTCTAGCTATGTAATTGCTTGAGGCAGGTCTGTTTTACTTGTGTGCATAATTGTAAGTCATTTTCAGTCACAGTGCCGTATAATGTATGCCATATGTCAGGGCTATGTATGTTGAACGTCTTTCACACCGTACATAGCCAACCGTGCTAATCGCAAGTGTGGGGTAGCAGCAGTGAACAGTGCAGCAAAATCTATCGTACTCGCCAGCGTGATGCAGTTTGGTAAAATGTAACCCCCTTGATCCCATAAATACGACATGGCACGTACCGTGTCGTATTTAAGTAGTAAAATATGAAAATGCAAAAATTGCAGTTCGCAGCCTTTGAGATTTTTCACAGCCGGCAATATACACAGGAGATATAAGAGAACGAGATAGGACGTGTCGTCCCTCGTGAACCTTTTACCACTTGTAAATACAATGTTGATTTTTTCTTTGGGGCGGATTTCTCTATTTTTATAAATGGATAACCACTGCAGTCCTGACATCCCGCTCTCAGATATAGAGCTGACAGGCCCCTCAGCATTAATTCACATGCAAGAATGACAGTGTCCCACGTTGCTCTGCTACACGAGGTCCCCATTGCTTAGAGGGAGTTTTGATTCATTTGATCTATATACTGATTTCCAAGCAATGTCAGGCCCAATCTGTATGTAAGAGCAACGGTGACACCATTGTTTTGCTTTCTCATGCCACTGCTGAAGAAGGGGCCTCCACTATAGGGAGCTCTGAGGATCCCCTCTACAGGTCTTGAAAGAACTGGAAGTAACCACACTTTATTACCCCACTACGAATGACCTGCTGGTCGACTGGCTAAGTTTATAGGATATTAATAAACGAAATGCAAAAATTGTAAGGGTGGTGTGGTGGTATCTTGATTTGAAGCTTTCGGTAAAGTCACGTAGGTAGAAAAATAAACGATCACGACGTTTCGATCGCAGCACAAGCAATCGTCATCAGGTGGGACAACCACAGCAAGAAAAAAACTGCTGCAGTTTTATGTATGCATGTTGAACTTCTTTCGCACCATAAGTAGCCAAACGTGCTAATCGTAGGTGCGAAATCTTAAGCTTAGAACGATTGAATAACCGGAGCACCATCAGCAACATTCAGTATCGACTTTTTGGCCTCCTATTGGAAGCATTGAGGCGAATTACATAAACAAATGATTTGGATTTAGTAGGGTTCTCACGATGCACTGACATCCACAATTGCATGGTTGGAGGTTACCATGAGAAGTGCTTTTTGCTCCGTCGCCTGTACCATCCCACACAGTGTTAAGCACCAGCAGCAAGACTGCAACATTTTTGCACCATGGGCAAAACCTCAGGGCTTTTAAAGTCAAGCGGAGGAGAAGAAGGATCCATCACTCGTCATTCGTATCCCATCCCAAACACCCATAATTAATAAAGCGTGAAAAAAATAGATTTAGCATTCACTGATAAATACCAAAACAATGTAAATGGCAATGTGGTTTTGGTTGTCATTATGCAATGCAACACGATAAACACATCCATGTATTTGCCTCAATCCTGTGTGGGAAATGCAGTCTGGAGGGCTCGTTATTTGGCATGTGCAGATTAAAACAATTGCTACAGTGGTGTTTTGTATTAGTGGCCTGCTGGTTTCTTATTAAGAATGGCCTTGTCATGGTATTAGAGATGCCATGCTGATTATTGCGAAGGTTTTATATATATGTACGGGTATGTGCTACTTGGGCATGAGAACAGCCATCAGCAAGGGCTTGAAGGGAACATTTGATTCACAGACACACCACATTATCGTAAACAGAATCGCGCGGAGTGGAAGCCTGACTGCTGGGCAAGAAGCCGCGTGGTTAATTTAGGAGAATGGTCCTAACAGAGAGTCTAAGATCGCCAAACAAACTTTATAACGATGATACGTTAAGCAGCGCTGCAATTGTCTGACAAGATAGCTTAAATGCTGGCAAGGCCCGAGTGAAATGATAAGCTTCGGGGTAAAGTTGGGAAGACATTCGGAGCATCAAAAAAATATCTCGCTTCGTGATGGCGTGCGTTTCCTTCGATTGTTGGAATATCAGTTTTATTTTACGACAAGGAAATGCAGGTGACGACAAAATGTAACAAACGTTCCAATGAAATATTAGCTTCCTCGCGTTCCATTAAATCATGTTGGGAAATTAAGGTTGGGCAAGCTGTTGTACCTTCTTGCAAAGGGTATAAAAACGATGTTAAATAGACTGAATGGTAAGAAGCCATTGCAACCCATAGTGCATGAGCACTTACATATCACATATAGCTTTGCAGTGTCTGTTTTTCACATCTGCTGGAAACCAGTATTTTTAAAGCCTATCTTTTACTCTGAAGCGAATCATGAAAAATAAAAGTTACGTGCCTAAAGAAACGTTTTAAAATATAAAAGCTAATTTTTTTTTTATCAGAAGATTAATTTTTTCCAGGTGCTTTCTTCCATTTTCACCACTTCCTGCACGCCTGTAAAATGTTTATCTTTTCACAATTTGTTTCATTCTGCCGATCGTAATATGATATGGCCCATTTTTACTACAAAAGCTGTGGCAATGGGGAAAAAAAATCCTAGCCAGCTGCACAGATCTCTATCTGAGCATTATTAGATCAGTGGCCATGCAGTTAAAAAGAAGGAACTGGAGGATTAGATATTCATATGCGCAGCGTGTGACTGATTTGTATAAACAGAAGCGGTCCTGACGCGCATTCGATTGAGCCATGAATAATGCATGGCGCGCATGTACACTGCCGGCTGTAAGCCTGTTACAACTTCAAACGTGCTCGCAGAAAGTGTTTGAAAGCTCGGCAGCAAAAGGCGCGATCGGAGGAGCTGAGCTATATGAGCCCAGAGCCGTCTGTTTGATGTTTCCACGGCTAATCGGGCATCATTAGGCGACTCGGCGCAGGATTTTAACCCTTTCAGGCCCCTGCTTGCTCCCCCGAAAAAGTGTTCTCAAGTTCACGGGCTGCGGGATGGTGGGAAGTTGCTTGGCTTTGGAGAGCTCGCGCACGGCTTGCGCCTGGGCGCGTGACGGTTGCCTTTGAGCAGAGATAAGATTGACGCTGTGTTAACAGAGTAGACGTCCCAAGCACCCCGCGTAATTCAATGCGCGTCTTATGTGTGTATTGCTTGTACTGGGTGTTCAGATATACACGCCCGCTCTTACAGTAGCAAATATTCTAACCTGGGAGGTTGCTTAATTTATAGGTGTGTTATTTCCGGAAGATTATTTTCCTATCATTGCGGACAGATATGTAGGGTGATGTTAAATTTGTTGCGAATGACACTTGATCCTGCGACTGAATTCGGCCACATGATTAGTACTTAAAAGGGGAGAGTTACTCTTCAAAGAGACACTGACTTTACATCATTATATATATCTTTTTACGTAGCAACCCCTCATGGAGCACTCTTCACGTGCACTATTATAACTTGAACTTTAATTAATTCAACGATTTAACTTCCACCTGCAAAACTCCAAATGCACGCAGGTGAAGACAAAAGACAGGGCTGCCCCATGTATCCCCAAGCATGAAAGCAGCATAGCTTTATCACTGGGGTGTGTACATGATTCCCTCATTATTCGCGAGGGATACGTCCCGGAGATGCTCGTGAATAGCAAATTTTGCGGATAATAATATTGGCCTTAAATACGTATAAATATATTTTAAATACATTACAAATTATCGCAATAATATCTCTCATTACCTTATCACATCACTTTATCGCATCACTTTCTCGTATCACATTCTCTCTCATCATTGTGTCTTTATTCCTCTCTTCCCCTCTCTCGATGCAGTCGTCACGTAGACTTACAGATGCGATTAGCGGAAAGGCAAAATTCGCTCGTGGCAAGTTCGCGAGCAACAAGGGAATGCCGCGAATAGTTGTGTAGTTGTAACGAGCGGCACCGTGGGCTGCATACGGGATGTATCGTCAGCTGCTCGCAACGGACGCGGTGGGGGAGCAGGAAGCGCCGAGGGTTAATGTGTGTTCTTTCTGTGCTGATTCTGATAAGGCAGCGTCAGATTCGCGGGGCCCAGTGACAAGCGGGGCTTTAAAAAAAATGTCTGCCACCGCATGCCGTCCCGCACACTAATGCGTGCGTAAAGGAAGCACACGTCTGAAATATATATGTGTGTGTGTGTGGGAAACATGTTTAATAATCCGCTGTGGAGGTGCTGCCGTTCGT
Organism: Petromyzon marinus; assembly: GCF_048934315.1. NCBI lineage: Eukaryota > Metazoa > Chordata > Hyperoartia > Petromyzontiformes > Petromyzontidae > Petromyzon > Petromyzon marinus. The sequence goes on along the minus strand of NC_133703.1, from coordinate 16,526,270 downwards.
AAACAATTCTGCGCTCGTAAAATCTGAAGCTTATTTGGCTCGTGAAACCCATCGTTTGGCCAGGGATGCTGTTTACAGGAGTGGATGTTGATTTAAGGATCAAGAGAATCGATGGGAAATAAGCATGAATTATGTCGATGTGCAATAAACATTAAACCGTTGAAATAATTAAACGGACAATTTTCTGAGTACAGTAGCGCATTAGCAAGTGACAGTTGCATAGTTTAATGCTAACAAAGTTACAATTTTAATTTATTTTCACAATCTATGGTTAGATTTGAAAATACTGTGATGAAATTGCACAATATATAAACGTCAAATAACCCTTTTTTAAGCTCATAGTTTTTGGAGAAAATGGGTGAAAATCTTGTAGTTTTATGCAGAAAGCTGCGAGGCCTAATTTTTTAATTGGATGAGAAGCTGTCAGGGTTACACACGGGGACTGCGGCTTTTGAAGAACCTGTCAGTCAAGGCATTAAACAAGACACAGCAGTAGGAGAAGCAGCATCGGTGCAGGCGAAATGCTCACAAAATGTCCAATTAAAAAAAAATCACATACGTACAGCAGAGAGTCTTGACTCGTCTAACTTAAATATTTCAGTCAATACTTCCGTGTCTCCCCTCTCTTTGGATATGTTTATTCAATCAGCTTCCTGAAGAGGTTTATTTGAAGCATAACAAACAAGCAGTATTTAAGTTTCACCGAATTGTGTTTGGATAATGCCATTCTCTAGTTTGGTAATCGCACACTTTGTAAAACCGTTTGTTGCCGATTCTAGGCCTCGCCTCGGACAATGTCACGTCTATTTCTTTCATTGGCACCCTTAAAGGCTGGTCTTCTGTCTAACTGCGGCTTGCTGTTTATATGCATGCTTGCAGTGTAACATTACTGTGTGTGTGCATGTAATTTGTTGTTGTTTATCAGTGATCAAACACAATTTGTTGTTTTTAAACATGGATTTGTCCGTACATGCTAATATTGCATCATTGAGCTTGAAGGATCATTTATGTTTTTTTATAATTTTACTGCAATTTGAGGAATTATGGAAATTATGTTTGCCCATTGAATTCAATTAAGTACTTATGAAAACTGCACTGTGCAATCATCATGTAGTTGCAATGCGATTATACAAATAAATAAGTAAATACTTGCTTGGAGTGCATTACAAGTACTGTACAGTATATATTTTTCTTCTTATTCTTATCTTTGAAAGTAAACGTTTTAACTTAGAGTTTGCGTTTTGTCTCGTACATTATCACCGTTGCCATCGAATCCAATGTAATCGTTGTCAAAGTGGCAAGCGGCTGGTACATTCCTTTCCATCATCTTAATTCTCATTTGAAGCTGATAAACACACGTTTAAAATATTCCATCTCAAAATTACAGACGTGTATATGCCTATGCTTGAATGCCCTCGTGTATGACTGCCATGTCCGTGTGCTGTACAATAGTGAATTAAAATAATGGGATTTAAAGTATTGTTGATAAAGTGAACTTGACACTGCTCGGGTTTACGCTTGCCATTGGTATTCCTAAACTCGTCAACGGAGATTGCGGAAATCTGAACGTTCTTCATGACTGGGACACAAACATTAGCGTTCGATTATTGGGGTGGGTCACTCTGCTGCCCTCATCGTCTGGACGTTCCTTTTCCCCCATCCATCAGTGCTGTCGACTCTCTGCGCCTCCTCAAGTCCAGTCAAGATCTCCCTTTTTCCTTTACCTATGACTGGCTGCTTTCTCTCTCTCTCTCTATATATAAAAGGCAAAGTTGTGATTATGTGTGTCTGTTCAAAATGTTTAGCGTACTTCCCGACATGCAACAAACTTAAAATTTGCCATGTGGGTACTTTCCAGATTGTACACCATGCAAACATTATAAAAATACACTATAGGTTTTTTTTTTGGGGGGGGGGGGCTCAATAATGCATATATATTTTTTGCACGGCAAGTGAGCTGTGACGTCAAATCCGTCACGTGACCCGTGCATGTGGAAGCGTAACGCATTGTAGTGTAGCGGTTAGCGCTACGCCGCGCTACGAACCCGGCGACCCGAGTTCGATTCCCGCTCACGGCCACCACCGGTGACGATTATTTCAACCGTTCCTGGGCCTCCCCTAGGTCGACTCAGCCTCAAACGAGTAACTGCTGTGGTGCGTGAACATCGCCACTGGGGAGACAAAGGGGGCCGGGCGTGGTGGATCCAAGTCCCGGGTGAAGCCGGGTAGTACAGCTAGTACACATAAATATGCTTCCTGTTTCTTCACATCTTCTTGATATGTGGTCTAATTCAGACACTATATGTGGTAACATTCTATTGTAATATAGAAATATTTTGTGGTTTTGTCAAACGTTTTGTCTAACAGGCGTCATATTAATGAATTGGTACGTGCACTTAATTTCAACGCCAACGAGATCCAATCATTTCACAGTGAGCTTGAGGCCCTGCTGTATCTTGCTGGCTGGTTTCATTGAGTGAGGATCGTCCCCACACACACCTGAGTTTATGAAGCCCGGATGTTCACATCTTGAAAGTGACCCCCACTGAACGTACTTTGTTGCACAGAAGCCCACATCTGATGAAACCGTGGGCAACCACGTTTTCATTCTTCGGCCAAAACGAAACCAAACAAGCATGAGATGGTTCTTATCTCCATTATTGACCCAACATCAAGGTTTGAATTCCACATTCCAATGGCAGGAGCCACGTCTTCCCATGAGAAAATTATTGTTAACCATCCGTAAAGTGTTACTCGTGACACATCGACAGAAGGAACGATGGCAGATGGTCAATAATAACGTCGAACTAGCAGTCAAGGAATGGCATGCGTCCACCGGGGAGATAGAGCGTCAAAATAAGCTTGTTTTACAGGTGCTTGGTGGATTATTAGATGATGAAGAGAGAGGCTAGGCTGTCAATACCCTGCCAGGATTAACAATCCTTGCGATTGTAAGTCAAGTGCTCTGCTGCACACTGCCATCCAGCCGAGCTACGAACATAACCACAACTTTTGCAAAATAACCAAACTATATAGTCATGCATTATTTTAAATTATAAAGGTGTCAGTAAAAGTTGCGTAGCATCAAACATTCATTATCTGTAAAAAAAAAAACCCAGCCTTTTCATATTCTTTGTTTAAAAAATATAAATGTATGGAGGCCAAAACACTCCAACCACTGTTGCGACATCATTTTTTTTCACCCCCCCCACGTCTTTGTGGTTTTTTTCTTCTCCCCCTTGAACTTAAAATAATTGATAAGCATCCCTCTGGGCTCTCTGGTGGGCACAGATGCAATGATATCATTATGTGCCGCGGCCCAGGCGGGGAAATTTGAAACCAAGTCACACAAGTGGATCCTTAGACGCCTGCGGAGACTGTGAGCGCGCGCGTCTCCCGCGTCTCCTCCGCGATGTGTCGTCCTGCGCCTGGGCTGAGGCCAACTGATGTGTGGGTTTTTGGAGTCGTCCCCCGCCCTTCTTCACGCATCACGCTGGGTAGGCGTTTGTACGACCGGCTGCGAGGATGTTCTACGCCTGCTTTCTGGAGGCACATCAAAGACGTCTCTTCGGCGGCTCTCAGGCTCCTTTCTCAGTCTGCCTCCGCCTCCGTCCTCATACCCCCCCTCTCCCTTGCTTTCCCCTTCTTGGCTTTCTCCATTTCTCTCTCCCTCCCAACCTCCCCACTCTCTCTTCTCACTCGCTCATCCCTCCCCCCCCCCCACCACCACCACCGCCACGACAACGCTTAGAGTTCATCTGCTCAGTCACAAGTCTGGCAGGGCCCCCAAAGCCACCAACATGCGAAGAATCCTAATAAATCATGTGCAGTCCATCCTGCAGCTAATGGTTTGTTTTCCTGTCCTTGACATGCAGTCTCACTGGCGTGACTGAACCCTCATTGTATCTTTCTGCTCGTGAAGATGTCTAATTATGTGTACTATATATCTTCTCAGAAAATGGCAATGTTTGAATATTTCAGCATGTTTTTTTTTTAAGGATGGAAATATTGGTATTTTTATAATACGGTAATGATGGCGATGGATATGATGGAGATTAAGTTTGACGGAAGATATAATCCCATTCACAAGTAAGAGTCCTATTTTTTTTCTTTGTAACTGTCGTCTGCTTTCATTACGCTCTGGTCTCCTTGTTTATAATACTCTGGGTATTAATAGCAATCTGTAGCTGAGTATGATTATCTTATAAACCCTCACGATAACCAATTTACTGCAACACTGGAGTAGCTTTGGCTGTCTTCAGCTATGCATAGCTTGCCGATGAGCCCTAATGAGGATGAAGTGTGTCTCTGTTTCCCTTGTGGGGACTACCCAGGATACCTTTCTTGATGGTCTATTATTCGAAAGATTAGGCAGCTGTTTAAATCAAGTAAAACAGTATTATAATCACAGGCTATTATCAATAGTTCCTATTCGGTAACTATTCAAATGCCAGTTTAAAAAGTGCTAATCAGGAAATCTACTGACATTTCTCAAGGCCCCATGGTGTCAAGGACAGTTTCCAACTCTCATAATTCACCTTTCTCTCCGTGGCCTCAACGTATGTGCTATGAAGAAGGGTCATTGCCTGAAACGTCGCCTACTATATCCATTTTTCCTTTTGAGGCCACAGTGTGCCTGACAAAAAGTGTTGAGTTATTTTTTGTTGATTTTGCTTGTGCACCACTGCCAACGTACCATTGTGGCGCACCATCCTCAGGAGGCGTTCACTTACTTACACATTTTTTGCCCCGACAGTTTGCTGCAATTGCACGCATTCCCGTCAATAAGTTGTATATACTTTGGCATTCTTAACCATTCACGTGCGCAAGCTCTTTTGATCACTGGAGATTTGTAAATGAATGAAGGACATGATTTCCTTCCACAGGATGGACAATTTGTTTAGATTTTAGCCAAAGGTATGTAAAAAAATTATCAGCTGGGAAGTTAGCAAACGCAGTTGGTGTCGGGGGGCATGCTCACCAGAACACCTCCCCTCTAGCGTCAGTGGTTTGGCCCGTTATCTGTGTTAAGCAGTTGGGTGTGATCGCACCATTACGCTATTGGCAGGGGAGGGGCTTGGAGTGGGAGGTGGGGGGGGGGATCTTGTTCACTTCAAATATGTATGTTTGTTTGTTACTTACGTTATTTATTTATCAATGTGGCTTCAAAGAAGAAACCTTTTTTGTCTGATGTATTTTAATGAATTTGAAACAGCACGATGCACAACGGTTATTAATAAAGGTACTTAACTGACTTTTGGTAAATATAGCTTTAAAGGATTGCAAATTACATGGTACACCTTAAATAATGCAGTGTGCTGCTTATGTCTTGCATGTAATAATTTATGTATGCAGATCAGCCAGTTTTAAAACATTGATTACGTGTATCCCCCTACGAGTTTTTACGTGTGCAACTAACTCCATAAATCATGCCCTGGAGAAGCGAACAGGCTACTTGTGATTTGTATCTGTTTCCATGCAGTCGCTTAACTATACAGCAGCGCCTAGGGTTTTTTTTTGGGAGGGGGGGGGGGCAACAGGAAGCATACCTTTCTCACATACCGCTGTAATGCAGATATATATATATAAAACAGCTTGCCAGGTGAACCAGCTGTAAACAAGCAGTCGATGCCATTACCGTGTAACACGGTCTGTGGGTTACTGCGCATTAATGACCCATGGCCCCGCATCACTCAAGGAGCTCCATTCTGTCTTTGGAACACGAACCGGTTGTTGGATATTCTGGGACCAAGGAACATATTTGCTTCCACGGAATGCACGAGAATCACTTGAATACAACCTCTATTTTACCAGACAGGAACTACATTATCCATAATATAGGTTTTTTTGGGTTAGATCGCATAAATAAAAATGTGTCGTTAAACCCGCCACCACCCGACACAGCCAATTAGTAAGGTTTGTCACGTACACAAAATATGCACATTCGTTACTAGTTGAGCACACCGGTTTGTTAAAGGACCAAGGTTTGTTATTAAAGGAATAACATTGTAATCTTTAACATTGTTGTTAAGGAATGACATTGTGAATAATTATTTCCTCGGTTAACTTTTCTTTTAGGATTAACCCGCCTTTTGTAAAGGGGATCTGGGAGATCTGGCAAGCTGCAGTCATGTAAGGATGATGATGATCATCATCCGACATTGTCTGTCCACTGCTATAAAGATAACATGTAGCAATAGGGGCTGCCATCTCACGTCTGCACATGGACTGATCTCATTGCTCCATGTACATGGTGGTCATTCTCTTGGACGCGTTCCCTCCTTTGGCTGCCAGTCTCGTCCATTGGCCACCAACCCCCGTCTGCTGATGTGTCCTTGTCCAAGCCCATTTGCTTTTCAGAATTTTCACCATGATATCTCTTGATTTGTATTTCCCATCTCCCACCCCCTCACGTTTTCACGCCGTCATGTTAACAGTGGTAAACATGAAATCTTCGTAAACTCTGAACGACGTACTGTGAGAGACTTGAGTCTCCGTTTTTGGTGTGTCGAATTCCCACCACCAGCTAAGGGCCACTGACGGAGAGGTAGCATACCTGTCAACCCCTTATCAGTGCCCCTGCCTTATTACAGACCAATTCAGGCCTTATTGGGCACCCCGTGCCCTTATAAATCTCAACGTTTATCCTACTAAGTTCCATCACAGGGGAGAAACACAAACAAATAGATCAAACATTTTCTTTACTCAATTTCCCTCTACAAGAATACGGGTGACCCGTATGGGTTGACAGGTATGGAGACACTTTTATTTTAAATATCAAAATGTGGAATTTGAGAAGATGACAATAACATGGCGTGCCCTGCCCTTGATGGCACAGGGTCTGCAATGCTCATTTTACGGCTGTTCTCACAATCTTGGTAAAGTTCCACAAAAATGACCGTGCAGCTGCAGGAATTTAAATGTCGATTCAGCACAAACCGGCTCGGCGAGTTGGTGCTAAGAGTACTAATCCACTCGTCTAAACCCCCCCCCACACTCGTCGTAATATCTCGCAATTCCGAAATAGCACGCAAAGATTAAGTTTTTGAATGATTACGAGGAAGTTTATTTGGGAGGTTTTTAAAAAAAAATTTTGTTTCAAAGCCTGATCCGCAAAAAAAAAATTCTTGGAAATTATCATTTTCAGGGAAGTGCACCTTGGAAGGCAAATATATGACTTCACGTACGTGACCCAGCGCGGCTGCGTATTTGCTGTGAAAATAAGGTGTCCCGCGGCCTCGTTGTTTAACCAGCTGTCTTGCGTTGCACGGCTCCGTTTCCTGCCCCTATTGCTACATGCGTGTTATCTTTACCGTGCCCACGGCCACTGTGGGTGACGCTGTGCCGTCTCTGTGTTTTTTTTTTACTTTATTTTACCAGGCCAGCGCGCGGTTCAGACAGATGGAGAAGGAGTGCAATCAAAGGCTGGCCGCCTCCGCGCAGGTGAGGGCACCCGAGCAAACCACAATGTCCCCCCCACCACCCGCCACCGTTACCGGCGGCAGCCTAAACTGCGGGCCGACACAAAGATAATGCCGGGTGGAGGACAATGAACTCACTTGTTACCTCACCTGCAAGAAAGAAAAAATGTTGTAAAAATGTACACACACACACAAAAATGCAATCTGATGTAGGTCAATCTGTTAAGGGAAAAAAACACCCCATTGCTTTCCAATGCGGTGAAGTTCTAGCGGACTGCTGTGAGGCATGGGTCACTGTTTTTGATGACGTGATTTTGTGTTTTGTTTAAGATTAAGGGATATAATTTATAACGCACTGTACCACGGTCTTGCTATGGAGACCCTCGCCCGACTGCGGCTTTGCGTGCCGTCTCTGGCGATCTTGTGATCAGATTCATCATACCCACCGCGGGGGACCCCAAGTGCTCATCAAGTTCTCGCACCGCCTGTCCATCACGTCCTGTGCCTCCCTGTGGTCCGTTTTTCGTAAATCATCCTCTCCAATTGTGTGTTTCACTGCACCACGTCTTCCTGCTACGTGTCCAAAGTACTTAGCTAAAATATCCCAACCTTTAATTGGCTTCCCCTTATTAACGTGTATCCTTGTATGGATAAAATACAGTAATGTGTTTCATGTGCAACTTGAAATGGCTTGGTTGTTATAATGGTATAGTTCTACACGTTTTTTTGTGTGGAAAAAAAATATATTAATTTAGGATTAAATGAAAGTGTGGGGAATGCTCTCAGCGAAGCCATGTCTTTGGATACACAATCAGCCAACGAGCAGAGCAATCATTAATTGCATTCACAGTTTCGTGCGTGTATTATATAACGACGCAATGGCCATCGCCACACTTCTCAGCATTGTATTACACTGTGCCAAACGTTTGCAAGCACATCTGGGAAAGTATGTTCCTTTTCGGGCTGCGTGAAGCGAGCATTCTTGAGCTGGGGTCTGACTGACAGGGAAGGCTAATGGAAGGGAGGAAGGAAGCAAAGCTCCCCTTGTGCAAAGGGGACCCTTTAGTATCCCAAAGGCAATAATATAACATGGTGTTTACCCTTGCCAGACCTTCCCAGTTTGGCCCTGCTCTGGTCAGGCTTGGCTGCATATAAAAACATTAACACGTTTTACAATTGCGCACTAACCCCTACCAGAGTGAACAGGTGCGTACGCTTTGTTTTATCAGCCTCGCTTGGGAGCAGGCTTGATTTGAAAAGCCCATCAGTCTGGTTCTGACTATCGCGGCACGTGTAATGTAACGGCGACCAACGATACAAATCACGTACAATATCGGAGTGTATGTGGCCAGCTGCGGTTTTGCAAATGAAAAATGACAAAAACACGTAAAGTCAACCAAGATATAAAAACAGGCCCGAGGTTTTGTCACGAAATAAATGTAAGAAAGCTGGCAGTTATAAATGCCCTTAGAGAAAGTGGTGAGTAAGACGTGTGTGGTGAGCAACGTACTGAACGCTGGTAAGTTAGTAGTTGGGTAATAGTTAATTCCTAACTGGGGTGAAACTGACTTGATGATCATCATTAGACTTCCTTTGCCAGTACCAAAACATAATAATAGGGTTTTTCCCCTTTTTTCTGGCAACAAAATTGAAACCTTTTTACAAGGACTCATGTGTGCATTGACCACAATACTTGTGGTCAAAATGCAAACAAAAAACACACTATGATAATATTGTGCATTGTCTTTGAGCTGTACGCCTTTTGGCGTCCTCTGGTCTAGCACAAATTGAGACGAGGCTCAAAAGAAAGCCGTCTCTGGTGTGGACCAATCAGTTTCAAGGACAGTGCATATATTATCAGTGTGTTTTTTGTTTGCATTTTGACCACAAGTATTGTGGTTAATGCACACATGATTCCTTGTAAAAAAAGGTTTCAGTTTCGTTACCAGAAAAAAGGGGAAAACCCCTATTATTATGACTTGATGATGTGTCAACTCATGGCACGGGAGTGAGACCTAGGGGCGATTGGAAGCTGGCTGGCCTCATCATCTGGCTGGCCTCATTTGATCGAGATGGACACAGGCCATTCTTCTCCATGCAGACTCTTGCAAGTGACTGGCTGGGACGGAGGGCGCGTGCAATCCTTTGCTAGTCAAACCTCATAGCAGCAGAAGAAGTAGTCGTGAAATTGGCCTGTCTCCTTGATTGTTAAAATGTTTTACTGCCCACGGTCCTGCTGACGCTACCACATGAAACCTACCTTCCCTATTTTCCCTTACATTCTCATCGAGCAACTTTTACAAATAGAACAATGACAACAACACCCTGATTGTCTGTAGCTTCTCGGGCAGTGCTGTCTCTGCGACACCGCGGCATGTTTGCGACTGGGGCCGGAAATCTATTCCAGAAGATGCCGGGTCCTTCTGCACAGCGCCACGTGCAAATAATTTTCCGCGAGCCCTCCGCATACTTGCAGCGCTCTGACACATCTGGCAGGTGCTGTGCCCCGTGTTTGGGGATAAAGTGTGCATAATCTTCAAATCTGTTCCCGAAGGCTGGAATATTTTCTGGCTTTGTCATCATGTCTCGGCGAGGTGACGTAGGCCCCAAGGAATGTTCCTCGCGGGCAACAGTGTGGCTGAGAAAGTCCAACATCAGGTACGAATTGGGGGAGGTTGGGTGGTGGCAGGACACTGGATTTGAGCCATGGTTGGCTGCTCATTTGGTTGTCAGGACTTCCGAAGTTCGCTGTGAGCTGCTATGGCAAAACCCACTTTTAAATTAGAGCAGCCTTGCCACTGCAGATATGTTTTTTTTTTGTTTAACACTTTCATATAAGTGCACTTCTTCAAATTCTCATAGTTCATCATTAGTTTCTGGGTAAGTCTCAGCACATCGTGCAGAAAAGCTAGTCGACTTGAGTGAAAAAGTATTTATATTCTTGGTTCTTTCGGTAAAGTCACGTAGAAGGGAAACAATAAAATAATAAAAATATAAAGCAATAAAATTCTCACGACGTTTCGACTGCAACACAAGCAATCATCATCATCACACCTGAAGAAACAAGAATATGAGTTTTAAATTTCGATTTAAAGCTTTCGTGCCTGCAAGGATTCATCTTCTTTGGTTCTTTCGGTAAAGTCACGTAGAATGAGAATAAAATAAAACAATAAAATTCTGGTGAGAATTTTATAGTTTTATTTTATTATTTTATTCTCATTCTACGTGATTTTACCGAAAGAACCAAAGAAGAAGAATATGAATTCCTGTAGTCACGAAAGCTTTACATCAAAAGAAAAAGTATTTGTTCAATTAAATGTGGTTGATAATGTTCTGCATGAGAGCAAGCTGTCAAGCAAGCTTGTCAATTTTTCTGCCTATCCTTGAGCAATAGAATTCCAGTACGTATATTTGATATTGCTTCACCAGCACTGTGTTTCAATATTATTGTGCAACTTAAACAGACTGCCCTTGCAGGCTGTAGCCTGAATTTTCTAGGCCAATTTCACTTCATGGGCCAGCCTCAACCTCCCAACATGAGATTTCTGGCCTCGTGTAGAACTTCACCAAACATCGATCGAAAAGGTTGCAGATGGCACGAATGTTTAATTTAACATTTAATGATTCATTTTGTCAGAGATCTGGTCGTGACCTTTTTTACTTGCACATTTTTCTGGGAAAGTCTTACTCCGAAGTGTTTCTGGGAAAGACCTGTGGAACTCATGTGATGACTTCAGTAACTTGGAAATTCAAGGAAATGCCTTTTTTTACCGATTCGAGTTTTCTTTCAACTTGAGTTCAAGTGCACTCCTGTCTATTCAAGTGGAATTATATGTAGCAATTATTGCCCCCAGTGACAGACTAATGCCCACATGGAGGCCATTGTTGCTGAGTCACCTTGTGCCCACAGGGATAGCTGCTACTAGGGGTGCCCATTCAAATGTTTGAAATGAGATGTGGTGTAAACCACTCTGAGATGCTCATGCGTATAGGAGGCAAAATATAAAAAAACAAACATTGACTTAACTTGGCTGTCGATGGAAAAACGTGATAAGACTGTATGGGATATCTTTGTTTAAATGTAACATTGTGTTTGACTGACTTCCACTAGGAGGTCAAAAAACGTAACAATTTTTTTTATTTGATCAGATAAGGCCGACTGAGCTATATAGCTATTTTTTTACAAGTGACCTGGCCACAAATGATAGGTCAACGAAGTGGCTTATCATGTGGAAATTTAGAGCAGTAAAATACTCTAAAACGCATGTTGAGTCTAAATGTGGAGAAAAAAAATGGAGGATCTGGAAAGAAAAGTCCACACGACCACGGGGAGAACATGCAAACCCCAAATATACTAGCATCAGGGTCGGGATCGAACCCACAACCTCCTGCATACCAGGCGAGGTATTTAACATCTCGTCACAGTGGCGAGATAGTGATAGCTCAGCCACGGTTTAACTATACGCCTCACTATAAGCACGTGCTTATAGTGAGGCAACATTACCCACAATTTATCATGACACCTCTTGCCTATACCACCCGGCAGGTATGTGACATTTGTTTAACAGGTTTGACTCTGTTGCTGAGACTGAACGTTGAAGCTAGTGCAGTGTTTGCCTGCTTATACGTGTTGCTAGAAAACATTGATCCAGCGGGGGCCATAGGTTGGTGGACTAAAGTGTTATACATTCTATAAAGTGTGATGCTAAATATATAAATGAGGACACATACTCTGATGTGTTCATTTATTGACAGGGCATTTGTGAAAGGTAAAGGTGCAGGGCTGCAATTTCTTACGCCGCTGCTGAATGAAGGGGCTCCGTTTTAAAATATAAATTGAAAATAATTTCTTTAGAACTGCTTTTTGTGTTTAGTTTTTTGGTCCTCCCCCCACACCTCCGATTAGCACGTGTTGGTTACTTACAGTAGCGAAAGAAGTTCAACATACATGCATAGAGAAAGAGCTGTAGAGAGCCCCTCTGGAGGGTATTTGGCCTACTCTTCCACGCCGACCAGACACTTTACCCCACCACATGGGAGCTGCCGATCGACTCGTGTGGTCTAGCCATTCATACTGCTGGGTAAAAAAAAAAAGCCGTGTGTCCATTTCGTACGTCCGCACACTAGCGCATGGTGCACAGAGTCGCTGGCTTGGTGAGTTTGATGATATGCAGCCATACAAGCTACTGCAACATTCACAAGTCGAACTCTTGAGAGTGGTCTCAAGAATGTATTAGTCTTTGATGGTCCAGTAGAGGGAGCTCAGTGGGTGCTGGACTGAGGGTCATTATGTTGGCATTTAGAAGAGTACAATAACAATGGAATTGTGAAAGGCATATTTCGATGTAACTGCCAGGAATAACTGCACAATATTAATGAATTCGTCATCTTAGCACATGTCTACATATATGTATATACAATGGCCCGATCCAGTCAGCTGTTTAAATATTAATGGCAAATGCAGATTTTATAAAGTGTCCCCATTTTAGCTGTAACATATGTAAAGGAACTTGGCAGCCAAAAATGGTAATCCAAAATAAAGTGTAAAAGTGGCATGTCATTGGCTTCTATAAAGGACTTTGGTAGAGTATGTGTGAGAGTTAGAGTGCCATTTGACGATATGCAAGAGTGTGTTTGTGGGTATGCATTTGCATCGTAGTTGGAGAATGGTGGCACAGGCATAAGTGCAGTATTGGAGTGGCAACCTGGGTTAACTTCAGTGTTGAGTGGCATCTGAAGTGGTTCTGTCTTTCGCCTACATTGACTCAACCATTCATGAGTTTTGATTTTGATTTAAAGCTTTCGTGACTGGCAGGAGATTCATATTCTTGGTTCTTTAACCGCCACTTTTTTCAAATTTTCTTGCCGTGGTTTTCACACCTGGTGATGATGATTGCTTGTGTTGCAGTCGAAACGTCGTGAGAATTTTATTGTTTTATATTTTATTTTATTGTTTCCCTTCTACGTGACTTTACCGAAAGAACCAAGAATATACATTAACGAGTTCTTGGTGTGATGTATAAATGCGAGCATTGGGGAGACAAAGGCAGCTGTGTCACTAACCACATTACATCCTTGTGCGCTGTTCGGCCTGCTCCAACAGTTGCATTCGTGTATTTTAATATATATGTGATAAGCAAGTATGTGTGTATGTGTACGTATATTTACGTCTGCGCTCTGAACCCAGCGACCCGAGTTCGATTCCCGCTCACGGCCAACACCAGCTACGATTATTTGAACCGGTCCTGGGCCTCCCCTAGGTCGACTCAGTCTCAAATGAGTACCTAGTGTGTGGTGTGTAAACATCGCCACTATGGAGACAAAGGCGGTCGGGCGTGGTGTTGGCCACCCACCCCCTCGTGTACCATTCTGGCCTTCATAGGTGCTCGCTAACAGCACTTGCCCCAAAAGTGTGTTGATGCTATACGGGGGATCTTTGTCTATCTATGTATGCATGCTTGCCCCAAAAGTTTGTTGATGCTATACGGGGGATCTGTGTCTATCTATGTATGCATGTTGATGCATATTTATATATGTTTGTATGTATGTATGAATGTTTATATTTATTCACTGTGCGTATCTGTGGATTTGCATATATGTATGGTAAGGTGGTGTAAGACTGATGGAGTGGTTCATTTGTTGTACTTGGATTAGGCATCCCCATGGGAGGCTTCACGTAATCAAATAATGTTGTCTATATCACTTGCCGTGTAACACATTACGCTTTATAGCAGAGTAATATACACCGATTAAAAAAGTGGATTTTTTTTGGCACATTGGTAAGTTGCTCTTCATTTTTTGTCAGTATACAATGAGGGAAAAAAGTATTTGGTCCCCTGCTGATTTTGTACGTTTGCCCACTGACAAAGAAATTATCAGTCTATAATTTTAATGGTAGGTTTATTTGAACAGTGAGAGACAGAATAACAACAAAAAAATCCAGAAAAACGCATGTCAAAAATGTTATAAATTGATTTGCATTTTAATGAGGGAAATAAGTATTTGACCCCCTCTCAATCAGAAAGATTTCTGGCTTCCAGGTGTCTTTTATACAGAGTGTGCTCCTAATCTCAGCTCGTTACCTGTATAAAAGACACCTGTCCACAGAAGCAATCAATCAATCAGATTCCAAACTCTCCACCATGGCCAAGACCAAAGAGCTCTCCAAGGATGTCAGGGACAAGATTGTAGACCTACACAAGGCTGGAATGGGCTACAAGACCATTGCCAAGCAGCTTGGTGAGAAGGTGACAACAGTTGGTGCGATTATTCGCAAATGGAAGAAACAAAAAAGAACTGTCAATCTCCCTCGGCCTGGGGCTCCATGCAAGATCTCACCTCGTGGAGTTGCAATGATCATGAGAACGGTGAGGAATCAGCCCAGAACTTCACGGGAGGATCTTTTCAATGATCTCAAGGCAGCTGGGACCATAGTCACCAAAAAAACAATTGGTAACACACTACGCCATGAAGGAATAAAATCCTGCAGCGCCCGCAAGGTCTCCCTGCTCAAGAAAGCACATATACATGCCCGTCTGAAGTTTGCAATGAACATCTGAATGATTCAGAGGACAACTGGGTGAAAGTGTTGTGGTCAGATGAGACCAAAATGGAGCTCTTTGACATCAACTCAACTCGCCGTGTTTGGAGGAGGAATGCTGCCTATGACCCCAAGAACACCATCCCCACCGTCAAACATGGAGGTAGAAATATTATGCTTTGGGGGTGTTTTTCTGCTAAGGGGATAGGACAACTTCACCGCATCAAAGGGACGATGGACGGGGCCATGTACCGTCAAATCTTGGGTGAGAACCTCCTTCCCTCAGCCAGGGCATTGAAAATGGGTCGTGGATGGGTATTCCAGCATGACAATGACCCAAAACACACGGCCAAGGCAACAAAGGAGTGGCTCAAGAAGAAGCACTTTAAGGTCCTGGAGTGGCCTAGCCAGTCTCCAGACCTTAATCCCATAGAAAATCTGTGGAGGGAGCTGAAGGTTCGAGTTGCCAAACGTCAGCCTCGAAACCTTAATGACTTGGAGAAGATCTGCAAAGAGGAGTGGGACAAATCCCTCCTGAGATGTGTGCAAACCTGGTGGCCAACTACAAGAAACGTCTGACCTCTGTGATTGCCAAGTACTAAGTAATGTTTTGCAGAGGGGTCAAATACTTATTTCCCTCATTAAAATGGAAATAAATTTATAACAATTATTACATGCGTTTTTCTGGATTTTGTTGTTGTTATTCTGTCTCTCACTGTTCAAATAAACCTACCATTAAAATTATAGACTGATCATTTGTTTGTCAGTGGGCAAACGTACACAATCAGCAGGGGATCAAATACTTTTTCCCCTCACTGTATACTATTTGCCACGGTATATGGATAAAAAAAACTTGGACATTGACAGAAATAGAACAAAGGCTAAAAAATTGTGTGAAGAAGCATGTTGAGGTGCATGGATCAGAGAATATATGCACTTTAGAGACAACATAATACGTAGGTTTTCGCAGCCTATGTTACGATTTATCGTTGATTTCTTTTTTCTTTTAGGCCACGTATTAATCTGACAAAATGTGTTCCTCAGACTCCTCCACCATCTAACAAGCCAAACAAGTTAATGGTCTTGCGACGTTGCTGCATATTCACATACCAGTTATTATGGTTTCAGTTCGTCGGCAAGTTAAATAATAATACCAGATTGTTACTCTGACTCTCTGGATCTTGTCCTGATGATGCTGGTTGTCATTTGAAACAAAACGTCGTATCTAAATCTCAGTGAACACATTTGGTAGTGAGGATTGTTCTTCAACTCGCCGGCGAGCTGAAAACGGAAACAATTGGCGTGTTAAGTGCTTGTGCACGTGACTGTCAGTTTATTTGGATGCATTAAGTTGTGGAGGGTTCTTCAAGATATTAGGATCATTGTTGTGGCCTAACCCATAAGTCAATGATGGTCACAGAAATATCATGTTGACTGTTAAGACTCACAAGTGGGGTTGGGCAGGAGATGTTTCGAGAAGAGGTAATGATTGTGGTCAATGCTACCAACAGAGTGGCAGACGAAGTAGGGAACACAACTGAATCCACCCGATGGATGACTGCATCACAGCGCCATGAGAGATGCCAACGGATTGGGAAGGCCTTTCATCCAGCAGTGGATGGCAAGTGGACGATTATGATGACGACACTGTGGTGATACCACACTGAGAAGACTAGGGCTTCTCCAGGTGTGTTTCTGGAGACAATGCCTCCTTATGTACCGAGCCTTGCGCAATCATGTAACGAAGATAAAAGTGTGATGATAGCTATTGAGTGCCTTGCGCGCACACACACACACACTCGTACATGTATGAATACACTAGTGTGCACTTTATAAATTATGTAGCTATGTATCATCTTACCGACGCATTCTTGAGTTCATTAAAAAATAGTCTTTGCCTTTCAATGTGATAAATAAATAAGCGACAGCCACTCAGAAAAAGTGCCCTAATTGCAGTCGTTAAGAGTAATTTTATTATACACAAAGCTATTTATCAGCATTGTTTGATCACAGTTTCTGGGGTAATCAATAGAGACTTCGTTGAATGGAAGATTTTAGTGTGTAAATTAGCTCGTAAAACACGGTGAATGCCAATGCATTTGATGTTCACCTTGCCGTGTGTTTGTGTACATCTCTTGAGCCCTTTGTCAGTCCACTGGCGGATAAACACCTTGTCAGTTGGGGGAGAGGTTGTTTGAACATACTTCAGCACACTGGTCAGCTTGGGTTGGTGAAGGGGGCCCAAGACCAGTACAAATATCACTAGCCACTGGTTTTCAGCGATGGTTGTGAATCAAACTCGGGTTGAGAGGTTCAGCGTGCGGTGTGCTAAACCACTGCTATGAACATGACATGTACAGTATTTATTTAGCTCAATTTCTCCGTGAATCAATTAAGCGTGTTCTATTGACACTACTACAGATGGTCAAATTAATTTCCAGTTGGATGCTCAGACAAATTAATCCGTTGGTTTATTTTATGTTTTATCATGGTGTCCTCTGTCCTTACTAAATTTGAACGCTAGCGTCGGTGTGAGCTTGCCATTCTAGTTTGCGTGCTTGAGTAACTTAGCACTTTGATCACGCACTACCCAGGCAGTTACGCCACTGTGAGAATGAAAAAAAAGCCTTCGAAATCATAATCTCTCAATTTGTCAGCTTTGCGGAGCCTAACCGGTCATTACACAAGATGAACATCACCACCTAAATTTCACGTAAAATGAGTCGTGCGATTGAACCGAATCAGAATATTTATAGTTTCTTGGAGGAATCCGATGAGCTACAAAGATGCCCTTGACTGTTACCGTAGTAATTTGCCATGATTAATTGCATCACACAGACAATTTTGAGTAATTTTGCAAGCCGTTTAATAATGACGATGGTTGCCCACTCGCGCAGAAAGCCCACTTGGTTGTATAACATGAGGGCTGGGTTGTTGCCGCTGCTTGTGTGCCCAGGCAAGAGGTGTGAACGTTTGGAGAAATTTTACAATGGCGTGCGAACCACTGGTGGTCAAACGGTGTGGACGTCACGCGGGCCAGAAAGCAGAGGCACATTGCTAGTGGTTAGCAATACCAAGACTGGTATTGCTAACCACTAGCTTTGTTTATAGTTACAGCAATGACTATTTAAGTTTTGATTTGTGAAGAAAATCATTGGCCCCATAACTTTATAATAGTTAGACACTGAAATTGCATGTAAAAAATATATGAACACTACAATGAGTTATTTGCCACGATATATTTGTTGGTAATGCCTCTGCCAGGTCTGCCTTGCAACAAACTGCTGATTTCAGAATCGGAATCTTTGTTTATCTTGAAGAAATCCTATGAGCTATGAAGCTCTTTTTCACATATTTATTGTAGGGGCAGGTCAGAAAGTTACAGCAATAAATAATAGTTACAACAACAAACAATACGTTTAAGAGAACGCTTACAAATATAGAAACTACGTACAGGCGACGTTTCGGGTAATGACCCTTCTTAATGACGCATGCAGGAAGACCACCCACTGAACAGACGCAATGTTACCATCTTTACAGGACGTTGTGATCATTAATGCGCGGAATGTTGGCACTTCATAAAATCAAATACCGTTTAATATATTTTGAAATCTACATAGCCCTTGCCTGGTTCTAAGTCAACGAACTTGATTAATTTATGGACATGACGGTATAACACACCGTCGCCACTAACTTCTGATCCTGTGCGGCCACGATCCATCTTGTTTCTTCTTGTGTGCTGCTCTGGTCACTCTGTGCCTGGCCCACTCGTTCTTGTTTGTGTGTTGATCTGACTTGGTGGAGTGGCTGGCCCCCACCATGGGTGTGTGGAATTTACACCGTTTGATTCGGGGCCATGAGTGGAGATGTTCACAATAAAGATCAAGATGTCACGATGGCCAAAGCCGATAATGCCATCACACCTCGCCAGTGCTTTCTATCCTGTGCCAGATCCTGCACCTGCTGCACCGTTTACACATGACCTCCAAGATCTGCCCTCGCAAATAAACTAAACTATGAAACTATTTTTATTTTAAAACTTAACTATTTTCATTTTACCAGGTGAGGTCCACTGAGCTATGTAGCTCTTTTTCAAAAGCGACCTGGCCACATATGACAGCTCAACGAAGTGCCTTATGTGGAAATTTATAGTAACCGAATACTCTGAACGCATGTTTCTAAATGTGGAGGAAAAAGCCGGAGGACTCGGGGAAAAGTCCACACGACCACGAGGAGAACACGCAAACTCCAAATATACAGGCATCAGGGTTGGGATCGAACCCACGCCTCTTGCATACCAGGCGAGGTAGTTAACATCTTGCCACCGTGGCGCCCAAATCTTGGCGTGGTGATGAGCAAATGTCTTATTTGACTGTGACTTTTCTTATGAAATGCGCCTTCCCTCGGCTGTCTGCGTCCCCACCGCTGGATTTGTCATACAAAGGCGACGACGGCCCGGACTCGCGTGGCTGTTGAAAGCGTTCACCGACGTCATAGCCTTTCCGGTGCTTGTTTCAGGCAATGGCAGAGGTGCAGACAAACACGGCGACCCTGAAAGACGAAGCGAGCAGGCGGCAGCTCACGCTGGAGAGGCAGCTCAACGAGGCCCACGCGCAGAGGGACGCTGAGAAGAGGACGTTACTGGAGGAGCACGGCAGGGAGACGCAGGTGCCCTTTTAAGCCGTGATCAGCACGTCCACACGTGGGTTTGCGAGTCGGCACGGCACGGTCGGTGTTTGCTTAACATCCAAATGTACGAGTGACTTGTATGATGCCGTGCAGCAAGGATGAGGGAGCATTCCGGTGACATCAAGGGTTGCAGGTAGAGAGCAACATTGTGTGCTTAGTTACGCGAGATGGTTGCACGTCATGGAACTTTATGTGCACACACGAATGTACTCGCACATGGACATACGGTCATTGTAAACACATTTGCATCCGAGCGTACTCTTGGCCAGCCACACATAACTACTGTGCATGAATACGAATGTCTTTTGTTTATCCAGTAAAGCCACAGTGAGTTTGAAGACTTTTTTTCTGGTAGGATCCTTACATTAGGATGTTTTGCCAGTTAAATTAATGAGAGGTTGGCAAATGGCAGGGAGCCAAAGAACCTTTAGAAATCCACGCATACGAGGCGGGAACGCTCAGAGTTGCACACAGATGGATTGAATCTACTTCCTGTACTGGGAGTTTCATCTCCATATATATAAAAGGCAAAGTTGTGATTGTGTGTGTCTGTTCAAAATGTTTAGCGTTCTTCCCGACATGCAACAAACTTGAAATTTGCCATGTGGGTACTTTCCAGACTGTACACCATGCAAAAATTCTAAAAATAAACTTTTTTTTTAAGGGGGGGGGGGAGCTCAATAACACATTTTTTTTGCACGGCAAGTGAGCTGTGACGTCAAATCTGTCCACGTGACCCTCGCACATGGAAGCGCAACGCATTGTAGTGGAGCGGTTAGCGCTACGCCGCGCTACGAACCCGGCGACCCGAGTTCGATTCCCGCTCACTGCCACCACCGGTGACGATTATTTCAACCGCTTCTGCACCTCCCCTAGGTCGACTCAGCCTCGAACAAATAACTGCTGTGGTGTGTGAACATCGCCACTGGGGATGCAAAGGCGGCCGGGCGTGGTGGATCCAAGTCCCGTGCGAAGCCGGGTAGTACAGCTAGTAAATGTATATATGATCCACCAACCTCCGTTTCCAGTATGCTGGATTACAGCCATCTGCCATCACTTACGAGCATACACATGGTAGTTCGAATGAGCACTTATATTCATTCAGAAATTCATATATAAATGCATGTATAACTATAAATATGTAATTTTATATCTAATAGCGTATTTAGGTTCAGTAAAACAATATTCGAGGCATTACTTTTAGGATGTGTACATTGCGTTTTTCGGTGATGCGCCCATCATCTTCACTGCAGGATCAATTATTTGAGCATCCTCTACTATAATAATAATCATGCAATTTACAACAAGCACAATCTTTCACAGCCAGAAGATTTACCGTGACTGATTCATTGAAGCCGAGATCAGTGCCACTGGCAAGCCAGGCGAAAGAAACTGGGTTTTTAAGCGTCTCTTAAAAGTCGATGTGTGGATTGAACGTTGCTGTGGACGTGCAGCAGCGGTACTGTGATGGCCGCGTTCCAGACGGTGGGGGCTGCCGTGGAGAAACGACTCCCAGCAGCGATGGTCCTGGTCGTCGGTGTAGAGAGGAGGGGGTTGCGAGTCGCGCTGCTGCTGCTGCTGCTACAGAAAGTTCGAACGTGAGCTGGAGTGCTCGGGAACAGGAGTTGAAAGCCCCGCGCGTTCAGAGGCATCGATGAAATGAACGCAGGTGAAGAGTGGGGAGTCATCGGCGTAGGAATTGCATATCACAGCATTGCTGTCAATGAGGCAGGCGATGGGAGACGTGTAGGCCGCACACAGCAGTGTGAAACTCAACTAAGACTAAACGTTTTATTTTAGCAGGTAAGGCCCACTAAGCTCTTGAGCTCTTTATTTCAGAAGCGACCTGGCCACAAGTGATTGCTCGACGAAATTGCCCATCGCGTGGAAATGTATCGCGGCCAAACACTCGAAGTGCACGTTCGTTCTAAAACGTGGTGGGGAAAACTGGAGCACCTGGAGAAAAATCCATGCGACCGCGGGGAGAGCACGCAAACTCCGAATATACAGCAGGCGTCAGAGTTGGCATCGAACCCACGAGCTCTTGCATTCCAGGCGAGGTAGTGAACATCTCGCCACACTTGCCCAGAGTCCCGGGGGACTCCACCGATGACGACTACCCTCTGAGCAAGAAACTCCTCTCTGAGGGCAGGACGTCATCCATTTTAGGGCTGTACCACTGACACCGAAGCCAGATACCAGGAGGCCAATTACAGAGAGGGTTTTGTTTATGGTGCCGAAGGCTGCAATGTTATCAAGGGTATGTGCGGGCCCTGTAGATCCCAGCGGTGCTGTTATGGTGTTGGGCATGTTACTGTGTGCAGAGAAAGGGAACTTCCCCAGTATGAAGGTACACCGGTGATAATGCTGGTTTCATGGCCAATAGTATTTGCACTTTTGATTGTTAAACCAACTTGCAAACAACAAGCTCAACATGCGCCAATTTTTAAGAATTTGCAAAATGAGACTAATTAGTAGAATATGGAGAGTTGCACAGGTTTAGTGTTTTCGGCATTGTATATTTCCACGGCAAATTAAATATTTTTAAACAGTTTTGGACACGAAATGTGGTGTTTAAATGCAGTGTATCCCTCTGTAGCGGTGTTAAAACTCTGCAATCTCTTTTTTCCGTGTAACATGAAATACCAGAGCAGTTACAGTTTTTGTATAATACAACTCTTCTGAAAGGCTTTAAGACTACAAGGATGGTTTCATGTGTTTTCTCTTAACTGGGGAAATAATAAATATTAAGTGAAATTGCTCAGAAGAGCGGTGAGACCAATAACATTGCTGTGTGATGCATTGCATTCACTTCTCGGGTGCACTTGCGTTAATTATGGTGGTGAATGTGATAACGAAAACTTAATTAGTGTTTCAATAAGAAAGCAAATTGCACATCTAGGATAGCTTATGCACATTTAATTTGGCAGTTGTTCATTGTTGCGATTCACATACTTGCTGAAACAGTGTCTGATTTTCTTGACTCTTTTTACCATTGAAACACATCACTTAAAAGCTAAAGAGATACTTTGATTTGTGGGTGTCTAGGTAGGTAGGTGGTGGGTGGATGGATGGGCAGATAGTTTTTTTTCACACATGGTGGGTAATTAGGCAGGTATATATGTAGGCAGACATGCAGGTCGGTTGGCAGATAAGTGGGTATCTTTGTTGGTAAGGAGGTACAAATGGAGAAAATATGTATGGTGTGTTAGTTGCTATGTAAATTGTACCTGAGAAGATACATCTTTAAATTTGTGAGAGGCATTTGAGGCATGTCCATTGCAAAGGGCACAGGGATATCTTCTGATATTTTGAATTATCATTACACTTGTTTACCCAGGAACGTCTCACCGAGCCTCTTGACTTTTCTAGGAGGGTCCTGCCAAGTTTTCGCAGTAGCGGTCGATTCGGCTGCTGTGCATAGTCCCAATTGAGAAATTCGCAGATAATTTTTTTAGCACAGGGAGGTTTTGGCCAATACCATTTACGATACTTATTTTTTTTTCTCTATAGGAGGAAACCAGAGAAGCTGGAGAAACCAATGCAGAACAGGGAGAGCTCTAATCTCCAAACACGGAAAGACGATATATATGATTTCGTTATATTATTATCATATAATTTTGTTACGTGGCCTACGACAAAAGGGAGAGGACATGGCCCAGACATTGTCCAGTGTACAGGTACGCAGTGGAATGTCACATTTAAGGAATGTGAGAGATGGCGATATCTTTTGAAAGCCTTCATCCAACAGCGGATTGATCATGGCTTATGATGATGATATTGCATATATATGGCTATGTTATATTTTTGTAGCCAGCAGATATATCCCATATCCATTTTCAGCATTGTTGGTTGTAAATATTAACCTTTTCAAAATTAAATAGCTAGCTATAGCGTCACCAGATACAATTCACAAATGTATGAAAAATATATACTGATCTTCTCGTACTTTTATGGAGAAACATGTGGCATTAATTTACTGCATGCACAATACTTACATTTCCTGTCTCGTGAATCTACCCAGCCCAGTGGCACTATTGTTGGATCTCTTGCATAACAAAATTCACAGTGGTCGACTCAGCCAATCATCTTCCCTGGGTCAATACAACGAAGTACCCCGTTTTTTGGTGCCAGAAAGATGTGTCACTCCTTGAGCGTATTAGCCCAAGACAAAGGAAAGTGGAAACAAATTACAAAATGTGCAGTGGACGCCTACGGGCTAGCTGCCCATAGATCGTGATGATGATGATGATGACCCCTTTGTGGGATGTCACCTGTAGTCACTCTTTGGAAAGACAGGCCCCTGTCATGGGAATGTGTAATTCCCACCAATGGCACAGAGTGGCGACCAGTGGACACGAGCGTCAACCAATTGCTCGCTTAATCAGGGAGGCACTTTGGTTTGCTGTATATATATATATTTTTTAAGTTATGGGGGTTAAACAAAAAAAGTTATTAAGATCCATTTTTCATTTTAGAACTGCGGCAGGCTTATATTCCCATTTGAAAGTGGAAGAATGGAGTTTGTCCTACATCTTATGGCCGGCTGTAATCCCCCTGCGATGTGCCTGGCGTCCTTTGCCAACCTGTTGAGCCTGGTCAGGTGGGGCTGTGCTTTACACATCATCCTGCAAAGTCTGTTTGAGCAGCGATAGCGTAATCCCTAACCCACACACCTTGGAGTAAGCTTTATTTTGCTTATCCTTTCACCTGTGATGTTATGCCATTGTTCACTATGTTTCGAGTGATAATGTTTTTCTTATTTATCCAGGAAAGCCACAATGAGTTACAGGACTATTTTTCTTCATGAGGGTCCTGCTACATTTTTGTTTTATTCCGAGATCTTTTCAGGCAATTAATGAGTGTTTATGCAAGTGGGATTTAACCAGAGCACCCTTGGAAAACACATGCAGGCGAGAGGAGGGGCAACACTGATAGCGATTTGTCCCCTTTCTCCTGGCAAGCCTCCTTAACGCCCACTGGAAGGGGGTTTCACAACATTTGTGTGATCCACCCACCCTCGCCTCCACCGTGCTGGATTACAGGCATACATAACCATCACCGCCCAGCCCGGACTGTGTGATGTTTCTTTATTTACTGAAGGAAAAAAAAATTGTGATTTATTTAAAATGATGTTTGAAAGTTTTCTGCCTACAAGAAAAAAAAAATGCTTTCCTACTGAAAAGAGAACTTTTTGGCCCAGTTAGTTTTCACGTGTAGGTTCAGCACATTATTTCGAGGTGCCAGAGAGATAGTTTGTGTTTATCGTTTAAAAAGTTTCAAAGCATTTCAATGTGAAAAGATGGCGAGCTCGGAAGAAACGAAACAGACATATTTAGAAACACTTGCGATGACCTTTGGATTTTTCAAAAAAAATACTTTTAGGTCAGGCGGCTCACTGAGATCCTGGGTCTGAATCCAGGCAGCCACCCGTAAATAAACTAGGATCGCAGATGTAGCGAGTCGATGGTCTCAGCTCGTTCACCGTTGTCAAGATTATATTTATATTTTTAAAACAAATATTATGCAGACTTTTTTTTTCCCCCACTTAAGTCAGCATACCATTGCTCTAAAAACTAATCTTTGTAAATGTGATTGACGTGGAGTGAACATTCTTTACAGAACGTGAAGGAGCTCCATCTGACAATGACTTGGAGAGGTGCTTTTCAAGTGACAGAAGTAGTTTGTAGTGTCATCTCGCAGGACGCTGCCACAGCAAGATGCGATGCAGCATTTGCTTAATAGTTATAGAATGACATTTCTTCATCTCCTGGTGCATCTGCAAGTGCACAAATGAGATGTAGCATGATAATTTAAAAACATCTCAATAAAACCTACAATTCTTAATTCAGACATGTCACAATCAGAATATGTATTAATACTGGAGGAATCCGATGAGCTATAAACCTATTTTTCACAGATGTCCAGTAGGGGCTTGATAAGAACTTAACAATCACAAGCAATACAAAAACATGATGTCGCTTGGAGTGACAGAATTTCAGAGACCAATTTAGAAAATATGATAGACCAAATTAATTAAAGAATAACAGTTAAAATTGGGAACCAGTCATGATAAAATAAAAAACTGGATTTTTAAGACTGATTGCACAGACACAGAAACACCACACTATGTCCAGCAGACGAAAGAAAGGTAGTTGTGGTGTGAGAACCTGACACTATACATCTGTGCTTTAATAAGCAATGGGGTGGTACTCATCAAAAGGGGGGCACTCTATTGATAGGCAGTGGTGGAAATTCCACTTCACAGTGGTGGCGGCTAAAATACGATGGCCACTTCCAAACTTCCACAAAGTCCTCCTTATTTTGTTTAACACGTAGGCTTTCGCGACCAATATCATCCATAATACAGTTTTTTTGGGGGTTATATTGCGTACATATATAAATCTGTCGTTAAACCTGCCATTACCCGACACAGCCAATATGTAAGGTTTGTCACGTAAAAAAAACCATGGCAATTCGATACTAGTACAGCACACCGGTGTGCTATTCTAATTGTATTTACCCAGGGGAGATGACGGCTGGAGTCTGATCAACCAGGATTTGAACTTTCCAGCCTTGTGGTTGTGTACTTTAATCACAGTGCCACCATACTGGAATACCACCCTTATCAATAATAACACTATATAGCTTTGATTTGCAAAGTTATGCTCAGTTTAACACGTAGGCTTTCACGACAAATCTCATCCATAATATAGTTGTTTTGGGTTATATTGCGTAGATATATAAATGTGTCGTTAAAACCCGCCACTACCCGACACAGCCTTCTAGTAAGGGTTGTCACGTAAACAGAACGTGGCCAGTTCGTCACTGGCACAGCACGCCGGTGTGTTGGAGAGCCAAGCCACAACATTTACAATCTGAGTACGACGTTTCGCCAGTAAATGCAACGAGCTTCATCAGGCGACAGCCAGATTTGTGGAGAAGTCCAACTGTCTCATTTCTTATATAGAGGCGTAGATGTAGAGACCACACATCTGTGCTCTTGCGCAAAGTGGGGGGGATTAATGAGTCAACGTACATTATGCATGCACATTATGCGACCCCTTTGATTTTGTCCTTCCTGTCCATTGTGTGTATTAAAATAGCCGTACCAAAGGTAATCCCTATTGAAGTATGGTGCCCTTTATAGGCATACATTTAAACAATGTAGTCGCTAGTTTTGGACTACTACTGGCCAAGACTAATTAGAGAATCTATCGAAATTGAAAAAAATAAATATCATTTTAACCGTTCTGATAGCGGCCACCTTAGTGCTGCGTGGAAGTGAATCATCAAATAATACATTGTTTAAATGCATGCCTATGAAGGGCACCATACTTCAATGCGCATGCATAATGTACGTGGACTCATTTTGAGCGCACAAGTGTTGCCATCACATCTACGCCTCTCTGTAAGGAACGAAACAGGTGGACTTCTCAACAAATCTGGCTGTCGCCTGATGAAGCTGGTTGTAATTACTGGCGAAACGTCGTGCTCAGATTCTAAATGTTGTGGCTTGGCTCTCCAACACACCGGTGTGCTGTACTAGTGGCGAATTGGCCACGTTCTGTTTCATTCACAACCCTTACTAGTTGGCTGTGTCGGGTGGTGGCGGGTTTTAACAACACATTTATATATTTACACAATCTAACACAAAAAAAACCTCTTATGGAAGTTAAGCTCATATGCAAACTAATAGGTTTCCGGGTCCATGCTTGTGAGACCATTGTTTAGTTGTATTTATCTCAAAAAAGTGCACGCACTCTTAACCATCCCAGCACACAAACATGCTGACGTTCCAAGCACCGCCTACACAACTCCATGAAGTCATTAATTTTGACGATTTCCGTTCTGCTATTTTGCCGTTGAATGTGGCCTCAGCAATGTGATCACAGGTGGCTGGTCCTATTTGGCAGACTTAACCACACCACACTTAGTGAATGTAACATTTCTACTGCTGGCTAAAGGCTGACAACAGAAAATATATTGCCTTCCCCATTGCTAATTTGCGCAGGGAGACGCTCGGACTTTATTTAAATGTTTTGTGGCTTTAACTTTGTTTTGCTTTACTTTGAAGAGGCGTATATTTTTTTGTGTTGGTCCATGGAGCTCGGTTCTTGCTGTAATATGTGGATGTCCAGCCCCTGTAGGGAACACTTTGAACATGTATCGACCTCGGTCAATTTTGACCAGGCCAGAGATTGTGTCAATCTGTAATGGGATTTTTTTTCCGGGACACTGCAGTTAATGCGTGTAATCCCTGGGAAGGGTGATTGAGGAGCGTGGATTGGCATCTGGGACCAAAGTTAATTCGCTCGAGATGGAAATTCATACCAGATAATCTTGTGCGCCTGGAACTTTTTTCAAACCTTGAAACTGTTCGTTAGCCTTTTCCATGAATCCCTGGGCTCCCGAAAGGATTTAAGGAAAACAAAATGGCAAAGGACACTCCACGTGTTTAAAGAAACCACCGTGAAAATAGCTTCATTTATTTGATTCATTTATATTCCATGGCGAAAAAACACACATAGAAAACAATCGATGCGAAGTGCGCAGCTGCAATTAGATTTTAAAGAAGCACAACCAGACTTTCTACTAGATACAGTGTTGGTTAAGCCTTGCAGATCTCCTTTACAGAGGCGGTAAAGTTTAGTGCCGACCGTAACTTTACTCGGCATGGCACATATGCCGCCGCGGTTGTCTTCGGTAAACTGTGCACGTGTTTTTCAGGTGCTCGTGCAGCAATCTTGCTCGAGCGTTTTGGCGCACACTGCCTGGGCTGATGGTCAAAAAGTCAAATGCCAAAACAACATACTTATCTCATTCGAGTGTCGTTTAAACGAGCTAGTCCTTGGGGGGAGAGTTGGGGGGATGGAAAAATATAACCCGACGGCCCAAACTTGGCACAATTTTTGTTTTGGGGTGGTGGGGGGGGGGGGACCTTACTTTAAAGATGTTGTCGCAATGCCCGCGATGCGATTCTTTTTTTTTTTTACGTGAGTGGAGATAGCGGAGGTTTAAAGAAGTGACGTGAGAAATCTTTGCGACTCACTCGCGCTGCTGTTCGGAGGCGGCGGCCGCCACGGGTGTTTTGATCCTGGCGCAGCCCTGAACGTCTCACAGCCACGGCCCCCTTGGCGAGCCCTCGTGGCCTGCCTCGTTTTTGGAATTCTTCTCTTTTTTTTTTTTGCTCCTCTCGTCATCAAAAGGAAATCAAACTTTTTGAAGTCGCTTGGCTTCTGATGGCACACGTGTGCAAACGTCGTCCCTGCAGATGGTTCCAAGCGGTTTGTTGGAAACCCGCTCGCTCGTGGATTCGCCCCCTGCATTCGATGCAGAATAACCAAAGGCAAAGATCATTGGTGGATTTACTTTAAAAAAAAAAATGTTTCGTCAAATGTGTTGCCTGAATGACAAAGGCATTGCATGCTGTTGTGGAAATCTTCATGCTTTTACCCGCCCACAGTGGCACACTCTTGTGATTACTGTCACAGGCTCTTTGATGTTTGCTTGTCATTAGAAGGTGAGCTTTTCTTAAAACACTGCACAGCATTACCGGTGCGGCGGCTGTGAGAAGTGACCCGTTAACCCCCCCCATGCAAGCTGACCCTGTGTGGCTCGGCGGTGAGAGCAATGACTGCCACCGGGCTATCCGTTCACCCATCGTCTCATCGTTCGCTGCATTCCGGCCGTACTCGCAGTGGGATTCGTTACCACCGACGTAAAAAAAAAAGTACTCTTTTTAAGCGGTACGTTACGACAATTTTTTTTTCCGATTTAACGAACGTGCGGCAGAGGATAATTTGGCGTTTGCTTGACGGCAGAGTTTGAAGAGCCCAGGAAGAAGGAAGACGTCGGCTCCCACGCATTTTATTTCCCGGCGTTCCTACCCCATGCACTCACGAGTAGGAGCCACACGGCAGCATCAACGGCATCTACAGCGGCAGCAGCAGCAGCAGCAGCAGATGTGCATTAGCTTGCGACAGACCATCCCGGAGAAATGAGGGAGGAACAAAAAGGAATCTGCCGAGGTCTCCCTCCATCCGCTGCCGACCCAGGGTGACCCGCAGTTGTTTGAAGCGGGCACGTGTCTGAGCTGGAATCTGAAAGCTGAGCCGGGCTGGACGGGGTCTGCGGCGTTTCAGCGGCGATCCGATACGGCGAGCCTGCCCCGACATCACAGAGCCGCGCTGCAGCTGTGTGTCTGTCTGTGTCTCTGCCGATCACTTTGTCCTTGGGAAATGCGCCTGTGTTTTATGTCAGCGCCGTTTTATGTCCCACAAAGGAAGTAAGTACATCAATAAATAAATAGGTTCAAAAAAGTAAATGCAGGAGCCCAACAATGGGTTTGTAAAATGGGGAAGACAACACCGCATTCTGAGCAGTGTTTTCAGGCCAAAGGGTGGTGCTTCAGTGTTGGGTCACTTGACAGACAGGCAGGGAATTGTACCTTATTTATATATTTATTATTTATAAGACTGTAGGTCAAGAGGATAGGAATGTTGTTGCTTATAAACGAGCACAGTGTATGTGACACTACAATCATGCTCGCAATTGCTATCCACAATTTCTAAATGCAAAGAGGTTAAGTTGGTGCAAGTACAATATAATCCCCTTTCATGTGCACGTCTTTGATCAGCCCTGCCAGTTACAGAGACGTGCTAAACGCCCTTCGCATCCTCATTATGTGCAGTGCATATGTACACACACACACACATGTGTGTGCGCACACACACACACATTTAATAGTAACCACCTATCTGGGCCATTCTCTGGGACATGTGGGCCTCATTTGAGGTTCCCTTTAGGTGGTTTAGATACTGCGCATGCTGCATTCTCATCTCATGAGTATGGATCCCATCGCAGCTGCTGTAGCTCGCACGACACAACTTGCCCAGATGGATTTATAACTCATGCCTGTGTGGTCGTTAGAGTTCTCGACTTGCAATCAACGTGTTGTGAGTTCGAATCCTTTGTCAGGGTTTGATTGTGCTCGGGAGGATTCTTCCAACGTGGAATTTACACCACTCACTGAGGGCCATCAACAGACATGATCTCCATCCCACGTTTATTCAATAAGGGTGTGGAGGCTTTGGCTCTGATTTGATTTGATGAGGTGTACACGTTGAGTGGGATGCTGCCACGGTGTAACGGGTTAGCAGCCTACGCTGGATTTGCAAATCCAGATGTGCGTTCGTTCGCTCTCCTGGTCTCGCAGTTGAAACAAAGGTGCAAGTTTCCTAAATCTCCTCCTGCTTTTGTCCACCCAACAGTATGTATGTACGTTGAGATTCTTTTGCACCATTGGGTGGACGTTAGGCGAAAGGACCTCCACAAGCTCTAGAGAGTCCCTCTCGTCGGTATTTGGCCCACTCTTCCACACTGGTCAGACACCTTTGAAGAGGAGGGAATGCCCACACTTTATCTCACCACTATACGCGATCTGCCGATGGGCTCATTGTGGTTGTGCCCATTTTTACTGCTGGGTGGACATTGGCGGGGTGGGCGGGGGATTTAAGAAACTTTCCCATTGTAAATTTACATTTGAATTCCGTAATAAAAAGTGCACATGAATAGAAGTAACATTTTTTAATGTGTTTTTTCTTTCATGGCCAAAACTCCCAATACTTTAAT
Source organism: Petromyzon marinus (assembly GCF_048934315.1). NCBI lineage: Eukaryota > Metazoa > Chordata > Hyperoartia > Petromyzontiformes > Petromyzontidae > Petromyzon > Petromyzon marinus. The sequence goes on along the minus strand of NC_133703.1, from coordinate 16,494,986 downwards.
GTAAAAAAGTGGGTTTTTTTTTCTCTCTCTCTCCTCTGGCCAGCAAGTGCCACTCTGATTACGGTTTTCTGTGCAGTTAATGCTTGGCAGGAGAATAGAGCTCTCAGCGGTGTTTGGCAAGCATCAGGCGCGTTTGGATTTGATATCACAAGGGCTGCTTGCTCCTCCAATTTTCCTTGATCCTTCACTGTGGCATGCCCTGTTTTGAAGCGTGCAAGTTTTCAAGTTCTTATTATTATTTATTTTCCTTTTTCTTGAGTTTGTAGTCAACTTTTTGCCAGTTAATGAATGTTTTGCAAGTCTTTGAAAAGTTTTATTTGAAAAGAAATACATGTTGCTCTTATCAGTCGCCATTAAATGTTGGCTATTGTATGGTTTCACATATGGAACATTGAACAATCAACTCTTTTACTACGTATTCTTGGTTCTTTCGGTAAAGTCACGTAGAAGGGAAACAATAAAATAATAAAAATATAAAACAATACAATTCTCTCGACGTTTCGACTGCAACACAAGCAATCATCATCAGATGTGAAAACCACAGCAAGAAAATTTGAAAAAAGTGGCGGTTTTTTAACGTTAGCACCACGGAGAGCGATTTGACAGTTTGTTCAGATGGACGAGTCCATCTGTGTTCGGAAAAGAGGAGGGGGGAGACGAAAAATAATGGATGCGGACTGAAAGCTACATTAAGCGTGATCAATCAATTAAGACCCGAAATGGTCTTAATTGATTGATTAATCAATTAGAGCCTTCAGCAGAATAAAAAAAAGTCCAAATGTCCCTACCATCCAACACCCGTCCTGGTCCGATGGTCGATATTTAACATTCCTTGTAAAGGGGACGAGTCTGTATCAGACAACCACTGTTCACTTTCAAGAAAGTAACTTTTTTTTATTACACCAAACAGTTCACGGGCTACATGAGTAATTGCATCTGAATGCTTTTGATTCTGAATGTTTCTGTTTCGACTGGAAATCAATTATTAAGTTTTCTGTCCACTTACATTAATCTTGGAATGCAAGGATTGCAGAGCATACGCAGGCTAAAGTCATTTTAACTTCGAAGAAAAGTGAGTGTCCTTTGGCAGGACACGTCGCTCAAAGAGAATGAGGGGCAGTGGTTGAGACCAGGAACGCGCCCGAGAGAGTGCTTCTGCCGCGGACATGGAGCGACGACATCAGCTCTTGTGCCAGTGCCAGGTACATGATTAAATTACAGTGCAACGGCTTAGGTAAGCCTTCGTCCAGCAGCGGATGAATCATAGCTGATGATGATTTATGAATTTGGTTGAATTACATCTCTGTACGCAATACGCATTTCAAGTAGGAATTGTATACAGCTTTGTTTTGCACATTTTCTGAGCCCAGGCCGAGCAGCCCAAAATTACCAGGCGGCTAGCAATTGACGTAACTATTGCGTTAACTTTATGAGCATTAAAAATGTATGCCTGCAGCACATAAAGGGCACTTAGTTTAAGCTGGTCTGTCATATTAAACCAATGACTTCACACTACTCCACCAATGCATTGCCAAGGCGAAGTGTCTCACTGCTCAAATGAACGAGTGGCGTAAATTACACGTGCTCTTGGAGGAGACCAGTCATGTCATTGAATGACCACCGTTGACTTCCCTAAATGACTGGTACTCATTTCAAAGTGGCACCTCAAAGGTAAAGGTTTGCGTTGACCCCCTGACCAGGATTTGAACTTGTGACCTTTCCGATTGCGAGTTAAGTCGCGTGTTTTTGTCCAGATTCTCTGGTTTCCTGCCCATGTAAACAAGTAGTCAAAGCGGACTTCGCCAAACATCCCATGCCAGGTCTTCCTGAATTACTCACGAGACTCTGATGGGGTTCCCCTCGCAAATGCAGGCTACAATATTATTATTGAGAACAGGAGGTGACTGCAGGAGAACGTTATTATAAGCTGGGTATTGCAATGGGACGCTGTACTCCCACTGAGAATTGTAAATACACGCGAGCAGCCTTCTCTCAATCCACTGCTGAATGATGGGAGTAATGGAGGGTTCATTAACTGGTGTGGGTTGGTGAAGGCAAGGGGCACTGCGGTGGCGAGATGCTAACAACCTCGCCTTGTATTACAGGAGGTCGTGGGTTCGATCCCGACCATAACGCTTGTACATTTGGAGTTTGCGTGTTCTCCGCGGTTTTTCCCTCCGCGTTTATAAACATGCGTCTTGAGTTTGTGGCTGCGATAAATTTCCACGTGATAAGCCACTTCGTTGAGCTCTCATTTGTGGCCAGATCGCTTCTGAAATAGAACCACGTAGCTCAGTGGTAAAATAAAAAAATTGTAGTAATATGTGTGGGGGAATAGAAGTACAGTGCATACGATGGAGCTTGCTCTACTGACATCTCCTGCACTCTGTGAAGATAAATGGACGCCTTTAACAGATCGCTGCACAGAGTAACAAAGTTTATTATGCAAAGTTCCTTAAGATTTACTTATGCATTGTGTACATCAAATGTAAAACATGAACTGTGTAAGTATAAACATATATTGATATACTAACTCAGCGGTATTTTCACTGAAGCTTTCTTCTCTAAATGCACTGACCTTTAAAGTTTAATAAATATAGTATTTTTAAAATTTCTAATACATCAGGTATTGTAATGGTTTTAATGAGGCAATGTGCTTTTATTTCTTATTATATTTTAACGTATTTATATACGTGCGTGGAATGTACGTTCCTGTCTTTCGTATTGTGCATACTGCAAGAACGAAAGTGAAATTCATTGAGGCTAAATTTCCTTGACAAGTCGTCATCACTTAAACTGGCGAAAACATCGAGATGTACAGTGAGGGAAAAAAAGTATTTGATCCCCTGCTGATTTTGTACGTTTGCCCACTGACAAAGAAATGATCAGTCTATAATTTTAATGGTAGGTTTATTTGAACAGTGAAAAACAGAATAGCAACAACAAAATCCAGAAAAACGCATGTCAAAAATGTTATAAATGTATTTGCATTTTAATGAGGGAAATAAGTATTTGACCCCCTCTCAATCAGAAAGATTTCTGGCTCCCAGGTGTCTTTTATACAGGTAACGAGCTGAGATTAGGAGCACACTCTTAAAGGGAGTGCTCCTAATCTCAGCTTGTTACCTGTATAAAAGACACCTGTCCACAGAAGCAATCAATCAATCAATCAGATTCCAAACTCTCCACCAATGCCAAGACCAAAGAGCTCTCCAAGGATGTCAGGGACAAGATTGTAGACCTACACAAGGCTGGAATGGGCTACAAGACCATTTACAAGCAGATTGGTGAGAAGGTGACAACAGTTGGTGCGATTATTCGCAAATGGAAGAAACACAAAAGAACTGTCAATCTCCCTCGGCCTGGGGCTCCATGCAAGATCTCACCTCGTGGAGTTGCAATGATCATGAGAACGGTGAAGAATCAGCCCAGAACTACACGGGAGGATCTTGTCAATGATCTCAAGGCAGCTGGGACCATAGTCACCAAGGAACATTTGGTAACACACTACGCCGTGAAGGACTGAAATCCTGCAGCGCCCGCAAGGTCCCCCTGCTCAAGAAAACACATATACATGCCCGTCTGAAGTTTGCCAATGAACATCTGAATGATTCAGAGGACAACTGGGTGAAAGTGTTGTGATCAGATGAGATCAAAATAGAGCTCTTTGGCATCAACTCAACTCGCCGTGTTTGGAGGAGGAATGCTGCCTATGACCCCAAGAACACCATCCCCACCGTCAAACATGGAGGTGGAAACATTATGCTTTGGGAGTGTTTTTCTGCTAAGGGGACAGGACAACTTCACCGCATCAAAGGGACGATGGACGGGGCCATGTACCGTCAAATCTTGGGTGAGAACGTCCTTCCCTCAGCCAGGGCATTGAAAATGGGTCGTGGATGGGTATTCCAGCATGCCAATGACCCAAAACACATGGCCAAGGCAACAAAGGAGTGGCTCAAGAAGAAGCACATTAAGGTCCTGGAGTGGCCTAGCCAGTCTCCAGACCTTAATCCCATAGAAAATCTGTGGAGGGAGCTGAAGGTTCGAATTGCCAAACGTCAGCCTCGAAACCCTAATGTCTTGGAGAAGATCTGCAAAGAGGAGTGGGACAAAATCCCTCCTGAGATGTGTGCAAACCTGGTGGCCAACTACAAGAAACGTCTGACCTCTGTGATTGCCAACAAGGGTTTTGCCACCAAGTACCAAGTCATGTTTTGCAGAGGGGTCAAATACTTATTTCCCTCATTAAAATGCAAATCAATTCATAACATTTTTGACATGCGTTTTTCTGGATTTTTTTGTTGTTATTCTGTCTCTCACTGTTCAAGTAAACATACCATTAAAATTATAGACTGATCATTTCTTTGTCAGTGGGCAAACGTACAAAATCAGCAGGGGATCAAATACTTTTTTCCCCCACTGTATAACGATACTTCCAAGGTGCGGGAGCATTGGCACAAAACCAGTGTCCACTGGTAGCAGTGGACATTGGTTTCGCACCATGCAGCGTTACTGGCGAATTTCAATGTCACTTCATTTAAACAGTCTCTCTGATAAAACGTCACAACTCGGCTTCCCCATGACTTGATACAGATGTCGCCTTTGTCTCCAACCCTTGTCACACAAACATAGCCGAGTGGGTGCTCCTGTGACCAGATTAACCAGAATGCAGCTGATATCACATATCGGAAGCTAAGCAAGTATGAGCCTGGGTAACGCCTCTAGGATCTGGAGACCACCACCATGCGCACAAGACAGGTTCACGGGGTGTAGAGGGCAGTGCAGCCAAAATCCATTGTCCTCATCCAACAGTGAAATTGACAAACACATGTTGTGCACGTACAAGTGGCAGTAGCAAGGAGGTGATGGGCAACAAATGGTCACAGAGTCCGTTATTGTACTTGAAGAGCAGTTGGCAACTGTGCAAAAAGTGGTGGAGGATCTGACAGAAGGAAGGAAGTGATGGCAGTGCACGGGTGGCATCAGCGACATTGGCTGAGATGGACCTCTCGATTGTGTTCGTGAAGATTCTCTTATTTTGTGCGGCGGTTGTCTCTGACTCGGACACATATTGTTAATGACTCAAAACAAATTCCACATGCAATTTAACACGAACGATATCTGCAAAAAGCCGTTGTGTCAACAATGAGTCTTAAATTCTCAGACGTGTTTCGCGGTTGTGCCGGGAGCCTCTCCAGGAACTGTTTGTGAAGGCTATTGCTGCAGAGGCTCCCAACATGTGGAGCGAAATGTCGAACATCTGGCTGTACAACACATGGCACAGCACGGCAACGCATCAGAGAGCTGCACAGTACAACCGTGAAGACCTGCGCAGAGATGCGTCTTGGAGATTTGTATTGAAAATCGCAATGTACGTGATCTTTCTTGAGGACCCGGAGAAAAAAAAAAACCATACAGCCACGGGGAGAGCGACATTCAAACTCCCAAATATACAGGAGTCTGGGTCGGGATCGAACCAACGACCTCCTGCATACCAGGCGAAGTATTTCACATTTCGCCACCGCGGCACCCGATACCACAGAATCCACTCCAATCACTACATTCCAGTCACAACTCAAAACGCATCTCTGCGCTCGCACGCAGCAACCAGCTCACAGGCAACGCGGCTCCAGATTTTTTTTGCTGCTAAACCCCGAGTACCAAACTGCTGCCAGCCAGGCAGTGCCTCACTCGGCCGTTGTTGGTGTCAAGTCAAGTCCATTTTTTGTGTGTGTGTAAACACATGGTCGCCTCTGGCACGAATCTGCCACTCGAAGCGCCGTCACATTAATACTTGTGAACGTGAAAAAAATGAGATTCTGTACAATGAGAACAAAAAATATATATCCTATCTATAGTTGTATAAAATATCACGATAAAAACAGGTTGTGGCTGTGAGTTGGTTGTTGTATGCAAGTGCAAAGAGAAGTGTTTTCAGTTGTGATTTGAATGTAGTGATGATGGGAGTCGATTGTGCGAATTGGGCGCCAGAGTGGCGAGATGTTAAATACCTCGCCTAGTATCAAGGAGGTCGTGGGTTCGATCCTGACCCTGATTCCTGTATATTTGGAGTTTGCGTGTCTCTCTCCACGTGGTAGTGTGGATTTGTCTACGTGTCCTCTGGTTTTTCCCTTCAATTTTAAAAAACATCCTCTTTGGTTCTTTCGGTGAAGTCACGGAGATATAAAATGAAATAAATCGCGACGTTTCGGGCGCAACGCAAGCGTCCATCATCGGGTGGGAAAGCAAACGTCGTGATTTATTTTATTTTATTTCTACCTACGTGACTTTACCCTGGGGTATTCCTGCAGTCACGAAAGCTCCAAATCAAGAAAAAATTGTTTAGTTTAGATTGTTCCTTCCAGAGGTGAAGCGACGATGCTAGGAGCAGCAATCGTAGCATTGTGGAAACACTTTCCAAAGTGTTTACCAACCCAGCAGTGTGGGCTTAATGAGAACGGCAGTGCTCCTGGTGAATGAGCAGCGTCACAGTCGGCTCTTAATATTTAAATAGCAACGGTGGGCTCCAAAATCCCGTACATCAATCGCACTGTGTTATTTTTTTTTGTTCCGAGGCTCCCCTTCCTTCCTGATGCACCACTAACAAAATTCAAGATGCACAATAAACCCAGTTTTAATGCTCAAATATTGCTGAGCATTAGATCAAGTGGTGCGTTGCTTCCCAAGAGGGGTTTGATTTATGGCACTGGAAGGGATATGGCTTAGAGTTGCTTTTAAAGCTCCATGCCGTAACAACTAATGATTCCGTTTGATCTCCCACTCTTCAAAGTTTTTGTCTGAAGGATGCGTAATTACGTTAAAGTCATTAACAGGCCTCCTTATTTTTTTGCACGGGCAAAAAAGAAAACATTTTCATGCGTACTCTTGTTTCTTGTGCAAATGCACATATATATTCCAAAAAGGCCAATTAGTAAACTTCTCTTGGTAATTCATGTATTTTGGGGTATTTGGAGGGGTTAGTGGAACCTTCTGATGCTAGTATATGAAACGCGAGTTGATGTAAGTTCTTTTCTCTCTCCGTTATTTAGAAGCCCGTTGTCATGAAGCAGTGAATTTTAACAAGTTTTAAAGATATTTTTTTTTAAATGAAAGTATCTTGAAGCACTTGGTTCAGTTTGAAACCCCCCCCCCCCCATGTCAAAATATATAAATAACATTCCAAAGTGCTAAACACATGATGAGGGCTTTGCACTGTTTAGGCTTCTGGCAAATTAGTAGTTTTGTGTTGACCGTTATCTCCTAATTGAACAGCACTGCTCATTAGACAATGCTCAATCAAACAATATTGAGCTAATGAGAAGGTGCTGGTATGTCACACTAACGTGTGCCGAGAGGCGCTGGTGCGTTACCCTAGTGTCTGTACCGAGAGGCGCTGGTGCATTACCCTAGTGTCTGTACCGAGAGGCGCTCGTGCATTACCCTAGTGTCTGTACCGAGAGGCGCTGGTGCATTACCCTAGTGTCTGTACCGAGAGGCGCTTGTGCATTACCCTAGTGTTTGTACCGAGAGGCGCTTGTGCATTACCCTAGTGTCTGTACCGAGAGGCGCTCGTGCATTACCCTAGTGTCTGTACCGAGAGGCGCTTGTGCGTTACCCTAGTGTCTGTACCGAGAGGCGCTTGTGCATTACCCTAGTGTTTGTACCGAGAGGCGCTTGTGCATTACCCTAGTGTCTGTACCGAGAGGCGCTGGTGCATTACCCTAGTGTCTGTACCGAGAGGCGCTCGTGCGCTACCCTAGTGTCTGTACCGAGAGGCGCTCGTGCGTTACCATAGTGTCTGTACCGAGAGGCGCTCGTGCGTTACCATAGTGTCTGTACCGAGAGGCGCTTGTGCATTACCCTAGTGTCTGTACCGAGAGGCGCTTGTGCGTTACCCTAGTGTCTGTACCGAGAGGTGCTGGTGCATTACCCTAGTGTCTGTACCGAGAGGCGCTTGTGCGTTACCCTAGTGTCTGTACCGAGAGGCGCTTGTGCATTACCCTAGTGTTTGTACCGAGAGGCGCTTGTGCATTACCCTAGTGTCTGTACCGAGAGGCGCTGGTGCATTACCCTAGTGTCTGTACCGAGAGGCGCTCGTGCGCTACCCTAGTGTCTGTACCGAGAGGCGCTCGTGCGTTACCCTAGTGTCTGTACCGAGAGGCGCTTGTGCATTACCCTAGTGTCTGTACCGAGAGGCGCTGGTGTGTTACCCTAGTGTCTGTACCGAGAGGCGCTGGTGCGTTACCCTAGTGTCTGTACCGAGAGGTGCTCGTGCGTTACCCTAGTGTCTGTACCGAGAGGCGCTTGTGCGTTACCCTAGTGTCTGTACCGAGAGGCGCTTGTGCATTACCCTAGTGTCTGTACCGAGAGGCGCTTGTGCATTACCCTAGTGTCTGTACCGAGAGGCGCTGGTGCATTACCCTAGTGTCTGTACCGAGAGGCGCTCGTGCGCTACCCTAGTGTCTGTACCAAGAGGCGCTCGTGCGTTACCCTAGTGTCTGTACCGAGAGGCGCTCGTGCGCTACCCTAGTGTCTGTACCGAGAGGCGCTCGTGCGTTACCCTAGTGTCTGTACCGAGAGGTGCTCGTGCATTACCCTAGTGTCTGTACCGAGAGGCGCTTGTGCGTTACCATAGTGTCTGTACCGAGAGGCGCTCGTGCGCTACCCTAGTGTCTGTACCGAGAGGCGCTTGTGCGTTACCATAGTGTCTGTACCGAGAGGCGCTTGTGCGTTACCCTAGTGTCTGTACCGAGAGGCGCTGGTGCATTACCCTAGTGTCTGTACCGAGAGGCGCTCGTGCGTTACCATAGTGTCTGTACCGAGAGGCGCTGGTGCATTACCCTAGTGTCTGTACCGAGAGGCGCTGGTGCGTTACCCTAGTGTCTGTACCGAGAGGCGCTGGTGCGTTACCCTAGTGTCTGTACCGAGAGGCGCTCGTGCGTTACCCTAGTGTCTGTACCGAGAGGCGCTCGTGCGTTACCCTAGTGTCTGTACCGAGAGGCGCTTGTGCATTACCCTAGTGTCTGTACCGAGAGGCGCTCGTGCGTTACCATAGTGTCTGTACCGAGAGGCGCTCGTGCGTTACCATAGTGTCTGTACCGAGAGGCGCTTGTGCATTACCCTAGTGTCTGTACCGAGAGGCGCTTGTGCGTTACCCTAGTGTCTGTACCGAGAGGCGCTCGTGCGCTACCCTAGTGTCTGTACCGAGAGGCGCTTGTGCATTACCCTAGTGTCTGTACCGAGAGGCGCTCGTGCGTTACCCTAGTGTCTGTACCGAGAGGCGCTCGTGCGTTACCCTAGTGTCTGTACCGAGAGGCGCTTGTGCATTACCCTAGTGTCTGTACCGAGAGGCGCTCGTGCGTTACCATAGTGTCTGTACCGAGAGGCGCTCGTGCGTTACCATAGTGTCTGTACCGAGAGGCGCTTGTGCATTACCCTAGTGTCTGTACCGAGAGGCGCTTGTGCGTTACCCTAGTGTCTGTACCGAGAGGCGCTGGTGCATTACCCTAGTGTCTGTACCGAGAGGCGCTTGTGCGTTACCCTAGTGTCTGTACCGAGAGGCGCTTGTGCGTTACCCTAGTGTCTGTACCGAGAGGCGCTTGTGCGTTACCCTAGTGTCTGTACCGAGAGGCGCTCGTGCGTTACCCTAGTGTCTGTACCGAGAGGCGCTCGTGCGTTACCCTAGTGTCTGTACCGAGAGGCGCTCGTGCGTTACCCTAGTGTCTGTACCGAGAGGCGCTCGTGCGTTACCCTAGTGTCTGTACCGAGAGGCGCTCGTGCGTTACCCTAGTGTCTGTACCGAGAGGCGCTTGTGCATTACCATAGTGTCTGTACCGAGAGGCGCTTGTGCGTTACCCTAGTGTCTGTACCGAGAGGCGCTTGTGCGTTACCCTAGTGTCTGTACCGAGAGGCGCTTGTGCATTACCATAGTGTCTGTACCGAGAGGCGCTTGTCCATTACCCTAGTGTCTGTACCGAGAGGCGCTCGTGCGTTACCATAGTGTCTGTACCGAGAGGCGCTTGTGCGTTACCCTAGTGTCTGTACCGAGAGGCGCTTGTGCGTTACCCTAGTGTCTGTACCGAGAGGCGCTCGTGCATTACCCTAGTGTCTGTACCGAGAGGCGCTTGTGCGTTACCCTAGTGTCTGTACCGAGAGGCGCTCGTGCGTTACCCTAGTGTCTGTACCGAGAGGCGCTTGTGCGTTACCATAGTGTCTGTACCGAGAGGCGCTTGTGCGTTACCCTAGTGTCTGTACCGAGAGGCGCTCGTGCGTTACCCTAGTGTCTGTACCGAGAGGCGCTCGTGCGTTACCATAGTGTCTGTACCGAGAGGCGCTCGTGCGTTACCATAGTGTCTGTACCGAGAGGCGCTTGTGCGTTACCCTAGTGTCTGTACCGAGAGGCGCTTGTGCGTTACCCTAGTGTCTGTACCGAGAGGCGCTTGTGCGTTACCCTAGTGTCTGTACCGAGAGGCGCTCGTGCGTTACCATAGTGTCTGTACCGAGAGGCGCTCGTGCGTTACCCTAGTGTCTGTACCGAGAGGCGCTCGTGCGTTACCCTAGTGTCTGTACCGAGAGGCGCTCGTGCGTTACCATAGTGTCTGTACCGAGAGGCGCTCGTGCGTTACCCTAGTGTCTGTACCGAGAGGCGCTCGTGCGTTACCCTAGTGTCTGTACCGAGAGGCGCTCGTGCGTTACCATAGTGTCTGTACCGAGAGGCGCTCGTGCGTTACCCCAATGTATGCGCCGAGAGGTGCGAGCGCACGTTACTCCGTGCGTCTCGGGAGTTCGCGTGAATTGCAATAATTGTTCAGTGACTAACGCAGCATGCATGTGCGGTGTGTCTGCCCTGTGTTTCAGGTCCTTCTGACGGAAGTCGAGACGTGGCGCGTGCGTGTGCAGCTGTTAGAGAAGGCGCTGCAGACGCAAGGACTGCAGCACCAGCAGCAGGTGAGTTACCACGAACCGTGCGGACGTTCCAGGCATCTATAAACAATTTTTTTTGTATGTTATCAAGTAAGGCCCACTGAGCTAAATCGCTCTTTTACAGAAGCGACCTGGCCGCAAATGATAGCTTAACGAAGTGGCTCGTCACGTGGACATTTATAGCAGCCAAATACGCTCAATGCACATTTCCAAATGTGGAGGGAAAAACCGGAGGACCCGGAGAAATATCCACGTGACCATGGGGAGAACTCCAAACTCCAAATATACAGCCGTCAAGATCGGGATTGAACCCATGACCTCCTGTACATCAGGCGAGGTAGTTAACATCTTGCCATGCCTCTTGTCGCATTGTAACCGGCTACTTGCTAGAATGTCTGCTAATATCGTCGAGGCACGCCTAGGCTGTATATCTTGGACTGTTCAAAGCACGAGTTCAAAGCTTAATTGCTGAGAGGTACATTTTAAAATGTCCATGTTGAAGTGTGCCACTATTTAGACATGGTGATGTTACCGAGTTAAGACTGATTTGTAATGTGTGCGTGTGAATGGTGGAGCTTTCAAGGATAAATCAGGCAAACCGCCTTCCTCTTGATAACACAGTTATAAACTTGAGCTGTTTGCTGCAATTGCTTCTCACATCTGGCCAGACCAGCAGCCAGAAAGCATGTCCACCATCAGATAAAAGAAAAAAATGCTTTCTAGGATTCTTTGTAACACAATAAGGTCTACATTCTCAAGAGTAAATTTAAACATTGATGCGTCTCTGAAAAATGTGCGCGACAGGAGGTGCACTGCTTTGATCTAACCATTCTCATCAACTGGTGTCAGTCAGCCATTCAGTCTTTCATACATTTCCAGCCCATCGCCAGTGTTGGCCATGATCAATTATAATTTAATGTCCATAATTTGGATTTCCTCCTTTGCTTTAAAAAAATGTTAACCCGTTGAAATTGACCACATGTTTAGGGCCAGCGTTCCAATGAAAGTGAGATGCGAAATTACCCTTACATTATCTTCAGATCTCTCTGCCAGTGAGAAATGCTGATCTGAAACAGTTTAATAACAAACTAATAGCCAATAAGCTGCAACATTTAAACGTCGTTGAATACGGTAGAGAGTGCTGTTAAATTTAAACGTCCTGTCTGTTTTTTGTGTTTAATGGTTGATGTTTTTTTGAAGTACACATAAGCGAACTCCAATACGCATTAAAGGAAATACATTTCAAAGTGTCTCTTTACTCGAATAGAAATAGTGAGGCACTCATCTCCAGATGTGGAAATTCCACATTCCCATGATGGGCGCCAGTCCCCTTCCCATTACAACAACCACTGTTCACTATCCACAGTCGTACTTATTTTTATCAACCCTGCACGAACGATAGGCTGTGACGGACCCCCCTTACAGGATTTGAACATACAAATCACGAGTTACGGCATACATCGAAAGAAACTAATCTTTCTGCCCGGCATTAAATCCCCCCCCCACCTCTATCCATCCAACAGTATGAATGGTCACAGGACACAGTCGATCGGCAGGTTATGTGTGGTGAGGTGAAGTGTGGGTGCTCCCGCCTCTGGCCAGTGTGGAAGAGTAGGCCAAATTACACCACCAAACGGGATCTCTATAACTCCTCATAGTGGAGGAACCTTCCCGCTAGCAGTGGCTCTAAAAATAAATAAATTGCAGGGCTGCACCTTTGCCTATTTACCCGATTCTGTATACGACTGAAAGGAGTTACATTCTTGGCTCGGCCACTTAGAGAGAGTCACCATCGGGTGTGCTTTATGTCGGATTACCATGGAGCAGCAGGTGAATGGCAAGGTCCTAATTTCGCCGATGTGATCGCCGCAGCCCGCCCCTTCACGTCTACTATGCGGCAGACTCCCGTGCAAACTTACGTCCGCTTCACTCGTGTGTGTGTGTGTGTGTAAACACGCATTGCGGCTTGCGTTCAAAGGCGTGCACGCAAGCGTAATGCAGACAATGGGGGGTGGGTGGGTGGGCAGTGGGGAAGTGTGGGCCGGTTTTTCCCCATGCAAGATCAGTAACGCCATTCCCAAAGGACTTGATGCCTGACGGCGATGGGAGCGGCAGTGGGAGGTGCGTATCTGAAGAGACGGCGGGCCTGCCATAGGAAATAAAGCCGCTCCATCGCACGTCCCGCCTGATGTTTGCCGCCAGTGCGATATCGGTTGCATATCACCCCTTTCAAAGACGTCTAGCGGGCGTGGGAGGGTAGGCCAAACACCCTCTGGAAGGGGAACTCTCTGCAGAGCTGTCCTCTAGTGGGGGGGGGGGGGGGGCCCTTCCGCCAGCAGTGGCGTGAGCAAGAAATTGCAGGGCTGCGCCTTTACCGTTTATCTACCCCTAAAGTGGCTTCTGCGAGTGTTGCGTTGGCTGGGAATTCTGCATACAGCCTGCCAGGCCAAGCGACCCAAGGACAATATTGCTCATGGAGTTTGAATCCCACCCACCGTGATGTCATTTTGGCATGCCAGTGCCTCCCCCCCTCTAGCCCCACCACCCGCCGATTATCCTAAGACGCTCGGAAGAGAAGGTGGGGAGAGGAATTTCGACACTGGTGGTGGACACTGTTTGCGCTGCCTCCGACCTCGCATCCTTGCGGATAGAAAAATCGAAAGGATTTCTGATTGTGATTTAAATTCGTACTGCGAAAGATTACTGAGCACAACCTGTCCCAGGTAACATTTGCAGGGAATGCGAACGTTCTCATAGCGAGGTATCCACGACAATGTTTTGTTTGTGTGGCTCATACTATACAGTGAGGGAAAAAAAGTATTTGATCCCCTGCTGATTTTGTACGTTTGCCCACTGACAAAGAAATGATCAGTCTGTAATTTTAATGGTAGGTTTATTTGAACAGTGAGAGACAGAATAACAACAACAAAATCCAGAGAAACGCATGTCAACAATGTTATAAATTGATTTGCATTTTAATGGGGGAAATAAGTATTTGACCCCTCTGCAAAACATGACTTGGTACTTGGTGGCAAAACCCTTGTTGGCAATCACAGAGGTCAGACGTTTCTTGTAGTTGGCCACCTGGTTTGCACACATCTCAGGAGAGATTTTGTCCCACTCCTCTTTGCAGATCTTCTCCAAGTCATTAAGGTTTCGAGGCTGACGTTTGGCAACTCGAACCTTCAGCTCCCTCCACAGATTTTCTATGGGATTAAGGTCTGGAGACTTGGTAGGCCACTCCAGGACCTTAATGTACTTTTTCTTGAGCCACTCCTTTGTTGCCTTAGCCGTGTGTTTTGGGTCATTGTCATGCTGGAATACCCATCCATGACCCATTTTCAATGCCCTGGCTGAGGGAAGGAGGTTCTCACCCAAGATTTGACGGTACATGGCCCCGTCCATCGTCCCTTTGATGCGGTGAAGTTGTCCTGTCCCCTTAGCAGAAAAACACCCCCAAAGCATAATGTTTCCACCTCCATGTTTGACGGTGGGGATGGTGTTCTTGGGGTCATAAGCAGCATTCCTCCTCCAAACACGGCGAGTTGAGTTGATGCCAAAGAGCTCCATTTTGGTCTTATCTGACCACAACACTTTCACCCAGTTGTCCTCTGAATCATTCAGATGTTCATTGGCAAACTTCAGACGGGCATGTATATGTGCTTTCTTGAGCAGGGGGACCTTGCGGGCGCTGCTGGATTTCAGTCCTTCACAGCGTAGTGTGTTACCAATTGTTTTCTTGGTGACTATGGTCCCAGCTGCCTTGAGATCATTGACAAGATCCTCCCGTGTAGTTCTGGGCTGATTCTTCACCGTTCTCATGATCATTGCAACTCCACGAGGTGAGATCTTACATGGAGCCCAGGCCGAGGGAGATTGACAGTTATATTGTGTTTCTTCTATTTGCGAATAATCGCACCAACTGTTATTACCTTCTCACAAAGCTGCTTGGCAATGGTCTTGTAGCCCATTCCAGCCTTTTGTAGGTCTACAATCTTGTCCCTGACATCCTTGGAGAGCTCTTTGGTCTTGGCTATGGTGGAGAGTTTGGAATGATTGATTGATTGCTTCTGTGGACAGGTGTCTTTTATACAGGTAACAAGCTGAGATTAGGAGCACTCCCTTTAAGAGTGTGCTCCTAATCTCAGCTCGTTACCTTATAAAAGACACCTGGGAGCCAGAAATCTTTCTGATTGAGAGGGGGTCAAATACTTATTTCCCTCATTAAAATGCAAATCAATTTATAACATTTTTGATATGCGTTTTTCTGGATTTTGTTGTTGTTATTCTGTCTCTCACTGTTCAAATAAACCTACCATTAAAATTATAGACTGATAATTTCTTTGTCAGTGGACAAACGTATAAAATCAGCAGGGGATCAAATACTTTTTTCCCTCACTGTACATACGGAAATCCAGCATATATCCATTTAACACATTCCCAATGCTTTTTTGATCTAGGTGTATGATCTCCCAAGTGACCAATATTCTTTGGCAGTAGATGCAACAACTAGCCATCGCATTTTGTTCTGATTCATGTTCAGTTTATTTTGGGTTAGATTATGTTTGGTATGATCTCAATTCATTAACTGCTACTGGGCAGAGCTGTCAAATTAAGTTGTTTTGCTTGAGGGCCTTAACAGATTTACGTATACAATTTTCCACTAATGTGCATGGTCAGGAATTTGATCCATTTCGTACACTCCATTGACATTTCAGGCCACTGCTCTGTAACATGCATATATGAGATGATGCACACACGTTTTGATTTTCAACCGTAAATGCTACAACTATGGTATTTGTGAATAAACAATAAAAGAGGTGGCTGAATAGGGTGCGTAGGTATTCACACCATGAGATCCCGGGCTCAGTCATGAATGCAGAGAGAGCTTTTGCCAAGCCACGAACAGCATCCAACCTTTACTTCACACGTAGCCTTGTGTCGCGTCTGAAACGCCTTTGAAGTGTATTGTGGACGCACTGCTCCACATCATAAGTGCCGTGTCTTGTTGCAGCACTCCATTTTGATGCACCACAGGTGTCCCACACAACACACACATTCCCTTGATTACGTTCGTTCCTAACTCACTTATTAAGAAGGTTTAATCATACAGCTGATGACTTCCAGAGGAGTGTCCTCGTGGTCTTCCAAGCGCATTTAGTTTGCGGTCTTTCATGTTGACTGTGGCGTTGATGCTTTTGTGTTCAAGGGAGAAAAAAAAAATCTACGCTTGCTTGTAGACACCAAATCGAGGAGGGGGAGGGTGGAGCGCGAACCCAGTCGCGTTCACTTGTAACCTTGATCCCTATGTGCCGTGGCAATGGTGCAAGCATAATTGAGCGCTCCATCTCCCCAAAGGGTTGTTTGGGCTGTTTGCTCTGTTCTCTTATGGGCATTAAAGATCACACGGAGTTCTTCGTAAGTCAGCCGGTTGTGGCATATTGTCGTGGTTGTTAGGCTTCCGTGAAATTGTCTTACGGTTTTAAGAGCATTGATTTTTGAGTACCGTAAGTCAGGATAATAGAGTTCAGCAATACATTAGCTTGAAAGGAATATTCTGTATTCCTTGATATGTATGTGGTTTTTCTAACCATTGTGTCTTAAAAAAAACCGGTGCAGTTCATGAGTTTATAGAGTCAAGAGGCGTTTTGTGGATCTTTAACAACAACAAAAATCGCCACTTTTAACAAAGCTCACGTGGCATTCAGTGTGAAGAGCCCCACACTGAAGTGCGTTTATAACCTTGCGTTCAGATAATCTGCTTTTAAAGTCATGATTTTTTTGTTTACAAAATAGGATGATGATGTCAGCAAAATAATGCCTTTTCAAGGACTGACAAGTTTATGTTCAGCGGAACCACTGTTATTTATTATTTTTGATGTCACCAGATGGCAAATACCAAGTCAGGGTACTTATCCGGCATTGCAAAGTGTGCCTGGATTTGAATCTAGGCAGCTGCCTGCAGTTAAACCAAGTTATTAGCTTGATCTCAGCCTAGCCACCAACGACCATATAAAAATAATAATAATCATATAACAGTTAGGTTTTCACTTAATTAAGTTACTTTAAGTTCTGAAACAAGAATTAATCATTTCGGTTTGACATACAATAAATACCATTTGCAGGGCATAAAGAGGCCGATTTTAAGTGTCTTTCGTGGTAGTTCTGTGATGTCATCTTCTTGGGCCATCTTCTATGACAGGATGCTGCACTGATTTATTTATCTATCACAAATGGAATTTTCATTCAACTCCGCATGAGGTCAATAGCTCAGTCGCAATGTCATTGGCAGAAAGAAAATACTTTGACAAACAAACGTGTATCTGCGACTGAGAGTAAATGTTTTCCAGAACACAAATCACTTGTCCTTTCTCGAGTGTGTCATCAGGACACAGAGCGGGTCTCGTGCATGTCTGCTGGTTTATATGAAGCTTCACAGAGTACAGACAACATCCTGCCGAGCACCGTGATGTTGAGCATTTGGTCCAATATGAAACTTTCATTTAAAAACAAATTCACCCAGATGGCACTGCGGTTAAGAGCATCGACTGACATTGGGGAGGTTCAATGTCTAGGGGGTTCGTCAGAAGAGAAACGCTTTGTGTGAAGCCAAATGTTGGTTGAATGGATGGAAGCACTGGTCATGCCATAAGAATTTCGAATTGACATTTACTAATACTGGTAGGAACCTCCTGGTTACACCAGCCCACAGGGGATGATTGTGTCCGTCTGTCCGTCGTGCATCCGAAAATGGAAGGGGTGGAGCTGGGTGGAGAGGGGAGAGTGGGGTGGGGCTGGGTGAGGAGGGTGGGGAGGGGCTGGGTGGGGAGGGTGGGGGGTGGGAGGGTTGGGGCTGGGTGGGGAGGGGCTGGTCACCCCGTGGTGCCCTTATAAAACTCAACGTTTCACCTACTCACGCCGGCTTGTGCCCGCCCTCACAGTCGGGCATATTGTGCGGAACACACCACGTGGTGCCGCCGTTGACCCTGGCCATTGACCGAGCAACCCAACGTTCCTACCAGCTCCCTCCGCAGGGATGTGTTTTTGGACGGCTTGGAGATACCATCATCCAGCAGTGGATAGATCATGGCTGATGGTGATGCTGATGATGACTACTGATTGGGGATCACCAATGGAAAAGAACATGGCCTAATTCTCATTTGAGTCTGAATAATACATTCCTCCATGTGGATGTAATGTTTCATTTCCCAATGACTTTTAAGAGTTTACTTGCCTGTGTAATATTATTCTTTTACATTTATATCCATGCATGCATAGCATTGAGTATTACTCTTTTATTCCTGAGTGGACCACACACTGGAACGATCACAACAACATTGCATTTATATTATTGTTTTGAGGACATATTAGGTGTGACAATAAGGTCACTAATAGTGGGTCTATGATGTCATATTTATTATACTTAAAACTCGTCATAACGATGCATACATTTATTTTTGGAAATACATTCTTATGGTCTCAACAGATGCACATGTCACGTTTAAGAGTGTGACACCTTGCAGATTAAGCTTGTGTTGCATTTATGGTAATTGAGCAAACAAATGTTTTAAAAACAAAACTCGAAAGAATTGATTCTTGAGTTGCAGCACGACCACGAATTGTGATATTTCCTCGAATCTCTCGAGTTGTGAGGGTCAGTCATTATGTGTACCGCCCCTTATTGCTCGATCCACTGCTGGACAAGCAGGTCCCCATGCTGCGCAGGTCACGGGGGTTATTTGACCAGACTTCACCGCGCTGGTTGGTGCGTGTTAGGTGAAGGTGTATGGTGTCACCTGCCTTATAATTTGTAGTTGCACGCCCACTAAAAAAAAACCCCTTCAAACGCACAGCAATCGAAACCGGCATGCAAAATTGGAAACGGTGTACACCACGGTGGGTGGTGCTTCTGAGATCACAGGGTTGGCTCTCCATTTGTAAAATGAGTAGAATTGCTGTGTTCCACAGTAAGTAACTGCTGTAATCTTTGCTCACCTGCCGGCCTGGGGCAATCTGGCCAGGCTTCTTTAATTGTCTAACCTTCGCCGACCTGCGACCGACCTCCAGCCAGTGTGCTGTGGCCTCTCTGGTGAAGCCGTGCCGCCCACGTTGGCATTAACTGCTGTAACGAGCTGCGTAGGCGATGCCCCGTCCCTTGACTGCTGGACGTTAAGCGTGGCGTGCACTTTACCCGTCGAGACCGCCATTGACAGACGGGGGTTGTACTTGGCACAGGCTTGTGTCTTGGTGTCATGCCCTGGCCCAAATGAAATCTAAAGCCATCCACAGCAGCTGAATTCCCTCAAGATTGGCATGGCCGAGGGTGTCCTTGCAAATGAGTTGCTCGCAGCTCGCGTGATATTTCCCTTTCATAGGCGAACAAAAAAAAGGAAATTATTTGAAATGACAAAGCCACGGGGAAGTGCTTGATATTAACTCAATGGGATTTTTTTTCTCTCTCCAAGTTACACGGCAGTAGAATATAAACGCCGCAGCCTCCTCAGAAGACCCTCGACCTGGGGTGGCTCCTTAACAGTGCCGTCTCACCGGTCAACGTGGGGGGTGGAAGGATGGATGATTTTCGCCTTCAAGCTTCTTTGGCCGTTACGCCGATGCAATGCATTCTACGCAAGACCAGACTCTCGTCTGTCCGGGAATGCTAATTAAGATGAATGGCTTTCAAGTGGGTTTGCTCATTTGTGCGACGGCTTGATCTGTTGGAAGACCCCCCGATGGTGGTGGACGCCGCTCCTTAGTTCTGAGCTCTTGTTAAAGTAAAAGTTGCCACGCGTATTCCAGTCGCAGGAAAAAGTATGTGCCAGTTGAATATTGCTTTCACCTCCCCCTCCCCCCGTGTAGCTTCTTCCACATTTGTTATTAAAAGTCATTCTAAAATAGTTACAGACATGCAAGGATAAGAATACAGATCAGGGCACATGTTGTTAGCAAGCACCTATTCATCCAAGCGCAGCACGTGGGCCTTTTGCCTCAATGGTGCCGTTCTCTTCACGTGCTTATTTTAGGTGAATTTTACCTCGGGGAGGTCCAAGTCAGGTTCACATACAAATTGCAACTGCGAACTGCCAAGAATGAATACCCAGGTTACCAGGATAATAGTGTATTTCCCGTCACCGCTTCACCACTGCTCCCCGCATAGCACACAGACATGCATATATGTGTCGTGACGCACTCAGAGACACTAGGAGTAGGGGGCACTCTATTTATTATCTGCCTTCACAGGTTATAAGAGGTAACTACAACTCTCAGTCACGATCGCTGGCACACTGCCAGACTGACGACGCCCTTCTAGAACCTACTCGCGAGTTCCCGGGCTCACCTCACGTGCCCCCCCTTGTCACCTTTCCCCGACACCCCTCTCTCCAACTTATCACGTGACCTGCTGACAGACAGGACTGCTGCAACTGCAGATCCCCTTCTCTGCCAGCAACCTGCGCTATGCTACGAAGTGACCCATGTCACTACATATGTAACAAGGCCGTAGCCATGGAGTGAACATGGGGGGGGCGGGGGGGGGGACAAATCTTCCAGGGTGTCTGGGGGTCCCAAAAATCTAAATTTGAAAACTCATTTCCTGCCTAAAATAATAAAAAAAATCACGAACACATGGGATGGACTTTTTTTTGTACAATGTCTAATAGTGTATTGTATTACATTGCTCTGTTTTTTACTTTTTTTCCATTTCTTGTTTCATTGTATGTAATGGCAGAGATTAGGAATTAATAAAGTACAACCATAGCCACAATCATATAAACATAAATCTATGCATTGATTTATATGAAGACAAGTCTAGATATTGGGGCCAAGGTATAGCATATTGTTGTTTTTATTTCCATAGCATAGCAATTATATTTTTTATAGCAATATATTGGGGGGGACATTTTGAGCATATTTGAATATTGGGGGGGATGTGTTCCCCCCCAATATATTATAACTAGCTTAACTACCCGGCTTCGCCCGGGACTTGGATTCACCACGCCCGGCCGCCTTTGTCTCCCCAATGACAATGTTCACACACCACACCAGTTACGCGTTTGAGGCTGAGTGGACCTAGGGGAAGCCCAGGACCAGTTCAAATAATCGTCACCGATGGTGGCCGTGAGCGGGAATCGAACTCGGGTCACCGGGTTCGTAGCGCAGCGCGCAAATCGCTGGGCAGTCGCTACCCCCCCCCCCCCGACACACACAGGATAAAGACAAAGATCCCCCGTGTAGCCTGTGAGACTGCTGGGGCAAGTGCTGTTAGCGAGCACCTATGAAGGCCGGCACGGCACATGAGGGGGTGGGTGGCCAGCACCATGCCCGGCCGCCTTTATCCCCCCAGTGGCGATGTTCACACAGCAGAGCAATTACTCGTTTGATGCTGAGTCGACCTAGGGGAGGCCCAGGACCGGTAAAAATAATCGTCACCGGTGGTGGCCGTGAGCGGGAATCGAACTCGAGTCGCCGGGTTCGTAGCGCAGCGTAGCGCTAACCGCTACACTACAATGCGTTACGCTTCCACATGCGCGGGTCACGTGACGGATTTGACGTCACAGCTCACTTGCCGTGCAAAAAAAAAGCATTATTGAGCTCCCCCCCCCCCCAAAAAAAGTGTATTTTTAGAATTTTTGCATGGTGTACCGTCTGGAAAGTACCCACATGGCAAATTTCAAGTTTGTTGCATGTCGGGAAGTATACTAAACATTTTGAACAGACACATTCACAACTTTGCCTTTTATATATATGGAGATATATGGAGATAATAATAATTTCTGCCTTGATCTGTGAAGAAAATGTCCTCATACACAAACAGTAATACTTCGACATACGATGTAGATGAGTTCCTAGAGCTTCGTTCCTATATAGAAACTATAAAAACAATGTTTTTTTAAACTAAAAACTAAACTTCGTATTTAAAATAATTTAAACATTTCATATCCTACCATTCGTATTTTAAACAAAAAACATTTATATTGAAAATAAACTTCTCTTTTATTCTGTACAGTATTAAAATAAATAAAAAACTGACATAAATAAAATAAACACAGTGTACTGCACTGTTAAAATATATTCTATTTTAAACTATTTTTTATTTTATCAGGTAAGGCCCACTGAGCTATTAAATCAATTTTAAGAAGCGACGTGGCCACAAATGATAGCTCAACGAAGTGGCTTATCACGTGGAAATACATTACAGTAAGTACATTCTCACGATTTCATGTATGTTGAACTTCTTTCGCACTCTACATCGCCAACCGTGCTCATTGGGGCGTGCAAGGGAGGGACAACAAGCACAAAATGCGGTGTTCGGCGCATTCATGAGGTTGCATTGCCCACCAAACACCATAGCTCCGTTACACTGTGCGTTCGCTGCGCGACTGATTGACCGAGACGAATGAAAAAAAAATATTCCGTGACCTGTTGCGATGCGCCAACGCTCAAGAAACGTGTCTTATTATAATTTTATTCTTATTTCTAGGGTGCTGCAGTTGGATAATTGCGTTGTATATTTACGTCAGTGTATTAATTTATTGAGGCTGTGTTGACCTAGGGGGAGACCCAGGGAATGGAACTCGGGCCGCCAGGTTCGTCGTGCAGCGTGCTAACTGCCACAATACCGCTCCTCATAACAATGTACAAAGACAAAGATCCCCCGTATAGCCTGCAGCATACTGAAGGCCGGCACGGCACACGAGGGGGGTGGGTGGCCAGCACCATGCCCGACCACCTTTGTCTCCCCAGTGGCGATGATTTTTACACATTGCACCAGTCAAGATATTCATTTATTATTTTGCTTACACTTTTGTTACCATTAACATAATGGTAATAAATCCCAAGTTCGTTTATCGAATATTCGCATGTCGAGGTATTATTGTATAAACAGACACGCACTCATATATATAAACATACATTTAGGTGGTTTCCCCTTGAACAGGGAATACACCAATCCCCTAGGCAGTTTAAAGAACTCTATAGAATAGAAAAATTGTTGCTTGTGAAGCAAACGTCATTCCAAAAATGCTTTGAGCTTCAAGCAGACCTTGATACCCGTATTGATAAAGCTAATTTTAGCACGCATCGCTCATACTCGGAACACACACACACACGTGCGTGCAAACGCTTTGGCTCCCGTGTCTGTCAGTGCGCGAATGTGCATTGTGGGGAGCGGTAGTGTAGCGGTTAGCGCACCGCTGCACTACGAAACTTGCGACCCGAGTTCGATTCCCGTTCACGACCAACACCAGTGACGATTATCTGAACCGGTCCTGGCCCTCCCCTAGGTTAACTCAGCCTCAAATGAGTACCTGGTGCAATGTGTAAAAATCATCGCCACTGGGGAGACAAAGGTGGTCGGGCATGGTGCTGGCCACCCACCCCCCCCCCCATCGTGTGCCGTGCCTGCTTTCATAGGTTCTACTCACCAACAGCACTCGCCCTAACAGTGCGTCAAGGCTATAGGGGGGATTTTTTGTCTTGTTGCACATTGTTATGCGCCCTTGCTGTGGATGAGTGTAATTGCGGGGTGATGCAATGGAACAGAGGGCGCCCGTGCTTGGATGTTGAAACGATCTGTTTTATAACTGCAGCGTTCTCGTTAGCAATGAGCACACGTGGCGCTGCGCATTTTTAAGGTCCAATGCGGAGTTGCAGTGGCAGGAAACTCCCATTTAACGCAACGCAGCCTTGCGGCTATAAGTCCAGGTCAGGTCAAAGTGCGTCAGCGATGGAGTGCCGCTGTTTTTTTCATAATCAGAATATTTATTTAAACTGGAGGAATCCGATGATCTGTTAAGCTCTTTATCACAGATGTCCAGTGGGTGCGGATCAAAACATTATAACAACAAACAAAAAAACACAAGAGCAAAGTATAGGAAAAGTAAGCGAATCACTACGAGAAATGTTGCTTTTTTTTAAAGCTTTCGTGACTGCAGGGATTAATATTATTGGTTCTTTCGGTAAAGTCACGTAGAAGGGAAACAATAAAATAATAAAAAGATAAAACAATATTTTTTTTATTTTATTGTTTCCCTTCTACGTGACTTTACCGAAAGAACCAAGAATATGTTTATTTTATCATGTAAAGCCCACTGAGCTATTAGCTTCTCTTTCAGAAGTAAACCTGGCCACAAATGATAGCTCAATGAAGTGAATGTATTTTTAACTTCTTTCACACCGTACCTCGCCAACCGTGCTAATCGGAGGTGCGGTGGAAGGACAGCAAAACCACTGTAAGTGGCTTATCATGTGGACATTTATAGCAGCCAAATAATGTCAATAATCCAAACGTGTTTTTATTTTGTGTAGTGGGCCCCAGTCAGTTTGTGGAACCTCATTGCCATTGTGGGTGCCAGTCTTTTCCGCTGTTAACTTCCCACAAAGTTGTATGCATTTTTACTGGCCCTGCGGGGATAATAGGGCCGAGTAATCCCACGATAGAGGTTTGAAGTCGCAATGTTCACGGTCATACCCTCGAGCCTCCGCACTATCCAGCTGGAATGCAGCTAAAGGCATGAGTGATGTAACGTTTTAATGTAAACTTCTATATTATACTAATTCTATTTTGCGAGGTAAGGCCCACTGAGCTGTATAGCTCTTTCTCAGAAGCAACCTTGCCAATTTGACAGCTCAATTAAGTGGCTTATCATGTGGAAATTTATACCATCCAAATACTCTAAACGCATGTTTCTAAATGTGGCGGGAAAAATGGGAGGACGCAGAAAAAAATCCACGCCACCATGTGACCAAAGTCAGCTCAGCTCATCAACTCTCCAGGCTCTGTAATGTATGGACACCGTTTGGAGAGATGTTATCCATGGTTGTCCTATGGTTCGACCAGAGGCGGGCCATCAGGGCCAGCAGCAAGGCCTTCTCTGCTGGCCTCGAGATTGTCAGAATCAGAAAATTTTATTTTTTATAATTTAAAATATATTTTCATGAACGCTATATGTATTTTACAAAGTTTGTTCCCATCAGTATATTAACGTCATTTCATTGCTACACTCTCCCTCAGTTGCGCTGCTTCCAGTGCAGCTCATGAATTAGAGCTTTTATCCAATCAAATTTTCCACCTGTGCTGTCTCCTCCTCTCCGGGTGAAAAATCTACACTGAGGCCTTCAGAATGTCGAGTGAATCCCCTCTGCTATTGAAGCAAATGTGGACGATGTTGTTGATTGTCATATTCTTTAACCAATCAGATTTCGAGTTTGCCATGGTGGGCGTGTTCTTTGACATGCCGGAGCCTTCTAGCTGGCCTAGCCGCCTACGTTTTCATTTTTCGTGTGGCGTTATCGGAGGGCCAGTTAGCTAACTGAAGTAAAACTAGCTAGCACGTAACGTAGCATCATCTAGATGTAGTGCTTCAGATATTTTTTTTTCTGTGGGGAAGCCTGTTGAATCCTGATTGTGTTATTTGTGTTTTACGGCATTTTTGCTTGCTTGGTGGCCGTATGAGTAAATGTGCCTGGTTGTTGTGGGTTTGTTCTTGTTTCTTTGGTAATGACATTGATTTGGGCTATGCGATGTCTATTTGTGATGCAGCATCCTGTCATGCTGTGTAATAGTGGTGATACATCCTTGATGGTTTCAGTCACCATGTATTCATGTCTCTGCAATTAGTGTATTGTAACTCTCATAGGTGTTACTGTCACTGTGAATATGAGGTGGTTATGTCGAATGACAATAGCCTATAGCTTTAGTGTCATGGTGAGGTTATTCGAAGGCGGTTTCATTGCGGGAGGATAGCACTGAAGGCCTAGGTGTAAAATACACGGCCTGCCACTGGGTTCGACTGGTGCCTGACATACCAATTTATACTCTGCAGGAGTTCATGAAATACAGCAGAGATGTGAGCGGCTAGCCAGTGCTCTTTAAGCTCGGGGACACTTAAACTCGCTGGGAGAGCCACCTTGCAGCGAAGCTCCTGCAAGCAATTAGGTGTGAATTTAAGCTGGATCACTCTCAGCAGTGACTGGATTCGCAAACAGTGACACCTGTTTATACCTCGGCAGGTGTTACAGGGCTCAATTTAAGGCTTTACTGGCCAGAACCACAGCACGCACACATCTATGCCAAGACAAAGACAAAAGATACCCCGGGTGGCCTACACAGGCTGCTGGAGTAAGTGCTCTTAGGGCGCCAAGGTGGCGAGATGTTAAATACCTCACTTGGTGTACATGAGTTCGTGGGTTCGATCCCGACCCCGATACCTATATATTTGGAGTTTGCATGTTCTCCCCGTTGTTGCTTGCGTTTTTCTCCGCGTCCTTCGGTTTTTCCCTCCACATTTAGAAGCATGCATTTAGACTTTCTGGCTGCTATAAATGTCCACGTGATAAGCCACTTCGTTGAGCTGTCATTTGTGGCCAGGTCGCTTCTAAAAAAAGAGCTATTACAGCTCAGCAGGCCTGACCTGGTAAAATAAAAAAAATAGTTTATAGTTTAGCCCTTATTTGAGCTCTTGTGAAGGCCAGCACAGCGCACGAGGGGGGTGGGTTGTTCAGCGCCATGCTCGGCAGCCTTTATCTCCCCAGGTGCTCGTCTGTACACACTGCACCAGGTACTCATTTAAGGCTGAGATAACCTAGGGCAGGCCCCGGGACCGGTTCAGATAATCGCCACTGATCTTAGCCACGGCCAGGAATGGAACTCGCGGTCGTAGGATTCACGGCGCGGTGCAATAACCACGGAATCAGCCGTCACAATTAAACTTCGCGCAATAAGTCCACAGTGACTTTTTACTTTTATGACTTTTTTTTTTTACTCGGCTAACATTGAAGAGAATTCAGCTGTATCCTCCTGCTGGGGGCCCTTACATTGGACGTATGTATGTTTAACTTCT
Organism: Petromyzon marinus; assembly: GCF_048934315.1. Lineage (NCBI taxonomy): Eukaryota > Metazoa > Chordata > Hyperoartia > Petromyzontiformes > Petromyzontidae > Petromyzon > Petromyzon marinus. The sequence continues at coordinate 16,468,221 of NC_133703.1, read as the reverse complement.
TTTACACCGTACGGAGCCAACCCTGCTCATCGGAGGCACGGGCAAGGGAACCAAACTAAAGACAAAAAGCAGTTCTAAAGAAATTGTTTTTCAATTTTGCTTTAAAAGTGCACAGCTCAAGTGGCTTCCGAACATCGGAAGGAAGAGTGTTCCAGACGGCCGCAGAAGCGCCCGATGCGATCACCGCCTCTGTTCGACAGCCAGCCAAAACGCCGCCGCTGTGAGGGTGACCGGAGTTCGCGCGATGGGTTTATGCTCCTTGACGAGGTCAGCAAGGTATCGTGGTCCATTTGCGGCGAGCCATTTTAGCCAGAAGCATTAATTCCGCTCCCGTAAACCTGTGTTAAGGATTGAAGGTGGACAATAATGTGGATGTTGTAGCTTGAGAACAAAAGAAAAAGCAGCCAGGAGGGGGTGGCAGTGAGGGGGAGAGGGGGGTGAGTTCACAACTGAAGCGTTTTCAAAGAAGAATCGGCAGTGTGGGCGCACGTGTGGGGGAAATAAATAAAGAAACAAATGTAATCTAACTTTTAATGTTGAAAGCACAGGGGGTATGAACTGCGTTGATACGCATACCAGATAATACCAGATAGGCCGTACCTTTCTTATTTTTTGTTTCTTAGTAGATCAATGCACACGATAGCAGCAGTTGCAACAAGTGCCATAATAAAGGGCGGTGGGTTGATGGGGGGGGGGGTTGGTGGAGAGAGAGAGAGATCAAAAAAGATGGCGGCATGTCGTAGTCGGTGGGTATCGTAAACATGCCAGGAATAGCTTGGCCCCCAGGTGAGAGGACGGGTGACTACGTGGCCCGCACAGCCTGGCAAGTGCCGATAACATCGCGGTCGCTTGTAGGCAGCGGTGCGAGCTGTCACGTCCTTAGGTCGGCGGCGGTGTCTTCCATCGGATGGGATCGTGACGCCGAGTGGGTGGGTGGTTGGCAGCGGTGCCGTGAAGTGGCGGGGAGAGGGCATGCGGCCAGGGCGGTGGGTTGTCCGTAGAGAGTCTGTTCGCTTGGGGAGTGCCCCTGGTGCGACGGGCAGGTGTTCTCTGGGCATCGTTGCGTGAGCCGTTGGCTCCGTCGGGTGCAGAATGGGAGGGAATCGAGGGTGAGGTCAAGGTGGACTTGGTAGCGATAGTGGGGTCACGCAGAGGTCACTATTTACTTGTATTTTGCACTCCTATCGTTTTTTTGTATTGTTTGTTGTAACTTGTTGACCCCGTGTCCATACTGGGCATCTGTGAAAAAGAGCTTCACAGCTCATCAGATTCCTTCTGCAGTCTCAATACAGATTCTGATTGATTCATCGCGTTCCCGTGAAAGTCCCGACCTGCTGCGTGGCGACTTGTATAGAAGATGGCAGTACAGCAAATCCGATTCCTGACTCATCTGTGCAGACTGATGAGTATCATCGTCATCCCCAGATGTGGATGGTTGAGCTCTTTCCAATTCACCAACGTTTTCTCCCACATGCAAAACACTGACGAAAGAATTGGTTAAATATCCCAAATGCAATACCCTCTGTGAGACACGGGCAAAGTTTTACTGCATAAATAAAGTATACTATGGTGCTAAGTGTAATGAGTAGGACATAGGAAATGAGGACAGACAGCGCTACCTCCACAAACAATCCTTCTCGTTCCAGCAATGGATTGCCAGAATATGTAAACCCAGGGGCTGTGAGGTGGTCAGAACACTCGTTAATGATCGTGGTCAAACAATCCAATCCAGAACCCTCGTGAAAAATGGTCACGAGACTCGTAAATTAATTAATTAATTAACGCAGCTATTGACATTCTTGTTAATGATATAATATACTTCAATACAATTGTACATTCGTATTACTGTACAGTATGATTGTCAGATTCATGATCACTTTTTCCCAGTTTTTTTTTCCCCAACGTGAAGCATGGTCAAAATGATTGGGGCATGGAACTTAAGCAAAGCATCAGAGAATAATCTGTCAAGATCCGAATATTGCGGTTGCCAGCAATGAGGTGTCTTGCTCTTCAGACGAGCACTGAGGCAGCATTAATACAACTCCACATTCCTGTGGCGGCAGAAACAAATCTCTCTCCATCAAATGGCTACTTTTGATTTCTGACAAAATAGATTCTTATTTTATCACCCTGGAAGGATGATAGGCTCAGTCAACCACCAACTAGAATTTTGACTGAACAATCTTTGGATCCATGTGGCTTGAAGGGGTGATTGCAGATGGTCCAGAATCATAACAGTGTCACAATAATTCCAAGAAGCCCTTTACCGATGGGATGGAGCAATGAAATCAGCTCGTGTACAGCTGCTAACTGGATTGATAAATAACATCTCAGGATCGTGAGAGATGGTGACTGTTTGGGGAGGCCTTCATCCAGCAGTGGATCAGTCATAGCTGATGGTCAGGATTGTGAATCATGCGCTTTATAAACAGTGCCACCCAGTTGGATAGCTGTGAAACAACTATATTCTATGAGAACAACAACTGCTCTGAAACTTAGGACATGTCAAGTTGTCTACAACCCCAGTGTCTGGGTCATACCTGCATAACTCATGGCAACACAAAGACCTGAGTCTACTGCTGCTGCTACTTTTTGGCTCAGCATGTGTTTGCCTCACTCTGCCGAAGTAGAAACGTGCTGTGGTGAGCATCGGTAACCCGATCCTCGACAAACAAACACGGAGGAGGATGCCGGGTGGCACATTCTTGCTTGCACTTACGTCACGGAAATTCGGAAACTCCGTGTGCCTGCGAGACATTGTTTTCTTCTGCCAGCAGTAATGGGGTCGCCTTGGTTGCCTGCCAAGTGGAGGCAGGGTGATCCCGAGGCTTGCATTCGGACGCCGGCCAATTCTCAGGCCTCGCCCGCTCAGTCACCTGGCTCCTACCACCGTCCCAATGTCGTTCGTAACGCCGCAGGACAAATATCAAAAGCTCCGTTTAGGATGTCACGCGCACTAACGGGGTGGACGGTAAAGCGTCCCCCATGGCTTCATTCTCATGTAGGGGGTGGAGGGGGGGGCACAGATTGCGCTTGTGCCAGAGCGGCCCTGTTTGTCTGGCCGTGTTTGTCTGGAAATGTACCCGCAGTTGTTGTGCGTATCCGTCGGGTTTGGCCAACAGCAGCTTCTAAGGAGATCAGCCATGTGACACCCAGTGGATTAACAGCATTTAAGTATTGTAACGCAACGAACAAAAATAATTGGCAATACGGTAATGATATTTACGTGTTAATGACAAATTGTACGTAGAATTCTACGACAGCAAATTAATGGCTTTAAATTTCAATTATCTCGAAATTGGTGTTGATGGAACTTGACTCGGAACGTCGCAAATTGAATTACATGTCTTCATTCAACTCCGTCAATCATCTGACTGAGATCCACGAAATGCATCCCAACTTTGCTTGATGTGTCGAGACTGGCGCCCGCCATGGGAATTTGTCGTTGAGACAGCAGGCTCAGTGCTACCAATGGTGAGAAGTATTGCTGTGTGCATCTCAACAGAGAAACACTTTGCCTTCTTATTTTTTTAATTTTTTTAAAAATATATAGTTTAATGATAAACACTTCTGAACAATTCGCGCACACACACACACATACAGCTGAGTTTAAGAATGTCAGTGTGTGTGTGTGCGAGACAGAGAATCTGATGCATGAGTGAAATGGAACAATGGCAGTGAGTGTATGATGTGCCTTACTACAGGAAATGCGGGGCCATGTGTCACTACTTTCATGGGATGTTAAGGTAGAACATCCCATCTTAATAGCCAACCACCCTCTTGCCAAGCCTCCAGATGCCTTACACTGCAGCTCGGTCAACTCTGATGCCACCCAGAACCATCCGAGACCCTACACACATGTACACTGCGTGCTACTCACGATCCTCTGCAAAGCTGTGAACATTAGGAATTTGTCACGTTTCGAAGTCTGGCGGTCAAGTGTCAAATCGGTTCAGCCGTGGTCCCTGCTCTGGAGGTACAAATCACTCCCCCCACCTTCCGGCAAGATGATTAAATAAATACAGTGTACAACAATTAGAGAATAAATTAATGTCTGCGTTCGTCGAGGCGTCAGCGGGGCTGCCGTTTGCATATCTTGGCGATTAAAGTTAGAGAGCGGCTGGTGCAGGGGCGATATTTGGTGAAGAAAAGTCTGCGGCTCATCTCGTTTTTTCCGATTATCACAGAGATCCCTTGCAGCTCACAGGTAAAATGTCACTGTTGTTTTCCCAATCCGTGTGTCGACTTTGCCTTCAGTGTTTTGAGTTTTTGGGAGACAAAAGTATTGTTGCTGCACTTTCTGGATAATAATAATGATAATAATAGGGTGTATGCGCAGTGGTGGCTTGGTGATTAGCTTACTGAACAATGAACCCGATGACCTGAACTTTTCTAACATCAGTGGTGCGTGATATCTGAACCAGCCCTGCCCACCCCAGTGATGGCACTGACCAGCAATGGTGTTGTGTGCTCTCAAACAACTCCCATGGGCCACATGCCTTGAAGTGGATTGACACAGAGGGCTGAAATGTATTATATGTTTTCCTATTATTGCACTTAGGAGTTGTGACAAAGTTAAAGTCAACAAAGGAGATACGACCCAAAAAACAAATAGATACTCATACAGACCTAGGCTGTGTTTTCCGGGTTGTCAGATATATGCGTTTCAAATACATAGACTGTAAAGTTACAGTCGAGCTCGTATTTGCGTCACTTTAGCGACATCACTCCCATGTGGTTCCATACAACTTCAAGGCAGTGTCATTGCCATGGCATTGCATTTGTTGTGGTATGCACAAGGATGATGTTAAAGTGTATTTCGCACGAATGAAGCTGAAGACTCATGATGGACAGCGCCAGACACAGCCCTAGGTATTGTTCTGCAAGACCACAATTGTTGTACTGGATGTGGTTTTATTTCTTTGAGTGTTGATTGTTATATTTTAACAACACACGTAAACATGTCGCAAAAGCACTCAACCTTTGTGCATCGTGCAAAAGCCATAAACAGCTCCTAAAGAACTGCATTGTGGTCCTCTTGTCTTAGGTCAACATCCAAATACATTTCAGCAAATGTGACCAACTGACAGACAACGGTGAGACAGAGAGGAACAACTGTAGCCAGTTTCGCCATTACTAGGACTCGTCAGTATGCTACTATCACCTATGTTTGTCTGTCCTGCACTGTTTGGTTTGTTATTATGGATTTGTTTAAGTTGTATGTCTTGCCGTTGTACCGCCTTCAGTGTCTAGACGGTACCCAATTGTAGTCAGTTTATCATTTATAGAGTTTAGCCTTGTAGAAAATGGAAAACAATTAATGAATGTGCATCATCCTATTTAATGAACAATACAGTTTACGATGTGCGTGCATGTGCAGGTGTACACACTTTGTTCTAGTGATGTGATTTAGATGAAAAAAACATTGAATTTAAAAGTGAATGAATTACTTAAATGCATCACAGAAAAACAGGAAATACTATAGTGTAAATAATACTACGAGACATGTTAAACAGTAAGAAAATATTTTTGCTGGGATGTGAGACAGTCAAGAATAGTTATAGCATGTCAGACTGACCATATAACAACTGTAACTATTACAAATAAAATGTCAGCCTTTTTTAAACCACTGTTTGGATGAAGGGCCTCCCTTACGCCATGTCCAGCATTTGGGGATTGTTTGACCATACTTCACCAAACTGGTCAATGGTGATTGTTGAAAAGGGCGTGGTTTGCCAGGACTGGTTTCAGATATCACCCGCCACCGATGTTACACTGACCATAAACCTTCAGAAGTAAATAAGTGTTCAGCTTTGTTTTAAAGACTGGCAAGGAACTTGATCTTCACTTCCCAGGAACACGCTTTTTACCTGAAAAACAGAAACACATGTCCTTGGAACGTTGAGCAGTTTGCCAACGTCTTAGCACACAGTCCGCTGTGGTACACACAAGACATTTAACGGCTTTTCTAAACAAATAAAAAATATGACTTATCTGAATGCTCGTTCACGAGTCACTGTTAACTGACAACATCTACAACTACGAAGCCTGAGAAAAGAACTGTCTTTTTTTTTGTAGTATTGGTTATTGCAGAAGATGCTAGGATGTTTCGGGCAGAACTGGCTTCGTAACTTAGAAGTTCAGAAAAATTAATGCGGCAAAGGAGGCATTTTGGATTTACAACACTCGTACTATGTTCTCGTGGGATTATTGATTTGGTCATTTTCGATGCGATTGGGAAGAGGAGGTTGCGATGCACGTATGTTGGAACTTCTTTTGCACCATATGTCAATTGGAGGTTACGGGGGAAGGACAACAAACTAAACAAAAAAACGGGTTCTAAAGAAATTAGTTTTCAATCTAGATTTACAAATGCATAGCTCCAGTGGCTTCCTAATATTGGAAGGAAGAGCGTTCCAGACGACCGCAGAAGCGCATCTGAAAGTGCCTGATGCAGTCTCCCGTCTTTGTTCGATGCCTTGCCAAAAAGCCGCTGTGATGGGTGGGACACATATACAGGACGGAGGAGGTCACATCAGCCGTTATCAAACGTGAGGATAATCGAAACCCTCTTGGTTGGACACTGTAAGGGCAGGCACCGGCGGTCAGTCGTCAATTGTGGCAGACCAAAAAAGATAAGAACTACGGGATCCTTTTGCCAGTCTCAAGATATTGAGTGGCATAAATACAGGAGGTGTTAAGATGTTCAAGCGCCAAATAGACACCGATTACAAGGCATCAAGTTTGCATTACCCACGCATACTTGTGGTAATAAAAACCCCTCAAACAATACGCTTTGATAATGTACGCATTGTCCTTGAAACTGATTGGCTTGTACCAGAGACAACCTCCTTTATTGCTTCGTCTCACCAGTGCCTAGACCAAAGGCCGCCAAAATAGGCAAGCAGTACAAGGCTAGTGTTTCTTATATAAGACAAACTTTTTTACCTGTACAGGTAGTCCCCGACTTACGATGTTGATGCGTTACGACGACCCCATCGTAAGTCGAAAATATCGTAAGTCGAAAATGGCCTAGCCTACCCAGGAGTCTTAAAGAATGGTGATAATTTAGCAAAACAGAGCAATTTACAGTACCGTACTGTATAAATTATATACTGTATGTATTTATTAATTACAATACTGTATTGCACAGTAAATTTTAAAGTAAAAAAAACCAAGGTAAATTCTTAGCCTACCTATATGAACTGCAATTTCATAGAAAGTTTTTTTCAGGAAACAATCCTATCTGCTATAAAAAAAAACTTTTAACATGCATTGAACGTATGTATCGTATCGTGGTGACCCTAAAATGAAATCGCTAAAGCTATGTATCATACATGCATTGAACGTATCGTGACGTATCATATTCTACTGTACTCACCAAGATTCTGTCCGTCGTCTGCATACTTGAACGATGTTAGGTTGTTGATGGCTACATTAACTTAGTTGTCGGAAGAGGAGGATGGCGATGATAAAGTTACAGCATCGTACCTCGTACGCTGCTGCGTTTGCCTGCCGCGCGAAAGAAAAAATATCTTACAATTTTGTCATATCGCCATCGTAAGATCGAAATATCTTAAGTCGGACCATCGTAAGTCGGGGGCTACCTGTGTAAGTCGGGCCATCGTAAGTCGGGGACTACCTGTGTAAGTCGGGCCATCGTAAGTCGGGGACTACCTGTGTAAGTCGAAAACCATCGTAAGTCGGGGACTACCTGTGTAAGCCGGACCATCGTAAGTCGGGGACTACCTGTATTCTAAAGAAAAGGGTGGGGGTGCGCATGTATTCTGTGACCAGATTTTGCGTAACTTTAGTGACGCACAGCATCTTATAATCTAGTGAATATGTTGCGCGTTGAACTTCTTCCATACCGTGCGTAGCCAACAGTGCTAATCGGAGGTGCGTAATACGTATGTGTGTAATGTATGCTTAATGGGACATTCAAAAGTTAGTGTTTCCGTGGTTGAATGAGTATTGGAGCCGTGCTCATCTCTGTTGATTTCCCTGACCCTATGGTGGACATTCCACATTCCTCCATGGCTGTTATATTTACAACGATCGCCCGTGAATTTTGACAAAGTGTACGTCATTTTACTGACTACAAAAGGATGATGGGCTGCATAAAAGTTAAGTGATACCATTTTAAAGATTGAAACTCTAGAGGTAATTTCACTTAATCTGTTTTATGTGACCGACTGCATGCCTGTATACCCCGCCTATTTGTGCCTTCGGGATGATGATAGTCTTGGCCCTGATATGTAATATGACTCAACTGCAATGAAGCAAGTCTCGGGCTTTGCAATGCTAAATTAAATTCCTTAACTCTAAATACCTCCACATTTAATTTTATGTGTGTGTGCAAATTCACGGTATAAGCTGTGAGCGTGCGTACAATGTATGTATTAACGCCAAAGTGCTGCCCTGTAAAACGAGCATAGGTCATCGCTTATCTCCATTATTTGACTTTGAGCCAGTGGCGGAAATTCCACGTTCCTATGGCGCGGGGGAGGGTTTACGAGATTAGGCAGACAAGTAATCCCTCTCTTTACTGGGTCCCCATATGGAGAGAGAGCATTAGGGTGGTTTTGAGCGCAGCAGGAACATTTGGCACAGAGCTCCTTGGCTAAGAATACTTCTCTTATCTCTTTACACAGTAAACCCTGCAGGCTCTGAGATCAAACACAACTTGCAAAAAGGATTTCACAAATTGGGACAGTCCGTGACCCAACAGCATTGACAAGCTACTGGGTCAGAGGGCATGCTGGATTTATGACGGGGCACATCTGATCTCGCTTCCAAATGATATCTCCGTCGTAATCACATCACGAGTGAGTCACATTACAAGGATCCGAACAAAGGCATTTTCAAGGCTTCCGTGCCTTCACAGCTCCGAGTAAAGTTGGTTAAAGCTCCTGAAATCCCGCTCGGCTCACAACTTTGTTCACAATTGAGAGCGGAGGCCACCGAGTGAAGGCTGGTAGACTTTGGGGTGCACTGAGTTTGGCATTTTAACCGATCGCTAATGGGATTTGTGTTTTTTTTTACGTTTCAGGAATGTTGCAGTAAGTGCATATAACTGTGTACCTGTATATTATTAGTAATGCATATTTGTAATCATAAGGTATTTATTTTCCAATGGGGAGTTTTAATTTGCAATATTTTTCTTGTTGTGGCTCAGTAACCGTAGTCCTGCCGGAGGGGGGGGGGGGGTGGCGGTGTTGGTGGGGTGAGGTTGGGATGGAGGCAACTTGAGCCGTGGACCTGCCCTTGGGTAGAGAATTCAAGAAGAGGGGGAGAAATAAGCAATGGCATTGATTTATTAAAACTAAACCCTTTTTGGCCATATAAAGCATTCTATTTTTCAGTTATTGCACAAAAAATGGGCACGTTACACAGTATTCAGATATGCATGTATGTAAGCATGTAAGTTTTTGAATGCCTATTTGTAGGTACAGTCAGCACTTCCTTTTTTTGCTTCCTCCAGATTCTAAAACTGTCCCACATATACTCTCCATGGTCAGCTGTTATGGTATCCGACCGTCTGGATCAAGGTATTCCCTTAGTTTTCCAACCATTGGGTGCCACTCCAATGCCTGTCTCAGTAACCCCATTGTTTTTCCATGCACTCGTGTATGGATGAAATAATGCGCCTTACAAATGTAAATAATTGTGGCTTTTTTGTTGACGCGTAATACCGATGCACATATGCATGTGTAAAACACACTCACCATGGCAGACACGCAGAGAGATTCAGAGCACAGCTGAACTTAAACAATGGAACCAGGGCTTGAGTGAAGAGGTAGCCACTTACACGTGTAAAAGCGGCGGCGCACTTATATAAATTTTAAAAAATCAAATGCTTAACAAAAGACACTCATACGGACAAAGGGCTGGCTTTTAACAAAACAATGAAACCAGTCAGAGGGCTCTACTACATCAAACGCTTGCATTTACACTGGGAGGGATGGGTGCCACGGCCTGAATGGGTTCTTGATGGAGAGGGCAGACTCCTGCAGTGAGTCATGGGTTCCTCACCCCGACGATTCAATCAAAGTCTTCGTATGTACGAGCGAGCCCGAGGCTTTACCCCGAAACTTCTCACATGAAGACCCATTTTTGTAACCTGTTCGGGGGGGAAGGTGTTGCCCATCACAAACACCTGTACGCTAACGAGGATGTTGAGTGCCCGTGGGCGTTGAGTGAGATGTCCTTCATCATGACGATCGTTAGTAGCATCATCGGCCATCATCCATCCAATGGCGCTGTCGCCCTCCATCACAGTCCTGCGACGCAACAATCCATTTAGCGTCTGCGCACGGGCTGATTTCTTTGCTGCAGCTCTCTGTGGTGGATGCCTCTTGGCTGTCACTCTGTCGTTAGACTCAAGCACCGGCCTTATGGGGACAATATTAAGCTCACGTCGTCATCATAATCATCAGAAGGCCTGCAGTTGATTGATTCCTGAATTTACACATTAATGACTGGTTAATGAAATAAAGAGGGCTGTTTATTGCCATTGAGAGCAAAGGAAGAACTCAACGTTTATGAAATAATTGAAGTTCGCTTCGCTCGTCGCAATTCCCAGTGTGCATGGTCAATGTTGTCTCACTACGAAGCCCAATATATCCTGATGGAGGCTGATAGGTCAAGTGCTTGGATTTTTCTCAGATTAGAATTTTTCTCCTCAGATTTATAATCTGAGGAAAAAAATAATGATTAAACTTAAACACTCCTAGGATTTCGTAATTATTTGTTTTTTATTAAAAGTTGAGCCAGCTGAGCCAGGATTGGTTAAACACTTTTCACGCAGGAAAGCCAGAGAGCACAGACTTAGGTATTTCTTCACTAAAACAACGAAGAAATACATATTTGTAAGAACGCACATGTTATTTATATTTGAATATTACTCATCATTGCCGTAATCTCTGTTCATCATTGGATGGAGTTCTTGTTGACCTGGGGGTTTAGGATATTTAATGCTTAGGAAAATGAATGACTCGCAATTTGGAAATTAATGTTTGGTACTGAATAGTTGGTCTGACGTGTATTTATTATTATCGTCATCTGTTTGGCAATGTTTATGCGATTTGTAGTGAAATTCAGTGACAGATTGCAGATTCATACTGAGGCAGGAGCGTTATTTTTGTTTAAAGTAAAATAAATACAGATGCATGTTAACATTAAGGCAAGAATGGGAAAATAATGTTAACATGACAAACTTGATTAATGCACTGACACAAAATGTTGTGTATTTTTCATGGTCACAGTCTTAAAGTGAAAATGATTTACCTCATAAAAAATCAGAGTGGTTGCACAGTGGTTAGCACGCTGAGATATATTACCCATCAACTTAAGTTTGATTCCAGGCAACAACCAACGCAAAGTGGCGAGTGATATGCAAATTAGTCCTGGGCTCCCCTTTGCCTACTACTCACAGACCAGCGTGGTGAAGTATAGCCGAATAATTACAAACCCAATCTCGTGTGGGGAAGGCTTTATTTAGCAGTGGATTCGTAAAGGGCTGTAAACATATATTTTCCGTAACATAGGCTTTAGTTGTGTATGATCGTGTGGTACCGTGGCAGAAGCTGAATTGAAATCTCAGGCAGGGTTGATCAAAAAAAGTCCCTACTTTAAGGAACGTCAACAATGGTCATCCTATGAATAGACTGACCCTGCCATGGAAATGTGGAATTTGACATATTTACTTGAGGAGGCACCGCAAGTCTGATCGTGTCAATATTTAATTCCTTCCTGTGATTCATACCCTCAGATTAATGGTTTCATGTGGCCAACACAACATTTGCAAACATGTAATCCCGTGCCATTTTGATTAACACTCAAAAAGCTGGTTTCATACATGACATTGATCGACTTCATTAGACCTCCTTTGCCAGTACCAAATTATCATAATAGGGGTTTTCCCCTTTTTTCTGGCAACAAAACTGAAACCTTTTTACGAGGATTCATGTCTGCATTAACCACAATACCTGCAGTCAAAATGCAAACAAAAACATACTATGATAATATATGCATTGTCCTTGAAGCTGATTGGTCCACACCAAGGGACGGCTTTCTTTTGAGCCTCGACCCAATTGGTGCTCGACCAGATGACGCCATCTACCAGGCGTACGCCTTTTGGCGTCATCTGGTCGAGCACCAATTGGGTCGAGGCTCAAAAGATTCAGTACGTACTACTGTAGTCATTGGATACTACTGCAGAGTCAGTAGTTACTGCTATAGAGTCGTTGGATACTTATATAGAGTCGGTAGATACTACCGGAGAGTCGGTAGATACTACTGTAGTCAGTAGATAATACTACAGTGAGTAGATTCCACTACTGTCACTATACTTCTACAGAGTCAGTTGTAATGGCTATAGAGTCAGTTGATGATGCTATAGGGTTAGCAGATACTGCTATAGAGTCGGTAGATACTACTGTAGGGTCAGTAAGTACTACTACGGTCAGTCGTTACTACTACAGTCAGTAGATACTACTATACACTCAGTAGCTACTACTGGGCTCAGTAGATACTACTGTACAGTCAGTAGATACAACTACAGAGTCAGCAGATACTACTATAGTCAGTCAATACTACTATACAGTAAATAGATACTACTATAGAGTCAGTAGATACTACTGTAGAGCTAGATGCTACTGTAGAGTCAAATACTACTATAGAGTCACTAGATACTATATTGTATGTTGGGTGTTTTGGTATATATGCCGACACGGGGGTAAAAATATTTTTGGAGGGGGAGGGGCAGGTCGACAATTTTCGGAAACTTTTTAGATCAACTATTTACCCCTCAAATCTTGACTTAAAGCTTTCGTGACTGCAGGACTTAATATTATTTGGGTCTTTCGGTAAAGTCATGTAGATAGGTTCAAAGACAATAATAAAAAAAACTACGACGTTTCGATCGCAACACAAGCGGTCGTCATCAGGAAAATGGGGTTAGCCTCTAAAGGCAAACTGTTTATAAAGGTTTGAAATGGGCGTAGCCCAAGTGTCAGCAGCATGGTCAGGGCAGCTAATGTTAATGTAAGCGATGGTACTCGTAGAGGGCAATGACGGCACTGGTGATTGGGTTTCCACCGATTAAAGGGCTGCCAAGTAATCATTGCACCTCGCTTTACACACTCACACTGCTGACGGTGGAGGTTGCTGCTAGAGGTGATGGTACTCGTAGAGGGCCACGACGGCACTGGTGGTGGGCTTCCACCAGTAAAGGGCTACTGCTAGTGGCGATGGTAGTAGTGGGCAGTGATGGTCCTGGTGGTGGGCTTTCACCAGTAAAGGGCTACTGCTAGTGGTGATGGTAGTAGAGGGCCACGACGGCACTGGTGGTGGGCTTCCACCAGTAAAGGGCTACTGCTAGTGGTGATGGTAGTGGTGGGCAGTGATGGTCCTGGTGGTGGGTTTTCACCAGTAAAGGGCTACTGCTAGTGGTGATGGTAGTGGTGGGCAGTGATGGTCCTGGTGGTGGGCTTCCACCAGTAAAGGGCTACTGCTAGTGGTGATGGTAGTAGTGGGAAGTGATGGTCCTGGTGGTGGGCTTTCACCAGTAAAGGGCTACTGCTAGTGGTGATGGTAGTAGTGGGTAGTGATGGTCCTGGTGGTGGGCTTTCACCAGTAAAGGGCTACTGCTAGTGGCGATGGTAGTAGTGGGCAGTGATGGTCCTGGTGGTGCGCTTCCACCAATTAAAGGGCTACTGCTAGTGGTGATGGTAGTAGTGGGCAGTGATGGTCCTGGTGGTCGGTTTTCACCAGTAAAGGGCTACTGCTAGTGGTGATGGTAGTATTGGGAAGTGATGGTCCCAGTGGTAGGCTTCCACCAATAAAGGGCTGCCAGGTCTAAAATGGAAACATTACAGCCAGTTATGACTTAAACTGGTTGATATCATCCTTGCAGTGATTGCTGAGTTGGTACCCATCTTCTTGGTTGAAATTGTGTCTATGTCTGTATAGATGAATGGCTTCATGAACGAATCTTTGTTGATAGCCAGTGGGTTTGCAAAGTACCTTCATCTTAACGAAATCAATTTCGTGTGAGCCCACCACATTAAAACAATGATCAGCCACGGCCAAGGTATTGGTCCTACCGTGTTTCAGATCTGCCTTAAACCAAAAAGACCTCAACGACTTGATCAGAGATCTTGGTCTCAACAAGTCCAATGCCGAGCTTTTGATGTCTAGGCTCAAGCAGTGGCACTTGTTGGGTGAAAGTTTGCAGGTCGCAGATCAGAGGAAGCGTCACCAACCTTTTTGCAGCTTCTTCACCTATCAAGATGGGCTCTGCTTCTGCCACAATGTGACCAGTCTGTTCGAGGCAATCGGAATCGCCTGTAACCAGAATGAGTAGCGCCTCTTCATTGACAGCTCATCCAGGAGCCTCAAAGTTGTGCTGCTCCATAATGGTAGCAAGTACCCATCTCTTCCACTGGCTCACTAAGTATACCTCAAAGAGGAGAGGATTACAACAGCATCAAGACCTTGCTGTATGCCTTGAAGTATGATGAGTATGGCTGGGAGGTCATCGGAGACTTGAAAATGGTGGCATTCCTGATGGGTCTCCAAGGCGGTTTTACCAAGTTTCCCTGCTATATTTGCCTTTGGGACAGTAGGGACACCAAGGCGCACTACCACAGGCGGGACTGGCCACAGCGGACCGAGTTCTCTGTGGGGAGGAACAACGTCAAGTGGGAGCCACTGGTGGACCCCTGGAAGGTGCTGATGCCACCACTGCACATCAAATTGTGAGAGCTGTAGATAAGGAGTTGGCAGCCTTCAAGTACCTTCAAGACTTCTTCCCTAAGCTGTCTGAGGCATAGATCAAAGCCGGTGTCTTCGTCGGACCACAGATAAAGAAGATCCTGAAGTGCAATGAATTCCCCAAGGAGCTCACTTGTAAGGAGAAAGCGGCTTGGAACAGCTTTGTCGCAGTGGTTCGTGGCTTCCTGGGCAATCACAAGGTCGAAAACTACGTGGAGCTGGTTGAGACTGATGAAGAACTACGGCACAATGGGCTGTAGGATGTCCCTCAAAGTCCATATCCCTGATGCTCATCTTGATAAATTCAAGGAGAACATGGGAGCGTACTCGGAGGAGCAAGGCGAGCGCTTCCACCAGGATATGCTGGGCTTTGAACGCCGCTACCAAGGACAGTATAACGAGAACATGATGGGAGACTACATTTGGGGGCTGATTCGTGAAAGTGATTTACAGTATAATCATAAATCTCTAAAAACTACTCACTTCTACATCTTTTGTAGCTAATTATGTATTATTTTAGTATAAATACATGTTCATTTTGATTCATATGTTGTCTTTTTCTGACTGAATGAAAAGACACAAATTCGCCTGTTTTCTCACTGAAAATAGGTCAATTTCGAAATATCACTGTCCTGGTCACAAAAGCAAAGTTTGTGGGAAATAATAGCCATTTTGTATACTTTTTAGGCACAAGCAATTAGGAAATAACACTTACTACCCAGGAACAAAAATTGTGTTACATAGTGTTATCAGGAGGTTCCAGCATTGAGATGTTTGGTCAACATCATTTTGGGTGTTTTGCATGTGGGAGGAAACTGGTTTACCTGCACAAACCCTACGCTTATAAAGCTTCACTCAGATAGATGTTGGAATCCATTGCTCTACTGCCATCTCCTAGCCTCCTTACAGCCCAAGCGTAAAACACCTGGTAGACCCAGGAATTCACCTATCCAAGTCACATAATCACTTTAAGATGTTTTCTTGTTCATGTTTTTTGTTTGTTGCGGTTGCACCCGATCCAAGAGCCGAATGGCTCACAGGGCTATACCAAATAAATGAACTATGAACTAACTATGAACTACTTTCAATCACGCTTAGCATCCAAGATCCGACAAGATGGAACACATTGAGGGTGATTTGGTCAGAGGCAATCAATTTAAATTTCCTTCTCTGCAGACTCAACTGCTTACTCAAAAAAAAATACGCATCATTGATATTTGTCTCGCATTAAATGTGGCCAGCCTGCCGTGGAAATATCATTTTAGTCTAAAGGACCGCCGTCAATCATCACAATGCCGCATCTCGAATTTCGAACCAACAGAACCAACAGAACGTGAACAAGCAGGCTGAATTAAATCATCACGGGTTTGCACCTGGGCGACAAAATAAATAAATAGTATTGAAGGAAGCGCATGAAAAAAAAAACTGGAAACAGCCGAAGTTTTCGTGATGTCGTGATATTTGATCCCCTGCGATACGGCGTCTCTTGGCCCGTCGATGTGCACGCGCGCGCGCGCGCGTACACAATCTCGTGCTGGCATTGAGATGCTCGAGTTACACATAGACACGGTGTTCCGCCGCCACCACACGTGTGTGTGTGTGTGTGTCGTTAGCGCCAAGCACGTACGCGGCCTGCGTTTGCGTCATTCAAGGGGGCACCATAATGTACGGCGGTTTCGCTAAATGGAAATGCTGGTATTTTTTGCATACGTGTTGTTTTATTATCAATAAGGGGCCCACGCCTATTTTTTTTTTAAGAAACGTTAAATTGTCTCCCCTTTCAAGTATGCTGAGTGGGTTGTGACAGTT
The DNA here is from genome assembly GCF_048934315.1 of Petromyzon marinus. Lineage (NCBI taxonomy): Eukaryota > Metazoa > Chordata > Hyperoartia > Petromyzontiformes > Petromyzontidae > Petromyzon > Petromyzon marinus. Next base: position 16,451,634 of record NC_133703.1, on the reverse strand, counting down.
CACCGATGAAGCGATGAGGAGCAATTGTCGATTGTACGATAAAAAGCATCACATCTGAAGCGTGTGAGTCTTACTGGAGTGAGTCAACTCTTGTTTCTACAGGAGATAGAAAACAATCCATTGATAACACACAGAAAAGGGTGTTCTGGTTTAAATCGTAAGTTCAATTTCGAAATTGTACAGGGAAATGAAGCCATCAGTGACATAACTCTGAACAAAAAAAGTGGAAAAAAACTAAGGTGAAATTGCTTGTTACATTGCATAAGTAAGAACCAATGTTTTTATTCGTTCGTGTTGTATGTGATTTACAACATTGACTTGTGATAACTCGTAGAATTGTGAGAGAGGGACGATTAATTATGCCCCTAGTGCAATGCGGCTGTGCTCGTTTCAATTTGGTGTGTCCTAAACCAGTGGTGTTGTTTCCACATTCGCATGGCAGGGCCTTGGTCAAGTCTTAGGATGATCACTGGTGACTCTCACAAAGTGCTACTCGTGTTAAAACCCCAAGAGGGATGATGACAGGTTGAGTCGACTCCAGGCTGGAATTTGAACTTGCGACTTTTTTTATTGTGAGGCTAAGCTCTCCAATCAAAGTGGCTCGGCACGGGCCCACGGCACTCGGTGAGTGTCAGGCGTTGGTCTCCGTGGTGTTCGGAGATAATCGTGCACGAGGCACTCAACCAGCAACGTAAGTGAGGTGGCCTGTGGAATACAGTACAGCAAGCAGCTTACCGACGTACATATTTGAGTGCGATCTCCGCATTTGCTTGAAGTTTTCTCCTGGCATTCTTTATGTATTTCTCATTTGCCAACAATACTCCATGAGGGGAATTGGTCATATGGGTCAAGCCTGACTCTTCACGAGGCTCAGCAATGCTTTAGTGCACGAGTAAAGGTTTCTTGTTTACTACATTGGTGATGGGGCTCCGCTTGAGGCACAGATGTCACCATGTGTATTGCGCACGCTGGCTCTAGCTGAGAGGTGACCGGGTGCAATGAGAGCACAAATGCTAACTGCCTGCACGTATGAGATCACGGGTTCAAATTATAGTATCCTGTATAGGAAATAAATAAACCTCCAGGTACTCATGCTTGATGGTTGTGTGATTTTGCCTCCATATTTGTACATTCCCATAGCTAGGGAGAGAAAGATCTTCACTCACCCGTATTGACCATAGGACGAATGTTGATTGCAAGTTCCCATTAAGTCTACAATATGACTCAGGAGGGTATAATGACGAGTATCATGTCCGGTCACCTTTCACCGCGCTAATGTTCACATATCACACCAGGTCAGGAAACTATTTTCTCTGCTGCCTTCCTCCTAGAGGAAATTTCCTGCTGTTACAGGCGCTCACCTCAAATACCCAAACTCAGCATAATCCACCGACTCCCACCTCCAAATTGCTGTCTTTCAACTGTGTGTGTGTGTGCCACCACAATTGGCAACCACACCTAGGGCCCTTACAACAGTTAGTTCCTTCCCTTGTCTCACAGCTGTGTTTTTCCAGCCGTTTATGGGATTACGCAGGTTTTCGCAGTTGTGCGGTGTCGCTGTCTGATGTGTTTTCTGCTTTGTATTGTTCAGTTTGATGTCTAGCATTATGCTCCACGTGGCGCTGGGAGCTTATTCAGGACCTGGATATATATATGTATATACGGGAACGATGAAGTTCCCGAAAAAGCCTCCCGACACGTTGATGGGCGAAATGCCGGATGTCACGCTAAACAACACGCGGTGCGACTCGTAAACACATCGGAGAGGCAGAATCAGAATCTTAATTTAGACTGCCGGAGGAATCCAATGAGCTATGAAGCTCTTTTTATCACAGACGTCCAGGATGGGTGGGTCAGCAAGTTACACAAGAAAACAATACGAAAAAGGATATGATTGTAAAATAGCGACAATGGGAAGCAAGTCACACGAAAAAAAGTCTGATTTATTACGCTTGGGCAAGGCAGCAAAAACAACAACAAAACCCAGACCACACCAAGAAAACACCCACACGGTAGTAGTCCCTCAATAAAATGGCACATTGGCATTGAACTATCGATACACGCGTAAGGATCAAAAGTTACGAATCACATTGGCAAATGTGACTGTATCCAGCACTCATCGTCCGCTTCCGGATATTGTTTTGAAGGCATTCGTGGGATTCACAGGCATTGCAATGTAATACATTGGCCCAATACATCGCGTGGGATTCACAGGCATTGCAATGTAATACATTGGCCGAATACATCGCGTCTTTGGCTGCCAGAAGCCGCTCGCGGTTCCACTAATAGTGATCTGTCGCGACTCAAAAAACTTGGGGGTTTGCTTTTGATGTAGTCATGTCTTATTCCCTCACTTATGTAATTATTGTAACCCGGTGGAAATCTGCTGAGACAACGTATCTCATTTTAAAAAGACACCCTACCTCTGGAGAATCTTTCAGAATGCATTATTTTGTTGCGGAAGTTTATTTACTCTCTCGCCATGATTATTTCTTTAAAAAAAAAAATCCAGCTACACGGTTAATTTTCCACTGGGTAATGATAATATTGTGATATCGTAACACTTCGTAATAATGTAATAATTATGATAACGATGATAGTTATGGTTATCGGTGGTGGTAATTGTGCTAATATTATGGGACTACAGACCACGACAATGTCCGTCTCTCTCTTTCTCTCATCCCACCCTGGATCAAAGATGACACATTTGCGTCAGGAGCATGAGGGCAGGATGAAAGGACTCATGCCCGCCAGCCTGCGGCAGGAACTGGAGGACACCATCTCATCTCTCAAGTCGCAGGTGTGTGTCTCAACCCACACACTGACGAAAAAAGAGACAAAGATCTCCCGTATGGCCTCCATGGACTGTTGGGGGAAGTGCCTTGAGCGAGCACTTGTGAAGACCGACACGGCATACGAGCGGGTGGTGCAGCCCGCGGCGTGCCTGGCCGTCTTTGTCTCCCCAGCGGTGATGTTTACACACCGCTGCACTATGGTGCTCAGCTTGGGGGGAGGCCCTGGACCAGTTCAGATATTTATCACTGATGTTGATTGTAAACAATAATCAAACTTGGGTTGCTGGATTTGTAGCGCAATGCACTACTGTTCCCCCCACAGCAACAAAGACAAAGATCCATAGTTTAGCTTTCACCGATTGTTGGGGGAAGCCGTTAGCGAAGGCCGGCACGGCACATGAAGAAATGGGTGACCAGCACCACGCCAGGCCACGTTTGTCGCCCCAGTGCTGATGTTTACACAGTGCACCGGATACTTAATGTTTAGTCGTGACCGTGAATCGAATTTGAGACATTGGATTTGCAGCGCAGTGCGCTAACACGCTACACCAGCACTCCAAAACACACATGGACAAACGCATATGAACACATGCACTGCATCACCTGTGCTCCCCACTGTGCCTTCTCTTGTTGTGCGTTTCAGCCGCCCAGTGCTTCACTTGTTGTTGTGAGCATCACTCTGTGCCCTATCCTGTTGTTGGACGGCACCTGACTCTAACTACTCAGTAGTATCCTTCACGTGCCTCCTCGACAGAGGCCGATCTTGATACCGCTGATACCAGTCGTCTGCATCTTTCCCATAGCGCATCCGCTCATCTTTCTATAACCCGTGACGTGCACGTTTAGCCCCCTCTATCCTGCCAAACAGAAGCTGCTTGGGCCTGCGGTGGCTGGGCATGCGGGCTACATGACCTAGCCAACGCAGCCTCGCCTGCTGGAGGAACTGACTGATGGGAATATGTTCAGACATATCAAGGATCTGTGAGCTCCTCACACAATCCAGTTTCTTTAAACCCTGGGTGGATCGTAGGTAGGCCAGCCTGAATATTTCAAAACAGTGCAGGTGTTCCTTTAAAGGGGGGGGCTACGTTTCGTAAGCAAAGAGAAGGGAGGGCTTAGCTCTGGTCGAGAAGACCCATGACTTCATATGGAGCGATAGGCCAGTGACCTGAGTCAGATTCCTAGCCGCGGCTAACATCGGTATCTCAACCGATCCTTGGCCTCCCTTCATCCAACCTGCACCGACCAGCATAGAGAAGTATGGTCAAACAACTCCCATGATTAACACGGCATGGGGGGTGTGGCCTTTATCCGGTAGTGAAGTGGTCAAGAGCTGGAACTTATTAATATTACAATTAACATGTTACTTGCCCATACTAATTTTAACATACCGTCTTCCTGTTACATTGGCATAATACTGAATGTTATTAATCTTGAAGCCATGGTGACTTTCTGAGCAATCAGTGTGACGACACATAATGTATTCAGTAAACATTTGTCCCTGCTGTACGTATGCATCAGTAGGTGCTTCTGCATGTAATTCTGATACAATGTTTTTTTTTTTATATATTATTGTACAGTACAAATTCTTTAGTGGGGGTTATATTAAAAATTAGCTGGCGGTACATAAAATTGCATACATTTCATATATACATGTATGTTGAACTTCTTTCGCACTATACATAGCCAACCGTGCTGATCGGAGGTGCGGGGGAAGGACAACAAAAAAGCAGTTCGAAATAAATTGCTTTTAAATCTAGATTTAAAAGCATAGCTCCAGTGGCTTCCTAATGTGTGATACACGATTTGAGCAAAGTTTGTGAACCGCTGCTTTAGTGCGTGTTGTTTACGCGTTAATCTTACCGGGAAAAACAGCGGTCACCAACCCCGAACCATCGCCGCGCATGCAACGAAGCGTTTAAGCCCAGCGGGATGTCACCCAGCACGGTAGCAGGTACAAGCTCGCGCGCCGGAATTGTTCATCCTTACGCATTCATTTACGCGTTTGGCGAAAACCTCACGTGCGAAGCGTACTTATTTTTTATTTGAAGCGAGTTTGCACGTGCTGATGTTGGATTCCACCGTCTCCAAACTCCCTCGTTGCTCGTGTTGGCGCATCTCAAAATGGGCGACCTCTGCCCAGCTGTCCTATCCCAGCCGCCACCCTTAAACCCCAGAGATGGGTGTCATCAGACGAGGACCAAACACCTAATAGCGCTTCTTACAAAATTGAGAAGCCCTGTGCTTCATCTGCACTCTCACACACACACACATACAAAGATCTCCCATATAGCCATCAACTGATTATCGTGCCAAGTGCTGTTCGCGAGGACATGGGGGTGGGGGGTGGGGGTGGCCAGCACCACGCCCGGCCGCATTTGTCTTCCACATCAAGTATTAATTTAAGGCTTCGTCAACCTAGGGTAGGCCCTGGAAGAATTTGACTAATTATCACTGTTAATGGACGTGAGCGGGAATGTCATTGGGGTCGCTGAGTTCGTGGCACAGCGTGCTAACCACTGTACCACCACTCCCCACATGTTCATACACATGCACAAGCATGTACATAGCCATCTCCTTGCAGACACACAACTGTGCAGACACACCGCAGTTTCACACAAATCTTAGTCCCCTACAACATTATCCCACAATCTCCAGGAAATTAGCACAAAAACAAAACTCTCAACATGAATTAAAGTTACACCATCCAAGTCCTTAATTTAACCAAGTGAGATCCCGTCGAGATTCATACCATATAATTTTTGAAAAAAGTTTCGCTGGCTGGCTGGCTGGCTGGTGCACGGGCAGGCAAGCGAACGGCGGTGACGTTACCGCCGCACAGCGTTGAGACGAGTTCGTGCGGCGCGCTGACATCTCGCCCCCCACCCATCCTTCACCCCAGCCGTGGATCTCACGCTAGACCCCGGCTGTGTATCAGCGCGAATGCATGGGCCCTGCCAGTCATTAGAGAAAAATAAAGTAGGCACGCGTGGACTTCTAAAATAAGTGTGGTAGTTCTTTCACGTGTCCAAATATATGAAATGGTTCTCTTATGTGACAGTCCCGTATTCCAGGAGTAAGTTGCCAGCACCTGAGGTCAGGATCATGTAAACAATAATCCACAGTCCTTTGTCAATCCACTGCTGGATCGTGGCCTCCACAAGGCAGTCACGGGGTTTTTTTTTTACCATACTTCACCACGCCGGTAAGTGTCAATTGGCGACAGGGTGCTCAGGAGCGGTTAAACTATAACTTGACACCTATGTTAGCCTTTGGCCAGGAATTTAACTCACGCGAGGGATGGTAAAAATTTGCTGAAAATAAGATGAAAAATGTGGGATATGCCATTAGTTTTATATTTCATTCCCACCTTTAGAAACGAATTTTCTAACAGCATTGGCGGTGTTAAAAACATCCCACAGTAGTGCATGTGAAGTTTCCACACTTCATATTTCATTGCCAAACCTTTTTTTTACCGCCTGTCCAGCATTTGGTAAACCCCCCCCCCTGGCTGTCTCAAAAAAAAAACAAATAAATCTGGACAGGTAGCTGAAAGGTTGGCAGCCTTCACAAATGGGAGGTGTAACTTTCCCAACATTATTTAATACGCTGTATAAGGAACATATAATTACACCCAATTACACATAGTTGGGAGGTAACTCGCCACAGACCACCGCAACATTTTGCACTTAATTACCAGCGGGCAGGTGACCGTCGCACAGGTGACAACTCGAGCCACCTGCCCAAGAGCATATGGTGATCCCACCGCTATTCCTAGCCTCCCAGCCCTGCTTACCGACGCACCTGCGCGTGCCCGAGCGAGCGGCGGACTGCAGATGCGCGAGCGGCGCCCGCCAAAACCCCGCTCCTGGGTTTTGACATCTCCCCATCGCCTTCCCCCGCCCCTCTCCATCCATCCATCCACCCATCCAAAACCACCCACCCCCCCACCGCCGCCAACAACTGCCGAACCCAACCCAGTGGCCCCGGCGTGAGGCACGGGGATGTCGGGCCCCGGCCCACGCGAGCGAAGGGAGCGAGAGAGCGGGCGGCGCTGGCAGCAGATGAAAAGCCCCGCACGGCGGTCCCCGCCCTCCAGGCGGCACGCGGCGCTTTGTTGGAGTTGCCAAGCGGCTGGCAGGGGCTTCTGAAACATTCCTCTCCTGGCAGAGAGCGGTGGATTAATATTAAGCGCGAGCTGCTCGTTTTTTTTTTTTTGGCACCGCGTGCGCGGCACAGTTAGGTTATACTTTACGCACCGCGAGCCTGCCGCCGCTGCTGCTTTTGCTGGTGCGCGTGTGCGTTAAGAGGGAGAGGGGCTTGGGGTAGTGGTGAACGTACTGTGCTGGAAAGCTGGCCACTTTGGTTCGGTTCTTGGCATCGGCCGAAATCGGTGTCAAAAATCATAAACTTGTTCTGTGCCTCCCATAGGTTGATTCTGCCTTATGCGAGTGCCTGGTGCGGTGTGTAATCATCAGTACCGGGGAGACAAAGATGTTCTGTTAGCCACACCGCCCACTTATGTGCTGTTCTGGCCTGAATAGGTGCTCGCTGACAGAACTTGCCCCAACATTTTATGCAGGCTATAAGAGGAGGGGGGGGGGGGTCTTTATCCTAGTTTATTTTTTTTATAACAAATTGTGAGCCAAGGTTCTGTTTTTTTTTACACTCTGTCGCCTCTCACTCGCTCTACGCCTGCCGCATACCTCGCTGTTTATGGTGCAAAGGTCAGCTCCAAGGACGGGCAGTGTTAAGTGTCACAGATGTGTTCATCGATCGCCTTCCTGCATTCCAAGACTTTGGTTTCACAACTTTGCTTTAACGGCAAGACGTCATGTTTAACCCATTCATGCCGAAATGACCCACACATACAGTGTACGCGTCGCTGGTTTTCCGACCGAGTGGCATTGTTATTGGAGCGATTGACTCGCGATCAAACAGCGGCCGAGTTCAAATTCCAGTTGCGGCGAGTCAACAGCAAGTTGATCTCTGGGGCGACGAGCCCTCGGAATGAGAATGTGGAATTTACCCAACTGGCGCAGGGACACCGACAGAGATGATTGCCGCCCCTACGTGCCTAAAACGGAGGGAGACACTCTGTTTTGACTGTGACGATTATTTATTTACATCTCGGTACCTATGTGTCCCTCATTTATGAATGTAACGTTTTATGACGGTGTCGCTTCCTTTCATTTCGAGTGGGTTTTTGCGTGTTGCCCTTCATTAATTTAATTGTTCCTGGTTTTTGGTGTTAAAGTATTTTAAGTGGGAATTGCTAAGAAGGACCGGTTCAGACGTGTTGTTTACATTCGACGAGTTGGGGTCTCGCTTTGTTGGCAGAGCCATGCCACAGCGCTAACAGACAACAAGGAACTCCACTGTGCATCCAACACATTTGCTGTGATGCGTAAACTTTAGTAGGCCTCGTGGCCAACGACATGTTACTTGAGAATTTTACGGAACGCATTCCTGCCAAAGTCAAGGAACAACATTTTTTTTCGGCCGATTGAAGCTATCAATGAAGCAGCGTTCGTCTGTGTTATCTGAATTGGCCCTGAGCCAGTGGTGGCAATTCCGCATTCCCAGGGCAGCAGATGTCACTTTTTCCACAGGACAAACAATTTTGGCTTCCCGCAGAGTGGTACTAATTTCATTAAGCGACCATGATTTGAACTTGCGACCTTGTGATTGTGAGTCAAGTGCTTTAACCGATGAGCCACCTGGTTTGATAGCGCTACAGCGTTCTCCTAGTAACCCGTTGTGCTTAAGCAGGACTTTACATGACTTAACTGCATTAGAGAGGTTTTTGGAATGCTCAGAAATCATGTTCAGCTACTTCATAGAATTAATCAACTGCAAAGTGCTCCGTTTCGAGTATTCCCTCCTAAAGAGAGCTATGTAATTAAACAATCGGCAATGCACAGCTTACACTCGTTTCCTAAGTATCACCTGGGAGCTGTACCCGAAAATGTAAGTGATGCGAGATGCCGGCCTGTAAATGGGGCGGACACACTTTGTATTATTTAAAATAAGAGGTCTTCAAATGATGCTCAGGTGCCAGTTCACTGTCAGGACAAACGAAGCTTTGCCCATTTCGCAAATACATTACTGAAGCATCGTAGAGGTTCGCCGTACAAGGTGAAGCATTACAAAACAAGCGGCGTCGTTAAGCGTTTTGGGGATCGCCCTCCGCGTCTCAGATTCTCACTTGGTGTTGCAAGGCGTCTGCGGACCGCTGCTCTCATTTGCTCACGTGGTTTGTACGCGGGGCATTGCACACTGGTGTCATATCCATGGTTTAAGAATGTCTGGAGTATTAATGATTGTAACCGTCTCTCTAGGTGATCTCACCAAGGTCTGCTTTTTCAAAAAAATATATATATACCTAAGTGGTATTCTTAGTTATTTCGGTAAAGTCACGTTGAAGGGAAACAATAAAATAATAAACCGACACACCTGATGACGACCGTTTGTGTTATGGTCGAAACGTCGTGAGAATTTTTTTATAGTTTTATATATTTTTTATTATTTTATTGTTTCCCTTCAACGTGACTTTACCGAAAGAACTAAGAATATGAATTACTGCAGTCACGAAAGCTTTAAATCAAAATTTTTACCTAAGTGGTCTCTCGCAAAATCGGTTCAATAAATACACAAAACGCACATCAGCTGAACACGTTCGTCATTTACACCGCCTCCAAACAGACAAAACAACGAATGCAGTATTCCCTCGTTTTTCACGAACTTGCTCTCCGCGAATCGCATCCGGAACGCTACACGACTGCATCGAGAGAAAGTGATGAGGTAAAGTGATGAGATAAGGTGATGAGATAATGTGATGAGATAAGGTGATGAGAGGTAAAGTGATGAGATAAGGTGATGAGATAATGTGATGAGATAAAATGATGAGATAATGTGATGAGATAAGGTGATGAGATAAGGTGATGAGATAATGTGATGAGAGATAAGGTGATGAGATAATGTGATGAGATAAGGTGATGAGAGGTAAAGTGATGAGATAAGGTGATGAGATAATGTGATGAGATAATGTGATGAGATAATGTGATGAGATAATGTGATGAGATAAGGTGATGAGAGGTAAAGTGATGAGATAAGGTGATGAGATAATGTGATGAGATAAGGTGATGAGATAAGGTGATGAGATAATGTGATGAGATAATGTGATGAGATAAGGTGATGAGATAATGTGATGAGATAAGGTGATGAGATAATGTGTTGAGATAATGTGATGAGATAATGTGATGAGATAATGTGATGAGATAATGTGATGAGATAATGTGATGAGATAATGTGATGAGATAATGTGATGAGATAATGTGATGAGATAATGTGATGAGATAATGTGATGAGATAAGGTGATGAGATAATGTGATGAGATAATGTGATGAGATAATGTGATGAGATAAGGTGATGAGATAAGGTGATGAGATAAGGTGATGAGATAAGGTGATGAGATAAGGTGATTAGGTAAAGTGATGAGGTAATGTGATGAGATAATGTGATGAGATAAAGTGATGAGATAATGTGATGAGAGGTAAAGTGATGAGATAAGGTGATGAGATAATGTGATGAGATAATGTGATGAGATAAAGTTATGATGCATAGCATCATCATAATCTAAGGTAGGTTAATTTATGAACTTATTTAAAACGATAATAGTTATTTGTATTTACATTGTTGATTACAACCAATTTTTCGTGTTATGATACTTTTCATGTATTTAACAGCTTATTTACGTATTTATTTAAGGTATTTCATGAAAAATGCCAATATCGTACCCGCAAAATTTGCTCTTCATGAGCATCTCCGGAACGTAGGAGGTTTTCGCGACTAACATCATCCATAAATAGTTTTTTTGGGGGGTTAGATCGCATAAATAAATAAATGTGTCGTTAAAACCCGCCACCACCCGACACAGCCGACTAGTAAGGGTTGTCACGTAAAGAGAACGTGGCCAATTCGTCACTGGTACGGTTGGCACGGCTATTTTAATACACACAATGGACAGGAAGACAAGATCAAAGGGCTCGCATAATGCGCATGCATAATGTACGTTGACTCAGTAATCCCCCCCGTCACTTTGCACAAGAACGCAGAAGCGTGGTCACCACATCTACGCCTCTATGTAAGGAACGAAACAGGTGGACTTCTCCACGAATCTGGCCGTCGCCTGATGAAGCTGGTTGTAATTACTGGCGAAACGTCACGGTACTCAGATTGTAAACGCTGTGGCTTGCCTCTCCAACACACAACCGGCGTGCTGTACTCGTGACGAATTGTACCACGCTCTGACCCCCCCAAAAAAAACCCTCTATTATGGACGAGGGAACGCTGTACAGCGGGCCTGATGTGTCGGGGAGTTAACCTTCTACAGAGGAGAGCGCGAGTAGAGGGCCGAGAGATTCCCGTTTTGGTTGTCCCGAGATTTTAGTTTGCCGTCCTTCCCTCGCGCATCCGATTTGCACGTACGGTGCGAAAGAAGTGCAACATACAGACGTGCAACACAACTCGCTGACTCGACAGCGTCTGCGCCGCGGCGCACGCTGCTCCGTCATTTTACAGCGCAAATTCCGTTTCTCCGTTTAATTTTTTTTCTCATCGCGAAGAAACCCGCGTCGTCCTCCCCCCCCCCCCCCAAAAAAAAACAATATTCCCCCCACCCCCCGTCCTTTAATGAGAGCCTCTTCAACCAGACCCACGGCACGCCGTCTCCCACGCCGGAGTGCGTCTGCACCCGGGCGAGCGACCTCTAGTTGTCGTGCGTTTATTGAATATTTTATTCGCCACTCGTTGTCTCCATTGTTCCCACTTGCGGCCCCGCAGGTGGTCTCCTTGCAGAAGAGAGCAGCTGTTCTGCAGGAAGAGCTGTCACCCTGCCAGCTCAAAAGGTTTGTTGCAACTCCCGTTTAAAAATAATAGCGTAACACTGCTCCACCGTGAAATCCGTACAGTCAAGTTTTCAGCGCTATGATTGAAAACGCGTTGCCGTTTGGCAGACCCGAGTGGATGAGTGGATGGAACCGTCAATGTCACCACCACCACCACCACCACGACCACGACCACCAACATCCATTACAGACGCCATTATTACCACCGCTCTCAGCATCTCCTTGAGCATCATTCACGCAGTTTCAATGTGGATTTATAAAGCGGTTGAATGCAACCGCATCTCAAGATGCTGTACAGAAACTGAGAGGGCTTCATAGACAGAGAGGAAATAAGCAACGTCTTGAACCTGGATTCATTAAGGGCAGAGAGTCAACAGGCACGGATCACTTTTGGGGGGGGGGGTGGAAGGGAGCTTCCATATGATGTGGACAGCAGAAGAGAATGAGCAGTCTTCCTCCTGAACGGTACTTGGCTGGGGGGCTTCGATCGAAAGCCTTTATTACGGGAGTGGAGGGTGTGTGTAGAGGGGAGTAGAGTGAGATGAAAGGGAGAGGTGAAATGGGTCGAGTCCAGGGAGGGTCTTGATGATGGTGAGCACAATTTTTTTAAATTGATCCAGGATGGTATTGGGAGCCAATGGCGGGATTGGAGGGGGCCTGTGTTGGGGCGATGTGGGCTCACTTACGGACGCAGGTGAGAAATCTGGCAACAGAATGTTGGAACATCTGGAGGTTGTTGATGAGGGGTTTAGGGAGGCCGTGGAGGAGTTGGAGAACTCAAGTCAGGATGTGATGAAGGCAAGAATGAGCCAAGTCACATTTATTTTGTCTCGGTTTGTATTCGTTTTGTCTGGTTAACTCAATCTCGTTTGCTCCATCACCCTGAACGTAACACACAGGGACAGCATTTTCTCCTGACTTCCTGAAACGGTAGATAATGGATTTTCATACACACGAGCTCGAGAATAATTTTAAATTGCTAAGTCGATGCATTATTAAATGCCTATGTTTACCACCATTGTAGACATGATCACATGACACTGTTTATCTGCCATGGGCCAAATGCTGAAAATTGCCCCACAATTATTGAATTACTCGTAACCCTTGTGATTAGCAGGAAAGGGGGAAGTCACTGTGTTTTGGTCCAAACCTCCTTCAGGCAGTGCCTTTGTCTGCAGCAGAAGAAGAAGAAGACGACGACTTCGATGGTAATGATGATATAACACTTAGGGGTTCGGATCAAAGGCTGTCGCTGGCGAGAGAGACACACGGTGTTTTTTTTTTAACACCGGAATATTTCAGCATTCCACGCTTGATTGCAAGCACGTGTGAGGCCTCAGCAAACTCTGCTTCGGGCGCACAGGTGTAGGTGCAGGAACCTGCGTGTGTGTCTCTGTGCCATTTCAGCACCTGGACCCGCGATGTATTTATTGCAACGTGAAGGTTTAACTGCGCACTTTTTGACATCATCCAAGGGCTGTTGTTCATGACTCTCCACGGCTACGTACGGGATGAAAGAAGTTCAACATTCATACATATGTAGTGTACGTAAAACTACATCGGTGCAATATCTTGTATCTGCACATACCGCTTTACCAGTATTAATGCATATCTCTATTGATAAGTTGTGCCTGCTGCTTAGAAAGGTGTTAGGATTTAACATCGCCTCGCAGACATGAATACTAAGGCTCAATTCTAGATTTGAAGCTTTCGTGACTGCAAGGATTCATACTCTTTGGTTCTATTCGGTAAAGTCACGTAGGTAAATAGGTAGGTAATTATTTTTTACCTACGTGACTTTGCCGAATAGAACCAAAGAGTATAATACCAAGGCTTGCAGAGGCAGACTATGATACCATGAGGATTCCTGAGCCAGATCTAGGGCGCATTTAAGATTCTTAGGGTTTATTGTCAATGCCTGAGGCATAGTAATGGGGAATTATTTATTATCTGCATAACTCGCTTAACTGCTGTTTTAACACAATACAACGTACTATGGGTTCACGTAACATATGCAGTATATATTCTTAGTTTTTTCGGTAAAGTCACGTTGAAGAGAAACAACAAAATAATAAAATATATAATATATTTTATTATTTTAATATAATATATTATTATTTTGTTGTTTCTCTTCAACGTGACTTTACCAAAAAAACTAAGATTATGAATTACTGCAGTCACGAAAGCTTTAAATCAAAATATGCAGTATATATTTTCACTCCACAGTAAAGGCATATTCACAGCGGTGAGATGTGAATGCTGCGTGCTGTCGAAAAATGCCGTAGCACGATATAGCACACGACTGCATCTGCACTGGTCGTGTGGAGGAGCGCCGCACGTGGCACAGGAGCCTGCACGTTCGGCTCAAGGGCACAAGGGCACAAGGGCACAAGGGCATTCCCTAAACCTGGCACCAAGGCCTTGCGGAATTAATGAACTCGGCTGCATTTCAAGAAGCCAGAGGTCAAAGCATCTTCCAACTCAAACGGGCAATGGGGGCAGCACTGAACTTTCCTCGGCGGCTGTGAGCCAGTGGCGAATCCGCGGGGGGCCCAGTCGATGGACAGGATGAACGCTGGCGAGTTCCACCAGGACGGTGTTTGTGCGTGCGACGATGTGCTTTGGCGACACCCGACCTGCCATTGAAATCACAGCAGTACAACATACACACATGAAACACGGCGGCGAGTTTTAGCTCTTTTACTGCGGCGTCACCCAACTGGGTGATGGGAGTCGACCCGTGTTGCCCCGGTTTATATTTAGCGTGGTATTGAATGTGACGCACGGCCGCGGCGGAGGCAAGTTGTCACCGGATTGACGACCTTTTTGATGTGGAGTGTCTCCTCCCCCCCCCGCCGCCACGCGCACACTGAGGTGACAACCCCTGCCTCGCTCCCTCCCCGAAGTCGCTGTTAGCCCTCCACTGTAAAGACTGATCGGGCACCAATACCTGCTGCAGAACTACATTTAATAAATAAACTGCACTACTTTTGCACGGCAAGAAACTACCTGCCAGGGCGGCCTAAATGTCACGCATTGCGCGTGGATTTTGGCCCTGGGCTCTCTCGACTGCAATAAAGACACACAATCATAGATTGTGCGTCTAAGCACTACCCCTATAGGGTGTCGTTTTTGGATAGGGTATTGCGCTGAATTGTGAGGGGGTATATGGTAGTTTGCAGGGTTTGGCTTTAGTTTCCCCACTCAGGGCCCCCTCCAGTATTTCCAGCCTCCCGTAGTACTTGGAAACTGCGACTCGCAAGTCTGATCACTGAGCATTTAACGCGCTCATCGCTGAACCAGTTTACACAAAGCTAACGTTCCAATTCTTGGATCCGCCTTATAACGTTCAGCGGGGGATTATCAATTTGCACCGACTGTCACACAAGTGAATGCTGCAGAGATGTTTGACATTATTGTTAGATTATGCCACAGTGTGTCAGCGTGCCAGTCACAATCGTGCCCCCCATGATGAACACACGTTTGAACTCTCCAAATTGTGTTCCTCTGCCTTTGGAAGGTGTTCAGATAGCTGCTTCGTGAAGCCATATGCTTGATTCATTATGGAGTAATTAGCATTTATATTGGCTTTCAATATGGCCATCTATCTACAGGCCTCGTTCTTTTGTTGTGTGCATGTTCCCACATTCTTTGCCAGATAGTTTAATTGTACATTTTCTTGTACGATTTTCCACGGCTTGGGCTTCAGAGACATTTGCATGGCATGAATGTGTTATCATTTATGGTCAAAATATTGATGTAGCTGGTATGTTGCGTGATGTTATAAAATATTATTAAATGCTGAGAGTTTCGTGAGGGATTTAAAGCCATACAAATGCGAAATGCTCTCAAGGTGTTTCATAAAAGTCCTCAAGAAACCGAAGCTATTCACTCCCCCAATGTTTCCGCTTGCTAATTTAATTCCACGTTGCGCTGATGAAAGGCAGCGTAATGGAATGAGACACGAGTGGAATATTGGCCAACATATCCAGCACATACGCAATGTATCTCCCGTGGAACATTATGGCTTGTTGAAAAGTAAAGTTATCCGCGAGAACAGGTGTTCAGTTCTTTTACCGTCCGCTCGATCGCGGCTTTTAAAATTGTAACGTTTAAGCGCCACTGATGTGACGCGGTCCTCAACGCGATATTAAGTTTGTGCCTGACTGTGGAGTATTTCCATGGAACGCGATCCTTGGCGAGGTCAGTGTTTTATTTCATTTTTAAATCAACTACGGCTGCTCTTGTTATTGCTTCACCAAAAGCCATTGACGGCCTCGCAGTGAGGTGCACTGGCTCATAATTCACATCTTCCCTCCCCCCCCATTGGTCAATGTTTCCACTCGCATAAAAAGCGATCAGTTATTCAGCACGTGGGTTGTTAGTGTACTGCTGGCGTGGCCTGTTCGTTTGTGGCATTATAGGGTCGTCGAGAAGATTCGTGGTGATTCCTTTTGCAAAACTAAGGGCTTGCAATCATTTCAACTTGTAAAACGCCGCACAGTACGTACGTATAATAGAGGGTTTTTTTTGGGTTCGATCGCGTAAATATATAAATGTGTCGTTTAAAACCCGTCACCACCCGACACAGCCAACTAGTAAGGGTTGTCACGTAAACAGAACGTGCCAATTCGTCATTAGTACGGTTGGTACGGCTATTTACGGTTGGTACGGCTATTTTCATACACAATGGACAGGAAAAACAACATCAAAGGGCTCGCATAATGCGCATGCATAATGTACGTTGACTCAGTAATCCCCCCCCCCCCACTTTGCACAAGAGTGCAGAAGTGTGGTCACCACATCTACGCCTCTAGATAAGAAATTAGAAAGTTGGACTTCTCCACAAATCTGGCTGTCGCCTGATGAAGCTGGTTGTAATTACTGGCGAAACGTCGTACTCAGATTGTAAATGTTGTGGCTTGGCTCTCCAACACACCGGTGTGCTGTACTCGTGACGAATTGACCACGTTCTGTTTACGTGACAACCCTTACTTAGTTGGCTGTGTCGGGTGGTGGCGGGTTTTAACGACACATGTATATATTTACGCGATCTAACCCAAACGAAAAAACCTTATGGAAGATATTAGTCGCGAAAGCCTACGTGTTTAACTTGTATGTATGTATGTTGAACTTCTTTCGCACCGTACATAGCCAACCGTGCTAATCGGAGGTACAGGGGAAGGACAACAAACGAAAAAATATATATGCAAACAAAAAAGTATTCACTCATCCCCGAAGAGAGATTGACTCGCAGGCACGAAGAACCACAGACAAACGGGAAAGCCGTCTGGCAGCGAGCTGGCACCAACAATTGCCCGAACTTAGCGTTCCCCTATATACTAACATGTTTTCAGCCAATTAACGAGTGCTTACGTGTGGGAGGAAACTGAAACACATTATAAAACCCACGCGCGTGAGGTGGTAACACTCAGTATACGCATCAGTCACATTCAAGTGTTGTAACACTGGGGCCATAGGACAACGTTAAGCTTTGCTGGTGGCCGTGAGTCAGTGATAGAGATACAGCATTCCTCCGCCACAGACAAGTGTTTGTGTAGAATGTCTGATGGGATGAGTCAACTGTTAATTGTTTTTTTTAAACGTGCAGTTTTTTTTTTAAACGAAGAGTTCAATGCTCTCTCATAACATTGTCACCAAACCGAATATGATATAATATGCCATCCTGTAATGCTATACACCATATTTAAGTTAATAATGAACAGGCAGGAAGTTTGCCTCATGGCCTTACAGACTAATGTTGTACCAGCAGCATTTCTAGACAAACTCTGGACTGGTTTCAACTTTAATGAGCCTTATTCAGCAGAATCAGGCTTATTAATGGGGTCCATGCAGCGCAAGGACAGAAAAACTATAGGTTGGATGATCATCGGTAATTAATTTATAATCAAACAGGAAGTTAATTACCCAAGATCCTCTACAGCACGCAATGCGCTTCACAAAGTTATAATCCTTTATGCGTAAAGTATATTTAATATAGTTATCCCTGATTTCGCCTTCAATCATAAACAGTTAAACTTGAGGATTATGGATTGCAGATTATGGCTTGGATTAACGGTCTGTGGGTAGTGATAGAAGTAAAGTTAGAGGTTATGGTTAGAGGTTCAAATCGTAGCCAAAGGCCGAAGATAAAAAGCGAATTAGCCGATGGTTTACGCAAGTTATCCAATTTTCGAGGTGGCACGAGCGCGGTCACGATCCAGAATAAACGTTTGACATTCACGGCACGTGCCCGTACTGAAATGAAAGGCGCAAACTTTTTTTCTGGGTTTGCCGTGGCGACTTTCTAAATCTGCGTGGAATGACGTTTGACAGTTGGTGACTCGAGGCCCGTAGCTGTGTGCTCTTGCCAATCCTTGGTATGCTGTGAGCATTCCCCCCTTGCATTGCCTCCACCTCAACCTCACTCCCGCGCGCAGTGTTGGTGAGTTTTGCATTACTCTAAACAGATTACTGAGTTTGCAATCTCATTCCAACCACCACCCCGCGATTTCCAACCCCCCACCCCACGATGATGAACCCTTTCCCGTTTCAAGACCACTGCAAGTTGCAGGGAGGGGGTCCCCCGTTCACCACTGAATCTCGGAACGCGCAAGCGACTCAGCATTCATTTGATTTAGAGGGGCATAGCGCCGCTGTTTTTGAAGACGTTGTGCTCACCGCAGAAAACTATCGCGACACGACCGCACTCTTTGATAGCTGGCGCCAAAACATGCCACGCCCTCCCGCATGGCCTTATACTTCCGATTCCATTCCGATGACGTACACTTTGACCCAAGAATGGATACCTATTTATTATGTCGTTTTTTTTATTGTATCTCGTTTTTTTTTCGTTTGTAGATTTTTTTAATCTCGCTCCATTAGCCTGAATGTAATGTTATAATATAACTTCAGAATCGGAAGCTGTGTTTAGACTGCAGGAATCTGATGAGCTATAAAGCTCTTCACAGATATCCAGTCGGGGTGGGTCAGCATGTTATTTGTTTATAAGATTCTATTGTTTTCTGATGTAAGCTTCCGTGCATGTATCGTATGCATTATAATAGACTTTAATTTAATTGATACATTGTTAAAATTCCGATAAATTAACAAGGGCAAGTACTAGTAATCTCTTGGTATACTTTTGCAGAACTGTGTTTAGTGTTTAATCGCATTACCATTACTAAACGCTTGACAGTTTACGACTGTTTAACAATTACTTATTTTTAGAAAAAACTTTACACATTATCATTGTCTGCTGTCATCTATCCACTGCTGGATGAAGGCCTCCGCTAGCCATTGCCCATATCTCACCGTCTCGTGATGCAGCGATCCATCAAGCTCCTGTAACAGCAACACCGATTGCTCAGCTCCGTCTCCGTGGTGTCACGTCCTCTAGGGTGTTGGCATTCTCTCGACTTTGGCTGCCACTTTTTTCAGTTTTTTTTTTCCAGTTTATTTATTTTGGTATAGCCCTGTGAGCCATTCGGCTCTTGAATCGGGTGCAACCACAACAAACAAAAAAAAACAAAAACACGAACAGGAAAGCATCTTAAAGTGACTATGTGACTGCAAACAGAAAATCCATGAAAAAGACAGCAAAATATTCATGAAAAAAGCACCGTACACCAACGCTGTGTGCAAAAAATCCCAGTGGGATGCAAGTCAAACAACAACAACCACAAGAAAACTTAGATTAAGGCCATCAGTCTACAGTGACGGAAAAAAGCGCCTGATCCCCTGCCGACCCTGTACGCCTGCCCACTGACAAAGAAACGATCAGTCTACAATTCCAACGGTAGGTTCACTTGAACAGTGAGAGACGGAACAACAACAACAACAAAAATCCAGAAAAACGCACGTCAAAAATGCCACAAATTAATTTGCACTCCAATGAGGGAAACAAGTATCTGACCCCCCTCTCAATCAGAAAGTTTTCTGGCTCCCAGGTGTTTTTTTATAGAGGTAACGAGCCGAGACCAGGAGCACACCCTTAAAAGGGAGTGCTCCTAATCTCAGCTTCTTACCTTCGTCGGATGATTCCCCGAAATGAATAAGGGGGCGGGCATGGGGTTTGGAGGAAACGACGGTGCTAGCAGCTCTCGTTACTGTGACGACAGCAGCAGCAGCCTGGCTCAAACGAATAAGTGTAACATTTAATGGTTAACTAATCACATTACGTTATGATACAAATTATAAAATGGGTCATTACGTGACTAAAAAGTGCTGAGTGACTGAATATGGGTGGCCCACGTGACTGCTTTGCGTTTAGTATGTTGCCCTTCCCCGCACCTCCGATTCGCACGGCTGGCTACGTACGTTGCGAAAGAAGTTCAACGCATACGCAGGAGGTGATCAGTCTGCATTGTTAAGGTGTGGCTTTTAAAATGCATAGGCACCATTAATCGTGGCTTGGCGCCATAAATCACCACGATTATTTGCAGACGTTTTACCTAAAGGGACGCATGGCGGCTGATGAGCATGGAAGGCGTGTTTGTGTCTACGTGTGGCGGGAGCTGAACTCATGTCCCGAGGCTTGTAAGGCTAACACCTCGGTCCACCGAGTCGTCGTGCTCGTGCTGAGGAGGGAACGCGCAGCCCTTTTTTAAGGGCAGGTGAGAAAAGCCTCTTCTGAGACGATGCTTCTTTTGGGGCACATGGTTGCGTGCCCTGCACCTACCTCCCAGGCGTCCTTTGCCAGCTGCTTTTGAACTGGTAGTCAGGTCGCGAGCAAGCGAGATGCTTTTGAGAATATCGAAGCCGAACGGGCAGCATTATGAATGCCGGAAAATCCAACACGCGAGTAAGCGTGTTGGATTTTATATGAAATATGTGCGGTGTGTGTATGCTGTGTGTACAATAAGTACTGATACGAGTTCAAACCGTGCCCTTCACCATCTGTGTATAGAATTGTAGATACAGTACGTGTGTAGTTGCGTGTGCTGGATGAAGGTTTTCCCACCCCACAATTATGTTTTTATTGTATCACCGTTCTTCTCAATGCTGGTCAGTGTGGGTTGTGGAAGGGGTGGCCCAAGACTGGTTGAGATATCAGAATCAAACTCAGGTGCAATGTGCCAACCAATGTGCCTATCACTCCACGCACAGCTGTATATATGTGGAGTGTAGTAGTTAGCGCATTATGCTACAAACCCAACGACCTGGGTTCTATTCACTCTCACGGCCACTACCAGTGACGATTTTTTTAACCAGTCCTGGACTTCCCCTAGGTCGACTCAGCCTCAAACGAGTACCTGGTGTGATGTGTAAATATCGCCACTAGAAAGATAAAGGCGGCCGGGCGTGGGTGCTGGCCACCCCCCCCCCCTCCTTGTTTGCTGTGCCGGCCTTCATAGGTGCTCGCTAACAGCACTTGCCCCAACAGTCTGTTCAGGATATAAGGGGGATCTTTGTCTTTGTGTGTATACAATAGATATAAACATAAACTAGACTTGTGCTGTGTTTAGGTCAACTTGGCATGACATGAATATTGGCGAAGTGTGTAAACACTAGGGAGACAAAGATAGCCAGATGTGTGAGGCCCTACCTCATCATCATGTTATACGCTGGCCTTAATAGGTACTCGCAAACAACACCTCGCCAAACAGGGGATGACTGGCCAGTTGGCATTGCCGTTTTTAGCGATTGACTCACTATGGTAAGGTTGAGAGTCAAAAAGCAATTTACAGGGGCAACTCAGCCTATCGTCCTTTGAATGTCAATTAAATGAAAAATGAGCACCACAGTAAAATGAGTACCGAATAAAGACGGTCACTGCATCGCGTGCTTTCAGGCGCGCTTCTGCGGCCGTCTGGAACGCTCTTCCTTCCACTCTTCTTCTTTCGTATGGCATTTATGGGGACTGCAACAGGTTGCAAATTGATGTCGAGATTTGATATCCATTCGACTGCTTCAGGGGTAGCCGCATGGATTTGTTTCAGATCGCCGTTGAATGATCTGATTGGGGCAGTCGTTCACGATACGTTGCACGTTCTGAGATGTCGCACCATGGTCACGAACTGGACTCTCGTTAATTTTCCGTTCATGTAGAAAGTGTCCACATCTTCCACAGAGACACTATATTAGGAAGCGACTGGAGATATGCACTTTTGAATCGAGATTGAACACTCACACTCATTTTTGTGTTCACTTTGTTGTCCTTCCCCCGCACCTACGATTAGCACGGTTGCGAAAGAAGTTCAACATACATACATACACTTTGTGAGAAGTCGACATTGCTCAACCTATGGAGGGACTGACCACTGGCTTGGGAATATGGAATTTCACCGCCACTGGATCAGAGTTTCCAACGGGGATGAGCGTTGATCCACTGCTTGTTTGAGATGGGAGACACCGACTTGGTTCGCAGTGTACAGTGTTGGGAACAAATAATGAATTGTTTAAAAATACAAATGTTATGTATTTAAAATTCAAAGCATAGTTTAAGACTTTTGATCATGCGTCTATCCTCAGATGCACAGCTCAGCTGCCCACAAGTGTAGACTCTCAATAAGAGGCATTCCATTTTTTTGCGGGGGTGTTTGCATCCTTGATTGTGGAGTATTCTATTTGTTATTAGGAGTATTTATTGCATTCTTTTCCCGTCCAATGGTCGACATCTGGTAAATGCAGAATTTATGTATCAGCACATCAACTTGTAATTTATTTAATACAATCCTTGATCTGAGAATATGTTTTTTTTTTAGCAACCATTCATTATTTATTGTTTTATATTTGCATAGTACTCATTAAAAACGTTGCTCTAAAGTACGGCACGTTTTAAGAGCAGCTGCCCTAGAGTTGTATACACACCTTGGCAGTTCATTCGTTATATAAAAAAAAAATGTAAAGTGAACAAATTAAACTTAAAAAAGGGACGCTCAGAGGAGTGTGAGAATGAATCAAAGTGAGGGAGAGGGAGAAGCATTCAGTTTCCCACAGAAGAACCACACCGACGACGATATGCGGCGCCGTGAGAGAAGAGGAGGGAGCGAATACCCCACCCACGTGATTTCACTGCTGCCATTCTCTTTGTAGGCGCTTACAAACAAAACAAAATCCCCATCCAGGTAACGTCACTTTTCCTCCTTCCGTTATCTGGAGGCTAGGAGCCACTGGCAGAGTGCACTCTCTGCAGTCGCTTCTCTCCGGCACCCATCGCTTCGGCTGGATGTACGCCACACATGTTCGTCCACTTCTTCCCGTCGTCATCGAAACCACGTGGTTGTGGAGGCACTCGAGGAGGAGGAGGAGGATGATGACGAAGTGGTCTCAGGTGTGAAAAGCAGCAGAAATTTCGAGAACTCGGAGTGCGAGTATGTATGTATTACGTAGAACTTATTTTACACCCTACGTAGCCAACCGTCCTAATCGGAGGTGCGGGAGTGAGAGGAGTTGGGCGGGCGGGGGTAGGCCATGAAGGAGGAGTTTGGCGAGAAGAAGACTTTTTTTAGGCTGGGGATGATTTTATTGAAGTTGTGTATCGTGACAGACTGAGGGATGTCACGAGTTGGTGGTGGGGAAGACACGAGGACGGGCCGTCCGTCAGACACGAGAATGCCATTCGTGATTTTCACAACCTTTTCGTAGGGAGCGAGTTGTTCACACTCGGCAACTGATGGGAAGGTGGAGGAAGCTGGGTTCTCGGGGCCCAGGAGGGACTTTCACAGTTACTGACAATGGATTGAGTGAGGCTAAAATATAAAATCCCAACCGTGGATCTTCGCGTTATTGCCTTGTATGCTCACCCTGCACTGCAGTCAGTTTCTCATCCAGGTGAGCCATCACAACACGTCTCAATGGGTTTCCACCTGGTGGAATTAATTTATCGGTCATCGTCACAGTTTCGGCTGCAACCGCTTTTCCCGATCTTGAACTAAAACTTCTGCCGAGCGAGGGCATTGATTGGCAATGGGTCACCGAAGCAAAATCACGAAAGGGATGGAACGAATTGAATATTTAATTGGTATCTTAAACTTAGGACCTACTGTTTTGAGGATGCGAATAGCCCCGTGCCATTCCGGTGCATGGGAATGATATGTTGAAGTGGTGGGGTCGTATACAGATCCGGACTCGTGCCGAGTAGCC
The DNA here is from genome assembly GCF_048934315.1 of Petromyzon marinus. Taxonomy (NCBI): domain Eukaryota; kingdom Metazoa; phylum Chordata; class Hyperoartia; order Petromyzontiformes; family Petromyzontidae; genus Petromyzon; species Petromyzon marinus. The sequence continues at coordinate 16,427,843 of NC_133703.1, read as the reverse complement.
AAGGGAATGTGTGAAGGGTTTCAATTGAGAGGGCACAGCATATACCTTGTTGTTCTGTATCCAAAAAATTGGTTAGTAGCTCCCCTCCACGCGTTCTATGTTCCAAGGCGCATGGTTACCAATGTTGGGTTGATGTCCGGGCCCACGAAAAACACGTTAATGCTCAATAAATGTAACCTCTGGCCTTTACCAAACTTTCCACCTGCGCAATGACTAAAACACGTCTTCATCTCCCAGGGCTGAGCATCCATCGATCCAGCAGCATAAAGTGCCTTCGGAGTACATCCAAATAAATAAACACACATTCGTAATAAAAGCCGGGGGTTCATTTTTTAAACTAAAGGAAAATGTAATAAGGAAAGAAAGATGATTAATGGCTTTGTGCGGTGTAATTGTAAACTTGACGGCGTGGTTAGTAGCGAGCCAAAGCCGTCGGGTTCCAACCCCCCCGCGCGCGCGCGCGCGTGCGCATGCACGTCGCGACACGCTCGTGCACGTTGTGACGACGTGAACGCGGGTTTGATGTTGGAGCGGTTTGTCCGACACGCGCTCTCGGCGGAGGGTGCCGTGGGCGTTGGGAACGGTGGGAGGAGGAGGAGGAGGAGGTAGGGGTGCACGGGGAGGCTGGGTGGGGGTGGTGGTGGTAGGGGAAACCTGGGCCACTTTGCAAGGCATTGTTTCGTCCAGAAAACATTTTTTTTTTGCTGGTGAGCCGATGCCCGGACGCTCCCAAATCCTATTACCGGCCACATCAAAGTGGGAGGGGGTGGGGGGGCGGCGACACGCCTTAACAGCAAAGCTTCGTCAGCAACTAAGTTTTTGTTTACAGTACGCAGCTTAATCCAGTTTTAGTTGCTGCATCGGCGGGCCCTGCGGATGCATTTCCTTCGCAAGTGTGGGGGTGAGCGAGGGAATGAGGAGGTGTGATAAAGAGGATATTGTGCACTTCATCCTGTGTCGGTTAGATCAAAGTATAATGGTCGACTAGTGTGAAAGCTTTGCATGCGTCTAAGTGATCCTATATACATTTACGTGGTTAGCAAAATCAGTATGAACTTAAGAAGAGACAAAAAGGGGACCTCTCGCTCTGTTGAGCCTGTTCGTGTGCGTGTTGCAGCGACCTTGCTTTGAGCATTCGATTATTAAATGGTACGCATGCCGGAGGATGTGTCGGTTGTTTTATTTCTTTCTTTCTCCACAACCAAACCAATATGCCAGCGATTTAAGATCACTTCAAATGCATCAGTGTCTTTCATTAACAAGGATTCGTTTTTTTTTCACAACACGTATCATACACGACGGGGGTTTGATGTGCATTCTAGACTCCAGACACCTAATTACGGCTTGTTATCACTCAATCGTGGAGCTGAATTGGGTTACTCTTTTTCAATTACGGCGACTCGTTGGTTTTAAGCACGCCTTAGTCGATTGATTTTTTGCTTATTGCCTCTTTTTAGGCGTAATAGATTTCATGTTGCATATTTTATAAATAGGTCTCAATTATTACGCAGTGTAGTAATATTCAAGAAGCATTTTGTGTTGTGATGCTTGTTGGGCGGCGCTGCGTTTTATCCAAGTGTGTACAAGAACGCAGCGAATTCTGTATTCATGTTTACCCGACAAGCCATACACCGTTGTCCAATTTACAGGAGAGTTTTGTTATTTTCGTTTAATAAATAACAGCACAGGCGTCCAGGTTTATGTCCTCTGGCACAGTACTATGAACAGCACATTTTCGTTTTCAGGCTAAGTCGAACAATTGAAGTGCACACGTGCAAGGCATAATTCTGAATGTTACAAGACAATTGTCCGGTTTCATGTTGAATCATCTTAACAATGTTGGATTCATAATTGTCAAGTTAAAGTTTCGTAAGCTCAAAGAATGGTGGGACAGCACTCATTAACTAACAGTGTAAATATCACATCGTCACGTGGGCTATTGTTTATGCAGAATTACTTATAGCTGTTGACGTCGCACAAAGTGGTACTCACTTTGTCGACTGTAAATGGATGATGGGCTGTCAAACACCATCAGTATTTTAACTCGCACTCTTCTGATTTGTGGCCACATTTCCGCAAGTGGACTCATCCCGCGATGGCGAGATATTAACTACCTCGCCTGGTATACAGGAGGTCGTGGGTGCAATCCCGACCCTAACACTTGTGTATTTGTTGTTTGCATGTTCTCTCTGTGGTCAGTGCAGGATTAAGCTAGTGCGGGGCCTGTAGTATATGTTATAAAAGGTTCCCTAAATATTAAGAAAAACACACAAATATTAAAACACAAATTTAAAATTTCATAATAAAGTAATTGTATTTTTTCATTTGCTATATACAGCCAGATCAATACGAACAAAATCGCTAACCTTAAACACCCAGTCGTTCATAAATGTTGAAGGCAGTATAGTACTATAGTAATAGAGCAAGTGCAGAATCACTGAACCGGAATTGATAGCTTAAAAGCATTTAGCGCGGGGCCCGCAGCATATGTAGCTACTTTTGCTACTACGATAATCCGGCACTGCCTGTGGTCGTGTGGATTCTTCTCTGGGTCCTCCGGTTTTTCCCCTCCACATTTAGAAACATACATTTGTCTGATATAAGTTTACACATGATAAGCTACTACGTTGAGCTTTGGTTTGTGACCAGGGTCGCTTCTGCCAAAGAACTCTGTAGCTTGGTAGGCCTTACCTGGTAAAATAAAACACCGTTTAGTTTAATGCACACAGTACATAAGGTAGAAGTGCAGCTCTGTGGCCTCAACTAGAGAAGCACTATCAGAGGGTGTTTTGGCCTACTCTTCCACACTGGCCAGACATCTTGCAAGGGGTGGGAGTTACCCACACATTACCTCACCACGTGTGACCTACCCATCTCATACTACTGGGTGGACAGACGCACGGGGCGGGATTAAAAAAAAAACTTTCCCCATTGTTTCAACTGTCACGCCGGGAGATGGAATCCAACTGGTGACCTTTAGATCGTAAGTTCAGTGTGTTGCCTATTACACCAATGGCGGCATCCTCACTCGCAGTGCCACAGGTGTAATCAGATTGGTTAAATCTGCTGTAGCGCTGAGTGCATGATGAATCTCTCAAGAATTCTCTGTAATCTTGCGTCCATTGGAAAGGCCTTTGGAACACTAAACATATCCGTGACAGAAATTCCATCTTTAGTAACATGTGTTTCTGTGTCTGTTATAACTACATTAGTGAGCCATCGGTCTGGAGTGTGTAATATTGCGGACGTGTGGGTCACAAGTCTGTCCGTCTGAAAAGGATAAAGTTAAGGTCATTCATGGCCATACAAAGAGTGATTTTTCAGGTGACTTAAGAAGAACAAAGACAAAAGACATCCTGGCTCCACGGTACCAAGGACTGCACAAAAATCTTGGCCTATCTCCATAAGTATACGTGTATGCTTAAAACATATAAAAGCCATATATAGTCAGGGACTTGAAGGTCGCATGTTGACTGGAAGTAGCAGAAGGAAGACGCGATGGCAAGGTGTGGTTGTGTCAGTGACATTGGTTGTGACGACGACTCCGGCACCTTGACCTTTTTGCTTCGTTTGCAGCCTTCCAATTGGATATCCTTGGGTGAATCGTTGATGTCGGTGGAATGTGCGGGGATGTGGGGTTTGCACGAGAAGGCGCTGTCCTTTGTACCCTGCGCACTTTGAGACGGGTGCGCTGCGGAGGGCACTTTCCAAACAAACTAATCAATGGATGAACGTTGTTCTGGGTGGGGTGGCGGGCCCGCGACGCTTGCCGCTTGAATGCACCGCGGCGGCGGCGTCAGACGTGCAGGGCGAGCGACGGACAAGGCAACGGGTTGCCTCCTTTGGGGGCCACCGGCCCGCGGTGTGGCCCCAGTTCCTTACACGAGCAGCCCGGCACACCCCCGCTTCAGATGTCAGCCTGACTTTTAAAGTTTTCCGCGCACCAGCTCCAAATTACATTATTTGGCAGCTCGGCAATTACGAGGCGGCCGTGTCTGGGAAATCGGGCGCAAGCATCGCCCCTCGCGAGCTTGCGCGCACACGCCGAAACATGAGCTCATCGATCTCGCGGGCCACGCACGCCCGACACATCAAACACACTGGACTGCTTAAGCAACAGGTGAACCATCACAACACTCTTGGCCGTATTGTGTGCGCGCGCGCATGTGCGCGTTTGGCCTACAACACCTGGTATCGCCAGGTGGTCTCCCATCCAAGTACAGTACTAATCAGGCTCAATCCTGCACGGCGTATGAGTACAGGCGAGCTCCTTCGTGCGCCACGCCTTTATATGTGCTCGTTAAACAGCTCGCCGATAGCCCGTTTTAGGCTGTGTTAGGGGAACATTGTCTTTGCGCGTGTGTGTGTGTGTGGCCATGGCTGGCATCGGTGGCGTACATCTCACCCCTAGGCAGGACGGGCACAGTTCTTTCCACGCCACACCCTCGCGCTCTTTGTCGGCCTTGAAATGAGTACCTGGTGCGGTGTGTAAAGATCGCCACTAGAGGAGATAAAGGCAGCCGGGCGTGTTGCTGGCCACCCACCCCCTTGTGTGCCGTGCCGGCCTTCATAGGTACTCGCTAACAGCACTTGCTTCTACAGTCTGATAAGGCTATACGGGAGATCTTTGTCCTTGTGTGTTTTAGGTGAAGCCACTCATCAACACGGAGGATGAAGCCACTGCATCCGCAAGGGAATTGGAGATTCTGAAACGTCTGGCCTTTAACTTTACTTACACCTCAAGCCATGCATCGTTACTTCTCCTCCTCCTCCTCTCGCCGTCTCCTCTCAGTCAAAGGACCATGCACCCTCGAAACAAGCTGCAAGCCACGCCACACATCGCCAAGGTGATTTCGTCACTTCGGCCTCGGCTCCATCCTCCAACTGCACACTATGATTTGTGTTGTCTTCCCATTGGGATCATCACATCCTCGCTTTAATGTCGAACGCATTGATGTACACGGTTTTTTTTTACATGCAGCATTTCTCAACCACCGATATTAAAACAAATTAATATAAGAGGCTGTAAGTCATTTACTCTTGGCCAGGAAGCCAAGTGAGCTATTCGTAGAGCTTTACACAAGAGGAGCACACTGGGTTGAAAATACTGTTCCACATCATTGTGATTCTCTGTGTGCTTTATTGAAATGCATGTTACTCGATGTTGTTAAAAGCAAAGTCCCCGAAGATACGGATATCTCTGAACACTGGCTCAGCAATCCCTTCACAAAGTCACAAAGCGTCCCGCTGCTCAAACGAGCAACGTGGCAGGGATTATCTGCTTTGGTGGCCCTGAGCCATTGGTGGAAATTCCACATTCTCACAGCAGGTCCCGTTCGCTTGCTCCATGGGACGACTAATGTGGACTTCCTCATTCATCCGATCGTGAAGAGATGGCAGGCTAAGCTCACCTTCGACTGGGATTTGAACTCACAAAAAATTAGTCTGGTGCCCAAAGCACAGCACTGCCCGGCCTGATGTAAACAGTGCATTGAGAGCCTCCAGATATTGACTGTTGGTAGATTTATTCATAGCCTTGCCTGATAAATACAGACGTATAAAACAGGAAATGGTGCATGTGGTTGGGGACACATTTATCCTAATAATGTCGTTCACATAAAGAGGCCATTTTATTCAAATTAGCCATAGAATTGGAAATTGTCAATTAAGAAAAATGCTGTAAAATTTCTACTATTTTTACAGCAGCAATTGTTTATTTGAAAGTGCAAATCACGAGCTCTCATGCGCTTGACTAATATTTTGTGGTTTGCTATGCTCTGTTCCACTATGCAGCTGAAAATGGCCATTTAGCAGGAAGGCATGCAGTCAATTACACGCCAGCATGCTTGAGCAAGGGGTGGTTTGTTTTAATGGCGGTCCAATGTGCTCAGAGGTGCCGTAGAATTTCCAGTTATATATTTCCCAGCACATCTCGTTTGCTATACATACAGCCTGTATCTGGTGCACCGGCATATGACTGAAGCATGCCCTTATCCGCAAAGTCCATTTTCATTTCTCCAAAGAGAAAAAAAAACACGGCTGATGATGTAAACTGACCCATCACAATCCTAACTGGGTTCCGTTCACGTGGATTAAAGGAGGGCCTTGCCCAATGTACATCTCTCCGACTTCACCACTTGTCACACCCAAATCGGCTGCCCTTCTCTTCATTGACACTCGTGTTCTGAGCTTGAATTCCAACTTCATCAGCATCAAAAAGGCGTTTTGCGATGAAAGCCAATTGTGCCGAACCACAGCGTCCACATTGCACCGTGGACACTGTGTGCTATTTCGCATTACAGTACATCCAATTGTGTTGTAACGATGGGGATTTGTTCAGAGTATTCTGTATAGTGTCCGACTCAAAATTGACCAATGACGCTCCACCTATCTCCAGTGGCAGCCCGAAGCCAGTGGTGGAAATTCCTAATTCTCATGGCAGGTCCATAGGATGACCATTTGTTAACTTCTAACAAAGCGTGTCCAGCGTTCCGTCCGCAACACCCACCAAATAAAAATGCTTGCTCATGACCATAAGCATCACAGCAGCAACATTGTAGGCACATTTTAAATGTTTAAGTATCCAGGGGTATTGGGCTCCCACGTGAAAGAGTCTCGGATTGTTAAGCAAATGCCTTATATGTGACGTATCTCAGAGTGCAAATTCATACCTGTCAAAAATGCAATGCTCCGATCTAACACGGTCACATAATTGCAAGCACATTGTGTGTTACGTTTGAAATGTTTTCATCTAGCAGCCTGCATAGGCCGTGGTACGTTCAGCTCAACATGAATTTGTAGCTTTGGAGCTTGGACCAACCAAGAAGGGTAATTTCTATGGCATTTTTGGATCTTATCAGAACTCCTGCTGGAATGTTCAAAAATCGTAACCCTACCTGGGGCAGCTTGTGTTTATAAGTTACAGGGTTCATTGGTTGGAGGGGGTTTTTTTTGCACACATCTGTCTTGGAGTTTGTGGAGTGGTGGATTATCATAGGGCAAGAGCTGTGTGTGTGTTTGTCATTGTATGTTGGTGATTTGGCAGAGTGCACTACCCATCATCACAAGGACCTGGATTTCATTTCTGGTCATGAATATCAATGGGAAGTGGTGTGTAAACTTGTCCTAAGTCTGCCCTAGGTTGACAAAGCCTCCAATGACTGTTTACACACTGTCAAACACTGTTCAAAAATGAACTATGCAGTCGTTTTTATTCTACGGAGTGTACAAACATCACACAATGGGGAGACAAGAGGGCCAGATGCTGTGCTTGCCACGCCACACCAGCCTTAATAGGTGTTCGCTAATCGCATTTGTTCCTGCAAAGAAGGCAACTGGGGATTCAGCTGTGCAGAGTATCAGCAGAAAAGCACACACACATGCAGAAGGGTTCATCCAGCAATTGATAAGAGAATCGTTGCTTGTGGATGATGTTGTGTAAGGCACACGTACCAACACAATGCTGTCTGCGTGAAGGATGTATATTTATAGCCACAGATGTTGTACAATTTAAACCGATCACAGCGTCGACCGGCTCAAGCAATGGGAGCAGGGATTATCGCCGTGGTAATCCTGAACCAGTGGTAGAAATTCCACATTCTCTTGGCTGGTTAGAGTCTCTCCACAGGACATGTGCTGTTCACTTCCCAGAGAGTGATGTATGTTTCTTCAACATTGGATGGGTGAGGGGCTGAGTCGACCCCCGACAGAGATTTGAACTTTTTCACATTCCGGTGGTGGATGAATGGCTGAAACCAAAGTGTCAACCGCTGGACGACATCCAAGCACTGCATATTAAACAGCATTGGAACCTCGCGGTTCCGGAGATGTTGCACGAGTGTAGCGTACAGTTATGCCTGTATTACATCCATCTTTTTGACACTGATATATACTAACACATTTTTTGACAAATGTGTAGTTGGCACCTGCCTCTTAGGGATATGATGACTTACCCCTCCACCATTTGCCATCGAAGAAAGGTCACGATTCTACTCAAGAATTGTTTGTTTGACGGTGGTGAATGCTAGCAGCCTCCAGTGGCTGTAGGGATCACACAAATCCATGATCTAAAAAGATTAATTATCTCAAATATTTATAACAAAAAATCGACAGGAATCGATTAATCCAATGCATTGTTACACAAGTCAGAAAGTTGTCATTCTCTCCGTCCAAATTGCAGTGGCAAAGCGAACAACTCACGATGATGGGATGACTGAGTCTAATCTCGGGAAAGAATCGACACAGCCCATTATACTGAAGGGATAATCACCACTTTGTGAGAAGTCAGCAGTGGTCGTCCTATAGGTAGACCGGCATTTGTGATCGGAATGTGCAAATGATGCCAGTGAATTCGAACAACCAAGGAAGACGGGGATCGTCCCCATACTCTCCATACTCAATCGAACAGGAAAGGGAGACTTTAATTTTAAAGTGGCAACTCTTGTGCGGTGGTTGCAAAACACGTGTGCACGCGTGTCGAACTTCTTTTGCAACGCACGTAGCCATCCGTGCTAATCAACGTGAAGGAAAGTGCACGGCGCGTGAGTCGCCTCGCATGATACATAAACCTCCGATGAGCACAGTTGGCTACGTACGGTGCGAAAAAAGTTCAACACACAGACAAAACTGGCGTTGTGTTTTACTCAGAACAGGCAATGCATGTGTGTTGCAGAGCCGACCTGCTAAGCCTATTCGCATCAGAGCGGTGTGTGTAACCGGGCTCCGTGTTCTATCGACTCGTGTAAAATCAGCTCCGGCACTGTTAATGCCTCTTGGGATCTCAGGAATGCGTGACATTACGCAAAGGTGACATTAGCAGGTGTTTGCCGAGCGCGGGCTGCACGCATGAAGGTCACTCGCTGGCCCAGCGGCAGAAGCCAAGAGCAAAGCGTGGATTTCACTCGTATCTCTACACCATTGAATCATCATCATCGTGCAAGCACACGCATATTGTCATTTACATTGAACCGCACATAATACCACCCCAATCCATGCCTTGCTACGCTCACGCTCAAGAACCCATTATGTTTATGTATTCAATCGGTTGCATTTATTCATTTGAGCACAAAGGGGTCATTTGTTGTTGGTGTTAATGGACTTTTTTACGTGCTACTGTTTTAAAATGTACGATTTGTTTTTTTTTCATTTCTCTTATACGAATGTTTCACAGGACATCACAACGTGTTTTTGTTTACAGTATTTTTTTAAAATTTGGTTTGCATTCATTGACTTGTGTGATCGGTGTTAATGGCTGTCTCATTTGCGTGTACGCCTGGTGCTTGTGATTTCGACCTATAACCTCGTGAAGTTAATAAACCCCCGCCCATATAAAAAAAAAACGAGTGCACTCTTCCTGCACAATTGCAAGATGTTGCATTTGGAACATTCCATTCTGCACAGAAGGGGAGTGAAACTTTCATTTCGTATCAGGGCTCTGATGTCACATGCCCCGGTGTTCCATCCATGCATCTGTCGTCGTGATGTGGCGTGTGTTATTGTGCAGTTTTATATTATATGCTTGTTTTAAATGTGAAATCAAGGGTGTGTATTTTCCAAATGTGATCATTTTACCTATGTGAATGCAATGTTAATATTGCTTTGTGCAGATTTAATGGATATATATTTTTTGTAATGATTATATACGTTTTATTTAATTTCGATTAACATTCTCTATGTTGTATAATATTTCAGAGTTTGCTTAGTTGTGGCACAATCATTTCCGCTCATTTAAATTAAGAGCTTTGTCAAAAATGAACTGTAAAGTGTAACCACATGTCTGTTCATGCTGTTTTGTGCAATTTTAAAGGCCATTTTTTTTAAAACATCAGTTTTCTACCTTACATGAATGTCTGAGTATATGAATATATTGCTCATCGTGCATTTGCCAGGTGTGCGTTTTATTTAATTGTACAAAATCAATCATACGTTTCGCTAAATCATACATCAAATACACTGCCGTTTATATTTGACATCAGCGACAAAAAAAACTGACATTACCGCTGTAAAGTGTTAAAAAATGTAATCGTCTGCTGGATAAAATAAGCATTGAGTGGTGCTCACCTCCACTGGCAGGCCTGAGTCAGTGGTGGAAATTCCACATTTCCATGGTGGGGTCAATTTCCACATTGGCCAACAGCTGTTGATGTTGCACAAAGCGACCCTCATATAATCTATCCTCAAGGGACGATAGCCCGAGTTCAAATCCTGAATAGGATTGAATAGGATTTGAACTTGCAATCTTCTGATTAGGAGTCAAGTACCACAACCGCAGCACTAGCCCGCGGATGGAATGTACAATATATAATAACCAGCCATTATCAATCCACTGTTGAATGAACGCCTCCCAAGCTGCTGTCTCCATTTACTGTGGTCTTGCAAAGCAACAATCCATCGAGCAGCTGAATGAGCTGATTTCATCGCTCCATCCCGGCTGTTTGTTCTCTCCTTTTGCTGCCATTTCTTTATTCATCTCAACCATCAGCCACGTAAACTTAAGCAATGCTTTATTATTTTAAACTAAACTACTTGTTTATTTTACCTGGCAAGGTCCACTGAGCTATATAGCTCGTTTTCAGAAGAGACCTTGTCACAAATAGCTCAACGAAGTGGCTTATCACGTGGACATTTATAGCCACCAAAATGCTCGAAACGCGTATTGATCCTAAATTTGGAGAGAAAACCCGGAGGCTCTGAAGAAAAATCCACACGACCACAGAACATGCAAACTCCAAATAAACAGGCATCAGGCTCGGGATCGAACCCATGACCTCCTGTATACCAGGCGAGGTAGCTAACATCTCGCCACCACTTAATATTTTTCATTCAACTACCCTTTTCTGGAGTCAGTTTGATGTCTCATGTTCTGCAATCCATGTCTTGTCCTGTCTCTGTAATTATAAACACGTAATGCTCCATTATTCTTCCCGCACTTTCACGTTTTCATTCCGATTTTCCATATAATACATTGTACGCGTATTAAATTAGTAGATCGGCAGGTCACGTGGTGGGGTAAAGTGTGGGTACACCCACAAGTTGTCTGGCCAGTATGGAAGAGTTGGGGCAAAAATACCTTTGACTGGGGCCTCCCTGTAGTGGAAGCTCTTCTGCCAGCAGTGGCGTGACCAAAAAATTGCAGGGCTGCACCTTTATACATATACAATCCATGCCTTTTGGCCCAGTTGATTCCCCTTCAGCTCAACACTGGGACATCTATTCCCACAGGCATTCAGACAGGGACAATCTTGTAATTTAGTAATTGTCGGTGATTATCCAAATTTGACCATGACTTTGACATATAATGGCCTACTTTTGCAAACAAATGTCATGGCAACATTTATGTCTGTACACGCTAGCAGATGGGGGTTACTTATTGATAGTGTGTCTGTGGGAAAATTGTTACCCAAATGTTGTTACCCAGATTTCGTGCGAATGCCTACATGCTGAATTTGATTAGATTATTATAAACGAGTATAACAGGGCTAATATCTTCACATGACCACAGGCATCCCTCGTTTTAAGAACGTCCGGTAGACGAAATTTCGCGTTCACGCGATTGACAAATTATGGACACTTTTAGATTTACTAAATCGAATTTCCCCATTCACGAAATTTCACACGGCACGAAATCTTCAAACAAGAAGAACCCAGGGGGCTGCGTCATCCATCCTCGACAGCATCACGTTATCCCTGCAGTGCAATAGTAACGCCTTCACAACATCCAGTCATTCCAAAGAGCAGATGCGTCGGTGAGTTCCCTGAAAATGTCAATTATATTCGTATTTAATTATTATGCAATCTTTTAATATGTATGATCGTTTTTACTATGCTTGGATTGTAGAAAGTGATATAGGTGTATATTTTTTTTAGGTTAGGAGTTGGAATGACTGTCCAAAACATATCCTTAATCTTTAGTTTTAAATTAATGGGAAAAGCCACTCCGATTTATGAAATTTCGTATTTTTTTAAAAACGCATCCGTTTTGTGTAGTGTCTTTAAACATTCACACCGACACGTAACAAGTCAACTGCTTACACTTTATATTCTTGGTTCTTTCGGTAAAGTCATGTAGAAGGGAAACAATAAAATAATATTTTTTCTTGTTGTGGTTTTTACACCTGATGATGATTGCTTGTGTTGCAGTGGAAACGTGATCATTTTATTGTTTTATATATTTTTTATTTTATTGTTTTCCTTCTACGTGACTTTACCGAAAGAACCAAGAATATGAATCCCTGCAGTCACAAAAGCTTTAAATCTAAATGCTTACACTTTATTCACCTATTCTTGCACCAGTTGTAGGCACACCCATAATTATCTGTACGGTAACATATACTCAACTTCTCCCCGCTCCTATCCATTCTGCACCTCACTTATCCTGCACTCAGCAGCTCTCCTCTCAGCGACTCCGCACACAGCGTCTTCGCACTCAGCAACTCCGTACACAGCAACTTCGCACTCAGCAACTCTGTACACAGCGTCTTCGCACTCAGCAACTCTGCACACAGCGTCTTCGCACTCAACAACTCCGTACACAGCAACTTCGCACTCAGCAACTCTGTACACAGCAACTTCGCACTCAGCGACTCCGCACAGAGCGACTCCGCACACAGCGACTCCGCACACAGCGTCTTCGCACTGAGCGACTCTGTACACTGCGACTTCGCACTCAGCAACTCTGTACACAGCAACTTCGCACTCAGCGACTCCGCACACAGCGACTCCGCACAGAGCGACTCCGCACACAGCGACTCCGCACACAGCGTCTTCGCACTGTGCGACTGTACACAGCGACTCCGCACTCAGCAACTCTGCACACAGCAACTTCGCACTCAGCAACTCTGTACACAGCGACTCCGCACAGAGCGACTCCGCACACAGCGACTCCGCACACAGCGTCTTCGCACTGAGCGACACTGCACACAGCGACTTCGCACTCAGCAACTCTGTACACAGCAACTTCGCACTCAGCGACTCCGCACACAGCGACTCCGCACACAGCGACTCCGCACACAGCGACTCCGCACACAGCGCCTTCGCACTGAGCGACACTGCACACAGCGACTCCACACTCAGCGACTCCACACTCAGCGACTCCGCACTCAGCGATTCCGCACGCAGCAACTTCGCACTCAGCGACTCCGCACACAGCGTCTTCGCACTGAGCGACTCCGCACACAGCGTCTCTCACACAGCGACTCCGCACTCAGCGACTCCGCACTCAGCGACGTCGCACTCAGCGACGTCGCACACAGCGTCTCCGTACTCAGCGTCTCTTACACAGCGACTCCTCACTCAGCGACTCCGCACTCAGCGACTCCACACTCAGCGACTCCGCACTCAGCGACTCCGCACTCAGCGACTCCGCACTCAGCGACTCCGCACTCAGCGACTCCACACTCAGCGACTCCGCACTCAGCGACTCCACACTCAGTGACTCCGCACACAGCGACTCCGCACTCAGCAACTTCGCATCTCCACCGCTGCCCTCACCTACGCTCCCTCAGACCCGCTCACCCGGCTGTCTCGGGCAGGGGGTTCAGCCAACACCCGCCCGGCGACGTGTGAGGGTTGAGGTCCCGTTGACGGCTGGAGCGGCAGCGGCGAGATGTCTTCACTCTTCGTCCCCAGCAACAACTCCCGACTCTCACACCCACTCTCGCTTATAACCCCCTGCTCATCACGAGCTCTCACGTGCTTCCACTCAAGCCGCGCCAGGCCGATGCCAGTTGCCCAATTAATCTCTTGTCATCACCCGTCACCTGCCGTCTCCTAGGCGCCAACCGCCGGTCACATTCTAGCGTCTGTTCGACCTCGGTTGCACCCGCTTCTCCCCTTGATTATTGGCGGTTTATATGCTTGGTTCTTTCGGTAAAGTCACGTAGAAGGGAAACAATAAAATAATAAACATATAAAACAATAAAATTCCCACGACGTTTCGACTGCAACACAAGCAATCATCATCAGGTGTGAAAACCACAGCAATAAATTTATTGGCGGTTTGTCTGTGCAAACCTCATGTTGCCACACACGCCTCTCTGTTCGACCCCAGTTGCACCGCTTAACTTTACGCACCGCGCACTTCTCCCCTCGACACCTGTACAATGATGATGAAAGCCAAACTTATCAATAGGCCCTCTCGTACAGCAACACTGACATGGTGAAACACTGTTAAAATCATACCGGCATGTAGGCTTTTGGGTTGCTATTTCAGCTGCACTCACTGTCATGGTCAGCATAATGTCCAACGTGTGTTGGAGAGCCACGCCACAACATTTACAATCTGAGTACGACGTTTCGCCAGTAATTACAACAAGCTTCAGGCGACAGCCGAATGAAAACCTCTCATGGATGATATTGGTCACAAAAGCCTACGCGTTAAACAACAACAACAACAACGTGGCACAAACCCGAAAACACAAAGAACCGTTGCAATCAATCCACACAAACTGATGGAGTTCGACAATATTGTTTCCTGTTGAGCACAGAGAAGCTTCTCTTTGCTAGACCACAGAGGCTAAATAATGTATCGTGCTCTTGTGTTTCGTGACTTCTAAAATTGGCCCACAACCGCAGCTGCCTCGAGCGAGCTAACGCCGTTCGTTGTATTGTCCTCTTCACTGCGATAGAGGCTTCCACACACACACAGTATTGGTAATTACGTTGTTACGCTTCCTCGTGTGTCTTCGGCGGAGGTTGGCGCTATCAACTTTCAAGTTAACAATTTGCATCGCGTTGTTTTTGCCGCAACATTAAACAAACTAAAAGGCTCATCATCGGCGTGGGGCATTTGCCCGGGGTTCCCTTAATTGGACACGGCCGGTTGATCAAAGCGTTGCGGTTTGGGATGGGGCCGTGGGGTTAGTGGAGTAGAGAGGGGTGTGGGTGGGTGGTGGTGGTGGTGGGGGGTGGTGGGAAGGGAGAGAGAGAGAGAGGTGTGGGCCAGAGATGAGGGGCTACAATTTCCAGCTGCCATGGGTCGGATGTTGATTCTCCTGCCTTCCTTTTCAATGAGCAGTTATTGATCGCGGGACAATGCCTTAACAACAGTGTCATAAACGCGCTGCATAATACATCAAAGGACTTTGGGGAATCTGGGCGTAACATCGTTACATTAGCAAATAATAGCGCCAGAAGGGCTGCTTTGCCGAAGCCTCAAAGGAGATTCGACACAATGGGCGTGCGTGTGCGGCATCTGTCCCATCTTTGCAACAACAACAAAAAAAGTCAGATCGCTGTGTTGCCTGCACAGAACCCATCCATGTGCCAGCCGTCACACACGGAGAGATGAAAAGTACGGATGATTTGACTGTGTCAGTCACCGCCTGCAGATCAGCCAGCCCGAGACGCTCCGCTTTCTGTGATCTTTAAGGCCATAATTGCATAATTGAATTAAATGGATCGCTTGCTTTAGCGTGCGCCCTCCTCCCCCCCATTTTTTTTAACGTGTCACTGACCAGAGCGAGTTGGCTGGCTTCAAAGGCCGGGGAAGTAGGGGGTGGTTTATGTGGCCAGGACGCTGTGGGGGATACAGCAGGGTGAGTAAGCTGTAGTAAGGCTGTGACGCGTTGCGGGAGGTTGTGGTGAGCGTTTGAACTCGGGACGGCGGTGATGATGAGATTGCGGACAATGGGGGGAGGCGTTCCGTGGCTCGAGTTGTGTGAGACATTGGGGCTGTCTGCCTCGAGCGTTCGGCTGCGTCCGTTGCTGCTTAGATGTGTGGTTGGCTTGAGGTGCTGCGTCAAGCTGTGTAAGCTTACTACGGCTACTATACATGGCAGGTGTTCGTGCGCACATTTTAGTTAAATGAGATGATGGACTCCCCGGCCAGAATGGAAGGAGAAATTAGTTCATTATCTCGTTTCATCTGTACGTGAGTCGTCTCTCGTTTTGCGTGGCCAAACCCCTCACGAGTAAATTGCAAACATTTCCCATTCAGCTTCGATGGATTTTTGAGATCAGTTGTTGCCCATTAAGGCCTTCCTGCATGTCACACGAAGGGGTGGGTCATCTGTCCGTGTCTCCCCGGTGCAAATGTTAAGTGGTACTCATTTTAGGCTAAGTCAACCTAGGGGGAGGGAGTGGGTGGTGGTGGTGTGGTGGGGTATTCCCACTGATTTAATTCTAATTCTGTCTGGTGTTGTACAAAGCCAGGAATTGAGTCCAGGTCAACACCACCATCATCCACACGCGCACGCCACACAACTGAAGTCTTTGTTTGTTCTTTTAAGCAGGCGACACCCCCCCTCCGACACTCCATGCCCTCAACCCCCTCGTCTCCTTTGTTCACTCGCCACTCTCACAAACCCCTGCATGCTCACTTATCTGCGTGGCCTTTTATGTCTGTATGCACGTTGAACTTCTTTCGCACCGTACGTAGCCAACCGTGCTGATCGGAGGTGCAGGGGACACACACACACACAAACTAAACACAAAGCAGTTCTACAAGTTATATGAACTACAATATTGTCCCGAACTCCTAACCCGTAAAACCTCAAACCCGAACGCATACACTTTAACCGCTACCTCGAGTCATTATTTTGTTATTCGGGTTTGTTTGCTCAGGAAAGCCTCACTGCTTTCAGGAAGGTCCTGCCAAGTTCTCGTACTCGGGGGGGGGGGGCGATATTGTTGAATGTAATCTCATTTCAGTAAATCGTAGGTAATTTTTTTTCTGCATTGCGATGTGATGTCTGTGTCTGCCTCCCCGCTTTGCCTTAGAGGGCGGACGCCCGAGGAGGTTGCCAATCCATGATAGCGGTTTTCTGTTGCTGTTACATCGTGTCAATATAAATGTGTCGTTTCCCTACCACCACCCGACACAGGCAATTAGTAAGGTTTGTCACGTACACGAAACATCCCAATTAGTTGCTACTTCAGCGCACCGGTGTGTTGGAGACTAAGCCCACAACATTTTACAATTCGAGCACAATGTTTCGCTGGTGATTGCAACCAGCTTCACCAGGCGATTTGCCAGAATTGTGAAGCGGTCATCCAGTCTCGGTCTTACATAGACTCAAGGTGATGTCAACACTGTGAGCCTGTTTGGTGCGAAAACCATAGGGGGGTTAACGTAGTCATATAAATTACAATGCATTGTGCTAATCTAAGACTCTGTAGGCTGCGAATGTGTGAAAACCAAAACCCCCATTTGCTGATTGGAACGCCCTAACGTGTGTCGCCTGTTTGCCTCCGTCTTTTAAATGGTGCGTACACTATTTTATCTTGTTCACTATTGACTAAGCATCCCGTGTGCACTATAAATTGGTAAACAATTACATATTCACATTCTCGTCGCGTTCCCAATTACAGCCACTTCAACGTCTTCTTCATAATTACGATCATCATTAGGGCCGTGATTATTGTAAGCACTTTAATTGAAGCCTGCTGGCAGTCAGCATCGCAATATCGTGTTCGGTATTATACCCCCCCCCCCCCATGTTTGTTACCGCAGCCCTCGGTGTATATACATATACACATCTACACGGAGAATGTATTATCTCCCATGATAATCGCTCGTTCGTAAACACGATACAGCGGTGCCTGAATGCTCGAGTCGTATTGCATTTCCTTGCGAGTTCATAGAGCAACTCAAGAGTTATCTGTGCTCACATCTCGCACTGAAAACCGCAATATTCGTTTTGGAAGCCGCCTTGAATAGCAACGATTCGCGTCAAGTGGAAACCGATCTGACTCAGATGGGCAAAGGCATATGGCGTTGACACCGAGTGCCTACTCTCCTCGGCAACATGTGGATGACATATACATGGGTCGTGCAGTCTTTTGGCTTTCGCTTAGCAACAGATTTGAAGAATACGGAACTATCCCATGGGCCGCACGAATGGAATTTTTTGCCCCTGGGAGGTATTTCAGGAAGGAACGATTTTGTTGAAGCTCATTGAGCATATGCAGTAAAGTAAGCAAACTAAACTGCGCAAAGACTTTCTTACCCTTGGAAGTGATGTCACAGGCTCTCTCGGGAAACGCGAACGAATCTGCATCAAAACTTTACATGCACATAACCTACCTTCATATGCGCATACCAAACCAATTCCATTGGACACATCAACCGAAATGCATTTCGAAAGAAGGAGTTTGCCTGTTTAGTTGTCATCCGACAACAATGAAGCTATAGTAACTAATACTCGCTAACATTTCAACTAGTAACCCCCTCCAAAACGGCGCTGTTGTTATGCGCTGCAATGCATCGACTCTTGTTCGGTAAGCACTTCATTGTTAATTCGATACCCTTTGAGTCTTTCGGTAAAGTCACGTAGATAGAAAAATAATGAAATCATTAAAAAAAATCACGACGTTTCGACCGCAACACAAGCAATCGTCTTCAGGTGAAAAAAAATACAGCAGGCGGACTGCTGAGGCAGGAAGAAATTTAGCGTCGTGATTTATTATTATTAGTTTATTATTTTTCGATCAACGTGGCTTTAATTCGATGTTTGTCCATTGTCCGTGAATTCTAGCGTCGCAATCATGAAGACGAATGAATAACGTGTAAACATTACATGCGACGTGCAAGCATCGGGGAGGCAAAGGCGCTCCTGCGTGGTTTTGGCTACACGAACAGACCCCTTGGGCGAAGATTATCCGAACCGGTCCTGAGCCTCCCCTAGGTCGACTCAGCCTCAAATGAGTACCTGGTGCGATGTGTAAACATCGCCACTTGAGAGACAAAGGCGGCCAGACGCGGCGTTGGCCACACCACCACCTCGTGTGACGTGGCGCTAACAGCACTTGCTATTATAGTCTCTTCAAGCTGTACGGGGCATCTTTGTTTCTTCGGTGTGGAGAGTTCAGAAGGTCAGGATGTGGACTAGAGAACCCCCATGAAATATAGCAGCAGCAGCAGGCAGGCCGGAGCAGAGGATGAGGATGGGGATGATGAGGCGAGACGTTGCTCCCTGGCGAGCGACGCTCCTCGCTAATCTATAGCCGTATCTCTTCGGAGGCGGGGACATGAAAGCGCCGCTCACAATGCGATTATTTATACAGCCTCAGATATGGCCCGCCCGCGGGCCCTTTGTGGCCCCGTGGGGGGCAGAGGGGACGCGTTGCCCACTGAGAGCTGCCGAGTCTCGTGAGATTAAAGATGCACCGCTTCCCCATCCCCACCTCCACCCCCGTCACTCCAATGTTGCCTGCGGTGCCGTGTTGGATGATTGCCTGCTGCTCTGGAGGAATAGACTCGGGGGTGGGGGGGGGGTTAATGCTATTATTGTTGTTGTTATTATTGTGTTATTGTGGAGGGGGTGGATGCGTTATGCGTTTTGGCTTGGCTGGACAAGCAAATATGCTTGAGGCTGGTTTAAATCAAGGGAGCTGCTGAGGGACAGATGCTGTGCGGACAGCGGCCACGTGTCCAGGGGGTTGTGGTTCACAGTGCGAGGCTGAGATGGACAATCGTGAGTGTGTGTTATGAGTGCACGTGTGTGTGTGTGTGCGTGTTGAACTTCTTTCGCACCGTACGTAGCCAACCGTGCTCATCGGAGGTGCGGGGGAAGGACAGCAAACTAAACACACAAAAAGGCGGTTCTAAAAGAAATGAGTTTTCAGTCTAGATTTAAAAGTGCATAGCTCCAGTGGCTTTATAATATCGGAAGAGCGTTCTAGATGGCCGCAGAAGCGCATCTGAAAGTGTGCGATGCGGTGAACCGATTTTGTTCGATGTCCAGCCAAACGCCGCTGTATATGGGAGGGGTATATTCATATTCTGTGACTTTTGTGTGCGTTTTATTGTACCTTGGATGTATGTTGAACTTCTTTCGCGCCGTGGTGCGGGGAAGGACACCAAACTAAACACACAAAATAAGTTCTAAAGAAATTATTTTAAGTATAGGATGTACTGTAGTGTGTATACGGCGCGTTAGTGGTAAGATACACACTTTAAAAAGAGTAGACATTGCAGGGGTTTTCACAATACTAATAAATACGATGAAATACTATATAATATCAGGGGACCTTGTCTAGGAAATGCTGATGTTCAGTTTACCTGCTGCGTCTCGTGCTGTATAATCAATTCATAATGGTTAGGGGCAAATAATAAGGAACAACAGTTTGAAAGTACGTGCATTGATGTGGAGAGACGCACGCGTGGCGTTCTACTGAGAGCAAGCGAGGCACACTAGGATTCGAGAATATTTCACAGGTTCGAGAACATCGTTTTGACTGTTTAGAAAAATGTGCGTCCTTGGGCCTGGATACGTATCATCGCGGCTCGATGGGATGATGGCCGGTGATGGAGACTTGGTGATGGGACACAAGCACCGAAGAAGGCAAACATTTCATAGGCAATACCGGCGAGACAATGCGTGCGAGACATGCAGCGCAGACTAACAATACAAACGACAGACGAGGCAGGCAGTAACGGACGAGGCGTGCAGTTGACGAGACAGCACAAACATGACAGGTGAACTAGTGCAGACACTCCCCAGACACCCAGTATAAGTGAGGCAGTACAGACGACACGGGCAGTACAGGCGCCGATAACACGGCACACATGAAACGGTACAGACGACTAAAAACCCAATCGATTTTTTTTTGCCATCGATTGGTGACAATAGCATCTGGGCGTGGAAGCGGCTCGTGGCATTGCCCATTGTTATACGATTGCCTGCTGAGCTCCTCCGAGCGTGTGCTCGTTCGGGACTATAACGGGGCTTGCAAAGTGTATTCAGGTGCGAGGGTCATGTCTTTGTGTGAGCGTCTCAAAGGTTACGTAAATACAACCGAAGCCACGTGGCATCGTGACGCTCGCCCTGGCCATGCCACGCCACCGTATGCAACTGTTGCTTGAGGTCTGCACAGCCTTTGTGTATAGTTTGCGTGTAAACTCCTCGTGAACAAAAAAAAAATGAATCAGCTAATGATGACGACACGCTCTATCCACCGCTGGACGATGACCTCTTCGAATTTTTACAGCAGCCTCCGTTGTCTCGCTGGAGACCATCTCGCGTTAGGCGTGCGCTCCTCATGACTGCGCTGTTACATCTCTCTCCAATGTGTTTGGGCCCGTGGTCACTGAAAATGAATTGACCACGTAGCATTTTGGGACATCGGTTAGATTCCATGTAATACTGCAAGTCAAATCGCCCTCCCCACAGAGCCACGTCCGTACACCCGTGTATGTTTCGTGCGGTGTTTATAGTGTCCCGGTGTTTTTTTGCCGTAATGCCTGTGCGCGTACACGTGTTAAAATAGACTCGCACCGAGGGTTTCTATGTAAGCTATTGTCGGATCTTAACTTCCAGTTTGTAACCAGTTTTTCTTTCTCAGTAATACATGGCTGGGTGGGGTTTAAAAGCGTGCCATTATTGCCTCTGATCACACGAGTTTGAAAGAATAACACGTTTTAAATTGCGTCTCTTCCGACCTGCGTGGCTCACACGTTTCATCTTGAGTAAACTTAGACTGTAACCCCATTGTTACTTTCATTTTGCAAGCGACGAACAAGAAACGTGGATTTTCTGAGTGAACAGACGTGGGTGGACGTGCAATGAATGAGCATTATACTGCGTAACATCCAGCATTTAACACAGAACCCGATCCGGTGGACACGTCAGTTCTGTAGCATTCAATCGATAATTATTAATCGATTTACAATTACAACATACACCCAACCTATGCAAAGCAAGTAGGAACTATGCACCTGCAATAGGCAGTATGAAGATCCTCCGTACGTCCTTAACAGGCGGTTGGGAGCAAATTATGTGGGCGAGCACCTTTGAAGGCCGGCACGGGACACGAATGGAGTGCGTGGCCAACCACGACGCCCGACCGCCTTTGTCTCCCCAAGCGGTGATGTTTTACGTACAGCGCTATGCTCAGCACTCATTTAAGTCTGAGTCGACCTGCAACACACTCCGGGCGTGCGCAAGCTGTCTGAGGACAGAGAGAGAGAGATATGGAAAGAGAAACAACCCCCCACACACACAGAACGCAAACGCCCTGTTATTTCGGTTGTATTTAATAAGCGACACGTACGCACACGCCGGCCTGATCAAAGGCTCACAAGCCCGGGAGATCGTATCGCAGGCTCTTGCCCCGTGTTGCAAGCCAGAGAGGACTTTACGGCACTCCGGGAGGGGGGCTGGGGGGGGGGGCTCCAGTCATCTCGCGATAAAAGTTCGACCTGCGTGTAACTTTTAGATGCTTATTTTTTATTATTATTATTTATTCACATTGTAGGGGATAGTAGTGGGTGGGTGGGTGGTACAGACACTTTATTTACACCCAAGTGGCCCAAAGTATTTGCACATATTTTATACAGCATCGCACAAACAACCCCAGTTCTCCAGCAAGCGACACACACACCCCACTCCCCGCCGTTCCCTTTGATTTAGATTGTCATTTTAATCAGAAAGTGATAAAAGGAAAAGCAGAAGCCACTAACAATGTGTAAATATTGACCCGCGGGGGGGGGGGGGGGGCGTTTTATAGCCGCTGGGTGAATGTAAAATCCACTGCCAAACCGACAGTACTGTAGTTCATTGTTCAGTCGACAACTTACGTTCGCCAACCACACCATACATATCCCAATGAACATAGAACGTAGTTCCAACCACATGCCAATGTTGCATGTTTACCGGGTATTATTTCCCCCCTCTACGTCGGGAAGACACTTCAAAGCTAATCGGATATCTCCGGGATCAATACAGATTCTGATTCTGAATACCCTATGTGTCAACATTGCACACTATGAACGTCTGTGCTTGGTTCAAACGGGTACATCTTATGTTGCAAGCCAGCCATACTGCAGTAGAGCTTTCGTGCAAGTATATCATGAAATACATTCATACCACGGAGCGCTCGTGAAGTAATGCATACCAAAATGCATCATGCGCCTCCTATCAGTCAAATGTGGGGAAGGAGGCTTCCTGTGCACTTAGGTTAGGTAGTGCATACACACTTAGTGCAAGACTAGTGACAACAAACATAGCGTACCTTGCATACAGTACTTGCCTGTATTTCGTATATTACGTGCACCGGTATTGCCATTCGCATGCATGCGCCAGTATTTTGCAAGCGTTGCAATGGCAATGCTGTTGTATCTTGCCTGCTTTTTTTTTGCGCATATGCGTGTACAATACTTATTGTTCGACCATACTCGTCGTATCCACACGTATCTGCTGCAGATATCACGACATCGGTCTGTCTTGCGAGGGGCAGCGCGTCGAACAACTGCAACTGCAGTGTGCGAAGTGAGGCCCGCACGCAATGAATGCCTCGAATGAATGGGAGCACAATTTGATTAAATATAAAGCGTCATTTGCATATGCCTCCGACTGGCAACAGAACACAGAGGAGGAGGAGGGCTGGAGTGCTCGCATGGGAACCCCAGACTTGCCTTTCAATGGCATTCGCAGCATGTCAGCTCTTGTTCGTGTTACACAAGTCACCAACCTCAGGGGTCCGAGGTTTTTGCCCCAAAATATCTTTGTGTGGATCACACGAGAGTGTGTGTGTGTGGGGGGGGGGGGACGCATGTGTTTTACAAGTGGGATTGATTGACTCTTGAGAGTTGAGACTCATCGGCACTGCCCAGCCGATTCGAACAATTGTCATGCCGAATGTACGTTAGAGAGAAGGCACGATGGCCCTGTTTTACAAAACAATGCCGTATTGGGGGATCTTAGTAGCATCGCCGCACTGTGGGGACACTATCTCAGAAGCCGGTTGTGATAGGAGCAGCGTTGACCCACACGCGCCTTTATCAACACTGTGCATTGACCAGCGTGGTGAAGTATGGCCAAATAACCCTCATTACCGACACGGTGGGGTTTTTTTTGTTACAAAAGGTTGTAAACTATTATTTTAATACTATCCATAATGGAGGTTTTTGGGTTAGATCGCGTAAAGATAAAAAAATGTGTCGTTAAACCCGCCACCACCCGACACAGCCAATCATTAAGGTTTCTCACGTGAACATTACATGCCAATTCGTGACTCATTCAGTTAACCGGTGTGTTGGAGAGTAAACCCACATTTTTATTTTTATTTACGTGATCTAACCCAAAAATCTCTAATATAGATAATATTGGTCGCGAAAGGCTACGTGTTATTTTAATTCTGCACTGCGATTTATCAAGAAAACATTCGACATACATACCCACATTGTTTTGTTCTGCCAGTTAATTATTTTTTTTTGCTATTTTTGTTATTTCCCTCCATGTCAATTATCCGCGCACAGAAAAGCATGTCCATACACATGGAGGCCATATCAGAGTTAGGTCATATACGCGTGCACACACGTTTACACGTGTCGAAAAATGAACTTACATTCGGCCTTGAACACATACTGAAACGTGACAACCTGCACGACACGAATACACAACAGCAGCCTGGCTTGTCCAATTATTGTACAATGCGCAACATCACACACAGTCACCCACACGTGCTCACACAATCGTGGACACAACACATGCACATCGCGTACAATGTGTGTGTCAGGCTACGCGCCATGTACACAAAGAGCATGGAACGCACACAATTAATTTAAACTACTTCGCACCTTTGGGGAAGACACAATTCGCCAATCCACACACGTTTTCACGTTAACAAGAACGGCCGTTTCTGACCTCACCACGGCGCTTGTGCCAGGTTAGGTGCACCTTTTCAACTTACACACGCTAGCAAAACATATTGTGCGTAAAATAATATACATTTGTCTTGCTGCGTGTATATATACGGATATATCTCGCTGCATACAAACAAAATGTTGTACAAAATATATCTTGGTGTTGTTTAGAAACATGCGTTTAGAGTATTTGCCTGCTAAATAGTTCCACATGAAAAGCCACTTTAGCTTTCATTTGTGGCCAGGTCGCTTCTGAAAAATGAGCTACATAGCTCAGCGTGCCTTACCTGGTAAAATAAAAAAGTAGTGTTAGTATCAAACAAACACACCACCTTACACAAGCCACTGGATGGAGGTGGAGGGGGGGGGGTGCAAATATCATCCATTTGATCTCAAAACTTCACACATGCACGTGTTATCCGCCAGAGGGCGAACATTTAAAAAAAACACACACAGGCCCCACACACACACACAAAGGACACACAGACAGACACACAACAATAAGACGGCAGGCAATTGGCTACGCATAGCACAACCTCGACACGGGTTGGGAGATAAGAGCAGTGGGGGTGGGGGGTGTGGTGTTTGGTGGGAAGGCGGAGCAGAAAGTGTCGAGATGCGAGCAGAGGACGGGGACACACAGAGACACACACACACGGACAGAACCACAGGGGGTGGTGTTGGTGGTGGTGGTTGCTTGGTTAGGGGAGGAGGACACGGGGGAGCAGGGGGGGGTAG
Organism: Petromyzon marinus; assembly: GCF_048934315.1. Classification (NCBI taxonomy): domain Eukaryota; kingdom Metazoa; phylum Chordata; class Hyperoartia; order Petromyzontiformes; family Petromyzontidae; genus Petromyzon; species Petromyzon marinus. The sequence continues at coordinate 16,402,522 of NC_133703.1, read as the reverse complement.
AGGACTCAGTAATCTTTGCGTCCATTGGCGCGGCTCGCTCAATGCGGCTTTGCTTCTCCAACTTTGCTGCTGCTGCTGCGAGTGGGAGCGGCGAGGTCTGAAGGCTTCTTCAAGCGCCGCCGCCGCCGATGCCGATGCCGCTGCCGCTTTCTGATCTCCGTGCGCCCCTTCTCGCCAGCACGCCGCCGCTGCCGCTGCTGCTCGCTGTCCGCCCAGTGGGGGCCGATCTCGTGTCCGCCGTGCACACAAAGGAGGAGGAGGAAGAGGAGGAGGAGAAGGAGGAGAGGGAGGAGGAGGAGAGGGAAGAGGAGAGGGAGGAGGAGAGGGAAGAGGAGGAGAGGGAGGAGGAGGAGAGGGAAGAGGAGGAGAGGGAGGAGGAGGAGAGGAAGGAGGAGGAGAGGGAGGAGGAGGAGAAGGAGGAGAGGGAGGAGGAGGAGAAGGAGGAGGAGAGGGAGGAGGAGAAGGAGAGGGAGGAGGAGGAGAGGGTTCGACTCGAGGCAGTGGCGGGGGCTGCTCTTTGAGAGAAGGGAGAGAGTTCACAGTGCCGGTGACGTTATTTTTAAACGCAACAAACACGCGCGGCTTGCGCTTTGTAGTTTTCAGTGGTGGGGGGCTGCGTGAGTGGCGTTGACTGATTTTATGCGAGGAATTTTTTTGGGGGGGGGGGGCCGGGGGCGGGGGGGCGGTTTTGGTCACAAATTTGGGAGCTGCTTTGTCAGGTGAACGCGCGTCTCGAGTGTGCCAACAACCACGAGGTGCTGGGTTGTTAAGTCGTGCGACACAACTAGTGAGGTTTGTGGAAGGGACTTTAACGTTAAGAAAAATATAAAATTCGGTTTAAATATAAATAGCGTTTGTTTATTTTGACATTTTTCTTCTCTAGAACACCTCCCCCCTTAGCCCCCCCTAGCCCCCCCTAGCCCCCCAGCCCCCCCCCCTCTAACACCCCCCTCTCTAACACCCCCCTAGCCCCCCCTAATACCCCCTAGCCCCCCCTAACACCCCCTCCCCCCCTAGCCCCCCACTAACACCCCCTCCCCCCTAGCCCCCCACTAACACCCCCTCCCCCCCTAGCCCCCCACTAACACCCCCTCCCCCCCTAGCCCCCCCACTAACACCCCCCTAGCCCCCCACTAACACCCCCTCCCCCCCTAGCCCCCCACTAACACCCCCCCTCCCCCCCTAGCCCCCCCACTAACACCCCCCTCCCCCCTAGCCCCCCCTCCCCTACCCATAGCCCCCCCCCTCCCCTACCCATAGCCCCTACCCATAGCCCCTCCCCTCAAGCCCGCGCGCGCCACCCCCTCCCTCCCCATCGGCTTTTGTGCGCGCGCGCGCGCATTGGAGCGCCGCCGTTTGCCTTTGATGTTTGGGGGCTGTGCACCACCCACCCCCACCACCCACCCCCACCACCCACCCCCACCACCCCACCCCCACCCACCCACTACCCCACCCCCCACCCACCCACTACCCCACCCCCCACCAGCACGGTCCACACCGACCGAGTGGCGACTGCTGCACGGATCGAGCCGCACAACACGCGGGCGAAGAGGTCGCTCGCGCTAGACGGGAACAAAGATTTGACTCTTAGCGTTACAGGCGGCGGCGGCGGCCTCTCGTAGCGAGTCGAGTGTCCGTCTGCTGTAGATAGACAGAGAGTGCCGGTGGTGGTGCTGCTGGTGGTGCTGGTGTGGAACGACGGCTTGCAACAACAACAACGACGACAACAACGACGACGACGACAAACAAAAACAGTCACCGTTGTTGGTCGCTACCGTCTACGTCCAACCTCGACCGTCTTCGCCGTGCCGGAGGAGCGCGCGAGAGGGGGAAGCCGTGGCGGAGACATGCGGCACAAAAGGAGTTGTTGCTGCTACTGCTGCTGTTGTGGTGAAGAACGTGAGTTCTGAGCACTTGGGTACACGTGTGTCGCCGTGCGTACACGTGCGTCGCGGTGGGTACACGTGCGCCGTCGTGGGTACACGTGCGTCGTGGTGCGTACACGTGCGTCGCGGTGGGTACACGTTCGTCGCGGTGGGTACACGTTCGTCGCGGTGGGTACACGTGCGTCGCGGTGCGTACACGTGTGTCGCCGTGCGTACACGTGTGTCGCGGTGGGTACACGTGCGCCGTCGTGGGTACACGTGCGCCGTCGTGGGTACACGTGGTACGTACACGTGCGTCGTGGTGGGTACACGTGGTACGTACACGTGCGTTGTGGTGCGTACACGTGCGTCGCCGTGGGTACACGTGCGTCGTGGTGGGTACACGTCCATCCCTCCATGTCTTTTGACATGTTGCGGCGTGTGTGTGTGTATGTATACACAGGCGCACACACACACAAACGTGAATCGTACGTTCGTGTTGATTAGCGGAGACATTGTTGGAGCCGTTCGGGGTTACTACTTCTGTGCTATCACGATTCTGTCATTCTATCATCATCAGCAGCAGCAGCATTGCCCAGAACGTAATGGTACACGTGGAGTTGCACATTGCTTGCGGGTGCACACGTGTGTACTGTGCATTTCATGATTACATTGTATATAACATGCTGCCCTTAAGGGTATCCATGTGTTCAGTTATAGTGGGTACAATACCCGGGGCATGGGTATGCATGTGCCGTTTGAGCACCCGATGTGCACCGTGTGTTTTATGTAGGTTATTAGATGCTGTGTGTGCATATTTATATTCCTACTAGTGCCGTGTCTTCATGCGTTCATATATCTCACCAGTATTAGTAAGGATACTGACACTGTGCATCGAGGCCACATGGTTGTACAGTGCTTGCTGTGCCGTGTGTGTGTATATACCGTGTTGAGTATACTATTACTACTACTAAAGTATATAATACAACACCTTGGTTGCACGTGTTATATTAAAGTAATGTTCTACAACAAGTTACTATAACTGCTTCATAATCCATTGAGGCCCAATGCTTAATAACAGTACATACAAAGGTTGTTCTGTACAGTGCGCGACTGTGTCCTTGTGTGTGTGTGTGCGCGCACGTGTGGTGCACTGTTTTACCACTATTTACTTTTAGAAGTACGTGATACTTTGTGTACATTCGTCTTCATCTTGTGTTGTATAAGCCTTTAGTATCATCTTTACGTGTGTGTGTGTGGTGTCTTTGTGCTATGTAGTCTGTCCCAATCGTGTCTTAAGAGTGTCTACAGACGTACCCTGAGTGTGTACACGCCTATGTCTTTTGCAAATACCTCTGTGCTATTTGAAGTGCAGCGTGTCCAGAAGTATGCGCATGTTGTATTTGTGCGTGGGTTATGTTTGACCATACTTCACCACGCTGGTCCTCGCCTGCTTGGTTGCGGGGGGGGGAGTGGTTGGCAAAGGACTGTAAACGACTACAGTATTATATTCTGGTACTAGTGTTCATTTTGTAAGCGATACACACGCGTATACCACGCAGTGCTGGATACTGTATCCTAAAGTACATGATACTAGTCGTCGTCGTTGACAAGTACCTGTACATACCGTGCCGTAGTAACGGTGTCCACGTGTATGTACTGTGCATTGACATCACAGTGTACCAGGGTACAACCCATGTAGCATTGCACGTGCATCTCTATAACCAAATGGTGTACACGTGCATGCCATGGTGTGCATGTATTTACCCCTGCGTGGTGTACTACAGCACCAGAGGCTCTGCACGAAGATCTACTAAACACACGTGCGAGCCTCGGTATTCTTCCGTGCGCTTCGAGTTTAGTGTGCAACTCGATCCAAACCCGCGTCGTGGGTTTACAGTGATGATGCTTGCATCGTCATCATCGTCGTCGTCGTCCCATGTTTTGTGCCAAAGAGGGAGCCTCCTCCTCCTTCCCATCTCTTCATCTCCTCTTCCTCGTCGTCGTAACCACCGCGGCAATGGGCCGAGTGTGTTGCGCGCTCTCTTAAGTGTTGCACATTCACAGCTCGCACCAGGCGACCGGGTATAGTAAGCCACGGGTGTTGTGCGTTAGTAGTCACCGTGCTGCTGTTGCTGCTGCTGGCTGATGGATGATGATGATGTTGGTGGTGTTGGGTGCCCCATGTGATCGACTTTATCCCATCATCCACACACACACACGCGCGCACCCTCATTGATTACGCTCGACCAAAGCGCACGCACGTGGCGAGCTTTGAAAGTGGCAGATCATCAATGCGGGCATGGTTTCCGTTTTTTTGCGTCGTGCCTTCTTCTTACACACGGTATTCATTGTACGGCTACGTACGGTGTTGATTATGCTTCATCTGAAAGGCACAGTCGTGCGAGTTATTGCTTACGGGTCAATACTGGATCGATGCCTTGTGGTATTTTTAAAGCAATGGGCCCATCGCGTGCGTCGGCGTTTTTCAAAAGCATATCCTAACGTTAGTAGCTGCGGCAACGAACGAATGCGTTTGCTAAATGGCCTCTGCTGTGGATGTTTCAAGTAGCAGCGTGTCAATGTTTTAAATTAACTGCAGTGCGTGTTGCTTGCCAAAGACTTGTCGTGCAACTGTACACGTGGTACAGTGGCGTTGAGCACGCACACAGATCACACACACACACGTGTCTGTTGCATGTCGTCGTTTCACAGATCACACACACGTGTGTGTGTGATCTGTGAAACGACGACGCACATCATTCCCTGATACGCAAGTGACAGTGTGCACGCAAATACTGTATACGCGAGTGCGTAATTGTCCATGCAATACACATTCATTCAAACGCGCGCAGGTCATGAAACGTACATCCACATGTACACATTATAATCATCACGCAAGCGGAAATACACATTACGAACGCATTTTTACACGGCGCATCCAAATAGGATGCTAAGACCGCACACAGATAGACACGAACACATAACCTACAAATACATTCACATTGTCTACACCCCAACAACACACCTCGTCCACACACACACACAGTTGCTGTACACACAGATGACAACCCAGGCACATCTACACACACACACGATGTGTATATACACACACGATGTGTATATACACACACGATGTGTACACACACACACGATGTGTACACACACACATACGATGTGTACACACACACGATGTGTACACACACACGTGTATACCAGATTACTGCATGGTGAATACAGTGTGCATGCAGGCTGCACACACACACACAGTTGCTGTACACACAGATGACAACCCAGGCACATCTACACACACACACGATGTGTTCACACACGATGTATTCAGACACACACACGATGTGTACACACATACACGGTGTACACACACACACGTGTATACCAGATTACTGTATGCTGAATGCAGTGTGCATGCAGGCTGCACACACACACGATGTGTAAACACACACGATGTGTTCACACACACACACGTGTATACCAGATTACTGTATGCTGAATTAAGTGTGCATGCAGGCTGCACACACACACACACACACGATGTGTACACACACACGTGTATACCAGATTACTGTATGCTGAATGCAGTGTGCATGCAGGCTGCACACACACACACAAGGCAGTGCTGTGTTAGCACTGTCGTGATTGAAGCCTGGCGGAGCCCGGGCCTAGTGAGGCTGCCTGTGATGATGATGATGATGGTGTTCATGTGTGTGGCCTAGGCAAATGTACACGTGTAGACACAGGGAGAGATGTCGTGGAGACACTGGGGGTGGTGGGGGGGGAGCAAGAGTATCCACGTGTCTGCTACTCGTGTCTGTATAGGCGTGGGGAGCGGCAGTGTAGTGGTTAGCATGCTTTGCTACGAGCCTGCTAGAACCCGAAGTTCTATTCCAGCTCACAGCTACCAGCACCAGTGACGATTATCTGAACGTGGTCTGGGCCTCCCCTAGGTCGACTCGGCCTCAAATGAGTACCTGGTTGCGGTGTGTAAACATCGCCACCGGGGGAGACAAAGGCGGCCGGGCGTGGTGCTGGCCACCCACCCCGCTAGTGTGCCACGGTGCCGGTCTTCGTAGCTGCTCGCTAACAGCACTTGCCCCTACAGTCTCTGTTACAGGCTATACGGGGGATCTTTGTCGCTGTATGTACAGTGCTGTGAGTGTGGCTATGTGTGTATCAGTGTTTGTTTCTAGCTACATTATGCATGCACGGGTGTGTGTGTGTGTACGTGCAGTCCATATATAGTATGTGTGTAGGATGTCACAGTATATGTGCGTTGTGTGTATTTTGCGCTGCATGTGTGTGTTTGTGTGTGTGTGTGCAGTAGGTCTCCTGTGTTATTACTGTGTAGACTTGTGGGCCTGGTTGTGTGCGGGCATTGTGTTCAGTGAGTCTGAGTCTACACACACACATACACATCGCGCATACACGTGTATATGTTCGTATTGTGTTATGTAATACACTGTGATATTATATTTGGGTGCTTTGTTTAAACTACAAACGCCTTTCCATGCCTCCCAACGTTGTGTTATGTACGGCCGGTCCGTGAATAGAGGCTCACATATTACTCCCCAAGCAGTCTTTATAAAGAATGTGCTAAATATGTGCTATGTACGTGTGTGTGTGTATTAATGCATAGAGAATAGGGGAATACATTGTGTTTGTGCGGTGCGTCCTGTGAACTCAAGTGCCTTTGTAGCTATGTGCTATGTATGTGTATGGTACTGTCTTTATCATGTGCATTTGACTGCGTTTTTGGGGGATAAAATTGCACCACACTCTGTGATTCTACGCTGCTGTAAAGTGTGCATGGTTTGTATGACACTTGAGAAGTTGCTGAGAGTTTATCTACACCCTTGGAGTGTTTCTGCTAGAGCCGTGTGCATGCCCGAGACCCCCACTGTCAGTACTACTCAATGCGCATATTCCTAGAACTCAAGTTTGTTATTACGTTATTCCTTTATAACAACATTGTTATGTGCTTCAAGTGTGTTATTGTTGGTCCCCTGTATGGGCTGCACCGTGGATTGTCTCAAAACTTGAAGGGTTGCCCCCTAAAAAGTAACCCGTTTCCTTGAACTGAAAAGAGGCAAATGCATTGCCTTTTGTGTGCTATGAAAACTAACGCGTGCTTAAACGCACAGCACAAATTACTTATTCTCTTCAGATGGTTTCCTTGTGTCTACTTTTCAAAGTAGGAGTGTGTGTGTGTGTTACACGATTGACCCGCCGTGAAGATGAGCTTCAAGCCACGTGCATTATTTGGATGTCTCAGCTGCAGGCTATCGGCGTATGTTCCATCTTGTGAAAAGCCATCGGTGGTTGCCCTATGGAAAGGCGAACTAACCCCTGCATAAAGTATCACAGAATTTCCACCACTGGCGTGGGACTGGCACACTAGTGTGGTGGATGAGAGCCACTCCGTTGCTTCTTGGAGCTGAGAAAATGCTATGATTTTCTAGATTATACAACGAGGCATTTTTGCACACGGGGCATCACATGATGGCCTAATGAAACGTTTTGGGAACAAGGTCACTCGGTTCTTGCGTGTACTGGAATCTGTGTCAAATTTGCTTCAACATAAGTGCCGTTTAAGTCGCGCGATTGGTACACCTCGTTTGGCACGGTCAGAAGTGTGCCCATGTACACAACAGGACCTTGGGATGGTCCTCATCTGTAATAGGCAGTGCTCGGCCAATGGTGAGACGCTCCCTCATTCCTCCGACAGGAACCACAATGCACAGCTTGGAGCTCAAAATAATCCCCACACTAAATTGGTATGAAATTTTTGTTCCAAAGAAAGGCCCATTTCTATGACCATCAATAGCCAGTTGTTGAGTTAGGTGCTTTGTGTACATTTTTCGAAGTTGCCTTAGTGCTGCTCTTGGCTGTTTTGGTGCTGCTCTTGTCTGTTTTGGTGCAATATCTGAGAGGCGCTTGTGTCTGCTTTTTTGTTCACAGGCAGAGCGTCCACAACGCTCGTCGTGTAGCCTGAATCTCCCCATCCCCTGCCCGCCTCACCGCTTTTTAGCCACCTAAATCAAAGACAGAGCCCAGGGAGCGCGCCCGCGCGATCCCAGCCATGGATATAAAAGCGAAGAACCTGGATGTTACGACGTACCTCCTGGACGCCGAGGGCAACTTCATGGAGGACACGCCGAGGCCTCCGGTGCCGGGCGAGGAGGACCAGGTGGTCGTGAGCAAGGCCGCGGCCCGCGCTGGCCAGAACCAGAGCCCTTACGTGGCCAAGGGCGATGCCTTGAAGGGCGAGGCGACCACCGCTACGCCACGCAGGGCCGACTATGACCTGGGTTACGAGCCCGAGGGCAGCGCGTCGCCCACGCCGCCGTACGTGCGTTGGGGCGAGTCGCTGCACTCGCTGTTGGACGACCGCGACGGCACGCACCTCTTCCGCACCTTCCTGGAGCAGGAGGAGCTGCCCGACATGCTGGACTTCTGGTTTGCGTGCAACGGCTTCCGCAACCTGCTCGCCAACAAGATGGGCAAGGCGGCGCGCCTCATCTACAAGCGCTACGTGAGCGACACGGCCGGCGTGGTGGCGGCGCACCTGAAGGCCGCCACGCGGGCGTACGTGCGCGACTGCGTGCTGGCGCGCGGCGTGGCCGACCCCACCGTCTTTGACCAGGCCCAGCTCGAAATCCAGCAGCAGATGGAGGAGAACAGCTACCCGGCATTCCTCAAGTCCGAACTCTACCTGGAGTATGCCCGTGCTGCCGGCTGCTGTGGCGAGGCCAGCCCCGGGCAGCTGCAGCAGCAGCAGCAGCAGTTGCAGCAGCAGAAGGGCGGCGAGCAGGGTTCCGGCTCGGGCTCCGGGTCGTGCAGCGCGGGCATGCCCGTCGGATACCTTCCCACCCTCAACGAGGATGAAGAGTGGCGGGGCGCCGAGGCCGGGCTACTCCTGATGGGCGAGCCCTTCGACGCGTTGGCGCTCGCCAGCGAGCTGGGCAACAAGCTACTGCTGGCCACCTGGGAGCCCGAGAATGATGCCAAAGAGTACTAGTGAGTGTTCTCCCGCACTTGGGCCACTTGTAGCCAAAGTGAATCACGACGTTGTTGCTGTGTGTTGTCGTGCACGAGTGGCATGTATGTATGTATGTGGTTATATGGATTTCTTTTCTATATATATAACACATCTCATCCATATCCTGCCGTGGTGTAATGGTTAGCATATTGGATTTGTAATTCAGAGGTCGCCCTTTCGATCTCCTGGCATGTTAGTTGGAACAATGGGCAAGTTTCTTCAATCTTTGTCCACCCAGCAGTATAATGAGGAATTTCCACCATTAATTCGGGTCCTAAGTAGAAATTAGTCTCATCCCGTGCTAGCTTCAGCATCTTATGGTGTTAGTATTCTCCTTGTGTGTCGGCCAGGGCCTGGTCAGGGCTGCTCGCTCAAAGTGTTGACCTTGGTGTCTTAGTAATTTTTTCTTCTCATTTATAGCATGGCCAAAATAACACTGATGCTGCAGCCAACTTTCATTAAAGTATTAACATTTTTTCCTGTAATCGCCAGGTAGTGCCAGCCAAGTTTTTGCCTCTCTTTACCCCCCCCCCACTCCTCTCAACCTTTCTCCTCTAAGCGTGCCTAAAACTTGCACTAACATGCCGCAGTAGCAGAGCTCCCTCGGCTTCGGCGCAAGCATTGCGATGCGGGAACGTATTTCAAAGTGTAAAAAAAAAAAACCCCACAGTTTTCCTGCCTCGCAAAAAAAGCGCTCGAAAGGATAGTGCACAACTTGGCTGTTGAACAAAGATTCCCACAAAACCAGAATACAAAGAGAGCCAAGAGAGAAATCGTAATGTTTCAGTCTGCATAGTTCTCCTTCGCTCCCTAAGATTGTTTGCAACAGGCCAGCACCATTTGAGAGTAGCACTTATTGCTTGTTTATGCCTGCCTTTTGGGGAATATCAGCTTTCGTCCCCACGTGGGAGCCTGTAATTCTGCGAGCGCTGTAACTCGCTGCTGGTTGATGCCGCACCATACTTTGTTGGAGCAGTGTGAACCAGGAAAGCCAGGGGGGAGTTTGAGACCAAGGTTAGGGAAGTGTAGTGGCATAAAAATAGCTCCTTTTTAAGTTCCAACGTTGTATTCTTGAATTACGCTCCTTTCAACCTGGAATTTGGAGACGTTAAAACAGCGGGGGCTCCTGGAGTTAATTTTTCCTTTTCAAAAGTGAAAAAAATAGCATGTGATATGTGGCAGTGCACAGCTCTGCAGCAGTTTTCAGATGTGAGATTAAAATCTCGTGCTTTATATTATAGGGGGGTCCAAATATCATCACGGTCCGCTGGTCATAATAGCGGCGCTAGAGTAATTTTTTTGTTTTTGATTAGGATCTGGAGAACTTTGCAATGACGCAATGGAAATGCTCGCCTCTTAACTAATACCGTACAAATTTTAGCGCTACATCTGCTTCTCGTAAGGGAATTGAATTTGCCACCCCTCAAGGGCCCGTTTTTGTCCCCGAAGCCTCAAAACGGGTGGTGTGTGCCTTGGTTTCTTAAACTCCGTGCATCCACAGAGCATCCCAAAGCATGGCAGTCCCTGACACGCAAGAGATGTCATCTTATCACTCTTATCTTTTCTGGCAGCAAGCCTTTCCCCCCCTCCCCCCCTCTCTGTTTTTGATTTATGATGGTGCCTTTAATTTTGTGAATATTCTAGTCTACCAGCATGGCTCTCGTGAAAGGGAATGCGAGAGTAATTCATTTTTAAAGCCCTGCTTTTACCACGCTCGGGTTGTGTTGCTTTGCATTCACTGCGGCTGCTGTGGGCTGGCTGCGCAATGAAAGGCGGTAAACAAAACTAAAAGGATAAAAAGCACGCACCCATGCGGTCACTTTTTTTTTTCTGGGGAGGTTCAGGGTCCTTGGGGTGGGGTGGCGGCCGTCATATAAATCGGCGTCGGGAGTCGAAGGAGGTTGGCAAATCACTACCTCATGCAAGATTCAGGCGTGACTACCTTTTGAAAGTAATCATGGTGATAGCCTTTAACCCAGGGAGCCTCGCTTGAGTCTTGAGACCTTTTTTTCCCTCGGGAGTCTTGCATTGGGATGTTTGACCCAATTCCTTTCCGTGCGTTTTTTAGTGTAGCCTATGGGATAAAAGCAGAGTAACCAGAGAAAACATGTGTATGTGAGGTGATAACACTCAAATGTCCGTGTAGAAATGTCAAAAACTCATTTGCTCTAATGCCAAATCCAAGCTGCCTCTCAGTTTCGCAGCACGCCACCTCTGCATGATCCGTCAATTCTGCCGCCAAAGCGCTGGGTTGCAGGAGCTCTCCCACGATAAACGCTGTCCACGGTTCACCTTTTTCTCTCTGTGACACTTGATGAGGTGGCTGTTATGAAAAGTGGGCAGCTGAGCTGAGAGGGCCAAACCAAAGGCCATAACGTGGCCCTGGGATGTGAGCAAAAGGGAGGGGGGGGAGGGGCTCCCCTTGAGCCAGTAGGGAGGGAGGGAGGGAGAGAGAGGAGCGTGCAAAAGGAGCAGAAATGCCATCACGACATGAAAACCAATAAAAGTGACACTGCTGCGGCGGCGGCAAGGTGGGTCCCCTTTCCAGCGACGTTCGCTCAGGCTAGGTAGGGGGGGGGTCCCCTTTGTAGATGGGCTTTCCGGAGGAAAAAAACACAACAACAATGCCTCTGCCTCTCAATGTGGGGCCTCAGCAGCTTTGCCTGCACATGCTGCTGCTGCTGCTGGATCAAGCATAACAAAAAATCAACAAGGATCAAACTGGAAATTAGTTTTTTGTGTATGTGTGCTGGTCACTCTGAACTCGTGGTGCTGTGTTTTTTTTATTTTTTTCCCGTTCCCTTCCTTTTATTTTTTTCATGGGGAGGAGGTAACCGCATTGATCTTTGGCTCCGCACGTTGGCAGAAGGGCCCGAACACGATTTGTGCTGGCGTAGGGTGGCTGACACTTCAAAAAAGGGAACGGGGAGAGACCATTCTCGCTTGATAGTGCGAGTAAATGCTAAGGTGTGCCGAGTTGGATGAGGAGCGGGGTGAGAGGCAGACAGATGCGCAGATGTGTAAGGTACCTGCGAGAGATGCTTTTATTTTGAATCCAATTAACTCCAGCAGAGTCTCTGTTTGCTCGCATTTACATTTTGAGATTGTATTTGTAAAATAGAATGTCCTGCAGACTCCAAGGCTTTTATCTCTTTGCAAGATCGTCCATTTATTTATTTACGAGTCCATAAGAAAGAAAGTGATGTAACGCCGTTAAAGATAAATATTGCATGTGCCACCACAGCCTGCGCTTGAGAATGCAGGCTTTGTACCAGTAGTCGGGGCAGTGAAGGAGACCAGTAATTCATCTTGATTTGAAGCAATGTGTGGGATATTATTGATAAAACATTGAGGATTTCAGTCTTGAAGACGGAGGTCAAGTCACAGCCGGGGTTTTAATTAGTACCATCATCAACCCTTTTTTGTGGGTTTGTAAAATGAATACCACTTCACGAGACCACACCATTTGGTGATCAACAGTTGGGACACTTTGGCTTTGAAAAATGTATTTTACCTTTTAATTTATTTTAATTTAAATGTTAATCTATTACTGATACTGAGATCTGTTTGTGTGGCTCTGCCCATTTATGCCTGTATCTTACATCTGGACTGCATTGTTTACAATAGGGTCCGGGTTTTCTCAATGACTTCAAAGGAAACTGTTTATTTAAACAAAAAAAAACGGGAGGCTTGGCCAAAATGAAAAACACATTTTTATTTCTATTCTAAACTATGCACAACGATTTCATCATGTGCTGTGGAAATGTACCACAGTGAAGAAGCAAAAAAAAAAGTCTTCCAAGGGGGCTGATGATTTGAGCAGTAAATGATATTTTCTATTGACGCTGGTAAAATGTTGTTTTGGGGAGATGCGTGCCAAGATAGCGCAGTCAGTTCCGCCAAAGCACAATGTAAATCTTTGGAGAAAACTTACACGTGGTGCATGGCAGACTTTGTACGTGACGATCCTAAAGGAACACCGCAGAGCAAGGCAAAACAAAGAGGGCCTTTGTTGTGTGCCCGCACAAACCTGGCCTGCAAGTGGACTGATAACCATCAGATTTATGGCGGTGGCTTCTCTCAGCCCCACTCCGCTAAAAGTTACAGCGTAAGCTGATTGCTGGCTTTAAAAAAAAAAAACTGATCAAAGCCCTGCGGACTCTCTCCCAAGCTTAGTGCGGTTTATGACTTTTAAGAGGGCACCGTTTTAGTTAATTGCCATGTCTTCAAATACCTTACTGTTTCCACCCCTCCCCCCTTTTATATTTAAATATATTCCCCCCCCCCCACCACCCCCCTCACCTTCCAATCCCGTAATGTGGTTACAAATTGACTTTGCAAACAGCAGGGAGCCCTCCTTTAGCCCCCTTCACCCGTGCCCCCCCCCTCCCCCCCGTGCCAAAAACGGTTGGTTCTAATTTATTGCGCAGATCAAGCGTAGAGAGGGCCGACACTACAAAAGGCCCCAGATGGCAAGTGAGGAAGGCTGGTCCTGCCCCCGGCTCGCGCGCGCGTTGTGCACCGTGGCACATGTGGGCTCACGTCCCGTGTGCGGCGTGGACAGCCCCAAATCCAGCTCCCCCAAATCCAGCTCCGGTCTTAAAAGGGGGGGGGGGGGTGGGTGGGAGGCTTTTAAGTAGCCATGGAGAGAGAGAGAGAGCTGGGGAGGAGGGGGTGATGGGGAGGGCTAGAGAGAGAGAGAGAAGAGACTGCCTTTTGACAACACAGCACACACGATCAGATTTCAAAAGTACAACCTCTTTGGCCTTGCCGTCAATAAAACAGGGGTGGGTTATTTTTTTTGATGAAGATTTCTATTTTGAAATTAAAGATGAACACAAAGACAGTTGCAATGACCCCAGCGAAATTAAAGAGCGTGTAGGTTATTTGTGTGTGTGTACGCGCGCGCACAAATTTGTAAGTGTGTTTGCAATGTCTATTGGCTTAACTCATCGCAGGATATTTCTGTTTTGAAACGTGTGAAAGAAGATGTGTTCATTTTTACATCCAAATTTGCACCTTAGGATTAGTCATTTGCACCTTTTAGGGACAGGCTTTCCGTTGAAGCGTTCACAGGCTCGCTCTTGCTCATTTGCCGATGCTTCCAATTAGTGCATTTCCTGTGAGAATTGTCCCTGCCCCGTCCCACATGTCGTCATTTGGTCAACACAACTCAATGGAAATGATGTGAAGAAACGAGTGTTGTGTGTGAATATCTCCCATGAAAACTCGGGGTTGTTAAAATTCTTCCCGCTCCCCTCGCAAAGTCAACGAATTGTCATGATTCAGATTGCCAGTGTGATTCCAAATGTTTTTTTTCTTTTTAACATTCTGGCAATGTGTAGTGACCATTATGGTAATGTAGTGATCTCTAGTACCTGGACAGGTTATACTGTGCGTGTATGTTTGGATAATGATACATTGATTCTCACAAATGCAATTTCAGGCATCGTGAGCGTAATAATCGATCTTAATCGAAGCATCGTTTCACCCCCTACTTAAAACACATGAACAAGCTTTGGTTTCATTTATAATTGTATTGGAAAAGAAAACGTTATGGGGGGGGGAATTTTGTTTCCTAGACTTTTCTCTATCAGCAGCTCTCCCGCTATATTTTTCACCTGATGACGATTGCTTGTGTTGCGATCGAAACGTCGTGATATTGTTGTAACTTTTATTATTTTATTATTTGTTCTATCTACGTGGCTTTACCGAAAGACCCAAAGAATACGAATATTTTCTCTATCCGTTACTATGTTTTTCTTCCATAAACCTGTCTTAATGTGTGCATTTTGTATGCGTGTTAAAGCAAGTGCACCTGGCCTGGCACAGGCATCATGGTGACGTAACCATCACTTAGTGGTGAATGGCGGGTATTGGTATTGGTTAAAACTAACGCACAGTGCTTTTCTGATGAATACATGTTGACTGCCTGTGACCACACGTATTAGCAGTGTAAAATGGTGCAGAAATCTAGCTCGTCCTTCTCCTAAGTTGGCTGGGCCAGAAATAAATATCCCGTCTGTCTTCTTGTGCTCTCTTTATCAACATTGGAAAAAACAAAGTTGGCTGGGCATGCGGATAGGGCTGGTCATGTAACACCCACCATATATTATACCTTTCTGGCTTTAATAGGTGCTCACTGACATGCATTAACCCCAACTTTTTACGCAACAAAGTGGTCACCGTTGCTTAAAATGCTTGTGTGTCTAATCGTGCGTGCCTGTGCGTGCTTCCCGTACCCCCGTGCTCGTCCTTTCCCAGCCCGACCTTGCAGTCCAAGCCCGTGCCGCCGTACCACGTGAACGCCGGCCACACCTGCGCGCCGGCCACGAGCGCCAACGACAGCGAGCAGAGCATATCGAGCGACGCCATGACGGACGACAGCATGTCCATGACCGACAGCAGCGTGTAAGTGAACCCACGGGACACCTGTCGCGCGTCCGCGCCACTAGCATCGCCGAGCGCACCAACGGGGGGAGAGACCCCTGACGTGGTAAATGTGTAGCTTTTGTGTCCAGCTTGGGGTGGTGACCTGGCCCGAGTGGTGGCGCGTTGGCCACACGTTGCAGAGGTTCACGGTTCGAACCCACTAGCGGCCGCCCGGGTTGACGCAGCGGTTGTGTCGACCGTAAATGCCACGCAGCCGTCTGCATTACACGGTGGAAATGTCTCGCCTTAGTTTCTTAACGGTAAAGTTTCCTCGAGTCAAACTTGTGGGGTCTAAAGTTGAAACCTTTGATATGGCAACCCTGTTGCGTGTGCGTGTACATTGCACGCACGCTCATTGCCACTTGGGTCCCGCCTCCCTCAGTGCGTGAGTTATGTCCTTTTGAAGATTATATATTGAATGCTTTGCCAACATATTTGAACCCACTCTCTAATTAGCTTCAACTTATTTAATCATGGATGATACATGTGCAGACGGCCTGTGTTTCCGGCACTCGCTTTGCCGGGTCGTTTTGAGCGCCGCAGTTTTGACCGTGGTGCCACAGCGGATATTGCCGTTGCCCTTGTCAGCAATGTCGCGCGTTCTTCAAAATGAATGAATATATAGACCACGGCAGGCAACAAGCACTTTGTGGATTCACTAAGTAAAATTTTGCCAGACGCGCGCAGGTATCAAATCTTTGACTGCGAAGGAAACTGTCCTAGGGGCCAGTGACGCTAACCTCTTGGCTTCCCGAAGCCACCCATCCAGACGCCACTTTAACATCTCATCTGAAAGACATCGCCCCTTGTGGATATCTGATGTTAGCCTAGCTGTGGTGTTGAGGGAGAAGTGGTTCTCGGGGGGGGGGGGGTGGGGGGGTGCAAACATCGCACTTTTATGTTTACCGCCCCCCCCCCCGGTTCAGTGGTCACACGCAGAAGGTGGGAAACAGACTGTGCCCAATTTGGCTTTCGAAATAAGGCGACGAGTCTTTTTTTTTTGATCCCGGCATTTTGCGATGCGTGTGTGCCCCGTGCCTTCAGAGTGTTTTGTGCAGTCTCGTCTTCTGTTTTCTGCGATCCAGCCGGCTGTTGGACGCTCTTACCGGAGCCGTAAGCACGTGCGATCTGGATGAGAGTGCGTGCGATGCATGGGCGGCGTTAGGTGGCACAATGATCTGTAAAACCCGGGGGCCCGCTGTCTTCAAACCGGTCCGCTTTCACTCGCCGCTCAGAAGGGGCGCCGCGGCTCTTCCGCCGCCCTCAGATTTCCCGCAGATCCCTGACTTTTTTTGCGGCCCGAAAAGGAAAGAAAACACTTAGCAAATCGACTCGCTTTTGAGGTTTCGGAGGCTGCCGTCGGGGCCCATTTGATCTCGGGCAGACGTTGCGCTGGTAACTGTGACGGAGCTGGGGGTAGAAAACAAGTCGAATGCTGCCAGGTTCTCTTACTTAAAACGCGAAAGAAATAATAAGTGCTCGGCGCAGAGCCTTTTTTTATTTTCTTTGACTCTAAGGGCACGGCCTAATGTTAAGCTGTGCTGGTGCAGAGCATTGGAGGCCATTGCCCAGTTAAAATATGAACTGTTTATTTTGACCCCCCCCCCACTCCCTCCCACTGTCTTAGCACATGTTTGTTTATTTGTTTTAGTTGGCCCAAGTTGATGAGAATTCACATGGTGTTGAGGGAAAAAAATAAACTTTTGCTTGCGTTCAAAAAAGAAAATTTGAAGTTGTGGCCAATACTTTGATGTAAAGCCAGTTATATTCTTGGTTCTTTCGGTAAAGTCACGTGGAAGGTAAACAATAAAATAATATAAATCAATAAAATTCTCACGACGTTTCGACTGCAACACAAGCAATCATCATCAGGTGTGAAAACCACAGCAAGAAAATTTGAAAAAGTGGCGTTTTTTGTTGTTCAAATTTTCTTGCTGTGGTTTTCACACCTGATGATGATTGCTTGTGTTGCAGTCGAAACGTCGTGAGAATTTGATTGTTTTATATTTTTATTATTTTATTGTTTCCCTTCTACGTGACTTTACCGAAAGAACCAAGAATAATGAATCCCTGCAGTCACGAAAGCTTTAAATCAAAATGTAAAGCCAGTTGTTTTGGCCTGAGGATCTATACAAACTTTTAAACTTGGCTGATTTTGTAGTGAGAGCTACGTTGTAAATTTGCCTTTTTTCTCTCTCCTTAAAGCATTTTAGTCGAGGTTTCATCCAAAACTAGAAGCTCACCAAGCCATGTAACATACAAAATAGCTGGTAAAGTCGTCATACTTTTGACTCCCCATTTGTTTAGTTTTCCTGCTGCTGTGGCCCCATTGCGCTGTCACCAGTAAAAAAAAAAAACACGAGGGATGAGAGACCCGCAGAGCAACCGGCAAAAAGATCCAGAAACCGACGGGAGATGAGACACGCGGAATAAACGCCCTTGGCGAAGGAGAGAATGAGATATACGTCACATATGGGGCTCCTTAATAACGAAAAATAAAGCAAACTCCGAAGTGGCGCAAGCGAGTCGGTGAGCACAACTATTAAGGTGGTAAAAGTTGGGACGCAGCGGGCTTTGTTGTGAAGGGTTGCGGGCGGGGAGGACGACAGCCAGAGGTCACAGGCAGCTGGGTGAAGGGCCGCTATACACAGAGGGCCTCTCCTCGCCGAGGGAAGAATGTAAACAGCGGCAGCAGCAGCAGCAGCAGCCTCGTAGCGCCAACCATTGTGGCCAACGGGGGCCCCCGTGCTCGTGTACGCATGATGCCACGATGGAAGGTCGCACGCAGCAGCGGCTCAAAGCAATGTGGTGCTTTGGGCGGCGGCGATATGTTTAAGTGGTAAAATGTGCATGAAAAGTGTAGAATCGGCCAGAGTTGCGGCTCGCGTTGTTTTCGCCAGGGGGTTCGTGTTTTAGTCGCGAGCCTCGGTTTGCTTTGTTGGAAAGATTTGTTGTGCGGCGCTAGAGCGTCCATTTTGCCTTTTGCTTTCGTAACGTTCGGTGCTCTCGGGACGCTTAACTCTAGTGCAACTTTTTCAAAGCTGAAAGTTGACCTATTGTGAACTCGGCCATCGTCGGAAGCGCAGATCCACAGATGGTTAAGTATGATTTGGTTGTTGGGAGGGTTGAAAAAGACTGCAAGTTGCGAACAGGTGAAAAGACAGGATGGGGGGGCGGGGGGGGTGATGAGTTCCAGAGTTCAGCAGCTCGTTCATTGAAGGATGAGGCTTAGTTTTTTTGTGCAGTGAGGTTGACAAGGAAACAATTCGCAGTGCGATATGGAGAGGGGTAGGTAGGTCAACAGATGGCAGGAATGATAGTCTACACAAGTGCACTGACCATAGACCTATCAGGAAACAGCGATGGTGAGATAGAGCGACAGCAGAGGCGGCGGATGAAGAAAGCACATTTGTATTACAAGTTGGACTGGAGCATCAATTCGCTTCTTATTGCATTGTATCAAGACATGTTAGTGTTGGCTTGGATACATAATTCTGGAGGTGTACGTCTGTATTATGGTGAACTTCTCTCGCGCCATACGTAGCCAACCGTGCTGATCGGAGGTGCGAGGAATTCCCAGTGGGTTGCGGTGTTGGAATTTGCTACCGCTAAACAGATTTCTTATGAAAAAAGAAACCCAGATTTCTTCGCGGTGTTCTTGGCAAAAACAGACACTGCATATGTTTAGAAGGTGGCTTACGAGAGGAGGTGACACCGATTTAACGAAGTTGAACAGCCGTGGATGATGTCCAGTCACGTAAATGTGGTCACGGCCGTGTGCGTGCTTTGCGTGTCGTCAGAAGTGAACGCCACTTCTCGATTGTAGTTCCCGAAGGAGGCGGAGAGAAGGTTTCCTTATCAGGCACCACGAGACCACCCAGTCGCTTTGTTTTTTTTTTCTTCATGAAATGTTTGTCAGATTTTTATCTTGTCCCCTCGCAATTGGCAAAATCGTGATTTTTGCGTGCACCGCCGCGGCTGCAAAAAACAAAAGAGAGGGCAGCCACTTGTTGCACACGTTGAATAATTTGTACCATTTATCGTGTTCTCTTTGTTTTTAGTGCAGGTTTATATTTGATTTCATTTGGTTGTGTAATGCTTGTCGGAAAAGAGAGCCCTTGATGTTGTTACATACTTGAAATTAGTTTCGGCAGCGAATAGCATCTGTTGGTATTTTTTGCTTTTACGCAACCGGGCCCTTTCTGTTGATTGAAGAAGATATTGTTTTTAACGCGTAGGGAGAGGGTGGATCAGCGCGATTTTTACAGCCGCGGTGAATTGGATTTGCGCTGGTGTGTAATGCAAAAGGCAGGGAAAGGGCACGGTAGCGAGCCCAAACTTGCCGATTGTTTTTTAAAAGGACACGGAGTTCAAATTCCAACGCAGTGCCGGTACGTTACCGCATTATGCCCAGCGCGCGGTAATTGCCGCAATAGCGGTGCATTGTGGCAGATTGCCATCGCTCTTGACTTTTTTCTTTCTTTCCAGAGTGTAGCGAAAGTAGCATCTTTGTTATTAGGGGCCAGTCAGAAGCTGTTTTCAGACTGGGAGACACTGTTGAAAAATTGTCAAGAGTCGTGCATTGTTTACTTTTGAGTTTCTTGCCTTTTTAGTGTTAGAATAATAACAATTAATGAACGTGCAACTGTACTTTGCATCTCGGAGATGAATTTCATTCATGTTCATGCATGGATGTAGATCCTCACCCAGTGGGTTCACGATACAATGTGTACCACTGGGTGAGCCTGCACTGCTCTATGTGATGACACCAGTCATTGCCCACTGGGGAGACTTGGATCCTGCCATATGAATGTGGAATTTTTTTCCCACTGATTTATCCCCCTGAAATGCGTACGCCTTGGTGCGTCTATGAACAGACACGTGCGTGTGCATCTCGCGAACAACTCGTCTGCCATTGGAGCGTGTGTGCTAGTTGAACTTCTTTCGCACCGTACGTAGCCAGCCGTGCTCATCGGAGGTGCTGTGATGCAGTGTGTGGGATCGCCTCACATTTGCCCCTTTTTGAGTCGGCTCACAGCCCGACCGTGCGTCGAGTCCACTCGTCCCTTTGAGCAATAACGTCGCAATAGACCCTCACGTTGTCACGGACGACGCTTCAAAGTCGTCCATTATTTCGGACCACCAAAAGTCACAAGCGGTAGCCTCCCCCCCCCCCCCGTACATTTTTTTTCCGGTTGCCCCAAGTCAAGCTGAAGCGGCTGTTTTGTACTGACATAGATCGCTGCCGGCCGCAAGCCCTCTCTAAAGCGCGCCAACTCGCGACGATTTTTTTGGCCTCTGTTAAAATACAGCCCGCCCCCCCCCCCGTGCGCCATGTGACAAAAAAATACTCAAGCAAAGCAAAGTAACCCCTCTCTGGCTCCTTGCCACCCCCTCCACCCCCACGGCAGCCCCCCCTTTGGGAATAACAAAAAAAAAGCCAGCACTAAGGTTACACCACGTGAGCGCGAATGCATGCGCGCTTACGGTGTGTGAGAGGGATGTCTCTCGGTTTAAAAAGAGAGAGAAAAAAAACGTTAAAGAGACCGAGAGGGGCGAGAGAGAGAGAGAGACATTGGTGGTGGTGGTGGGGAGGGGGAAACTGCTTGGCTCACAAACAGAGGTAGCTACAGAAGTCTGAACGCTTCCTGGATTTGCCTCTTTGATGTTGCCTTCCCCCATTTCCTGTTTGAGCAGATGCATCGCTTGGTTGCCCCTTATACGGCTTGGCAAACATTGGCTGCATTTTAAGGGCTCGCCAATGTGTGCGTGTATGCGTGGGACAGCTCCGCCGCCGGTGCGTGTGGGTGCCTTGGCTTGTGTGTGCATGTGTTTGTCTTTTTGAGAGAGAGAGAGAGTACGCGTGTATGTGTGCAGTGAGTTATGCGAGTAGCTGTGTTGTCCTTGTGAGTTTGGTCTGCCTTTCTGTCTGTGTCTGACCTTGTGAGTTTGTGTGTGTGTGTGTGTACGTATTTTTTGTGTGTGCATTGATTGGTCTTTGTGAGCATGAGCATCGGAGTAAGACCGTTGACGTGCCTCTGGGAATTCGTCTTCTTGTCTTTGTTTACGTGAATTCGTCTTGTGGTAGGTAGTCCGTCTCCGACTGTATGCTCGTGTCTGGGTAAACACGTGCGTTTGTTGGCCACGAGCTCGCCAACGGCACTTACCCCAAAAGTTTGTTGGGGCTGCCGCACGGTGGGGTCTTTGTCTTCGCGTGCATTGGTGGCCCATGCCAGTGCCTGTGTCGTGTGGCATAGCATTTTGGAAAGTCTTTGAAAGAAAAGTGTTTACATATTGCAAAGAGAGCATCCCGCTGTAATGTTTTTCATCGTCCCAATTTTGCGGTCGCACGTGTTTATACGTTACATTTATTTTTACATGGATAATATTGCATGAACACAACCGCACTATAGCCGTTAATGCACATGCTTATAGTTATCAAGTGCGCGTGATTAGTATGGCCAGAGAACAAAGGGACATATCGACACATTGATCAATTGATTGCAATCGATTTTCGTGCATTGAATCGTGAAAGAATATCTTGCTTTTGATTCGTATACCGTGGCTGGCTTTAATCGGTGTACATAACCTGCTGTGACGCATATCTAAAAAGACATTGATATGGGCAAAGGAATTGAGCATACAGCTGAACGGCGCGTGAATGAGCCGGAGAGGCATATGGCATGCATGGAATTACACCGAGAGACACAGGAAGAGGGACATGTGAGCTGTTAAGAAAAATAAGTAGGGGCAGGGCACGTCCCTGGAAAGGACGATGGGCTGTGTTCGAGACTATTGACTTGGTGGCAACCAACGGAGGGAACGTGCTTTAAAGGGTATTTTCTCCGCGGAGATCGAGTGATAAAATCAGTTTGTGTGCAGGTCCAAGATGGATCGTTTGCACTGAAAGACTGTGAGAGATCTTTGGGGGGAGGTCTCCATCCAGCAGTGGAGTTGTCATGGCCGATAATAATGATGACGCATGAGAAACGTCAATAACCTTTACAGAGTCGGGTCGGGGTTAATGTTGACTGGAAGGACCCAGTGACCTTATAGTACTGAGGATGAGTGATGTAAAATCTATGGCCTTTGGCCTAGGTCAAAAAAACCATGACCGAAAATGGTCATGCCAGTTACAATGGGTGGTGACGCTGCCTGGCAGACGAAGTGCGGTAATAATAAAAGTGACTGGGCGGTGGAGAACGAAATATCATGAGGCTTCTGGTCACCCATGCTTTGCAATATTATTTTACTACTTTATTTGATGTGAAGAAAAACAACACCCTCTCTGTCCCGTCAATCGGACTTCTTCTACGAGCTTGTTTATTTATCAAGGCGTTTTCTCCGCCCAGCAGCCACCATCACGACCCAATCTCCACAATGCCACCTGAAGCGACACCCTACCAGCCACGTGGGGGCCTTGCCCCACATTGTGTGTGGCTGGAAAACATTGAAGTGTGTGCTCGCTGCGCTTGTTGTGTCTCTGTCGACAGCAAAATAATAATAATAAGATATATTTTTTTGGAAGGGTAGAGGGGAAAAAACTCCAGCATATTGCTGTTTCCAGATTTATTATTTTATTGGCAGGGCTGTGCTGGCTCATCTTCAAGGATCATGAATGTGTGCCAGCATATGCAGCCCGTCTATTAAAAAAAAAAAGTATTATTAAGGCAGGATGTAGCTCGCATGGTGTGGCAGCAGGATTTCCGTTTGTGGGTTTCTGAGTAAAAATTCACCGTAGTTACGTCTGCCACCGCCATCATCATTGTCATCCTCACCCATTCATTATCAATCACCATTGCCATCCTTGTCCATGATTAGTATCACAGTCATCCCTACCGCCGAGAAGTGGCTGGACACGAGCAACCTCCATTGCGCATACCTACTATAATCACCCAGGAATGTCTCGTGACGTCGCTCCACATCGACCAGCCCCCCCTCATTAATATTCATGAGCAGATGACGTCCTCCAAATGGACACCCCCCCCCCACCCTTCATTAATAATCATGAGCGGGTGACGTCACTCAATATGGAATACTCCCCCCCCCCCAACTAATAATTAATCATGCGTAAGTGACGTCACTCCACGTCGAGCAGCCCCCCTCATTAACAATCATTAACAGGTTACGTCCTCCGCATGGACCCCCCCCCCCTCATTAATAATCATGAGCAGGTGACGTCACTCCACATCGAACAGCCCCCCTCAATAACAATTATAAGGTGACATCATCCAAATGGACACCCCCCCCTCCATTCATAATAATTTAGCGGCTAACATCACTCCACATGGGGGGGCGAGACACCTCCTCCCCCCTCCTCGGCGTCAACTCACAACCCTCACTACAAAGGCAGGACCCTCACGTCATCACGTGATCTCCGTGACGCTGTTGAGACATCAAAGTAAAAAGGACGTCATGATGAACAAGGGATTATAAACCTTAAAATGAAATAGGTCTGTGTCACCGCGCCCTTACGAATTGCACACGCATTGATGCAATGAATATCACGTCGCAGTCTGCTTTTCGCTCGCAAGTTTCAGATTTACTGCGATACACCCGTCTTTTGGACGGGCAAAAGGCTAGTTGATTAATATTTGACTGTCATGCTCACAATGCACGCATCACCGTGGTGGAGAATTTATTGATCTTTAATCAAATGATTACAATTAAACCTCGGGACTCATTGAATCGCCGGCGAATGCAAATGTTTAGAGCTCTACTCGGTACCGTCAGCAAAATGAAATTTGCGTCGATGGGTCGGGACCCCCAGCCGCAGATGGCCCCTGTCCAGTGTTCACCTGAGCATGGCGACGCGCTTTGGATGTGTCAGCCGGCTGTGCTATGAAGTAGTCAGGTGTGTGGGCACCCACGTGGCCATTGATCCTTAGCAACATAGAACAAAGTGGCCGGCAAGCATGATTACGCAAAAACAAAATGGGGGAAAAAAAAAAAGCAAAAGCCCACCTTCCCCACTCGTGAATCTTGGCGAACTGATCCTTTTCGTAGTACTCAAAACGTCAAAAGTGTCTCTCCCTGTTCAGTCAAGCATGGGCACAGCCCGTGGACTTGAAGCTGCTCGTAGTTTAGGGGAAGACTGGTCACTGCCGCAGGAACGTTGCCGTTTTCATCACAGGCTTTTTAGGGCCTTTGTTGATTACGAGTACTGTGTCAATATTTGCGAGTGAGCAGGCAGTTTGATCGGTTCATTAAATATTCAAATTCTTATGCATGGTTGGGGCCATACAAGATTGGGAGTTTATTAAGGAGTCGATGTTTTTTGCCACGGTGGACGACGCGCCGTGGCACATGTCCTGGTTGTGGAGCGCAAATCGGTTGGGTTATTTTAGTTTCGAACATTAAACGTGTGAGGGCCACGATTGAGAATATCTATCTTGGTGAGGCCTCTTATCATCGTAATTGACATCATTATAATAATCATCGCGGCCATCATTTACAACCTAATTGTCTTCCTTATCACCCATCACTTTCCTTTATTTATGGAGTTGTGTACACAGCAATTTTGAAATTAAAAATAAGCACTCATACTAAGGAAAATAAATTATTTCAAATTTTACTTTGTTCTTCATGGGTTCAACTTTACAGGGAGTTAAAGTGATTATCGCAAGCCGTGTATGTGTGTGACTGCATGCGCTGTGATTGTGTGCGTTTGTTCCCTAGCTCTAATTAACTCACATTTGTAAATAAAACCTCGGATTAATGCATCAATACGGAATATCGTTTACTTTTCGAAATGCATTTTTACACCGCAAAACGATCCAGTCCTTTTGGATGTAAAAAGAGATTCGCCTCCAACAAACGCCAAACACATGCAACTCCGCACGCTCGTGTGTACATACACACAGCACGCACGCACGCACGCACGTCCGCCGTTCTTTATTTAATTTCATAACCTCCACGATTAACAGTTCGCCATGGGATTCTTTTGCAAAGCACGGTTATTGCGAGCGGGTTAGATGCGTAGTGGGGGCGGGTGGGGTGCAGTCTATAACGCGCGCACCCACAGAACACACAACGCACACACAGACACACACACAGACGCACGTACGAGCACAAGCAAGCACACACGCGGACACACGCATATTTTTCCGCTTTCATCTCTTGCAGCCCGTGGGCTCAGCTCTTGACGCTGGGGAGTCAGGCCGGGCAGACGACTTCAAAGCGTAGCACATTGTGACTGGGCTGCATTTGATGTGGGGGCATTGCAGGACCCCAAGGGAGCACATGGGTGGGTAACGCTGTGCTCGCCGGGCTGGATTCGCTATGGGTGGGGCCTCCTTGCAGCCGCTGGCGCTGGTGATGGTTTCTCGTGTCTCCTATCTCGTGTCTTGTATCTCTTGTCCCCCCTTGTCTTGTGCATTCTGCGCCGTGTGCCAGTGTTCTGTGTCTTTGTGTTTTGCCGCTTTTTGTGTATTGATCGTGGCAGGTGTCACCTGTTCCTCGTGAGTCTTTGCGCTTGTGTTCATACTGTGCGAGCATTGAGGTGCCTGTGGCTTAAAACACCGCGTTGTGGTCAAACCTCGCGACGAGAGTTGAGTCACCGGCCCCGTAGTGCACATTGACACAAGTGACATTTGCTGTTTTAACCTTATGGTAGGCTCTCCTGGACGGTGACTTGTTCTAAAATTAGTACTTAGTACAATGTGTGAAGATCGGCAGTGGGAATGGAATGCGGAAGAGGAGGACGCAGGGCTTGCCATACCGCCACTGTGTGTGCTGTTGCCTGCCTTACGAGAGAACTCCCTAACAAAACTGGCACCAGCACGCGGGAACGTCTTCGCCTTTGTGTACACGTGTGTGCGCGCGCACGTGTGTACTATCCTCGGTTGAATGAAATCAAATTGTCCTCCTTGCTTGTTCGGGCAACCCATCTTCATTGAAGATGAGCCAATGATTATCCTTAAGGAAGACTTAATATCTCTGCCATATGAATGTGGCATTTTCTACCAGTGCCCCCCCCCCGTTGGAAAGGAGCACCATCCGTTGTTCGTCTGAGCCTTAAGGACAGTGCGGGGGGGGGGGTGTGGACACTTTGACTTTTTTCCCCGCTGCCGCTTGGAGCACGTCTTTTTTTGATCTTGCATCAAAATGAAGAGAAATGAAGTGGCGTACATACATTGTAATTATACGAAGAAAAAAAAATGTTTGCGCCACCGTACACGAGCCAGCGAAAGCGTGGGCTGCCTCGCAAACGGCATCAAAATCCCTGTCAAATAAAATTCAAACCGCGCCGGCCGCTCACGGCAAACTCCGATATGCGTGAATCGATGAGCACGTGAAAGTTGCAGGAGCCGAGGTGCGAGCGCGAACGTTGCGTCAAACGCAACAAGAGCGTGCTCCGCAGGCGCCGGCTGCCCCCCACGGACCCGCGCGGTGCGCTCTCTGCGGCCCGTGCGCATGTGTACGCACACGTGCGCGGCCACTTTTCTAGAAATCCACTGCTGGATGAAGGCCTCGTACTCGCGCGGTTGACTCATCCCGGTCTGAGGGTGCGAGCCCGTTGTTCCTTTTGCCTCGGGTCTCTCGGAATCTTCATTAATTGACTTAGAAAAGCGGGGGGGCGGTAATGCACTTGGCCGCAATGTTACGCACCTTGCTTATGAAGAGCGTTCCTTGGCAATTCAATGGGGGGCTAGTTGCGTAAAAAAAACAACATTTAATATTGTATTCAAATTCAAGTCGTCGTGGAAACTGGGTACATTCCAATACCGTGTTGCCAGCTTGCGTTTTGCACGTGTGACGTTCAAGCAACGTACCCTTTTGTGTGCTGTGCGCGTGTGTGTACGTGTGTAATTGTGTGTATTTGTGCATGTGTGTTTGGGTGTGGGGTCTTAATTGAGGTCAGGCATGTTGCAAGGCAGCACCCAACGCTTTGTGTTCGCTAATAACGCTTGCCCCAACAGTGTGCTGGACTATACGGCGGGTGGATCTTTGTGGTGTGGAGTGCTGGTACATGGACTACGTAACAAATGCAATGCACGTAGATTAGATTTCTGAACATGGATAAAATCGGTGGCAAGTGCCTTTTATGAACTTATTCTGGGCCCTCCCCAAGGTCTGCTTGGCCTTAAATTAAGGCGTTCTGGTGGGCTGTTTCTATCCACTTCCCCTTTTACTGTCTTCTTAAAATACACACCTCCACTCTTTTTACTGCCCTGAAAACCAAGACTGTTAGTAGTAGTAATGATGTACATCGTTAATGCTTTGCAACCGGTTGATTCAATGTAACACCTTCGGGGGAATATAGCATCATTTTAATTGGCCAGTTACAAGTATTGTTTTTCAGGGTTCTTCTCTTGTCTTCCGAGTTACTTTGCCGACCACTCAAGGCTACGTTTTAATAAGCCGCCCTTTTCTCTCACCCACAAGTCACGGATCTTAAAACACAACACAAGTGTTTCATGTTTCGGGGATGCAAGTGATGCTGCACTCGCATCTAAATGGCGTTGGTAACTGGGAGCGAATTGCTTTAAAACCCATTGCGTTTTGTTGCGTTGCTTGTTACATAAACCATACAGAAAGTGAAACGTTATTTGATGATTTTCCGCCGTGCGGTACGGTACAACGTCGCATATCCGGCTCAGTCGGGATCGAGCTATATACACGGCTAATGTGTCAAAAGGTCAGACATGTGAACTTGAACAGTAAATTGCTGTTACATAGGTTACTTGACGAAAATAAACGCAAACTACTGTAAACATTGGAAAATGACTTCACTGCTTTGGAAGTAAGCAGACGCACGTGGGATTGTATGTATGTATATTGAACTTCTTTCGCACCGTACGTAGCTAACCAGTGCTGTTCAGAAGATTAAGAATACATTACTGTGTGTGGAAAGGTCGAACTTATCAAAATGTATAGAAATTGACAGCTACACCATCATCGGCGGTTAATTTGGTCACGGTGGATAGATATGTGACGGCCGGATAGGAGACGTTGAACCGTGTTTACCGATCACTCCTGAGTTCAGCAGCCAGCCTTTATTTAATGACTCAATCGTCGTGTTTGGTGGGCGTGTACAGGCTCTTCTAACAACATCCACACCCAGGGCGACATATTTCACTCAAAGTGGCGTGCAAGGCAAGCCCCCCGCCACGAATAAATTACGAACGTTGCCGCACGCAAGTGTTTGGTGGTGCTTGGCAATTGCACGCACAGAAAATCGGTCAACACGATTAGCTTTTTTTTGTTGCCAAAGTCGAGTAACAGCTGATCTATCGAACAGTCATCCTCCCAGATATCAACGTATCCCAGTCGCGGTTGTGTATTAAATTAGACAAACCCTATATAGAAATAGGTTTTACCCTTTTAACTGGCACAAAAAACTGACACCTTTATTCACGGCATCATGTTTGCAATGATCACAACACAAGCAGTCAAAATGCAAACAAAAAGAGACAACTCTGACAATAATATTGGCACTGTCCTTGAATTTGATTGGTCCACACCCGAGACGGGCTTTTCTTAGATCCTAGTCTCCACTGGTGTTGGACCAGAAGACGCCAGTGGAGACTAGGCTCTAAGAAAAGCCGTCTCGGGTGTGGACCAATCAAATTCAAGGACAGTGCCAATATTATTATCAGAGTTGTCTCTTTTTGTTTGCATTTTGACTGCTTGTGTTGTGGTTATTGCAAACATGATGCCTTGAATAAAGGTGTCAGTTTTTGTGCCAGTTAAAAGGGTAAAACCTCTTTCCATATCTTGTTACTGGCAAAGGAGGTCTCATAATAGACAAACTCTCGCTGCTCTGGCTTTTGACTTCGCCGACATGTTTTATTGGACCTCACACTCGGGGCAGTGTTTTTTTTGTTGTCTCCAAATTTAAACGTAGAAAGTACGGCAAAAATGGGTCGTTGGTAAAAAGTCCACGAGGGTGTGGCAGGCTTTCCCCATGGTTTCCACGGCCACTTTGGTCCCCAGGACTGGCCCAGAACCGGCCCAGGTACAGCTCCAATGCATGGGTTCATGTCCCCATGTTTCACGAACCCCTTGGGCTTTGTAGGCTCTGCCCCCCCCCCCCTCCCCTTAATCCTCCCCAATCTCCATAGTCGTAAAGTCCACAGCCATAGAAGTCACGGATTGACCCCATTAAAAAAAATACTTTTTACATAGTTTAATATTGTGGTAGGGGTTAGAGTAAGTTGAACTTGTTTATGTCTTTTTACAATCTTCCACGGTGTTTTTTTTTTACACAAATACGGATGGGGACGTTGAACCGAGCGAGTGACGCTGGCCTGCACGTGTCGCTCGCATGTTGACCTCGTGACCTCTCAAATGGTTCCGGAGTCGCCGTCGTTCTTAAGCGTGTCCGGCTTGGGTCGATAATCCATCCTGGGGGCCCAGGTCTGGGATCTTGTTTTTCCTGGGCCAGACCGGGTAACATGGAAAGTAACTTTGACGCCAGTGCCACGCCAGCTTCGTTGCAGCTAGCCAGGGGCGATGAGGCTTAAGAACGTCACCGGTAGGCCGGGTTGAGTGGACCCCGGCCTGGTACCCGCGGGGCGGTCATTGCGCGCGGGGAGTTAATGACCGTGAGAGCAGTGGAGAGCGCTCGCAGTGGGTCGGCGGGTGGCTGCCAATGAGATGACAGATAAAGCAGGCGCAGTCATCTCCCTGGTGTGAGAAGGGGCACGGGGGAAGCGGGACCGTAGCAGATGGTGCGAGTGGACTGCGTGTCGAGCGGCGGTGGTGCGGCGGTTAGCGCGCTGCATTACAAAGCCAGCGACCCGAGTTCAATTCCCGTTCACGGCCAACACCAGTGACGATTATCTTAACCGGTCCTGGGCTTTCTCCTGCTAGGTCGACTCGGCCTCAAATGAGTACCTGGTGTGGTGTGCAAACATCACCACTGGGCAGACAAAGGCGGTCGGGCGTGGTGCTGGCCACCAACCCCCTCGTGTGCTGTGCTGGCCTTCATAGGCGCTCGCTTAACAGCACTTGCCCCAACAGTCTTTTAGAGCTATACGGGGGATCTTTGTCTTTGGAGCTAGCACGAGGTGCAAAGTGGGTAAAGACACGAGTCTCAAAAGGCGGGGTGGGGAGAAGAGGAGGAGGAGGGGGGGGGTTCAGGGAGAACAAATAAATAAATGTGCGGTGAGAGAGAGATAGAGATGAAAGACAAATCGATACCCGAATTGAAATATTGTCCTTGAGTGTAAATACTACAAAGAGGGGATAAAGACTGCCGCGTGAAAGGAATATCGAATTGTGCATTTTTACGGTTGACGTCGTCTTTCCAGAGGCGAAATTTCAGCAGAGAAGCGGGCGAAAGGTGCAGAGCCCGGGATTGCTGCGTGTTGCCGCGTCGATGTAGTTTTGGGCGGATCGCGTTATTTCGTCTCGCTTGAAGCTGCCGCGACCTTCATTTTACCCCGTCGTCTCCTCCCGTGAAACGGCTGTGGAGCGAGCGACGCGTGCCATCGCGAGATCGTTTTAAATCTCTGACCCGCTCTGACGATCGCGAAAGCGTATCATTTCGTGTGGTCCGAGCGCCCGGTTTTAAAAGTTAAATCGGTGGGAAAAGTGTGCGACGGGGCAGCGATATTTTAAGCCGAGCGATGAAGATGCGAGTGCCAGTCGGAACATCGGCACGCGTTCAAGTTGCCCAGGATTTTTTGTTTGACACACATATAAAGGGTATTTTCCCCGCGCTCGCTCGCTTTTGGGAACCTTTCTGCCCGTGCAGCTGAACTAAAACTGCTTGCTGGGCAAAACGTCACGTGGAGTCTGTGCCATTTACAGGGAGAGAGTGGCGAGTTGTAAACTACCTCGTCTAGTATACAGGAGGACGTGGGTTCAATCCCGACCCTTGACGCCTGTATATTTAGAGTTTGCATGTTCTCCCCTTGGTCGTGTGGATTTTTCTTCGGGTCCTCACGTTTTTCCCTCCACATTTAGAAAGATGCACTTAACAGTATTTGTTGCTGCTAGAAATGTCCACGTGGTAAGCCCACGTGAGCTATCACTTGTGGCCAGGTCGCTTCTGAGAAGGAGCTATTTCGCTCAATTGTCCTTCCCTGGTCAGATAAAAATAGCATGGCTCGTGGATTTTCTTCACGAGTTGTGCTCATTTTTTTTTATATTCGTGGACGATTGAGTCAATTCGGACAATACGGGAAAGCGCAGGAGAGCCAACGACTTTTTGGCGAGAGGGCGTTGTGAAATCTCTGAACATGGAACAATAAAGTGGGCTGCAGTGTAACGTCCGGGAGGATGGCGCATACCTATGTTATTTATTTGTACTGTTCTGGAAAATAAATCAGGGGTGTGTGTGTGTGTTGGTTGTGGGGGCGTGTTTCAGGGTAGGGCATTGGAACAGGAGAGGATCAGACTTTAGCGCCTCCTTGCCAGACGCAGCCACCGCACAAGCTTTGTGTACACGCGATAAGTCAAACTTTAAAACCGGTTTCGGGGGGGAAAAAATGCACGAATGAAAAAATTCCTGTTCCTAGGTGTGTGGGATTGAGTCACACGGAGCAAATGAATGAGCTCCCTTGATGATGCTGGAAGTAGCCCTCCACAATGTTCCGGTGCCACCAATTGACTGGATTTTTGAGCAAGGCAGACAGGATATCATCGCACGACGTGCTGTCTCTGTGTGGAGTGCTGGCTCAAAAAAAATAGAAGTGAAGAAACTTTATTCATAATCACATTCGTAAGGCCGATACGTTTGAGCTCTTTTGTAGATATTCACAGGTTGGTGTACTTTTTTTTTTTCCCTTGACAGCTTTAAAGCCCTGAGATGGGCATAACTTAGTCACCACACCGTGAGAAGTAAGGTGGCATGTGTCCTTTGGAGTGACCAGACCCTGCCCATAGAATGTGGAAGTTTCACCTCTGGACCGGGGGCCATAAATCTAAATAAGAATCGCCCTACACCCGTTTAAGCAACGTGAACAGCTCTGACTGCTCACTTTGATTTACGCATTTATTGTTTTTGAACTTTGCGGCCAGGAATTGATTTTTATTTCGAAGCCGGCTGCCGTTGGGCGACGCTCACGCCGGGCTGCTGAGCGAGCGCGCGGTCGTCGGCGGTGACGCGAGGTTGCTCTCGCGTCGTGCGTGACTCGTTGCGCAACGGCATTGAACGCGCAAAGGCGTTTGCGCGTCGGCTGAGGTCCTTTTTGTTTTGCTGCGCGAGCTCCCTCTGATCTCCACCGACCTCGCCGAGTCGCGCCCAGCGAGCATTAAGAACCGGTTTTACCCAAATGTCGCCTTCACTCAATGGCTAGCGTGTGTGTTCGCCTGTGTGTGTGTGTGTGTGTGCACGCTAACAGCGCTTGCCCCAAAACCGTCTGTTAAGGCTACGTTGGGGGTGATCTTTGCCTTTGCGCGCGCGTGCCCGCGTGTGTGCGTGCGGCGACCTGATTTCGATTCCCCCCTCTCGGCCAACACCAGTGACGATTATCTGAACCGGTCCTGGGCCTCCCCTAGGTCGGCACGGCCTCAAATTAGTACCTGGTGCGGTGTGTGGTGAACATCGTCACTGGGAAAACGGAGGCGGCCGGGCGTGGTGTTGCCCATCCACGCTCTTGTGTCCTGCCCAGGCCCCTCATAGGTGAACGCTAACGGTGCTTGCCCCAACAGGCTATTGCAGGCTGTACGGTGGGATCTTTGTCTTTATGTGCACGTGTGGATGTGCGAGTGCATGGTAGTGGGTGAGTGGGACAGGTGTCACGCGCCGTTAAAATGTCGCCCTGATCCTTCGTGTGCGCGCAGGGATGGGATTCCTCCATACCGCTTCAAGAAGCAGCAGCGGAGGGAGATGCACCGGAGCATCCGGGCGAATGGACGGGTGGCCCTGCCACACTTCCCTGTGAGTAGCCCAATGCCAGACCTGCACCGCCACTCCTCAACGTCCTATGGACCTGTTTAACGCGTGACAAGATAAATAAGCAGACACATCCATAGCTCCACATAACAAATACAAGTATTGCTTACACAACCCATTAGCCGCACGGCCGTTTGAGAAGAGCATAATGTTAGCAGCGATGATTTCAAGACAAGAAAACTCTGGACTGGTTTTGACATGCGAAGTCCGTCGGGCTTGCTTGGATCAATGCTTGCTTGTCAACTGCCAGTGGTACAGCTGCGGACGGGGACCCTATCTTCACGCTATGG
This sequence comes from Petromyzon marinus, assembly GCF_048934315.1. Classification (NCBI taxonomy): domain Eukaryota; kingdom Metazoa; phylum Chordata; class Hyperoartia; order Petromyzontiformes; family Petromyzontidae; genus Petromyzon; species Petromyzon marinus. The sequence continues at coordinate 16,369,030 of NC_133703.1, read as the reverse complement.
GCTCCTAGTTCAATGCAAAATGATGTAGCCGTAATACATCACCAAAAATAATCATTCGTGTCATGATGGAAAATAAAAATAACCAAACGAATATAAATCACCGGATTTACAACACTAACGATTGTTTTGAGTAGTTTATTTTGTAGCTATTTCTGGTCCTATTGTCTCATTGTTTGCGCTGCATTTGCGTTGAAGGAGGTGTGCTCTGTTTATTGCAGGTGTTTGTAATGGTTGCAAAAAAATGTCACAATTGATCTGGGTCTTCTACGGTAAGCCCGTGCTGTATGAATGTGGAATTGACACTGCTAAAATTGAGCATCGCACTGCGACCTTGGCTTTTGAGTTCTTTTACAAATGACGAAACTTTCTTGACTGCTGATGACATTAAATCAAAGTGTCAAAGAATAACATAACCACCATAAATAATGGTGTAGACCAATAAGTTTCAAATACAATATTTGCATGTTCACCACAAGTACTGTGTGTGGTTAATGCGGACTTGATTCCTTGCAAAAGGTTTATATTTAGTGTTTGAACATCTTAACACCTCCTGTTGTATTGCCAGAAAGGGTAAAACCTTTTCTTAATTTTTCATACTTTGATACTGGCAAAAAAGGTCCCATTTTGTAGCTGCACACCCCGAGCTATGAATGCTCTGATAGTGGCATTGTCTTTGTACTGTTCCCCTTGTTGGCGTTCTGTGGACTGACACTGGTGAGACTAGGCCCTAAAGAAGGCTGTCTCTGGTGTAGGCCAATCAGTTTCAAAGACAATGGCCATAGATATGATCATTGCGTGTTTGTTTGCATGTTCACCACAAGTACTGCGTGTGGTTAATGCAGTAACTTGATTCCTTGCACAATCTTCTATTTGGTGTTTCAGCATCTTAACGCAACTGTTTCATTGCTAGCAAGCGTAAACACCTATTCTTATTTTGTCATGCTCATGGCATTGTTTGCGTCGGAAAAGTTAACGGGCGGCAAATCATGAAAACCCAGCAAGCATGTGGTGGCGTTGGAGAAAGAATGTTGAGTCGGATAAGCTCGACGCGGCCAACATCTAGCTGAGCATGACCTTGAGCGACGCTTGGTAGGGAATTGTGCATTTTCTGACTGCCGCGGGTGCCCTTTGTGGGCTGTAATGGGCGAGTGTGCGTTTGTTCCTGGCATCACTAAATGCGGTTACAGAAGGGCTGACAAGGAGCGTGTGCAAACGACACGCGGGCAAGACGTTGGGCATTGAATGTATGTATGTTGAGCGCACGTAGCCAACGGTGATAATCCAATTGAAGGCAAGGGACTAGGCCCCGGAGTTTTCTGCGCTGCCCTCCATTGCCCACAACGTAGCACCGCAGCGGGCCTACAAAGCACCCGTTTTTGTGCGTGGCGGTCGCTCGTCTCCGCCCTGTCCAGGCTCGAAGTTCTGCTTAGCTGAAGCGGAGATCTGTTGGGATCGAGCGCGCTCCAGGTGTTTTGGGGCCACGGTCGTCGTGTGTTCATCGAAGAAGGATAATTGCCTGGCGATGGCGGTTGTTTTAGTGCGGTGAGCGTAGTGGGCTGCAGCTTGGTCTTGGTTGTGCGTATTTACGCAAAATTTGTTGTTTCCAAAACTTGTAAAACACTCGGTGAAAGGGAACTGGCTGAGGTGCACATTGTGACACTCCCCTGAAAAAGTCACGCTTCCTAGGTGGATTCCACGGATGAAGGACGCGTCAGTATTATGATCTGAAGGAGGATTTGAGAAAGAGCAACGTGTTACTTTTGAATAACGGTGACTTCAAAGTGTATGAGAGAGTAAGTGATGTCACTCATCAACAGTTCGTCTTTTATTTTGGCAGCTTAAAAGTCAAGTGTCTTTTGCGTTGGGTCCACGGGTAAAAGTCAAATTTCACAAGGACTACTAAAGTCTCGGCTTGTGACTATCAATAGATTGGTTAGAATCAATTTGTGCTGTCAATGCTTTGAATTACCTTTGCGGTATGTGATGTTTGTAATGGGTTCACGTGAACCCCTGCAGACACCAGAGGAGCCACGTTCACCAGAATGCTAAAGTGAAAATAAAATCCATTCCTGAATTGAATCGTGACCTTGAATTGTGACACTTGCGTCAAGTTCGCGGTGTTCGTGAATTGTTTCACGCGTTGTCAAGACGGACGCATTTTCCCAATTAATAGACACATACATCTTGAGATGTTACGCCTGTGACAGTGGTACACACAAGTGGCACTCTTGCCAATAGATTCAACAGGGTCACTTTAATTCCCCACGAAACAGAAATACCTCCAGCGCCAGTTGGGAATTGAAACCGTGGCAGTAGGTTCAGTGTTGAGCGCGTCAATCTCTGGGTTCCTCGCCTACCTGGCTTGACAATGTATGCACACTTGAGACGGCCATCTGTCCCAACACACCTTCACTTGCCGTCTAGTTTCATGTTGCTTCGTTTGTGTGCGCAACAGCAGTGCACGCGACGGCAGTGTCCTCCAATAATCCACACGGGCTTAATGGTTGAAGATTAAAACGGCCTTGATTGTACTAATTGCACATATTAGTCATCTATTTTTTTGTTTCCTTTGATATTGTTTCGGTTAATAATAATATTAGTGTATAAATAAACAAATGAGCCGTTTACCCCCCCCCCCCATCCCCCCCCCCCTTCATAATCCCTACAACTAACGGTGTCTGCGTGAACGGGCGTAAAACGCCCGGGCCCCATTTCCATTCTCGATTGAACAAAAGCGGCTGCGTGGCCGGCATTCAAGGTGCATGAGTCGGACTGGTACTCGAGGAAAATCCTCCAGCGAGATGCTCGCACAACACAACTCCCCCCACCGCCTTCACGTGGGCCCAGCCGCCCTTGTGCCTCTTGCGACAGCGGTCCGGTGCGGTTATCGAGGGTCCGTGGTAGCGCGTGGGGAGTCTCGCCACAGCTTTGTTGCGCTCTCCGCCGCTGCATTTTCAGGGACTCTTAATTTTTTGCGCGCCCCCAACTCCGGCTTGATGTCTTTGTTGAGATTTACCGCTCTCTGACCAGGCCGCCGGCATGAAATGCTGGGTGGGTGGGTGGGGGAGGGGGATAGACTAAATGTTACCGACCATCTGAAGTTTAGTGTCAACTCGTATCTGAAAAAAAAATCTCACCATGTCTTAAAAGTTGTGAGAAAGAACCGTTTTTAAAATGCTTCATAGCTGTTAAAACTCGATGCGTGGTGGCAGCTGGTTCGGGGGTGGGGGGGGGGGGAGGGGTGCGTGGTCCGGGGGAGAAGTCAGGCTTGTGGTGGGCGGTTAAAAGACCTCCCCTCGTTTTTTTTGGGAAATAGCCCCGTCTTCGGGAGGTCGGTGCAGGATGAAGGGAAGGGATTGGGAAGTGAATTTGGGAGAAAATGAATGGAGCAGCTCGGCCACAGTCTGCGCTGAGCTGATAGGCGTGCGCGCGCCCAAGGTGTCTTGAAGCTCTCGGGGCAGATAGCCCCGGCGCGCCATCCCTCCAACTTAAACGGTGGCAATCCTTCCCGTAGACTCAGGCCCCCCCCCCCCATACCGTGGTGGGCCCAGACGGGGGCCTAATTTCCTCTCCGTTGACCACCCTTCATCAGTTCTGTAAGTAACGTTTTTTTTACAGATGAGCCCGATTCAGTTTATGTTTGGTGTGTTTTTACATAATAGTATATTCTTCTCAGGAGAAGCGTAATTGGTCCGCTGACATGGTTTGTTGAAGTTCTCCAGCTGATGGGGTGGAGGGGGGGGGGCGGCGCTCACTGGCTTTTTGGCTTTATGTTACAGCGCACGCTTCGCGCATTGGGTTTGTAGCCGTAGCAATTTACGTTTAGAGAAGCCCAAGAGGAGGGAAGCGATGGCCAGAAGTTTAGAAAAAATATATTCTGAAGGACATTTTTTGACGTTTCATTCCATCTTTGAAAAGACCAAGAAAAAAACCCAATCATTACTGCTTTCAGTTTGCTGGCCGCTTATGAAGTTGTGTGGCACACTCTTCCAATTTTTTTTTTATTCTGTTCCGAGGATTTTATTTCACAGATGTCTTGCTCGTCTGAGTACTGGAATGGCCACTGGCTCTTTCTCATGCCCCTTTTATTCCTTTAATGTTGGGTGCGAATGAGACAAGCGGCAAGTCTCGCTGTTTGCACACTTACTGGCCACAACTTGATTTCCTCGCCTTAACCTGCTAAGAGCTGCACTCACAATCACGCCCCGTAGTCTGGCCCAGTTTTTCAATTTTTCGTCTCAATCGCAAGTATTCGATTCTTCATTTATTACGATGTGGCATGTTTTGATTTATTATATATATTTTTTTGTATTAGCTCCCGAGCCTCGGAAGCAACTGCGGACTGAAACGGTAAACGCGCATGTGGTTTATGGGGAATAAAGCTCGCCCCATTGTAAAGCAGACCGTCACAAGTGCAGCAACACCTCCCCCACCCAGCCCGCCACTTGCCTTGCGAGCACTGCTAGGGTTAATGTTATCGTAATTAATGGGGGAAGTTTAATTTCAAGGCGGAGGGTGAACAGGCGGGAGAGAGTGTGGAAAAGGGGGAAAAGGAACGCTTCTCATCTTGCGCGATGTACCCTAACCAGTCGGCGGTCCCAACAGCCTTGGAAATAGAAGAAAATTAATATAGTTTGAAGTCTCTCTTAGAACCATCAAAACAGCAACCAGCTGAGTTTCCGCTATCAGAAGTAGTTGCGGATCGTGCCGAGTTAAAGATTAGTCCACCGATGTAAGCCTCTCTCCCTACAAATCACTTTTATTAAAGGGAATAATTCACAAGCCCGAAAAGATGCTCCGAGTGGGTCTTGTTGTGAGTTTTAAGAAAGGGGGGGGGGTGAGGCGGGGGATGACAACAAACCACCTTAATCTGGTGTCAGAACTAATTTTTATTCAAAGGCCCCGTGGTTCAAAAAGTGCCTCTGGCTCCCATTTCGGGGGGATTTTTTTCTCTTCTTTATGTTTTTTTTTGCTGCTGCCGTTCCTGCCGTTTTATCTTAGTCATCTCATGCCTCGCATTGAACCCACCGGGGTGGCTCAGAAGTATAAGGTGCCCTGTGTTAACACAGAAAGCGCCGTACAGCCGTCTGTGATCTGTGGGGGCTCAGTCACTGTTCCTCCTTTGCTCGCTGCGATGGCTCCCCCTTCATGTAGCCCACCGGGGGGGGGGGGGGGGGGGTGGGATTGTAACCTTTTTTTCTTTGCCTTATTGGCCACGTACGCCAACCCCCCCCCCCCCGCCCCCCCCCCCCCCCCGAGATTAGAACCGCTGCCCGACGTGTATTTGTTCAACGGTGATTAGCGCAATCCGTACGATCGGTCCTCATCATCGTAATTTCAAATTAATACGTGATTAATTATTCGTAGGAATTATATATGTATGTTAAAAAAAAAATAGTTGACAGCCCTTTGCCAATCCACTGCCGGGCAAAGGCACCGTCATGTATCGTCGGTCCTGGTTGGTTTGTTTGACCGTACTTCATCACGCTGGTCAATTTGGGCGCCGTGGGACCAAGGCACGTTCAGATGTGAGTGTGCCACTGATGTTGGTCCACGACAGGGAACCGAATTCACGTCTCTGGCTTCGTAGTGCAGTGCACTAACCACTGCAAACGACACCTCCTTCATCCCCCATCCACGCGCACACATTTGTATTATCTGTTTATAAAGTATATATATCTTTTTTTATTATAAATGAATGTACATAGTTGTTTATTGATCCGTTTTATTTGTCCCCCCACCCCCACCCCTGCTCGCTGTGGGGTTTGTTTTGAGTAGTTTTTTTGTTTTAATTTGAGCATTTGATTAGTATTATGTTTACGTATTTTTCTGGGTTTTTTTTCGGCTTTTGTCATTAGTTCGTCTCGGTGCGTTTCGTCTTTTGTGGCTGCTTCGTAGCACTTTTCTGTCGGCGAGAGCACTTGAAAGCGATGCACCATGGATCAAGCCATCAGAACGTGATACGTTGCACAGATAATTAGGACTAATTAAACGTCATCTGCGGTAAATTAAATGAAATCGGGAGCCCATAAACGTATGGCCATTATTTTTATCCTCGTAATGAGTGGAACAACTTTCTACCGCTATTATTTTTATATTATTTTTATGCCCTTCAGCGAGGATTTTATTTTTCTCGTGGCCTTTTTAGGGTATTGGCTTATACACGTGACGAACAATTGAAGCAACCCACGCAATAAATTTCACTTGTAGATACAGTGAGGGGAAAAAAGTATTTGATCCCCTGCTGATTTTGTACGTTTGCTCACTGACAACGAAATGATCAGTCTATAATTTTAATGGTAGGTTTATTTGAACAGTGAGAGACAGAATAACAACAACAAAAATCCAGAAAAACGCATGTCAAAAATGTTATTAATTGATTTGCATTTTAATGAGGGAAATAAGTATTTGACCCCTATGCAAAACATGAATTAGTACTTGGTGGCAAAACCCTTGTTGGCAATCACAGAGGTCAGACGTTTCTTGTAGTTGGCCACCAGGTTTGCACACATCTCAGGAGGGATTTTGTCCCACTCCTCTTTGCAGATCTTCTCCAAGTCATTAAGGTTTCGAGGCTGACGTTTGGCAACTCGAACCTTCAGCTCCCTCCATAGATTTTCTATGGGATTAAGGTCTGGAGACTGGCTAGGCTACTCCAGGACCTTAATGTGCTTCTTCTTGAGCCACTCCTTTGTTGTCTTGGCCGTGTGTTTTGGGTCATTGTCATGCTGGAATACCCATCCACGACCCATTTTCAATGCCCTGGCTGAGGGAAGGTGGTTCTCACCCAAGATTTGATGGTACATGGCCCCTGCATCGTCCCTTTGATGCGGTGAAGTTGTCCTGTCCCCTTAGCAGAAAAACACCCCCAAAGCATAATGTTTCCACCTCCATGTTTGACGGTGGGGATGGTGTTCTTGGGGTCATAGGCAGCATTCCTCCTCCTCCAAACACGGCGAGTTGAGGTGATGCCAAAGAGCTCCATTTTGATCTCATCTGACCACAACACTTTCACCCAGTTGTCCTCTGAATCATTCAGTTGTTCATTGGCAAACTTCAGACGGGCATGTATATGTGCTTTCTTGAGCAGGGGGACCTTGCGGGTGCTGCAAGATTTCAGTCCTTCACGGCGTAGTGTGTTACCAATTGTTTTCTTGGTGACGATGGTCCCAGCTGCCTTGAGATCATTGACAAGATCCTCCCGTGTAGTTCTGGGCTGATTCCTCACCGTTCTCATGATCATTGCAACTCCACGAGGTGAGATCTTGCATGGAGCCCCAGGCGGAGGGAGATTGGCAGTTCTTTTGTGTTTCTTCCATTTGCGAATAATCGCACCAACTGTTGTCACCTTCTCACCAAGCTGCTTGGCAATGGTCTTGTAGCCCATTCCAGCCTTGTGTAGGTCTACAATCTTGTCCCTGACATCCTTGGAGAGCTCTTTGGTCTTGGCCATGGTGGAGAGTTTGGAATCTGATTGATTGATTGCTTCTGATATTAGGAGCACTCCCTTTAAGAGTGTGCTCCAAATCTCAGCTCGTTACCTGTATAAAAGACACCTAGGAGCCAGAAATCTTTCTGATTGAGATGGGGTTGTTGTTATTCCGTCTCTCACTGTTCAAATACACCTACCATTAAAATTATAGACTGATCATTTCTTTGTCAGTGGGCAAACGTACAAAATCAGCAGGGGATCAAATACTTTTTTCCATCACTGTGAATCCTTCAGTCATATACCCAGGGTACCCCTCCTCTCAATCGTCTCTCTGTTGCTTTGCACATCACGTTTGTATGCGCTTGTGCGTGTGCATACGACCTATGGGTCCTGAGCTTCCCTTAGGTTGGCTCAGCCTCAAAATGAGTAGCTGGTGTGTAAACGTCGCCACTAAGGAGACAAAGGCGGTTGGGTGTGGTGCTGGCCACCAAACAACTCTTGTACCATGCCGGCTTTCATAGGTGCTCGCAAACAGCACTTGCCCCAAAACTCTGTTCGGTCGATGTCTTTTGTACGACCTATGGGTGGGCGCAGTTTGTAATACGTGTGAATTTGACATGCAAGTTTGTGTGGGGTTTGTTAGTGGCCAGTGTGCTTGTGTACGTGTGCCTGTTAAGGTTCAGTGTGTGCGTATACCTTTTCGAGTGTACACTCGTTTACTCTGTAAAATATCCATGCACTGCATATATATACACACACACACACGGACACAGACACACGCACGTGCGCACGCAAACACAAGCGTGCATCTTTCGCGTTTGTCTCCTTGGGTCTGTTTGATGTTCTCTGTGGTAGCTTTGAAATCGCGGGAGTTCAGAGAGGGTTGTCGTGTCCGGCCGCGTCTGTAAGTAGGAGAGGCTGCGCCCAGCAGAGTCGGTCGGATTCGGCTGGTGCATCATCGGGGGTGGTGGGGGGATGTCGAGTGGGGGGAGGGGGATGCGGGGGTCGGAGAGGGGGTGGGAGGGAGGGGGGTCATCCAAGGGTGTCCGCTGTCCGTGGGACATCCAGGGAGGATCGTCGTCCGTGCGCTCATCCGCTCGCTCACAAGCGCAGAGCAACCGAGCGAGCTCAGCGCGGTCCGTTACCCATCGCGTGAATCTTCCAGACGTAGCCTCTCAAGAACAATGGGGATTTAGTTGGGATTATTTTTTTGTGAATTAACATCACGTAGAGCCAGGTGAGAGCCCGGTGAAATTTTTGGTTCGGTTTTTTTTTGTTTCTTTTAGTTTTCATGCAGCAGCCTCATCAGTGAGAGCGGTAACTTATGAAATGGGTAAATTCCTTGCATGGCACCGGGCAGGAACTTTTTAGAGAACTATGATAAGTGTTTTTTTTTTTTTGCCAGAGGGCACACTTCTGTACGCCTAACATCTTCAGCAGGTAGCTTGATAATAACTTAATGAGCAGGGGGTGGGGGAAGAGACAAAAACTAATAAAAAAGCAACTTTCTCATGCATATTTATTCGCGTTGTATTAAAGCGGCGAATCATTTACCGTGCCGGTGTTTGTTTGTGGTGGGGGGGGGGGTTTTTGTAGAAGTAATCATTTTCAAGCGCAGTTCATCTAATTCCACCACCAGGAGCGGTGTCCGCGTTTAAAAGGCGGCGCTTTGCCCAGGCGGAGCGCCGGCTCTGCTGGTGGCTCCCTTATTATGGCGGTGCGACTCACGCGGTTTTTTGCGCGCGTTTGAATGTCCCCCAGGGCTCGTGTGGCGTGTGGCGTAGTTTACCAATTCCTTTCTACCTTCATCCCTTCGTCTCTCTCGCTAAAGATGAGAGCCAGCGGGGCGGTCGGCTCCCTTTTACTGGTTTGCATTTCCCAAGCAAATGTAGATTCACCTCGGGGAGCTCGGAAATACTGAGCACGAGAACAGCTTGCCACCGACTTTGGTGCCGGTTACGCGCGCAGTTTATTTTATTTATTTATGCCTCTATTAAAAACGCGAAAGCTTTGCGAGGCGCGTCTCAATCTCGCTTCCCCCGGCGAGCGAGAAGCGTGGCCGGGGGAAGCGCCGATTGCAGCACGCCGCTCGCGATTCCTCCTCCTCCTCCTTCCCCTGTGGGTGCCTGACGGAAACCGGTTCCTCGCCGCCATCACAGCCACCGCGGCCCCGCGAGCCTTTGTGAACGGCACCTGTCGCTCGAAAACGAACGCGAGAACACGGATGCTCCGCAGGTCGACGATTGGTTCGTCGTTTGGTGCCCGCGATCGTTTTTTTAATTCGTTATGATCATTGTTATTCTTCTTCTTCTTCTTCGTCTTCTTCTTCTTCTTCGTCTTCTTCTTGGTCTTCTTCTTCTTCGTCTTCTTCGTCTTCTTCTTCGTCTTCTTCGTCTTCTTCTTCTTCTCCTTCTCCTTCTTCAATTTATAACCCCCTGAGGAGACGACGAGGACGACGGCGGCGGCTTTGTTTGATGCCGGCGTTTAACGCAGTCTTTATCTTATTTCCTCCCCCTCCACCGCATGCACCGCCAGAGGACGAGTCGCCTGCCCAAGGAGATGGGACCCGTGGATCCGAAGAAGTTTGCGGCCGACCTGATCTCGCGCCTCGAGCTGGTGAAGCGGGAGCGCGACGCCCAGGAGGGCCTGGAGGAGCGGCTCCAGAGGCTGCGCGAGGTGAGGGTCTGCTGCGCCACGGTGTGACGAGCGGTGTCACGCACGCACACGCGCGTGTGTGTGCGTGTGTGCGTGTGTGTGCGCGGCTTCTCCCGGCCGTCACGACGAGACGACTCGTCCCCCCATGCGGTGGCCGTGTCCTTCTTCGCAGCTGCGCGAGCCGCCGTGGGAATTGAATGCCAGCCCGACTGGCACTTCTTTAATTGGCTGTCGGGAAAGTTGTACTTATGTACTTATGTTTGGTGTTGACAGTTTTCACAATGTGGAGGGGTTTTATTTTTGTATGCGCACGTGTGTGTGTGTGTGTGTGTGCGCGCGCGCGAAATATAAACTCTATTTTCGTCTTTGCAAACGAGCCCGTTATTCACAGCGAAATGTGCGGAATTTTTTTTTTTTGCCGGCTTATGAAGAGCGTTAATAAATGCCACCGTCACTTCCCGTCTCGCGTGACAAATCCGATGTGCACCACGCGGGAACCTGCTCCCGAGTGCGACGCGCGTCGCCAAAAAGTATCCTGGGTGCTCACTTTTTTTTTTTGTTGCGGCAAAACACATCGAGCGTTGCTTGTAGCGCCCGCTTTATTTACTCCATTCGCCATGGCACACCGCTTAAGCCACTGGGGACGGCTAAGCCTCGGCCGTATTCCGGGCGCCCGTGATTGCCTTAACGATTGTCCGGGCAGAGTTTATCCGCGGGGGGGGGAAAGTATCCTCGGCCTTATCTGCCGCCAGGCGGCCGCGTTTTTAACCCGGCGGCGTTGTGAGAGCACCTCCTCACCTTGAGTCGCCCCCGCCCCCCAGCCACTCCCCCCCCCCCCTGCCCCAATCCTCCCCCCCCAACTCTCCGCCCATCCCTCTCCCCCTCCGGACGAAAAAGCACTGCGCACACTTTAATGAGGGTGCCCGGAGAGCGGCGGTTTCTTGACACCGATGTCCCATCCACGTCCTAATGGGACGGTGAGTGGACCAGTTTGGTACTCTGCCGCTGCTGCTACCACAGTCGGGCTTCCGTCCACGGCCACCCCAGAACTGTCAGGTGCTCGGAAATATCCGGAGCTGCACTCTCCCTAGCCCACAACTGCTGATGGCCGTCGGTACCAGCAGCAGCGCCGCCGCTGATTGCGAGCTCACGTCTGGCTTTAGCGGAGTGCACAGCTCGCTAAGTTGTGATGCTTGGGGCTCCTCGTTGTGTTTTAATTGTGGGTCGGTGCAAACGTTAAGTTTTGTGGCTCCCCTAACGTTACATCGAGCTCTTTTAGGTTACCGCACATGTTTTTGCCGTAAATATGACGACTTGAGCGTTGAAATGTTAGCGAGCGAGACACCGTTTTTGCCTCTTTGCAATGAACGTGTGCTGCGAGCCACTTGAGAAGAGTGCCCTTGCAGGCCGAACTGAGAGAGAGAGAAGAGGCACTTGTGTAAACTGTAGGCAAATGAAAGCCCACGAGAGCATGAAAGATTTTGAAAGTTAGTCTTGTCCGGAGTTTTGTTGTTATCATTTGTACCATTTCTAAGCTGTATTGGCAGCGTCATACAATTCTCAGAGCCGTATTCTTATTAATAAGCGTAATGTGGCGATTTTTTTTTATTAGCTGGAGTAGGGGGGGGGGGAGGGAAAAATCTTACATGGCCTTTTAATAATGATAATAATAATAAAACAATTCTTTTGCTTTATGCTTCCAGATGGTCTTTTTCCTGTTGGAATCTGACTTAAAGAAAAAAAAACGAGTGAGAGAAAGGAAAACGGGGGGGGAGCCCCTTTGATATGTCTTCTCAAGCCCAGCGAAGGGTGCTCATTTAAATAGGTTTTTAAAGGGCCCTGGCTGAGAGGAGCGCCGGCGCACTGGCGAAGTCTCGGCCTTACCCCGCTGGCTTATGCAGATTACGGTGCGCCGTGCCGGACTCCCCGAGAGCCTTGAAAGCGAAGCCTTCCCCGCCGCCCTCTCCCTTGCAGCCCTGCTTTGATTGGACCGTCCCCGTCGAGGGACGCGGCGAGCGAGCGAGCGAGATGATCCTCGCTCCAGAAACAAACTTTCGCTGCATAATTAAAGACGGTCTCGTTGCCTGTCCGAGGGACGCGCACTCGCAGGGCGTGGAGGGAGAGCGGGAGAGGTGAAAACAACAACAACAACAACAAAAACACGCACAAAAAAGGACGGGAGACAAAAAGAAGGAGCGGCGTGGTTTCCCGCTCTTCGCCGCCCGCCCCGCTGTGCGTTTGCGGCTGCGCTTGGCGCCCGTGCTGGCGCTTGGCTCTGGGAACTCAAAAGCCCCGTCGCTCGGCGTGCACCTGTCAACATGAGTGGGACCCCAGCCCCACGCTGGCCTCTAGGACTGCGTGACTCACCTCCCGTTTTATTTATTCACTGCGAGAGGCTGGGGGGGGGGGGGTTGCTTTTTGTAGATTAATGTATTATGCACATGGCCGATGTGCGGTAAATAGCAATGCGAGGATCGCGGAACTTGGCTTATTTGTTTTTCGGGGGTCTTATCGTGGTCACTTTGGTTCGTTGCGTTTGTCGATCGTCATTTTAGCAATGACCAGCTGGGTGAAACGAGGCCAGGAGTCATCCACTCGCTTCACATTCGGCAGAGATATTTTACTGCTTACAAGGCATCGTCGTCATAGCGCCTTCTTGATAACTCCGCGTGCGAATACCAAGCGTGCTTAATAATCAGGCGGTTGCGATTTCAAACGCTGGCCAGTGGTTGACTTTGCCCGTCATTCCTCCGGGGGTTCAACAAAATGCGCACTCGTTTGTTTCGAGAACAATTACGGTCATCCAATTGAGTCTGCCGTTGCTGGTGCACGAATTTCCACTGCTGCCGGATGCTGAGCAGCAGCCTTGCGGGGCTACGCTAGGAGGGCCTGCACGTTGACCGACGTAATGTCTCGCGCGCAGCGTGTGCGCACAATGTGAGATGCCGTCGCAGTCTGTACAACAAGTCAAAGCATCTTCTTTGGTTCTTTCGGTAAAGTCACCACGTAGGATGAGAATAAATTAAAAAAATAAAATAACACGATAAAATCCTCCAGACTCATGGGCCGCAGCGCAAGCGGCCGTTTGCGTTGTGGCCGAAACGTCGTGAGGATTGCATTGTGTTGTTTTATTATTTTATTCTCATTCTACGTGGTGGTGACTTTACCGAAAGAACCAAAGAAGGTGAATCCTTGCAGTCACGAAAGCTTCAAATCGAAATTTAAGTCGAAGCATAACGGAGCGCAAATGAGCCCATTGGCGTATCGCTCGTGACCGGGTCGTAACCCCCCGTGGCAATAGTGGAAATTCCACGTTGCCATAGAGGCGGCGCAGTGTTGCCATCGGACTGATCGCCGGTGACTTGGGGACAGTGGGGGTACTCATTTTATCGACACTGCAGAGATGATGAGCATGAATCAATCCCTAACTTCTCATTGAGCTTTCCATCTTTTAGGAGTGAGCAGTGCATTCTATGCACAGCATCAGCCATAACATTGTTGCATATACAGGGTGGTCCCATAAGTCTGGAATCGTAGGAAAAATCATGCAAGAAAAGGCAATAGTAAAGCCTTTATTCACAGAACCTGCCCAATGTGTCCACCATTGTTCCTGATGCACAACTCCTCGCATCAGGTCCACTGCGTGGTTGATCTCGTGTGGATCCCGTTTCCCTAAACTTTGCAACAAGTTTGCCAAGACAGCTCTGTGTTGTTGGCTCTCTGTCTGGATGCAGCCTGTTAAATACAACGGCGTCCTCCCTCTGTCTCCGATTTCCGATGAGTAGAATTATCTGGACTCGTTGTTCCTTACGCGGAGACATCTTGGGCCTGCAGAAACATAACAAAATAAGCATTAGTTATTTTTCCCTTTGATTCCAGACTCATGGGACACCCTGTATAATCAGTGACACACGAAGTGCCTGTGTGTGGGTATGTATATGTAAATGTGGGGAGCGATGATGCAGTGATCCGTACAATGTGTTATGTAACAGCCACGGCAAACATTAGTGGTCCTGGGCCTTAAATTCGTACCTGGTGTCACGTAAACATCAGCACTGGGGAGACAGAAGGCTCGACGTGCTTCTGGCCGCATCACCATTTCATTGACTGAGCCAGCCTTAATACGTACTCGCTAAATAGCAGCACTTGTCCGTACGGCCATACGGGGAGGGGGGGGGTGGGGGCGATCTTTGTGGATTCAAATGTCCCATGTACGGCACTCCCCATTGACACTGAGCGCGTCCTCTGTCCACGCGCAGGAGGAGGAGAGCCTGACATCCGACGTCTCGGCGATGGGTGGCTGCGGCGGTCGGGAGCTGCTGCTTCCGCTCTCGCACCAGCTGCACCCCTTCGCGCTGCTCATGCGCGCCGGTGGCGTCGGTGGCGGCGGCGGCGGCGGCGGCGGCGCGGACGCGGTGGTGGCCGTGACGGCGGTCGCCCCCGAGGACGACCCCGAGTCGATCCTGGACGAGCACGTGTCACGCGTGATGGGCACGCCCGGCCAGCGCTCGCCGCTCCGGGGCCGTTCGCCCGAGCGCCGGCTCGTGCCCCGGCTGCAGTCCGTGTTCGGCACGCCGCTCCTCCCGGCGCTGAGCCCGCAGCAGCAGCAGCAGCAGCACCAGCAGCAGCAGCTGGCGCTGCAGGGACAGCTGGCGCCGGCGACGTCTCTCGCGGCGCCGGCCGCGGTCGGGTGCGGACGGCCGGGTCACAAGGCACACGTGCAAGTGCACCATCACCACGTGCACCACCACGGGCCCGAGGGCGACGCGGCCGCCCCCCCGAGGCCTCCGTACGCGTTTGCCGGCACCGCCGCGGAACCCTACGGTGGCGTGCGGACGAGCGGGCCCGACGCGTACGGCAGGTACGCCGCTTGCGAACGCCGAGGTTTTGCGCGCAAAATGTTCGGTTGGCACGCGTACCCGAGGAATCGATGTTTCGCCGACGTCTGGGCCCGGGTGAGGCTGCTGTGCTTGACTCGTAGTCGGAAGACCGCGAGTTGAAATCCTGGTCTGGGGTTGGCTAAAAGCTGTCATCGTCATCCATCATAATCAATTATCGTCGCTGTTCTGTGGGTCGGTAAAAGTAAGTACCGCTTTGTGGGAAGTCACCAGTGGTTTGCCCTGTTGATAGGCTGGTGTCTTTCATAGTAAAGCATCATTGCCACCACTGACCGTTAAGACCATCAGTTCACGACCCATTTTAATCAGGGGCTGCTGAAATAATCCGGAGCTACTGAAGCAGTGCCTCTCGCATGGCCATTATGAGCCACCTTCGCCACCAGCTACCTTCCACCATAGGAGGATTTTGCAGATGTCTCATGTTCGTATTGGGCAGTCTGACCTTGCTCAGCCATTGGCACGAAGGCAAGTTGGTGTCTGATGACGACGACGACGATGATGATGATGATGACAGTGATGCATCTTGTATTGGATTTGACAGCCACGGCTCCAGAGAGGTTCAACAAATTAATTTGTTGTCTCAATGAATCAGGAATATAAATGCGGTGAAAAGTGCGCCGTTTTCATCATGGATTATCATAATCCCTGTTGCCACATGGCCGCCTCTTCAATATAAAGCGGGTCCACCCAAAGCCATCTATTGTTTCTGGACTACACTTAGAGCGTCTTGAACGAAAGGTAGCAATGAATTGCTGATGCACATGACCAGAGACCGTTAATACTATACCGCTTGCAGATAAGACACGGTGATAATGACCATAATTATGTTCACAATGGCGATGATGTACAGAAAGGATTAATTAACAGAAAGCGGCAGGTAGATGCAACGATGATGATGATGATGATGGTAACAGTGATGATGATGATGAGCAGAGACTTAATTCAATGGCGATAATGATGACGACGACGACGACACTGTTAATGCAATCGCTCGTCCGTGCTGCAGTGGCAAAGGCATTCCGGCGGAAGAGGCTGACCGTGCTCGGCTCATCTGGAAGTGGATGATGGAGGGCGAAAGGGAGAGTGGCAAACACCACAAGTCCCCGCACAGGTACACACGCGAGGCCTCCGTGCATCCACGTCAGCCCCGCGGTAGCACGGCCCGCTTGAGACTCGCACAACTTGCCCTCGATAAAATAAAGACGACAGCAACACCAACCTTGCACTTATGATGCCCCCGCGTGATGCAACAAACGCGCGCTTTCAGATGCCCTTCTGCGGCCGTCTGGAACGCTCTTCCTTGCGATATTAGGAAGCTACTGGGAGCTATGAACTTTTAAATCTAGATAAAAAAAATAATTTCCTGCTTTTTGTGTTTAGTTTGCTGGCCTTCTCCCTCACCTCCGATTAGCACGGTTAGCCTTGTACGGTGCGAAAGGAGTTCGACATGGATACAAACATACAGATGTGCCGGAGCGCAGGGAAGGAAAGGAAGAGAGAGGAAGCAAGTAGGGAGATGCAAAATCACGGTTGCCAAGGAAGGTTTTTAGGAGACAGGCGAAAGCACAGATACAGGGGGACCAGGTCGAGTTGCCTGGGAATGAATTTCCAGAGGGTTCTGGGTGGAGGGGTAGTGGCTAAAAGAGCGGCCATCACTGGTCGAGCGGCGGGTCGTGGCAGCAAAGGAGGAGGGCAGAGTCCATGTGGTGGAGAGAGAGCGGGCTGGGACAAATAGGGGTGGAGAAGATCGCAGTCTACATTCGAACGCTCTTAATTTACTCGTGTTCTGTTTCCTTCTCTCGCTGCCCCGGGGTCTACCGCACGCCCGCCCGTCTTTCTCTGGGCAGTGTCGTCGTGGGGAAGAAGGCCCCTGTGTGCGACACGTCACGGGGGAGCTCGTCGGAGCGCGTGTGGGGTGGCGGCGGCGGCGGCTGCGGCGGCGGCGGTGCCGCCGGCAGCGCCGGCGCCGCCGGCGGTCACGGCACTGGCCCCCCCTACGCGCGCCGTGCCGTGCAACCCTCCCACCCGTTCCTGCAGGACCCGGCCATGCCGCCTCTGCCAGCGCCCAACACCACCGTGCAGCTCGAGGAGGCCAAGCGGCGCCTGGAAGAGGAGTGGCGCGCTGGGCGCACACATGCCGGCAAGCAGAGGTGGGCGGCGCGTTATCTTCATCATCCACGGGGGGCGGCCGGGAAAACGGAGAGAGGCTGAAGCTGTCGGTGGGGGAAGGTCGTGTGTTGGTGGTGTTGTGGTGGTGGTGGTGGGGGAGGGGTGGCGAGCGATGTGGGAGGAGGAGGGGGGGGGTGGTTGGTTGGGGAGGCGCGGCGTGGCGCTAGCGCGTTCCGGCCAACCGAACGCTGGCCCCGCTCGTAATTCAAAGAAAATTAGCCGACGAGCCCCCTAGCGCAGCGGTCGGCAACCTGCGTCTATGGAACCACGTGTGGCCCTTTAAGGAACTTCTTCGTGACGTTATTTATCAAGGACACGCACCGCGTTTCGTATTCACCGCATGCATTGTGGCTCCCGCAATATTTATTTATTTGTTTGTGGCTGCCGGTAAATACTATCCTTACCCTAACCCACTTGAGCAGACCAGCCTTTAGTACCGTTCCATCCCAGTGACCAACTTTGCAAGCAGCCTGTACTGCTACCCTTCCTGCTGACACTTAACTCTAAACCAAATCAGTTACTGGCACGAGTACTTCCCCTAACCTTAACAACCAGCTGGGCGACCAGCCTTTAGCAATAGACCTGCCTCTTAACAAAGCAACCAATTAGCTGCTTAGCCTGCACACAAAAAATAATACATGTTGTTCAATTAATTCTGCTTGGATCAGCCCTTGAGGCTAAATCTGATTAAAAACTAAATGTTGGAAGACTGCCACGTGGCCAGAAGGAGCCCCCGTCGAGTTTGTATTGAATCGACTCCAGGAGTGGTCCGCTGGTGTCATCTTCCGGGGCTGTTCTCCGATCATGCTTTGTAACAATATTTCCAGGATGTTGTTGTTTGTTTTGCATCCTGACATTTCTTAAATATTGGTAATAATGCACTCCCGTACACAAACACACACACGGACGTCTGCTGACACAATCGCGGAAGCACTCGGATGCTGTCGCGAGCACAAACCGCACGCATACTCCCATCGCACACCCGTACGGAAACACGGCACGCACTCGCGCGCGGCTCTCCGATGTGTTCTTCCGGTTGTACACCGCGTTTTTCGGCGTGACGTCCGCCGTTTGGCGCGGTTGGTCCACGTACGGTGTTAAAGAAGTTTCGCCACGTGTACACACACGCCTTCTTGAGGAACTGAAACGTCGTCCGTCGCGGCATTGCAAACCCGAAACGCGTGCCAGGGCTGCTCGGAGCGACCTGCGTGGAACCCTGTGCCCACTTGCGTGCTGCCTCCCGGCAAGTTGCGATATGCTCGACAATACGTGATTTGTTGCCAATTTTTTTCTTTATTTTGTATTTCTATTTCTCTTCCGACCTGTTATGTGCGTTGCGTTTGCCAGGGATACCGACGCTTTTTGTTGATGAAACCCAAATCAAGAGCTCTTTAGCTCAAAGGGTACTTTAAAAATACGAGCCAGCCTCGTGGGTCACCATCCCCCCCACTGACACTTGCCGGGCGATTGCCGCTCGCTCCGAGGCTGACGGCTGGCGCA
This sequence comes from Petromyzon marinus, assembly GCF_048934315.1. Taxonomy (NCBI): domain Eukaryota; kingdom Metazoa; phylum Chordata; class Hyperoartia; order Petromyzontiformes; family Petromyzontidae; genus Petromyzon; species Petromyzon marinus. The sequence continues at coordinate 16,350,376 of NC_133703.1, read as the reverse complement.
CGTGCTGCCCTGCAGGTACGCGCAGGAAGTGATGCAACGCGGCAGGAGCATGGGGCGACCGGGCGCTGTTCCCGTGCCTGGCATGGTGCCCGCCGTCTCGGACATGGACCTCTCGCAGCCCCCGCAAGAGTACGTAGTCATGAGCACCGAGGGCACGCACCTTCGTCGTCCACGATCGCCATCGCCGATGTGGCCATTTGGCGTCTTGGTGAACGTCACAATCTTTGCTGTCCTCAATTTGTCAGTGGGGCCCAAGATACAATCATAATTTGTAAGTAGTTCACGCTTGGTGCAGAGCAAAAGTGCTGCAAATCTGTTATAATATTTATATATATGGCCATTGTTATGCCCGTCAGTACTGCCTTGTTGAATCCAGAGGGGTTTCTTCATCCTCCAACCACAGTGCTCAATGTAAGAGTGCCAAGACCTATCAGGTGCTGACAAAGATACACTGCTTATGCAGTAATTAAGAGTGCTTTTTTTTCCCAAAGTTGGCCTATTATCAACCGCCGCTCTGAAGCCAGCGGTTGGTTAGCGTAGCATAACTCGGAACAGAAATGTTAAGTGCGAGTGGAGCACGCGGTTTCGCTGCCGGTAAAATTTCCGTAGAACCAAGCCGGTCGTAATACTGCGTCACATTTTTTTAATCTCCTCGATATCCCCCACTTGAGATCGCACACGATGTCTGCTAAATCACGGCTGACATCCTACGTCATTAGGCGTGATGCTACCTCTTACGTACTTGACCCCGAGGTGAGGCTGCTAGGATAGGTGTGATGTTCCCGTGACCTCGCGCAACGTTTGCTTGGTTTATAAGTGATCGGGCTACGACTTGTCGCCGTCATTTCGACGTCCGATTTTGCAGTCAAATGTTCGCGCAGGCGTTTTGATTCGGGCGCACGCTCACACGCGTCGGGAGAGCTCAAATCATCAGTCCCTAAATAAGCCCCCAGCGCGTGGAGCGATACGGCAGGCACGCCGAAACAGAGCGCGGTACGACCCGAAAACACGTGGAAGGCAGCGGGAAGGCGCTACCTCGGCAGTGGGAGGAACCGAGTGGGCTTTTTTTCTTTTGCCGCGGAAGTTCTTTCCGCGACCCGCATCGCCGAGTTTTGCTTGAAGGCGATATTTCCCGTCGCCCGCTGAAAACGCCGCCGCCGCCGCCGCCCCCAGGACGCGGGTGGCTCTCTCTCTCTCGCGCGCGCGCGTAAAGGCAACCGCCGTGTTTGTTTACACAGAGACGTCCCCCTTAATGCAGCTGCTGCGCCGGTGGTGGCCTTGACGGGCAGGGGTTTGCGGATCAACCCCGTCGCGAGGTCAAAAATAAAAACGCGTCCAAAGTTTGCGTCTCGGTGCTCGGACGAGCGCGGGACGACGGGCCGCGCTCGTGCTGAATGCCGGGCCAGAGGTGGAAATCTTTCCACCTTCTCACGACGAGGTCTCTTCGTAGGACGGGCCGCTGTTGGACTTCCCACGAAGTGTAGGGCGGCTTTATCCACCGTGAATGTGTGATGGGCCTAGTCGACCCACGAAGTCTGGAGCCTGGTGTCGAGTCCCGTTGTCCCGTCACGGTGCTGCCCAGCCGCAAATCTTGAATTGTAATTTTTCCGTAAATTTTTTTTTCATTGTTCAGACAACTTGGGGTCCACCCTGTTTGGGTTTATGGCCCTTTCTTTGTTTGCACGTCCAAATAAGTCCTCGATCTTGATCCACTCATTTTTCTCCATTGGTGTGTTGGAGTTCTACATCCCATCTCTTGCCTCTGAGGTCCATGTAAAAAACACACACACACACAATAAAAAGATTCGTCTGCCCTCTGCCACGTTTTGATGTTCATGCCATCCTTTAAAGCCTACAGAGAAAGGCATGTGATGTCCTGACTATTTAAAATAATGTGATATATATATACACAATGTGTTTTATCTTGGCCTTAGATGTGCTCAAGAGGTATGGGACTTTAAAACAAAATAAAAAATCATCTCACTTGTCCTTCAAAATTTTGGCCCTTCCTGTCCTGCCACGCTGGCAAGTGAATATTCTCAAAGAAAATATGGTAAGTAAAAAAAAAAATGTCAGTTTCCTTTTACTTTAATCATCAAAGTGCTTTCAAAAATATATACAAAGAAAAAAAAATGCGTGTTGTTCCCGGTGACAACATTTATGCTACAAATCCTACGGCCAACAAATAATCCTTGCCATTACAATTACTATTCATTGCTCCATTTCCAAGGTTTATTATCGACGAGCCTGGTCATTAAGATTCCATTCAAAGGAGCTGCGACAGCGAGGGAGATGTCTTATCTGCCGCTCCACTTTGGCAAAGCGGTCAATGCAGACATCAGTCGGCAGTCGGACGAGTGATTGAACGCGTCGTTTTTGATGCGAGCGTTTGATGCCCTGCTGGGACCCCGCGGTAATTGGCTGTACATTATACCCACGGCCGTGGTCCTTTGAAGGGTTCGCAGGTCGCGCCGAAAGCGCTTTGTAGGTTCACGATCTTATATCGCTTGTTCTCTCTTCACCCCGCTTATAGAGGCTGGCCGGCTCGATGTGCGTGCACACACACACACAGACAGACAGACACGTGCACGCACACAAAAAGACACTTAGTCTCCGCCCGAAAATGAAATGATTTGGTGGTGAAAGGATACCCTTTGGAACCACGTTTGAAGTACGACTCGTTTAATTCAGTGATTCAGTCCACACGCGCTTTTTGGCACCCTTTTTTTAATCTGCCAGCCTTCCTTTCAAGTTTTGTTTAATATCCTGCCTTTCATTGTGCACTGCGGGCTCCGCTGTTGACATTTCGGAGAGCCTTTGAAAGGCAAGGGGGGGGTCCTGTTTACCGCATAAACAGCTGACAAACAATGCCGCTTTTGTTAAGTGCCTTGACCTTCATTGCACCCACTTGCAGATTAAACGCGGTGCATTTAGCCGTGTCATGTCTGCACCCAATATTACCGTATTTACTCCCACAGGTGTGCTCTCCCGGGTGCAATCCATGTTTATTTGGATAATATGTTTCTGTTAATATTTGACATTTTGCAGTGACTGTTTTTGCGCAATCCCAGCGGGTTTTGGTTTTACGCCATGTATGTGAACGCAAATCTTACCCTTTTGAATTGTTTATGTGTTGTGGGATCATACGCATGATCTCGCGTTTGAAAATTTCCCGCCACTAAATTGAAAATTCGGTTACGCCTCGTTCTTCAAAGCATCGATGGTGCGGTACTCAGCGCAGTACGCCGCAAATCCATTGACCCGAGCCTGTTTGCTGTCCAACATTTAGTCGGCAGAGAGATGATGCACCCTATGTTTACTTGAGCACCATTATGCTCACAGGCCATTGAAATGACGTCCCTTAAACCAGCCACGTGGCCCTGCTGCCACTGATGTGCTCGGTCACACTGCTGGGTGGACAGTTACTTGGCAGGTCGCTCGTAGCGGAATAGTGTGTGGGTATTTCCTACGTTTCTCTCAGGATGTCTGACCAACATGGAAGAGTAGGCCAAGATGCCCCCTGGAGAGGCTGTCTCTCGAGAGCTTCTTCTAATAAGAGGCCCTTTCGGCCAGCAGTGGCGCGGGAGCCAACAAATCGCACCCTTACAGCAGCTGATTACACTCCGACCCAACGATGCTACAGGTGAGCGTGTAACCACGAGGCAAAGCGTTAACATCTCCTTCTCGGGTGTCCGTTCCCTCTCTGTGCGCCACAGCCGCAAGCCGGTGAAGAAGGCCGCGGGGTCGGCGTGCACGGCGCCGGAGGGCGGCGGCGGCGGCACCGGCGGCACCGGCGGCAGCAGCATCGTGGTGGCGTACTACTTCTGCGGAGAGCCCATCCCCTACCGCACCACGGTGAAGGGGCGCGTCCTCTCGCTCGGCCAATTCAAGGAGCTCCTCACCAAGAAGGGCAACTACAGGTGGGCGTCGAGGCGGAGGGTGGGCCCAGCGTGGGGCTACACGGGGCACCACGCACGCACCCCACGGGGGAGCGTGTGCCCGGGTGCCAATTGAGACTGTTGGGGCGATTGTTTGTTAGCGAGCGCCTATCAGCCAATTAGAGACTTGTGGGGTGATTGTTTGCGAGTGCCTGTCAGTGGATATAGATCGTTGGGGCATTTGTTTGTGTGCGAGCACCTATCGGCCAATAGAGACTGTTGGGGAAGCTGTTAGTGAGCGCCCATCAGCCACTATAACGAACAAAAAAACTCGACGCATTCATCAATAACATTGCCTTGAAAGAAAAAAAAAGTATACAATAGATAACGTTCCAGGAAATGGCCCTTCGTAGCACATGATGCTATTGACGAATGTGAGGTTTTTTTGTGTGTGTAATTGTGCTTGTGCAACCACTGCCATCAAGAGCATCACCAAATTAGTGAATTCGCCAATACAGACTGTTGTGGCAATTGCTGTGTCTACATGGGTGCGTCTCCGTGCTTGTGTGCATGGGCGTGTGACTCTGTGTGTCTGCGTGGCAAGTGGTCCTGCGCTACGAACCCAGCCGGCCCGAGTTTGATTCCCGCCAACACCAGTGATGATTATCTGAACCGGTCCTAAAATTTCCACTTCCTCGTGTGTCCTGTGCTTGCCTTCATTGGGCTCGCTAACAGCACTTGCCCCAAAAGCCTGTTAAGGCTAAAGGGGAGGTCTTTGTCTTTGTTATGGGTGTCTTTGTGTATGTATGTCTCTGTGTGCTTTTTTGGGTGTGCCTTTGTGTGTTTTTTTCCCTACTTGGGATAGGTGCTTTATTGGTTTGTCCATTGGCCTTCGATCATGGCCATCGCTATCATGAGTTTTGATCATCTGAACTGGGCCTGGGCATCCCCCCTAAGTAGCTAAAGCTTTTAAACGAATACCCGGTCTAATGTTTAAACACTAGTGCTAGGGAGACGAAGGCAGCTTGGCGTGGTGCTGTTCACACCACCTCCTCGTGTTGTGCTTAAGAGGTACTCGCTAACAGCAATTGCCCCCGACAGTTTATATTTGCTCCATGAGATGTATGTCTGGTCTTTGCTGTGTGCGCATCAGTAATAGGAAGGTTATTCAGAAGCACTGGTTAGGGAACAACCAATTCCACTTACGAGGTGGTACAGAGACAGCGTCTTGTTGTTTTTATTCTTACCGCCGCATCATTTACAGAAATCGTGCAGCAGCAGCAGCAGCAGGTAGTGGCTGTTTGCACAGGGCTTATGCAAAACACGGCTTTCTGCGGGCGCCGATGCACCTGGCGGGCGAGATGCGGAGGCAGATTGAGACGACGGTGCGCACGGCGTAAGTAGCAGGTGAAAGGTTGGCATGAAAGGTGTCTCAAGCGGAAGGGGGTTTTCTCATGGCTGCTGCGTGTCACGTAAACAGGCCTCGAAACACGGCGGCGTTTTTGTCGGATGTTGCGTTCCGTTTGCTTTCCGTCGTGGTTATTGGGCGGGCGGGCGGGCAAGGCCGCCTGTCCCGGTGGTTGGCGCGCTCTCACCGTCGAAACGGTTGGCGGTCGGCGGATTCGTTTGCCACAGCCGCTTGGGAATTTCATCGTACGAGTAGTTGTCCTCCAGTCTGCCTGGGGTGGCGCTGTGGGTTCACGTTTAAATCCCGGGTTGGGGGGATCGACTCGGCTCGTCATTTCCCCCAGAGGCGATAACGAGCGTCGTTTTGCGGGAAGTCAGCAGCGTTTGTTGTCCTCAAATGAGTTTTCCTCCTGCCATAGTTACGTGGAATTTCCACCGTTTGCTCAGGGCTGCCAATGGAGGCGAGTGCTTGCGTGCGGTGCTCCATTGAGTAGAACATCATTTTACTTTGAAATTATGAATATAGACTGTCCCCATGTGACCGAAGGTACCCAACGACATGAGTGCTTGAAATTTTGTCGATTTGTGATTTTACACTGGAACCTGCACCGGCCATGCTTGGTGAATTCTCGTCAAATAATCCACGCACTCTCCAGTGGTGGATTAACCCCCGCAGTCTGTACGTGAAATGCACTTGGTGGAAACAGCTGCTGAAGTGTGGAGTGTGCAACCCCAGCCCTGTAGTCGGAAGCACAAGTCGAGAGCCTGGGTTCTTGCATTTTCGAACTATACGCGACGCTCATTCGAAACTCCGCTGCCCTTTTGTGTTGGGCCAGCTGCATCCCCACACGTTTCCACGCAACGCTGTCCCCTTGACGCCCATCTGTCCGTGCCTCTCGTCACCGCCGTCATTTTGCTTTGGAGGCCTTTGCAGGCAATTGGGCCCACGCGATGCCACGCCACCACGAGCGCACGCAGCGCCTCTGTGATGGTTGGAATATCGCAGGCCGTGCTGTTTGTGGGTGCATTCGCTTTGGGTTTCCTGCAGGATTGTGCGGCAGATTCCTTATCAGTGGCCGAGTTACGTGTTTTTTTTTTTTAAGAGGCAGAAGGGTGGAGGGGATATCAATTGCTATCTACTCAACTATTTTTATTTTACCAGGTAAGGCCCACCGAGCTATACAGCTCTTTTTCAGAAGCGACCTGGCCACACATGATAGCTCAACGAAGTGGCTTATATGGAAATTTAGAGCAGGCAAATACTCTTAATGTGGAGGAAAGAACTGGAGGACCTGGAGAAAATTCTACTCGACTACGGGGAGAGACATGCAAATTCCAAATATGTCTGGGTCGGGATCGAACCCCCCCACGGCCTCTTGTATACTAGGCGAGGTAGTCAACATCTCACCACCGTCGGGCTTTAAAGCAGAGTGGCTAGTTCGTAAGTAAAGTTTCTCTTTTTTTACAACTACGACGTGCAATTAATTCGTAAGCGTGTAACTTTGGCGTTGTCTCGGTGTACGCTCGACGTTGCGGAGTCTCGCTGCATTACATAAACTTAACTCTAGATAAAGCCGCAGATAAGCGCGAGCTTAAACTTTGTTAAGCAGGGGCGCGTGGAATTTTTTTTGTTTGGTCCCGCTCCCTTTTCTTTTCTGCTTCCCTTTGTGTACGCTGCCTTGTGCTCCTTTATCTCTTGTTTTAAAAGATTCATAACTCGCACTGTTGTGTCTACGCTCTTTGATTTGTGCTTGTGACCTTGGCGCTCTCACAACAAGAGGCCTCATTGTGCACGTCCCCGTGTAAACGGGTTTGCTATACCAGCAGATAATCCGGCATTTTACAGATTTTTTTTTCCCCCCTCTTTCAATTTTTTCTCTCTCTCTCTCCCTCTCTTTAAGCTCGGTCTTCTTTTATCCTCCAAGCCCCTACTCCTTACCAGCTCCCCCCCCCCCCACTACCCCTAGTCGATTGTGCATTTTTAAACAATTGTTTTGTAGATGCATAACTAGAATTTGCCAGGCACGTACACACCTAAATGCGCTCGTTGACACACGCGCGCACACACGTACACACACACACACGTACACACACACATACAACTCGTACACCCAGAAATGTTTGGAATCCGGGCAGCTCGACGTTTGATCTTTGTCCAGCACCTGGAAATACATCCGCCAACGTCTATTCTTTGCCTCACTTCCTATTCTTACACACCTGTCTTTTCATCTTGACTACACGGTGACCTTTGCAAGTGAACTTTTTTTTCTTCCTACCATTGCCTTTTCGTGGTTTGTTTATTTATTTTAGGGCAGCACACACGCGGCGGAAGCACACTCGCGACTCGGTAGCAGCCGGAGCGCATTAGGTGGAATTTTATGACTGCGAGGGACACCGCAACGTCCAGCAAATAGAACGGTAACATTACGGTATTCCCTTGTTATTCGCAAGGGATACGTTCCGGAGATGCTCGTGAATAGCTACGATATTGGCCCCGACGAATTGACATGCATAAATACATAAATCAGCTATTTAATACGTGGCAATGATCATAACACAAAAAAAAAATAGGTTATAATAAATATTAAGTGAATAAAAATCGGAAAGTATTAACAAATAGTTTGAAAATGAACTTATCAAATATTAGGATGATGCTGTGCATCATGGCTTTAGCTCATCGCTTCACTTAATTCCTCTCTCGCATCACAATGTCTCTCGTCATTTTATCTCATCGCTCTCTCGGTGCGGCCGTGTCGAGTTCCAAACGCGATTCGCGTTGAGCCAGAATTGAGGATAGCAAGTTCGTGAGTAGCGAGGGAATGCTGCGCTCGAGTCAGAAGTATCTCCGCGTCCAAGTGAGCGATGGGGCAGCGCCTATCTCATTTGGCAGTCCTGAGCCAGTGGTGGAAATTCCCCGTTACCCATGATGAGAGCCAGGCATGCCCGCCCATAGGACGATCCACAAAGTGGTACTCGTATCAACGGAATCAGTGGGAGGCACGATGGGCCGAGTCTGCTTCTGACCAAAACTTATGTTGTAGACATTTTGATTGTTAGATGAGGACTGTTGACTTAGTGCTTCCGACATTTGTGATCATCATCATCATCACGATCCATGGGCAGATAGCCCGTAGGTGTCCACTGGCACATTTCGTCATTTTGCTTACACTTTCTTCCGTCTTGTGCCAATTTGCTCAAGTAGTGCACAACTTTTTTGGCACCGGCGAGACATCACCTGTACGAAAGAGGTGGGTTGCGTGCAAAGCTGTCCTTGGTAAAAAATTCCAAAACAAAAAAACATGGATCAGATCCTCGGATCGATGTGCACAATTTGTCTCGCTCCCTCAATCACAGAGCATAATTTGGCAAATATTCCTTGGTAGAGGTAGCAAGAGAAAGTGTCCCTTAGCAAGCAAAGCACCTCCTATAATCTTAGCTTTTTCGGTAAAGTCACGTCGAAGGGAAACAACAAAATAATAAAATATATATAAAACAATAAAAAAATCCTCACGACGTTTCGACCATAACTCAAACGGTCGTCTTCAGGTGTGTTGGTTTGCATAAATATTTATGAAAAAATATATAAATATTTATGCAAACCAACACACCTGAAGACGACCGTTTGAGTTATGGTCGAAACGTCGTGAGAATTTTTATATATATATTTTATTATTTTGTTGTTTCCCTTCGACGTGACTTTACCGAAAAAGCTAAGAATATGAATGACTGCAGTCACGAAAGCTTTAAATCAAAATTTAAAGCACCTCCTGCTGAGGCCAGTTTGACGCACGCGAAGGGGTTGGTGAGGCCAGCGCCGCCGCGTCTTGCCTTTCCACCGCCGGTGTTGGCACGCCGCTCCACGTACTTAGGTAAGGCTGCACAAGCCTTAGAGGGGCGAAGCCTTGGATAACCTTCACATACCACTCGCCACGCAGACGGAAATCGGACCGGGCCAAGGTCGCGGAAAGCTTCCGGGGAGTGCGGTGCGCCAACCTCTGGGAACGCTCGCGCTCGCAGAAATCGCAGCACCCTACGTCGCTTCCACCGCCCCGCGGCAGGTGCACGTGACGCATCGCCCACCCAGCAGCGGTCAATTTGTGTTTTTTTGTTTTTCCTGCGCATTTGGTCGCTCGCGCAGCCGAGCCCTAGCTCCGTCGCCAGAAAATTACAGATCCTCCGCCACGGGCGCGCACCATCAAAAGCATTTCTTTCATTTCCTGGCATCTCCACCACCCTCTATCCCCACTCCCTCCTTTCCTCACCGCCGCCGCCGCCGCCCCCACCCACCCACCCACCCACCCCGTCATGCCGAAGGGCAGGGGAGAGAGTTTTGGGCGGGCGAGTGGGCGAGACGCGCCGAGAATTTACAGCCAGTGCTGGGCGGGTCCCGCGATTTGGCCGTGGAAAAGGGGGTTAGTCGGCACTCGCTGTGCCGTTAAATGTACGACGCGTTGCACAAAAGGAGGCGGAGAGGGGGGGGGGGGGAGGATTGAGAACCGTCGGCAGGTGTTGAGCCCCGGCCCAAAGCTGCGACAGCCTGCGTCTGCATGCCGCAGCCTCCGCTAACCTCCCGCTGAAGTGTCGCAGTGTGTGTGTACCGCTCGATTGTTTGCCGTCCATTGACACCGAGCGAGCCCGGTTCATTATTCATGAGGTTTGCCGCTTTTGATCGCCGTTAATTCTCCCCCAAGATGCGTTTGTCCACGCGGACAGGGCCCCACTTGTTGTCGCTGGAGTTGTTTTGTTTTCTCTCTCTCTTTAAAAAAAAAAATGTATCCCGCCTCCTCGAGAAGCAGACGCGGCCGGGAACCTTGGGAGGATTTGACACTCGGCGGAAAAAGAGAACCACAGACAGTGAAATGTATAGGAGAGGGGCATTGATGAAAAGTGATCTCTCTCTTCCGATATTAGGGAGCCACTGGAGCCTGTGCCTTTTTCAATCAAGGTCGAAAACTCATTTCTTTGGAACTGCTTTTTGTGTTTGTCCTTCCCCCACACGTCCGATTGGTACGGTCAGCCGCGTACGGTTTCGAAAGAAGTTCATCGTATGTACAAACGAGCGCATTTACACATCGGCTTCTTATGAACTCGTTTATCCTTTCCCCTCCCGTTGGACGAGCATGCCTTTCGCTTTCAAATAGAGAACCTGTGAAGTTGAGTGTGCCATATTTTCTCATTTCACTCGCAGGATCTCACAGGGATGAAGGGCGTGTGGATTAAGCAGGTTGCACAACGGTGGAATGTACAGCGTTGCTTACCTTTGGTTCTATTCGGTAAAGTCACGTTGGTAAAAAATAAAACAACAAAAATCACGACGTTTCGGCCACAACACAAGCGGCCTTCATCAGGTGAAGGGATCAGGCTGTCTCGAGGACAGCGCTGGAGTGAGACAAGTTTGGTCCCTTCACCTGATGAAGGCCGCTTGTGTTGTGGCTGAAACGTCGTCATTTTTGTTGTTTTATTTTTTACCTACGTGACTTTACCGAATAGAACCAAAGAGTATGGATCCTTGCAGTCACGAAAGCTTCAAATCTAGAACTCTACAGTTATTTCTGTTTTAGCCGGTTTGCATAGCGGACATTAAACTTGGCGCGCAGGGACAGGTTTGTAACCGAAGGTGCACTGGGCACTGAAGGAGGCAAATTGACAGGAAATGTGTGACTGGGCTCTACCGTTTGATGTCTGTCCCCTTTGAACATTTCCATTCGAGTCATCGTGAGTGGCATTTGTTGAGTTTGCGTTTAATAGGTGCATATGTGATTACTTTAAATTATGATAAGCTGCTGATAAGCTCATTCTGGAATGGTAAAATTGAGCTACAATGGAAATCAAGTTGAGGGTACTCTCATTGATTTACAAATGTGGTGCTAGGTATCACAGTGGGCTCTGTTATAATAATCCTTCAGAGTTGGTGAACTCCACGCCTTCTCATGCAAAAAAAATATGTATTATTTGAAGGTCTCAAGTACACCAAAACAATGTAATTGTTCCGTTAAAAAAAATCAACACTCATTCTCGTTCAATATTTTGCCAAATTCTGCGAGTGGAAATCTGCACACCGACCTTCACCTCACAAACTTTAAGAAACAGATCGTGTCCATCCTACGTCCGGCTGAGTATGCTCTGCGATAGAATGCTTGAAACTTGTTCCCAGGTTATTTCCGTCGCCTGTCCATCCCCTCTGGAGGTAGATAAAAAAACGAGTTCCACTTTGTTGGAGGTCAGCAGGGTTGGGAAGTTGGCATCCTTTGGAGATGGGATTGTGGAATTGGCACCACTGGCTCTCAGGGCCACGTGGATGAATTGCTACTTCTGTATCCACTGCTGAAACTTCGGTCTGCCGCTCGGTGCTTGTTCTTGCTGTCCGCCGTCAATGGCTGCCGACCTCTTAATGCCGCTGCAGAAGCAGCTGCTGCGGCCGAGCGAGCCTCTAAGAGAAGTTCACCTTCTTAAGCTGGACCTCTTCCTCTCTGTGTCCGGCAGGTATTATTTCAAAAAAGCAAGCGACGAGTTCGAGTGCGGAGTCGTCTTCGAGGAGGTGCGGGAGGACAGCGCCGTTCTTCCCGTCTTCGAGGAGAAGATCATCGGCAAGGTGGAGAAGGTCGACTAATGGGGGGGAAAAAAAAAAAAAGCGCCCCCAGCGGCAAGGAGCCCCCCGCGGGATGGGTGGTGGAGGGGGTGGTGTGGGGGGGGGGAGTGGCAGGTCCATGACCGCGGTCCATCCATCCCACACCAGCGTCCGTTTGGCCGAGAGGAACGAACGTGGGCGTGATTCAGTTTGCCCCCCACCCCACCCCGGAGCCCGTCGTCCGCGCCCGTGCACCCCCCCCCCCACGCCCTCCCTGAGAGATGACCGGCGGATTTCTCCGCTCGCGGTCGCGTTGATGGGCGGGCGGCGGCGGCGGCGGCGACGCCGTAGGAGAGCTCTGTCGTTGAGGTTCCGTCTCAAGTTGCCGCTGTTTTTGCTGCTCAAGACGAAAGCGAGAGGCGCCGGAACGTTGGAAGACGGTGGCACATTTTTGTTTTCGGGAAAGACGTTTGCGGAACGGAACATCTGTGACTGGGGGGGGGGGGGGGGTGGGTGGTGGAGAAAGAAGATGTAAAAATAAAATGCTCCCTCTGCTGCTAAATACGACTGGGATGAACGAGGAAGATGAACATGTTTTTTGAAACTAATGTCCGCCACACTGCAAAGGGGGGCACATTGGCCACGGGCCATGGAGGAAAAACAAAGGTTGAGCTTAATTTAATGACATTCTCAAGAAGAGAGGCAATACGGTGCTTGTTTTAAGGCTTCCTTTTCAGTATCTGCCGTTGCATCGGTGCGTCAAGTTTGAGACTTATGCAAAAATGGATCAAAACTGTATGAGACATTGTGCGTGCGTGCGTGTGTGGCGCGTGTGGGAGAAAATGTTTAAACACGATGTTTTTTTTTAAGCATGTGAAATGAGAAACTGTTTACAGAAGCTGTGTAAGCTTTTATCGGATGATAATATGGGTTAAACCGAACACTGACTAACAGGGTTTGATTCAACTAAACCTGTACAGGCTTGATGTTTATTGTTATATATTTTTTATTCGTTTTCTTTCATGTGTGTGTGACTGCCAGATTCGTTGTTTTTATAGATGTGAAAGTCAGTGTGGTGTTCCTAGAGTAAAAAAAATATACTTTATCCGGCCCTCTGTACATTTAGTCTTCGAATTTTTAAGCCGTCAAATGCCGATTATGTTTTAATTACACTGGATTTGTGTGCGGCTTTGCCTGCTTTAGGCATTGCTGTGGACTGGCTATTAAACCGGGGTAATCTCTGGTCATTCAGTTGCACGTGAAATAATTTACGTTTTTTTTTGTGTGTGGCAGCCGTGTCTCGAAGGACCCCTTCCTCTGGCCATCTGTAAAGCAAGCTCTTTAAACGGAAACAAATTTGAGATTCGCCGCACAATTGGTAAATACGTGTGCGTGAAGGGTTAAATTAATTAATTGGGTGGGTCCCCGGGGGAGCGGGGTGGGGGGGGCGGGGGCGGGGATATTCAACGCTGAAGCTGGTTCACGTTGCAGCCGATTGGCCACCGAGAGGGCCGAGTAAGGAACTGCATCGTTCTGAGCGGAATTTAAAACCTTTGCGGTGTCGTGCCCGTAGCCGCGCAAGGCAGCAGCGGTGGCCTCGGAAGGCTGCATGCGTCTCGAGCCCACAAGATTGATTTCAAAGAGAGCAGTGAAAGCACCACGACCCGCCCCCCACCCACCTCTCCCGGTCTGCCTGCATCTTCTGTCTTGCTTGTTCTCGCTGGGTCCATAACGGCTGTTTGTGTGTGTGTGTGTGTCCGCAAATGGCCGACCCCACTGACACATGCACTGTGTGGTCCCGGCGAGTACCTCGATGAGTCCATCGCCTTGGTGAACCGAGGCCTTTTTTTGAGTTCACGCGCCCGCCCCTGCGTCTTTTATTTTTTTCAAGTTGGCCTGTTTCCGCGTTTGCGATGCAATGCGTACCCACAAGCCCATCGTAAGTGGCCCGCCACACAAATTCCTGTAATGGCACAACTGTCACCGCCCAACAGCCATGATCATTCCACTGCTGAATGAAGGTTACCCCACGCGGTTGCCGTTCTTCATGATCTTGCGACGCCATTGGTCTGTCTCACTCCTGAGCATTAGCTCGTATCATTGCATCCCATCTTTTCTGTACCTTCTTCCTTTTTGTTACATTTTGTCAGTGTCCCAAGTTGATCCATGTCATTGCAGGAAATATGCATATATTGAAAACTTTCCTCTGAAGATGAATCGGAATGTTGCTACTCATCGTCGGTTTACACAAAGCACTCCAGCCTGCCGTTGCTTGCCATTTTATTCCATCAAATTCATGCCGGTAAACCTTTCAACGCTATGCTCAAATCAAATTCCAATATGCCCGGCTTTTATAGTCAACGGGAATGCATTTGTTTCATTAATAATCTTTTTTTTTTAATATATATAAAAAGTTTGAATCGAAATGCGTGATGCGCTAACAGGCTGCTCAGGGGGAGGGACAGCGTGGAATACGCTGAAGCATGAAGCTGGGGAGAGATGCGGTCTCGCATACTTTCCAAAAAAATGGATCGGGGAAAATTGATAAATTGATAAACCCAGAATTTGCTGACTTACCACACAGCCACAATACACACCCAGTGAAAATTAGTTACAGGAAGCAATTGAACAACTTTCTGACACAACCGTGTAATCCATTTGGAAAAAAATCGGTCCGTTCACTGCACACGAGTGGGGTTCGACAGACGGTAATGGCCATACTAAAGCCCTGTGTTTCACTTGTCACAGTGCCAGGGTTTGTCCGAAAATATTGAACGCTGACCATGTTAGCACCGAAAAGCGAATTCGCAATGACTTTAAGCTCTTGTTTGTACAAAGTCTATGCTTGTGTGTGTGTGTGCGTGCGTACGTGCGTACGTGTGTGTGTGTACATCATTTTAAACGGCCACGTACTTTCTGCAAACTAAAAAGACGCTGAAGCAGCAGCCAGGAATACTGTCGTGTGAGCTAAGTTATTTTTGTTGTGTATATCCAATGTACAGCGCCGCCATTTCACACGCATTGTACAGAATGTGTTGAGGCAGCTATAGCTACTTTTTGGAAGCGTGTTGTTTGCAACATGGCAGTGTTTCCATGTATGTATTATTTTGCTAGGATTTTTCAGCCACTACTTAAGACGACAGAAAAAAAAACGCAAATTGCCCTCTGCCGCCCCTTATTGTACATGTGTGTATAGATGACTTGTAATTTAACACGCTATGTGGAATCGATGCATTGTGTAAAGGATTTTTTTGTATCACTATGAAAAGTGCAACTCCCCCCTCGCCTCTCTCTCACCAGTAATGTAAATGCAGTATTTCTTGCTCATGCTATCATGATTCATTGAATTATGAAACGGTTTTAAACTAATTTAACACGCATATAAGGCTCCACCGGTAGCGATTGGCAAAGCTAGGTTTTAAAACTGCGTTGCCACGAATGGACTTATTTCGTGAAGCCGGTACCGCTCGTACTCAATGCGGATTCTGGATATTTGTCTTTCTCTCACAATTACACCCCGGAGTGAATTGCCCCAATGTTTCATTAGCAGCCACAGCACATCTGTTTGAAATTGGTTAATCGGGTAAATGAATAATGCATCGTCATCATCACCATCATCATCGGAAAAATTAGGCCCCGTTAAATTGCGTCCATGGTGATATGGGTGCTAAAAATTTCCCTTGCATTTTTTTCCCGTTAACAATGGGAAGTAAAGTTGCTTCTAATCCATTGCTTCGCCTGATGTTGACATTCAGCGTGACGCAACGGGCAGTCGAAGCTCGCGGTCTCGTGAATGCATTTCATAATTGGAATTCGGTGAGTGCGCCACGTTTCAGATGATGCTACTAGCATGCTGAACAAACGGTGGGAGAGGAGGGGGTGTGTGTGTGCAGTCCACGTGGCCACCTTGCTCATCGTGACATTGATGAAGGGGTCTTATACTTAATGGCGTGAATTTAAACAGTAGACCTGATGACAATACCTTAACATTGACCAAAACAGAACGGTCATTAAGACCCTTTTTAAAAAAAAAAAACAACGGCAAGACATTGACATTTATTGTACGTACGAAAACATGTCGTCCACTTAACAAGAAAAGAAAATGCGCTGCAGTGCAGTTGGAATTGTTAACAAAATCGAGGGCTCGTGTAAAACGTTACATTGGCGGCGCAAAGCAGGATGTCTTGTTCAAAGGTTCGCTGTGTATTCGTTGACATTCTGTACACGGGTGACCCAAGTGCGTAACGTTGGGCATTTAAAGCCCTCTCTTGAAGTCCCCTCTGCGTTTGATGAAACGGCGCCTCTCGCTTGTTCGGGGGTGGGGGGCAGATCCTCAGACTGGGTTTGAGACCACATTTTTGTTAGGTTTCAGACCCTAAAGTTGTACTTTTTATTTAGGTATATTTGGATCATGTACATTTATTAATATTGTTCATTTCACCTTTTGACTCCCCCTGGCCCCAATGTGTAAGGTACAGTAAAGCTGTATGTGTAAAGATGTAGCATTCTATAAAATAAATATTATTTTTCCGAGTAAATGACGCGACTTTGTGCACTCGTGTTCTGTGGCCGTGCTTGCTCAAGTATCTTTAGTCACGGTTGGCTACTTACGGTGCGAAAGAAGTTGAACGTACATCACGTGTATATTTCATCATACATGTCAAACCCAAAGTGTTCCAGTCCGTGAGCACCTGACTGCACAACCCAAAAGAAACGGAGGCACAGAACCATTTAACGCTCATGCATGCACGGGCGATTCCACTTCTGCAGAAGATAGGGGGCTTAACCGAGTGATTTGCTTAGCACCAATTGGCTAACCGCTGTCAACCACTTCATGAATCACTCCCCCGCCGCCGCTCCCCAATTGTAAATGAAACCGTAATAATAATAACTTGCGTGAGTTATTAGATTCCCAATTGTTTTTCTCTCTCTCTCTCTCGTAAGACAAAACAAAAACACACGACCTGAAAGCATCGGGAAAGAGCTGCCTGTGAGGAGGCCGCAGTGAACAGGGCCGAGTGAGATGACACTTCACAGGTAAACATGCTGAGACGCGAGAGAATCCTTTGCCCAGGGCCGTGATGCGCTCAACGTCGCCATCACCGCGAGTCAACAACAACGACAACAACAACAACGGATGCGCACGCGGGCGGGGGAGGTGGCTTAATTTCTGACAATATGTTCCGGAAGCCTGCCAGGCTGGCTTCTGGAGTACCGGACTATCGGCGTAAGGAACGACAACGAGAGTGCAAGGATTGCGCCGACCCCATCGTACTACATTATTATACCACACGGTCCTATGATGGTACGAATAGAGGGCACATAATCATTGAGGACACTTGGGTGATAATGGATGGTGGCTTGCCAGAATAATTTCCGCAACAGGGGGTAATCCTTAAGTCTTGATGTGTATTCTGCACGTTTAAACCATTTGGTGTTGCATATACAGGGCGGGCCGTAAGTAACGACCTGATTTGAAATAGCCGGTATTTTGTGTTAAATGATTTTGTTTAAAATAATGGTTTTTTTTTTAAACAATAAAGTAGATGCCTGGGAGTTTATAATGAACCCGGTATACACCTCAGCAGCGCGCGAGAATAGTTGACATTTATCTCGGAAACAATTGTAAACAAAAAAAATGAAACACCGAGAGAACATCGCGGATATTTTCAGACCCGAAGGGGTCTCAAATCCGCACCGTATTCGGACGTTGATTTCCCGATTTAGGGACTCGGGAACAAACGGGGTGGATGCAAAGCTTTTTCAGGAAAATATTTTGCTGTTTTTTTTTGTCATGGATTTTCCGTTTGCACAGTCACATGGTCACTTTAAGATGTTTTTCTTGTTCATGTTTTTAGTTTTTGTTTGTTGTGGTTGCACCCGATTCAAGAGCCGAATGGCTCACAGGGCTATACCAAAATAAATCAATTGAAACTGTTGTTGGCAGACCTTGAACCAGTCGATCTTTCGACTTCGCTTGAGCAAAGGGGAGAGCGTCGATGAGAACGCCGACACCTCGACGGGGAGGACACACAGTCGCAGCGGCGAATCTTCGTACAGGACTTGCACCTTTTTTTGTTGTTACACGTTTTCTATTAACTGTCTGTCTGTTCTAGATTTGAAGCTTTCGTGACTGCAAGGATCTTTGGTTCTATTCGGTAAAGTCACGTAGGTAAAAAAAAAATTCCTTTGTCAAGGCGTTTTCTGTTTACCCCCTCACAGCTTAAAGGAGGCGACCTGCGCTTGACTTTCTTCACTCCAACGCTGTCCTCTGGACAGTTTGGTCCCTTCACCTGATGAAGGCCACTTGTGTTGTGGCCGAAACGTCGTGATTTTTTTGTTGTTTTATTTTTTACCTCCGTGACTTTACCGAATAGAACCAAAGAGTATGTCTGTCTGTTGTATCCTCAAATCTTGTAACTCAATTTTCACCCACTTACCAAATGTTGTATCGACTGAAAACTTGGTATACTTATGTCATACTGATGACAATACTATATTCTACCATTGAAAACAAATATTTTTAAACATTATGTTTTATATGTTATGTTTCGGCTTGGGTCTAATTGTCCACGCTCAACTGACGTTGGCTGTAAATCACCACGGCCCCCTTACGTTATGGCAAGCTTCGGGACCACTTCCTGGAGTCGTGGAGTTATGTCA
Source organism: Petromyzon marinus (assembly GCF_048934315.1). Taxonomy (NCBI): domain Eukaryota; kingdom Metazoa; phylum Chordata; class Hyperoartia; order Petromyzontiformes; family Petromyzontidae; genus Petromyzon; species Petromyzon marinus. The sequence goes on along the minus strand of NC_133703.1, from coordinate 16,331,860 downwards.
TTACTAGTAGGGTACATTTCATTAAAGCGTGTTTTTATTTTAAAAAAATATTACTTATTTTTCCCCAACGTAAGATTCAGCCGGTGCAAGAATTGCAGTCCCAGAGACCGTCAAAGCCGCCTCGAGTGCTCGTGTGCTCTCATTGAACTTGCAGACCAAGACGATGCTTTCGTTACAAATGTAACGTCACATTTTCACCTTAGCGGCTTTGTCAACGAACACAATTGCGTGTTCTGGGGGTTCGTGCATAATTACATCGAAGCTCCGTGAACTAAAGAATGTTATACCATTCAGAGTTTGTGTTCTTATTTCATTTTTCAAAAGTTATCGGCAAAACAAGTTCAGGTCGTTACTTATGGCCTGCTCTGCATAACCCATGCACGGCGGTGCATACCATCGCATTCCCCATGGATTCCTGCATACACACCCCCCCCCCACCCCCCACGTTAATTTCAACAATCATGGGCCAGTGTTGTGGTAATCTGCGCCCTCTAATTAAGAGCCAGATCTGCCGGCACTGATGATGGGATCCCAAGTGCCACTTTCCACTGCGGCTGCACGTGCAGTGGGAAGAATGCAGAGGGGCCTTCCCATCGGAGGGGAAATGTTGTAGATGTTGAAATTTGGTATTTTTTAAAAAAAAATTCTAATCATTGGTGCTCCGTATAAACAAACCGATACACAAGCAAGGCTTCAATTTCTGACGGTGTGTTTTCCGGAACGCTGCTCGGCTGGCCTGGAGTTGGGATTTTCGGCGTAAGGAACTACCACGAGAGTAATCCATTATTATACCATATAGTCCTATACTCGTACAAACAGAGGGCACATACAAATTGAGGACAATAAGGTGAGATGGACGCGGCTTGTCAAAATAATTTGGCGTTTAGGACTGTTCTGGCTGAAATTGAGCCTTGTGTATCATACATTGCGGCAACACAGAGCCACACGTTAATGGTATGTATGTAGAACTTCTTTTACACCGTACCTAGACAACCCTGCTTATCGGAGGTTATGGGGGAAGGAACTAAACACAAGCAGTAGTACATAAATGAGTTTTCAAACTAGATTTAAAGTGCCATAGCTCCCGTGGCTTCCTGATGCCGGAAGGAAGAGCGTTCCAGACGGCCGCAGAAGCGTATCCGAAAGCGCGTGATGCGGTGACCATCTTCGTTTGATGGCTGAGCCATCGTTATCGTATAAGCAGAGCGCGTCTATCAGAATCATTATTTTAGACTGGAGGAATCCGATGAGCTATGAAGCTCTTTTTCACAGATGTCCAGTATGAGCGAGTGAGCAAGTTACAACACCTACCCAGAAAATAGTTCACCTCGGAGCAAGTCAACATGGAATTCTCGGTGAGCGTCTTCTTGACGTTCATCCCAAAGCCCTTGAAATGAAACAAATCCATCCGAATGAAACCCTGCGTTGCAGTCTGCAAAATAATATTCATTCAAAAGATATATAAGTAAAAAAATAAAATATGAAACTAAGTGCACTATCAGATGAATACCCTAAAATAGTGCAAATAGGAAACACAACACCGCCAATGCCCGCTGTTTAGAGATTCATCAGCGAGTTTGTATGTCAGGTCCGTGCGGGTTAAAACAAAAATTCTTGGCGGATGTCAGCCACATGCCCTGGAAGGTGCTGTGGGCAAATGACAAGTTCTTGTACACCGCGGTGCTGGCAGTGATGCTGGGGGTGGTGGAACGATAATCAAACGAAATCTGTACCTTCTGTACGAACAATAATTATTTTTTTTCATTTCAAAATCTGCGAACGCAGCTGTTGTCTGGCTGCGCCGCGCGTCCGTTATTGAGGAGTCGCTGTGTGACCGGCGGGAGTGGAGAGGGACATTCATCGATCCAATTCGCTTTTCGCGGGGGGGGGGGCGGGGAGGGGAGGGGGGTGGGGACACCGGATCAAACGGAGCCGTCTCTCGCGCGTGGGTCCACTGGCCATGCGAAGCTGTCTGCTTTGCCGCCACCGCCGTCCGCTACACGACGGTGCCAGCACCCCCCCCCCCCCCCGCTACTTGTAGGGGAGCGGTGGTGTGGCGGTTAGCGCTACGCTGCGCTACGAACCTGGCGACCCGGGTTCGATACCCACTCACGGCCGACACCCAGTGACAATGATCTGAACCGGTTCCGGTCTTGGGCCTCCCCTAGGTCGACTCGGCCAACAAATGAATGCATGGTGCGATATGTAGACAACGCCACTGGGGAGACAAAGGCGGCCGGGCGTGGTGTTGGTCACCCACCCCCTCGTGTGCCGTGCCGGCCTTTAAAGGTGCTCGCTAACAGCACTCGCCCGGACAATCTGTTAAGGGTGTACGGGGGATCTTCGGAATTTTTAACGTGAGCGAGTGAGCGCTAGTGTATGGGAAGTGGTGGTGGAGCGGTTAGCGCGCTGCGCTACGAATCTGGCAACGCGAGTTCGATTCCTGCCCACGGCCAACACCAGTGACCACCCACCCCCTCGTGTACCGTTCTTGGCCTTGATAGGTGCTCGCAAACAGCACTTGCCCCAACAGCCTGTGTAGGCTATACGGCGTTGGGGATCTTTGTCTTTAAGATTATTTGCTCAAGCAAGGCTCAGGGAATGCCAGCTTGGAGGGTTGCTGGGTGGCTTCCATCGGAACGAGAACGGTTTTATTGGGAAAAAAAAGGTGAGTCTCCGAGCCATCTGTTGAGGCCGACAGACTTGCAGCTGCCGTTTGTAGTCCCATGTACACGGCACTACACGAAGTTCTGTTGGGTTTTTTTTTTCTACAGAACTGCTCGCATAAATAACAATGGATATTCAAAAGAGTCATTCGTTTGCTGTGTAGGTGAATATAAAAACAAACGCTCAATTATTTTAGAAGTGTATTTATCGCAATGGATAGCACACAGATATGAGCCTGGTGCCGTGAGCGCGATTCCCGGCCACGGATAACATCAGTGGCGAGTGATGTCTGAAACCGGTCCTCGGCGACTCCTTCATCAACCCGCACCTGACCGGCGTGGTGAAGTATGGTCAGGTGCGGGGTGAGGCCCTCATTCAGCAGTGGGTTCACAAAGAGAGCTGAAATGTTTTCTTCTCGTGGATGCAAGTGTAGACTGCTGGCATTTCATTGCCCACTAGACAGTCATATGGACATTAGTTATGCTTACATTTATCGATTTACGTTTCAATTTTAATGTCATTATGGGCAGAGGTGTTATATCTCAAGATGAAGATTTTTTTTCATAACCTGTACTCACGCGGAATGGTGATGCAACCTAAGGAGGTTGTTCAGCAGTGACTAACATATTTGATTATTTTTTTACCAGGTAAGGCCCACTGCTATAAACAGCCCTTTTTCAGAAGCGACCTGGCTATCGCAAATGATAGCTCAACGAAGTGGCTTATCACGTGGAAATGTAAAGCAGCCAAATACTCTAAACGCACGTTTCTAAATGTGAAAGGGGGGAAGCCGGAGGACCCGGAGATAAATCCACGCGACCACGGGGAGAGAGAGCATATACAGCGGGCGTCAGGGGTCGGGATCGATCTCACTACCTCCTGTATACCAGGCGAGGTAGTTGCCATCTCGCCACCGTAGGCGCAAAATGTGTTCACGACGTCTTGACAAGCACAAAGGGCCGAGTGAGGGTTAAATTGGCGTCTTGAAGAGGCTGGCTTTGTGTACATTCCGTTACCAAGGCTCCTGGACTCTACTGCCCTGGGATGGTGGCAACGCAACTCGGCGAAGATGATTTATGGAGAGCACAAGATAGCGGTGCATGACAGAACCTCTGTTTAAGTTTGCACTGGAGACGCCGTGGAATTCCCATCGCCTGCCGATATGCCCTTGTGCTAGCGCGATTGTTTTTGTTTATCAGACAGGATAGTAGCGCGGGGTGGCAGAGTTAGGTGGTGGCAGGGCTCGTTGCAGAGTTCCGAGGTCAATTTTTAGGTGCGGTGTGTCCCCTGTAACACACCATGCATTCCTGACCACATAGTGAGTTCAACGGAGTCCCCCACCCCCCTCTCTCCCAGCACTCATTAGGGTTGTCCATTGTCTCCCGATGTGTCGCCCTCAAAGTGAATCCCAGCTCTAATGAGCCCTTGGGCGATGTTTTATCTCCACGAGGGCTGCTCAGTGAGTCGTGTCGATTCTACATTTTTAAGGACAACTTTCCTATTGACTTTTTTTTTCCCGTTCATGGACTACGATAATTGAAAGATGCCACAAGTTAATTTCTTGTTAACTTTTTTTCCCCAACAGGAAGAATTTGTTGGGTGCGGCTCGGTTACAAATGACTTGGTGTTGTTGATATCTAACTCAATGGATGTTGTTGACATATAACTTGACCAACAACTTTATTATGACAATTATACAAGTTTCCCTCGCTTCATGCCTTAGATGCGTTCCAAAAATAGGGGCGCATGAAGCAAAACTGCAGAGACAGCTGCCCTGCCGAGACGCGCGAACAGTCGACCCAAACAATGTTGTTCCAATGTTGTCCCGCGTCTGACCGCATAGCCCCAGCCCGCACACGAGTGAATGCACACCGCATAAAGCGAATTTTTTTGGTAGAAATGTAAGCCGCTTAAACGCGAAATCGCACAAACCGACCCCGCACAAAGTAAGGGAACCTCTTTCAGTTTTAAAGAAAGTAGTTTTCAATCCAGATGATGATTTAAAAGTGCATAGCTCCAGTGGCTTCCTAACATCGGGAGGAAGAGCGTTCCAGACGGCCGCAAAAGCGTATCTGAAAGCGCACGATGTTCGATGGCCAGCCAAAAGCCACCGCTGCGAGGATGACCGCAGTTCGCGCAGACGATCCCTGCTCCTTGCCGAGATCAGCGAAGCTATTGCGATTTTCCATATCTAACCGGTCAACAAATCTGCGCATTGTTCCATCCACCCACCCACCCACCCACCACCACCGCACGCACTCATCAGCGTCGGAACAGAGAGCATCGCGTAGCGTGAAAGGGCTCGCACGCCTTGAGGAGTGCGAGCCGTCGGGAGGCAACCGACGAGTTGGAGTCCACTCCAATAGGGGTGGGTGGGGAGGACGGGGGGGAGGCCCTCTTGTAAATGCGCAGATGGCAGGAGGTGACCCTGGCGCTTTGGATCGGATGCATTCGCGTACGTAAATAAATAAATAAGTGCTGTTTCTACGGGGCGGGCGGGGGGGTGATGCACGGGACGCCGCAAGCGAGACGCAGCGTCAACGTAAATAAAGATAACGTCTTTCCACGCCTCCAAGCCGGAATGCACAACAGAAGCACGGCTTGATTGTTGTCTAAGTGACCGTCGTCGGTGTGCGTACTCGGAAGCAAAGACAGAGATGCCCACGACACACGAGGGAGTTGTGGGTGGCCAGCACCACGCCCGGCCGCGTTTGTCTCCCCGGTGCGGTGTTTACACACCGTGTTTACACACCGCACCAGATACTCATTTGAGGCTGAGTCGACCCAGGGGAGGCCCAGGACCGGTTCAGATCATCGTCACAAGTTACAGCACCACTCCCTGGAAGCAGGCGCACACACACACACACACACCCAGGTGTGGCATACGCAGCCCAATTGCTGATAACTTTGCGTGTGTGTGTGCAGATGACAAGTGCACCTAGCCTGGCACAAGGGCCGTGGTATCATTACCTCCACTTAGCGGTGAACGGCGGTTGTTGTTATTGTTGTTGTATGTGTTTATTTATTATATTTATATTAAAGTGTAGTGGTTGGGATCGCGTGCTTAGTTGTCACGGAAACGAGAAAAAAATACAACTTTTTTTTTAAAATCTTGGCCTTGACCACGGTTTGTTAGTCAAGGCCCCTAATCTGACATATGGCCGATGGCAGTGTCACATTTGTTCTGCGTGAGTTACGAAAGAATTCTTTCCCCCCCCCCCCTCTCATTCTCTCCCCCCCTCCACCCACCTCACCCCCAAGTGTTTAATATTTTGGATGATATTCACTGCTTCAGTGGCTCCTGATGGACATGAAGGGGCTCATGATGCAAGCATCACTGACACTCATCACGCGCGGATTCGGGGCTGCAAGTTGACTCTTTAAGCTCGTCCACCTGGTGACGGAAATAATGTAAAAAAAAAAAATACCCCACCATGCAATACAAACCCTGACAGAATGTTTTTTTGCTAGACACCAGCACACCTTACGCTTCTTCTAACACCCACAGATATCCATAGAAATGCTGTAATCCTCTGATCTCATACGACTTCACTTTTGTATATACTAGGCTCCTGGATTAATCTTCAACTCCCCCCCCCCCCCCCACCTCATTGAAGATGGTAGTGGTTTCTGTGGCATCGCTCCTGCAAGTGTAAGATATTAACTGGATTGTGCCACGTTATTATGGGGGTTTTGCGCTTTAGTTATCCTATTTGAGATGCTCCTGCCAGTCCATAGCCTCCAGTAAAAGTCAAAGGGCCTCCCTGTTCAAATGAGCAAATTGACGAAACGCGTGCATTTCGGTGGCCCGAAGCCATTAGTGGAAATTCCACAGTCCCATAGCAGGAGCTAGTCGCCGCATGGAACAACCACTCATGACATTTCCCAAATGGTATTTACATTATTCTCCTCTAGGGGAGTGATAAGCTAATGGATATATTTAGCTGCAATGTATTACTAGCTCTTGGAATGCTCTTTGTTTGGAGGTTACCAATGTAATAGCCATCATGCGGATAGAGGGAGAGAGAGAGAGACATATTCATGGGGAATAATACCACGACAAAAGACTTGGTAAACAAAATTCCGTGCACAGCAGTGGGAATTGACATTCGCATAATCATAGCAATCACGACGCACTCTCTTTACTCGGGAATACAGATCGTCTCATCGTAAGTGGTGAAACGTGATCGACGTGCACTTCAGCCGAGTTGGCCTTTTTAAAAAAAAAAGAGAAACAGCCACTCAGAGATACACTGACACATTGCCTTTTACAATTGTGCACCTTGGTGTCATGCGGTGACAATGCTGTAATTCATAAATGTGCCCCTCAATGCTGAGCCCCCTAATAGGAGAAGCTCTTCTGTATTTGATTAAAGTTATATTTGAAGTTCTGAGCATTAATCCCCCATATGCGCGATTTTTCTCCTCGTTCTCCGATTTCCGACCACGTGCCAAACAATCACGAATGGAATTGACGTCACGTGACAATGCGGGATTCTTCCTGAAGACGAATCTTGAAGAGTCATTGAGGCTATCCTGGAAAAAAATAAAGGACGCTGCTCGTGTTTATTTAGATGACATGCATTCGTCGTGCTGTATGGATAAAGCCAAATGTGGAGTCAAGTATGCCTAAATATGATATAAATTGTGCGATGCGCCAATGCGTGCGACACTGGATTGATTTTGAGCAAATGCAGTCGTTAAGAAGTGAACGATCTTACATTTCAGCGTCGACAGCGTTCGCGTGGAAAGAACGGCACAGACAAATATATGTCGTTGCTGTTGTTGCAGGAAGTAACAGTAGGCGATTTACAAGATGAGTCGCTCAAGGAAGCACGTGTTCTCGCCAAGGCAATGGCACATAGAAGCGTGCAGAGGTGTTTGCAGAGAATCGCGCCGAGAGACAAAGAGAGAGAGGGAGGGAGGAACACACGCAACAGAGAACACGGACTAGAGCGGTGGTTCTTCACCTGGGGTGCACGCACCCTTTGGGGGTACGAGAAGCCCTTTCTAGACGTGCGAGACAATTCCAGATTTTTTTTTGATGAATGACATGTTTATGAATGACACAGATTGAGCACGTGCACGTGAGTGAAACTATTTTTCGATTTAAAGCTTTCGTGACTGCAAGGATTCATCTTCTTTGGTTCTTTCGGTAAAGTCACGTAGAATGAGAATAAAATAATGAAATAAAATAACACAATAAAATTCTCACGACGTTTCGGCCACAACACAAGTAGCCTTCATCAGGCGACAGTTCTGTTCTTTCACCTGATGAAGGCTACTTGTGTTGTGGCCGAAACGTCGTGAGAATTTTATCGTGTTATTTTATTTTATTATTTTATTCTCATTCTACGTGACTTTACCGAAAGAACCAAAGAAGATGAAACTATTTTGCTTCATTTAACCCGTGTATTTATTAAAATTATAAATGAGTTTTTAAACGAATGAGAACAAAAAGGGGTGCAAGGCTGCATCAAAGGTTAAGAACAGCCAAGAGTACGAGCACTTCTAAGACGGAGCGATGAGGTCAGCTCATGTGCAAGATGCGAGATGGATTATGGAATGGTAGCACCATGACGGATGGCAACCACATGGATTGCTTTGGTTTATTTTGGCACGGATGAAACCCATTGGACCGATAAAATGTTCACTTTGAACGGGGGACTTTGGGAAGTCCTTCATCCAGCAGTGGAATGATCAATACGGTGATGATTATCATATATAGATATTCACAATGCATTTTGCGTTAACCACGAGCGTTTCATTCACTACATCGGAACCGACAACTTGAAATTAGAGAAATAAATAAATAAACGTACATGTCGATGGGGTTTTTTTTTCTTTCTCCTGTGCAAAAAAAAAAATCCTAATTTCTGTCAACAGGGATATTTTTTTTTGTTGTTGCGGCCCCGGGATCCAGCATGCTGGAACGCTGCTTGTCTATGAGCTGTCGCGATGATACAGTCACTCGAGGGGGCCCATTCTAGGAATGTGCCTCTGAGTGCTGCGGGTTGCATCAATATGCCACACTGTGTTTCTGTGGGTTCGTTTTTGTGCTGTTCCTTCCTTGGCGATGTTACGACGCAGAAAACGATCTCGCGCCCTCGCGGTTTTCCCCTCCCCCCCTCCCCTCCCCTCCCCCCACACGATGTACCGAGCGTTGTTCGGCTCGACTCCCGACGTTTCGCACCGCGTGGCTTGGAGGCCACGTGCGTGACACACGAAGAAGAACAACGCAAAAAAAAACCTCGACGCATTTCCGCACCTCCGATTGTCACGGTTGGCTACGTAGGGTACAAAAGAAGTTCAACACACATGCACAAAAAAAAAAAACAAATAACTGCCCCGATAACGAAAAGAAGCCAATTATTTTAACAGGTTACATTTTCGGGAAACATCTCTTTCTGCTATAAAGAAACAAACCATTGCCCGAAAAACATCGCTTATGATGCTTTCCTCTTTCGGGCAGTGTTATTGACAAAATGTGTTTGAGCCGCCTGGTTATCTTGTGCTCGTGTCCCACTGCCAACGCAGCAGCAACAGCAGAACCTTCTTTGGTTCTTTCGGTAAAGTCACCACCGCGTAGAATGAGAATAAAATAATAAATTGATAAAATAAAATAACGCAATAATATTCTCATGACGTTTCGGCCACAACACAAGCAGCCTTCATCAGGTGAAGGGACGAGACTGTCTGATGAAGGCCGCTTGTGTTGTGGCCGAAACGTCGTGATAATATTATTGTGTTATTTTATTTTATCAATTTATTATTTTATTCTCATTCTGCGTGACTTTACCGAAAGAACCAAAGAAGATGAATCCTTGCAGTCACGAAAGCTTTAAATCGAAATTTAACAGCAGAATCGCCAATAACAAACAAACAATTCCACGTTGTTCAACCCACGCTCACTCCAATGTTTTTTAAAAAATGTTTCAACCCCATTTGACTCTGTAAATCACGACGATTATGCTCATGACAAACGACGACTATATTAAAAACAACAACAACAAATAACTTCTGCATGCCACAGCCTGAGCTGATCAAAGTCCGAACAGATGGCCGGCGGAGATTTGCGCGTGCGATGATGCGTTCGGGGCTGACACGGACGACTAGATACTGTGTGTCACTTTGCTCACGCGTGAATGCGCCTCTGAGATTCGCGCGGAATCTGCCAAGAGGGACGAAATGATTCCATTGCAATGGCATCGGTGGGCTGTTATATTTTGCTCGTCTCGTAAACAGCCGGCAAACGATGATGCCCCAGTGGGGTTTTCGTAGATAAAGGGGGGGCATACAAAGCACGTGTTGTTAATGAGAAAAAAAAAACATTGATTCTCTTTTAATCCCGGGGGAGGAATCTGAAGAGCTATGAAGCTACAAAAACTCATACCTTTATTCAAGGCATCATGTTTGCAATAACCACAACACAAGCAGTCAAAATGCAAACAAAAGAGACAACTCTGATAATAATATGCACTGTCTTGTTACTGGCAAAGGAGGTCTCATAATGTAAATGCTCAACCCGAGCCCTCAATACTCTGATAGTGCGCTGTTTTTGAGTTGTACGCCTTTTGGCGTCTCTGGTCCAACACCAGTGGAGACTAGGCTCTAAGAAAAGCCGTCTCGGGTGTGGACCAATCAAATTCAAGGACAGTGCCAATATTATTATCATCAGAGTTGTCTCTTTTGTTTGCATTTTGACTGCTTGTGTTGTGGTCATTGCAAACATGATGCCTTGAATAAAGGTGTCAGTTTTTGTGCCAGTTAAAAGGGTAAAACCTATTACTATAGCTATGAAGCTCTTCTTCACAGATATCCAGTAGGGGCACGTGGTTACATCTCTATGGGTCTCTGTGTGGTGAGTCTGTGGGTCTCTGCGTGGTGAGTCTGTGAGTGGTGAGTCTGTGGGGTCTTTATAAATGTGTCTCTGTGTGGTGAGTCTGTGGGTCTATGTGTGGTGAGTCTGTGGGTCTATGTGTTGTGAGTCTGCGGGTCTCTGTGTGGTGAGTCTGTGGGTCTCTGCGTGGTGAGTCTGTGAGTGGTGAGTCTGTGGGGTCTTTATAAGTATATGTGTATCTGTGTGGTGAGTCTGTGGGTCTCTGTGTGGTGAGTCTGTGGGTCTCTGTGTGTGGTGAGTCTGTGGAGCTCTGTGTGGTATGAGTGAAACATTGTTAAAACAAGCAGAGGCACACGGGAAATCTGAATGAAAGAAGCAGAAAAAAGATGGACCAGATGGGTGGGATGGGCCCTTTCTCATTTCATTTCTCCGCGGCGTTTTCATGCCACGTGCCTCAATCTGTCAGCGATTGCTAATTACAATTAACGCAGAGTGCGTTGGGGTTGGGTGTGGGGGGGGTGCGTCAACGCCTGCTCAATGTCTCTGGAGGGGTTTTGGCTTTTCCACAAAAAACTACCGCAGCCGTGTTGCAGTGCTAGTGAGGCATGTTCATTGGGTGGTGGGGGGCACGGGGGTCCGGGCACGGGGGGGGGGGGGGCACGGGGAGGGGGGGTGAACGCCCCGCCCAAACTGGGCACATTTATCGCTAACCGCTACGCCACCGCTCCCCACACGGTGCTGCGTGCATACGATCGGTCAATCAAACTTGATTATTTAACACGGCGTCCTTTACAATACAATCGTCGCAGAGCGCTAATGCACGTAAACGCAACATTGCATCTATAACGTTTGAGATAGACGAAATAGTCAAAGGTGTACACACTTCAAAAGACATAAAGAGAGATTGTAAAATCTTTAGCCTGATTAAAAAAAACCCGCAAGACCTTCCACTTGAACATAGCGTCGATCAACACGATGTATCATGAACACCCTACACGCTGCACCACGAGGAGCTTCGTGGTGCGACTGACACAGAGACCCATAGACTTGTCACAGAGAGACCCATAGACTCACACAGAGACCCATAGACTTGTCACAGATGGACCCATAGACTCACACAGAGACCCATAGAATGATCACAACAGAGACCTAAAGACTTGTCACAGAGAGACCCATAGACTCACACAGAGACCCATAGAATGATCACAACAGAGACCTAAAGACTTGTCACAGAGAGACCCATAGACTCACATAGAAACCCACAGACTCAACACAACAGAGACCCATAGACTCATCACACAGAGACCCATAGACTCACATGGAAACCGACAGACTCAACACAATAGAGACCCATAGATAGACTCATCACACAGCGACCCATAGGCTCACACAGGGACCCACAGACTCATCACAACAGAGACCCATAGACTCACACAGGGACCCATAGACTCATCACAGCAGAGACCCATAGACTCATCACACAGAGACCCATAGACTCACACAGGGACCCACAGACTCATCACAGCAGAGACCCATAGACTCATCACACAGAGACCCATAGACTCACACAGGGACCCACAGACTCATCACAACAGAGACCCATGGACTCATCACACAGAGACCCATAGACTCACACGGTGACCCACAGACTCATCACAACAGAGACCCATAGACTCACACAGGGACCCACAGACTCATCACAACAGAGACTAATAGACTCATCACACAGAGGCCCATAGACTCACACGGAGACCCACAGACTCAACACAATAGAGACCCATAGATAGACTCATCACACAGAGACCTATAGACTCACACGGAGACCCACAGACTCAACACAACAGAGACCCATAGACTCACGCAGGGACCCACAGACTCAACACAACAGAGACCCATAGACTCAAACAGGGACCCACAGACTCATCACAACAGAGGCCAATAGACTCATCACACAGAGACCCATAGACTCAAACAGGGACCCACAGACTCATCACAACAGAGACTAATAGACTGATCACAACAGAGACCCATAGACTCACACAGGGACCCACAGACTCATCACAACAGAGACCCATAGACTCAAACAGGGACCCACAGACTCATTACAACAGAGGCCAATAGACTCACACAGAGACCCACAGACTCATCACAACAGAGACCCATAGACTCACACAGGGACCCACAGACTCATCACAATAGAGACCAATAGGCTCATCACACAGAGACCCATAGACTCACACGTAGAACCATAGTTTGCTGTCCTTCCCCCGCACCTCCGATTAGCACGGTTGGCTACGAACGGTGCGAAAGAATTTCAACACACATACACACGTACATTCGCCAACCCGCACTGACCCAGAAGCGTGGTGAAGTATGGTCAATCAACCCCACGTGACCGGCTCGATGCACGGAGGCCTTCACCCTTCAGTGGATTGACACAAGGCTGTGTACGCTAATGTTGACAATGTTGATGCACTATTTACGTGAGGACGATGGTGGTAATGACGGTTTACAATTGACTTTGGCGGCGCGTGATTCTGATTCACCGATTCAAAGGTGGGGTTGGTGAATCGTACAGAGATCGCCCAAATGCAACACACTCGCGTATGGGACAACGAGGTAGAATAGCAAGTGGGTTTGTGACTTGTCTTCACAGATCGTGAGTAGTTATTCCCTCACGTGCGTGGGCTGTTTCTAGGCACTGTACTACATTTACTCCCGTAATATATATATATATTTTTAATTATGATTTGCCAAACTTGCCACGCCAAGACTCATCACGCACAAAGTGATTGCGACAAATGGACCACAACACCTCGCTGATCTCGTCAAGGAACACGAACCAGCACGCCAACTCCGGTCATCCTCGCAGCAGCGACTTTTGGCTGCCCACTTGAACAAAAGGCGGCGGTCACCGCACCGCGCGCTTTCAGACGCGCTTCTTGCGGCCGTCTGGAACGCTCTTCCTTCCGATATCAGGAAGCCACTGGAATTATGCACCGTTAAATCTAGATTGAAAACTCATTTCTTTAGAACCGCTTTTTGTGTTTGGTTTGTTGTCCTTCCCCCGTATCTCCGATTAGCACGGTTGGCTAGGTACGGTGCAAAAGAAGTTCAACACAGTACATACATACAGGACCCTCATGAAAGAGAGTCTTGGGGCTTACTGGGACATTTCTGGCCATTGAAATACATGTTTGGCACGCTACGCTCGCACTAATTCCAAATATTTTCTCTCCATTGACAAATAATGCAACTATAATTGGGGCTCAATAAAAATAAGAATGGGCGAGCCAGCAGAATGTTGTTCATTTATTTATTTATTTTCTGGAGTGTTCTGTCTGCCGCTGCTCTCTCTCTCTCTTACGCCCGCGTTTCAAGGGCTTCATTGTCGGCGGTTGCAATTGTTTAACATTCCAACGCAACGCGACTGCGTTTAAGTCACGTAGCATGAGCCCCGCCGCTCTCACTCTGGCTGTACCCAGTTAAAAGTTGGATTCTTATCGGCAACACAGATTCTGAAGCTCAGCCGCATTTGATCAGATTGTTTTTTGTTTCCCTGGTCGTGTCGTGAATTTTTTTATAGCGATCGTTCACTGTTTGCACAAGTCACTTTTTCTACCTTCTGGTTTATATACCTCTTCAACTTTACCAGAACGAACGATATGATAGTACTGCACATTTTGCAGCGAAGGGAGTGTTTTTAAAAAAAATATTTTATTTCTAAGAGGATTTGCCGTAGTCGTACGCCGTTTTAAGAAGGTTGGACTGAATGGCATCTTTAAAGATCAAATTGTTGTTTTCGTTCTTGTGGCACGTGTGTTGTAGAATCAATTTGGCGGACGGCGGATAACATCGGACCAGCTCCTTAAGAGATATTCGTTTGATTTTGAAGGAATGCTTCACACAAGTGGGCCAAAGTAATAATAAAGCTCCCTCTTGGTGGCCCTCTTGAAATCTCAAAATTTAGCTAAGTCTTCAAAGATAACATCCCCCCCCCCACGATTTCCAGTACATGCTAACTATAGTTTGGCATTTATAATCTTGAGTTATGTCTTACAAAAATAGATATTGTTTTTAAGTTGCCGACTCAGCCTATCACACCGCTGCAAGGTTGATAAATAGGTACCACTTTGTGGGGAGTCAGTTGTGTTGTCCAATGGGTAAGACTGGCTCCCACTATGGAAATGTGGAATTTCCACTACTGGCGGATCAAGGCTGCCCCATTGCCCGTCGAAGCGAGGAGACACTTTGACCTTTGCTCTAATAACAATAATATCCACACTTTTAGCACCATCAGCAAATGTAATTCCATTATTGAACTCAGTGTCTCTGATCCGATTTTACTGTCATGTTTACTACTTTATTACGTGCCCTCAACGAATTACTCGTTGGGGCGCCACGGTGGAGAGATGTCAACTACCTCCCCTGATATGCAGGAGGACGTGGGTTCAATCCCAACCTTGACGCCTGCATAATTGGAGTGTGCATGTTTGTGCTCCCTGTGATCGCGTGGATTTTTCTCCAGGTTCCTCCGGTTTTTCTCTCCACAATTAGAAACGTGCCCTTCGAGTATTTGGCTGCTATGAATTTCCACACGACAATAAACCACTCCGTATCTGGCTGCTATGAATTTCCACACGACAATAAACCACTCCGTCGAGCGATCATTCGTGGCCAGGTCGCTTCCGCAAACGAGCTACGTAGCTCAGTGGACATTACCCGGTAAAATATATATAAAAATAGTTTCTTTTACTCCGATTTTCCTTTGTTTGACCCTTTGTACAACTTCTCTCCTGATCCATTTGTCATTAAAAAAAGGCTTCTAAAATGATCATTGAGATGGTCCTCATCTCATATTTACAGTCCTGAGTCAGTTGGTGGAAATTCCATATTTCTATAATGGGGGTGAGCCTATTTATAGGGCAACTGCTGACAAGCTTAGCAGTTCTAGATTTGAAGCTTTCGTGACTGCAAGGATCCATACTCTTTGGTGCTATTCGGTAAAGTCACCACGTAGGTAAAAAAATAAAACAACAAAAATCACGACGTTTCGGCCACAACACAAGCGGCCTTCATCAGGTGAAGGGACCAGACTGTCTCGAGGACAGCGCTGGAGTGAAACACAGCCAAGCTCAGACCGCGACCTTTAAGCTGTGTGAGAGTAATTAAGGTGCCTTGACAAAGGAATTAGCATAAAAATTTGCATTTTAATAGGCGGACTTAGCATGATGAAAGGTGGGGAGAGTGTTCATTAGGACACTGTCTTTCCGACAGTTCTGTTTCTTCACCCGAGGACGGCTGCTTGCGTTGTGGCCGAAACGTCGTGGGAATTTAATTTTTTTTAATTCTTATTATTTTATTATTTCCCTTCTACGTGACTTCACCGAAAGAGCCAAGAATATGAATAGGACAACTGCTGTTGACTTCCCCATAAAATGGTAATAATTGTATTGAATACGTGTGAATCATGGGCTGAGTTATTCCCCAACCAAGATTTGAACCAGCAACCTTCCGATTGCGAGCTGCTCGCTCCATTGCTGAGCCGCCACAAAAAGACATTATTTCCAGCAACGTGCCCTTAATAAACATATTCAAATCTCAGGAATTATTTTTAGTGGTTATCTAACTTATATATTTCCCTCACTGTTCCTTCCAAGTTATTCATTTTGAATGGCCACGCGTCTGATCCTCGTCTTATCTTACAAAGGTCTTCATCTTCAGACGCAATGTCATTCTTATCGTAACAGCGGGATTCATTTCCCCAGAATGCACTCCGTCTCGCTTTGATCCACCCCTTTATTTCATCAGTGTGGCCATGTTCCACTTTAAGAAGTTGCCCTTGATGTTGCAATTCAGTCAAATTCGCAAACTGTGTGTCTCTCCCGGCAATAATAGCTATTGACTTTCTCACTGACCGAACAGAATGTTAGCTCTGGGCCAATGCTGCCCTTTAATGTTTATTGATGGCCAGCAGTGGCCCCCACAATGATGGTTGGCTAACATTGTTGAACCAATCCAAAAAACAGCAAATCAAGGTCATAGATGATTTTGTACCCCACTGAAAACGTTCTGCAAACAACTTTAGTTCCGTAGTAACTTTCGTAGGACTGTTTGTCTTCCTGCCATGCACCCCTTTGGATTAACGCAATAATGTACTTGACGCTCCTCATCCACGTCCAAGGTGTTGTGATCAAGTGCCTATGATTGAATTCACCCAGAATGCAGGCCCGACCGTCCCTGCGTTGGGCCTGGGTGGTAAACACGAGGCGTCCACCGTCAGTCCCACGGTAGCTTGAGACTCGCACGACTCACGTCGAAATAAGTAATGTTAAAAAAAAAACTTTAATAAAAACACGCTTTAATGAAATGTACCGTACGAAGAACTCCACGACACCAGGAAGTGGCCCCGAAGCTTGCCACAACGTACGGGACCGTGGCCAATTACAGCCAACGTCAGTTGACCGTGGACAATTCGACCCAAGCTGAAACTTAACATAGAAAAAAGATTGTTAAAAATGTTGATTTTGTTTATTTTTTTATGATAGAATATAGTATTGCCATCAGTATGACATAAGTATACTAAGTTTGCAGTCGATCCAACATTGGGAAGTGGGTGAAAATTGAGTTACAAGATTTGAGGATACAACAACAACAGGAGTGAGTTAAGTAAAAGCGTGTAATAATAAAACAAATTTAACGCAGCAACGCCAACCTTGCACTTATAATGATGCAACAAACGCTCGCTTTCAGATGCGCTCCTGTGGCCGTCTGGAACGCTCTCCCTTCCGATATTAGGAAGCCACTGGAGGCTTATGCACTTTTAAAATCTTCTAGATTGAAAACTCATTTCTATAGAACTGTTTTTTTTGTTTAGTTGTCCCCCCCCCCCGTGCACCTCCGATGATCACGGTTGGCTACGTACGGTGCGAAAGAAGCTCAACATAATGTACATACAGATGAGTATCGGTATCTATGGGTCTCTGTGGGTTTCCGTGGGTCTCTGTGGTTAGACGAGTCTCAG
This sequence comes from Petromyzon marinus, assembly GCF_048934315.1. Classification (NCBI taxonomy): domain Eukaryota; kingdom Metazoa; phylum Chordata; class Hyperoartia; order Petromyzontiformes; family Petromyzontidae; genus Petromyzon; species Petromyzon marinus. The sequence goes on along the minus strand of NC_133703.1, from coordinate 16,314,329 downwards.
GATCTTTGTGCGTCTCTATGGGTCTCTTCCTTCCGATATTAGTAAGCCACTTGCAGCGATGCACTTTTAAATCGTGCTAATCTCCCATTAACACTGCTGTTGCGCGCATATGCGGGGACGATGCTCTTATCTCTCTCCCTAATCTCTGACGCGCTTGCGTCCGGGGATGGAATTCCTTTCCAGCTCAGACCTCGCTTGCTTGCCCATCGCCACATATATAACACCTCTTGTTGTTGTAACAGCCCTCTCGCTGGTTCAGCAGTTGCACTGCTGGCTTGTTTGCTTGTGTTGCGATCGAAACGTCGCGATATTTTCTTTTTTATTTGATTTTTCTACCTACGTGACTTTACCGAAAGAACCAAAGAGTTAGAACTGATCATTTGTGTTTCATTTGCCCCCCCCCCCCCGTACCTCCGATGAGCACGGTTCAACATGCATACAGACCGCAGGGCCAAGTTATCAGCAGTGGGCAGGGCAGCAAGTAAAATTGTTGTCATGCACTTCTATGTTCCAATGTCTATGCTCGATTTCTTCGCTAACTAGCACCAACCAGTATAGTCACAGCTTATCCAGAAGTGGGATTACTGAAAGGGCTGTAGAAGCACTTGTTACGAAGGCGTCTAAAGCTGCATTGAATACACACGTACAGTACTATGACATAATAACAGAATAGATAAGCAACGTCAACCTGCATGTATCTGCCCCCCTGGACATACTAAAACAATAAAGTCGACTTTACACTTCCCGTCAAACCAGAGCGCCTTCTGAGAGTCGCACACTTTCTGCAGCATTGGTTCAGTACAAAGCGACATTCTGGACCGATCCTGCGACACGCGGCGCCCTAAAGCTGCAACGAAAGCAACCACGGGCTTTAGCAGAAATCAGTGCCGTGCGAGCTTCCAGATGTTCAAGGAAAAGGACCTCTCCCCCTACCCCCAGGCAGGCCAGCGCGGTGACGACGCGACCTTTGTGGCACGTGCTTGCTCTGCCCTCTGCTGGAATGTTTCGTTTGCTCGCTACCAGTTTTGGGACGAGATTGAGCAGAATTTAGCAACACAATGTCGCGTTATAATGTGTGCACGCCTGTATGCAGGACTTCCTTTGCACGGCACGTTGCCCACCGTGCTGAGGTGCGGCGGAAGAACGACAACAAACTGGACGCAAAAAAAGCAGTTCTGAAGAAATGAGATTTCAATCTTGATTTAAGAGTGCTTTAGATGCATCGATTAAGCGACGACTTATGGTTTCTTCAGCCTCAAGAAACATCCAGGAGAGCCCCTGTTTAACGCCAAGACATCGAAATGTTTCAATTAGTTTTTTTTTGTTGTTGTATGCATTTGTAATGACGACTTGATACGCTTCTCTTGAGATGGCAATTTATTGAAGACACGCTCACTTGACATCAGGCGGAGACCTCCCCCACTGTAACAGCCCCGAGTCTCCCACGCATCTCCCCCTTTTATACCAACACGAGGCCACGCCCCCTGCCCCCCTTCTCGAACCTTCTCGCTGACTCTGGACGCTCGCTCCACCGGCAGACTCAACCGTCGCCTGACCAAGCTCCCGTCTCGAACATTCCCGTAGCCACCAGTCCCTTCGCACTCACAACCGACTCCCCTGTCATTAGGGGCCGTCCATAAATGACGTCACGCACCTGGGGGGGGGCGGGGTCAGACATTTGTGACGATGTGTGACGAGGGGGGGGGGGTGTGTTTGAGAAATGTGACGTCACATCAAAATGCGCAACTTTAAATAAATATAGACAACACGTTCTACTTAATTAAATAGACTTTTTAATGAAATGTTTTCTCCTACAACATCAGAGTGCAGCGCCACATTAAATACGCACTACAATCACAATAGTTTAAAGCGATTTGAAGCATGTTTAATTTTTTTTGGGGGGGCAGAGCTTTGTGACGTCATATTTGAGGGGGGGGGGGTCTGACTTTTTGTGACGCCGTGTGACGAAGGGGAGGTTCAGCGAAGACAGTTAGTGTCTTGCACAGCACGAAATTAGCCATCACAGATATTTCGTGATGCTATGTAACAAAAAGTTTTGCTGGCTGGCTGGCTGACTGGAGGTCAGCGCGCAGACGGGAAGGGGCGCTCGAATTGTCCGGTACGCGGGTTGGGGGTGCGTGGTGGTGGGGGGGGGGGCATCCCAGGGGTGGGGAAGTGAAGACGCCTTGGGTATGGGGGAGAACCGTCGATCAACACCACATTCTCTCATCCCGTGTACGTATACAAAGAGTTTTGCTGGCTGCAAGGAAGGGAGAGACGGATGGAGAGTCACGTTAAAAAAAGTGACGCGCGGGCTTTGTTTGTCTATTAGCAAAACAAAATCCACCAATGCACTTGCGTGTCACAAGGGTTTTGACATACTTTCTCCAAGCGTACACTTCTCTGAATGCACTGCATCACTCGGAAACAAACCCTGGAAATGTCCTTCATATGCACGTTTGTGACTACACACACACACGCACCTGGTGGGTTTATTCAGCTTCTGGGCTCTGCAGTTGTCTGATAATAAGCGGCAAGAGACAATTTTGGAAAATCCCTCGACAGAAATGATTTAGCGGAGACATTACGTCAACGATCCAGCAGAGGGCAGCGCTGTCTAATTGATTTTTTTATTTCCATCCCCAATTTAAAAATACACAACACTCCTCCATCACACACACACGTGTCCCTCCACATACAACATCCCATCAGCCCCACACGACCTTCTGGGAGCTCATGCAAACAAACCCTGGACCAGTTTAGACATACAGTGTCTCGATCAGCAGAGGCAGGCTTGTCGCCTTTGCGTCGAGCTAAGACCAGAGCTGTCCCTAGGGTATAGCGAATCGGGGTGGCGGGGGAGGGCTTCGTCATCACTGTGTTAGATGTTGTTTGAAGGTGTGTGTGTGGGGGGGGTGCCCATACGGTGTGAGTTACCCCTGGCTCCACACCCCCAAATGGAAGGCCCTGACTAGGACCTACTTACAACAGAGAGGGTCCTTACCGAGAAACATCTGGCAGTTCAGTTCACTGCCCGAGTCCGCTGATGAGGCACTGCATTGTCGAAACCGGTCCAAACTTTTGCTTTTGTTGAACAAATCCTGCTGAATTTATGCACCATCACGAAGATGGTGTGAGTGACGGGATGTGTAAAACATGTATTTTATACTTATTATGTGGACGGACAGATATGTGAAGGTGGATGTATCGTCGGCTTAGTTCTTTTTTGTAGATTTAAAAGACGTTATTATTGTATAATCAGTATAGTAATAAACTAGCATTGTTGATATCACTGAAGCAATATAAAACATGCGAATCGAAACCATTTCTTTGGCCAACTACTCTAGACATAGACATATACGTGTTAATTTAGCGTTTGATCCAGCCACACGCACGAAAATTATTTACGGTGAGCCCTTCTGAATTGCAGCAAAGAGAGACAAGAGGCTTACATAATTGTCACTTGAAAGTTGGAGATGGCATTTCACAATTTGGCGTCTCAAAAAGATTAGAATGTGTTAATAAAAACCGCATTCGAATTGTCTGCCCAACATTACACGATCGCCAATAGTGGTTGTAATTTACAGCCGTGATTCAAGCCACTGCTGGATGAAAGTGTCTCTACGTCGTGTCGGTGATGAACAAGGGGCCGGCAACCAAACTAATAAGAAGAGACATTTTTGTCGAATTCGGTAAAAAAAAAATATAATCAATATTCCAAGAGAGCCGTTGACGGTGGTCCCTAATAAATAACGTCACAGTCCTTAAAGAGCCGCATGCGGCACTGGAGCTGCAGGTTTGCCGACTCGTTGGTTTAGGGCAGACATGGGCAAACTACGGCCCCCGGGCCGTATACGGGCCGCCGAACTTGTCCAAATATTATTATTAAATTAAATTTTACCTTTCTCCTCTAATGCCCCCATTTCCCCATTAGATGGCGCACTTTGACCAAAGAGTTACGACATGTTTTTGTATTGTTCATGTTCGTGCAATTTATTAAATTGTAAATAAATGCTTTGCTACCTGTTAAAGGCCAAATCCTTTAATGTAATGATTTTTACACATCATTTATATTAGTTCACACAAACACTCCATCCATCTGTTCCTGGCCCGGCCCCTCTGTCAAATTGTAGAACCCATTGTGGCCCGCGAGTCAACATTTTTTCCCACCCCTGGTTTAGGGGGTTAGTTGAGCAGACTTTACACTACGGTGGTCAGTATGGTTTGGGCTAGGAATCGTACTGAAGTTAATTTAAAACTTGCTAAAGCACGTTCCCCCCCCCCCCCATCTTCCCATTTAAGTCTTAATAAGTTAATGCCATTAAAATACTGATACATTACGTAGTTAAATATGTACAGATGTTCAGTGACTCAGATGTTTTTCAATTATTATCGAACATAATTGTTCGCCGCAATAATTGAACTATCCGAAAAAAGTATCACGGTAAATGAGAAAATAGACAACTTATTTAAAAATGCTAAATTCGTTTAAAAAAAAAATTCTGTACTTAGGTATGCATGTTGAACTTCTTTCGCACCGTGCACAGCCAACTGTGCTAAGCGGACGATCGGGGGAAGGACAACAAATTAAAGACACAAAAGGCAGTTCTAAAATAAATTAGTTTTCAATCTCGATTTAAAAGTGCATACTCTCAAATTGCTCGCTAATATCGAAAGGAAGAGCGTTCCAGACGGCCGCAGAAGCGCATCTGGAAACGCGCGACGCGGTGACCGTCTTTGTTCGGTGGCCAGTCAAAAGCCGCATTGCTATTCTGTGACGGCTTGTGTGTTTGTGTGTGTTTATTGTGCATTGCATGTATGTTGAACTTCTTTCGGACCGTACGTGTCCAACCTTGCTAAGCGGAGGTGCCGGGGAAGGGCAACAAACTAAACATGGAAAACAGTTCTATAGAAATTAGTTTTCAATCTCAACAAAAATTATATTTAATGCCCTCCCATTTCTTACCAGCCCGTCCACACGGCTGCCTTTCGATTAAACGTGCCTCGCAGTTCATGTGCCTCTCAGAAAGTGGTCACGAATAAGTCTGCTCTGTTTTCAAGTAACCACTCGGGGTGTTACAATTCACAGTTCAAGATCGCAATTATATCTTTAACGAACACATCTATTAACATTATTTTCCTGTTACATTGGAGGGCAGGGAAAGTGCTATGGATGAAGTGAGACAGGTCAAACTTGCACAGAGTCTTCGTGGCTCATGAGGTCAGTGACCCAGGCATCAAACTTTGAAACTTGGAGCAGAACTGGGCCGTTCTTGGGCATTCTGGGACCGGAAGTGCTCAGTACCGAGTGATTGTGGAAACGATTCACGAGCGCTTGGGCTTAAAAACCTCCAGCCACGTGCTTTTTTCCCTTCTCTCTCTTCACATTGCACAGAGGCACACCATGGCAATTTAATAATGAACACCGCCGGAGGTGCGATCTACACCAGCGGGAGATTGTACAGGGGGAAAAAAAAAATATATATACAGGCAGCAAATATTGCACAACATGTAACCATATTCACAAGAACAAAAAACAAGAGTTTTGTTTGCAAACTTGATTAGTTCGTCGATTCATGCAAGACTTGGGCAAAGGCAGCGGTGGTGCGCGAAGTCATTACACATCAGCCACAGGAAGCCCCGTGGAGCCTGCGGCCAGCCTGGTGCTTTGAGAATGGGGTGGAAGGTGATGCCGCTGGTGGGTGGTGGTGGTGTGTGTGTGTTACTTGAGGGCAGCAGCATTTATCAGGGATATTGCCCCTTTCCGTTCCCTCCCTCCCTCTCTTTCTCTCTCAAGGGACCTGCCCCCTTTTCCTAAAATAAACCCCCAAAGCCTCGTTCGTCGGCGGCGCTAACGCCTCAACATCCCTTCCTTGCAAGTTAAACTCTGCTGCGCACGCAGTCTCCTGGGTAGTCAAGTGGTCAATTCAATCTCCATTGCAAGTGTACGAAATCGTGGTGTAAATCTGAAATACTTTGGCGGATAGCGGGGACCTCCCCCCCCCCTACTTCACCCCCCCCATATCTGGAAGGATATCAAACACAGGCTTGGTGCGTAGCGGTGGTTGAGATTCGTCTTTGTGCTCGGGCGAGTGTGCGCGCGGTTGTCACTCATTGGATACAATTCCACGTTCACCGGCCGCTGTACAAAACTGCACCATTCAGTGAGAAACCGCTTATGGTGGCTCGTGTTGTCACGGGTGAGCGTTAGCATCGCGTCCGCCCTTGGTAATTTGACACCCACGACCTGGCTGACCGAATGACCTAACACGGTGACGGCGCCCGGGAAAACCACTGCGCAACGCTTTTGCTTTTAATGGACTGGCAGTCGTGCGCATCTCACAGAAAATAGGACGGGTGGGGGGTAGGGGCACAAACTCAGGTGGTGCAATGGAGATGCTGGGATGATGATGATGATGATTCATCAAATAAACGCCTGTTGGTTGCACCAAAGTCTGAAATTCCTGGATGACGTTGCCTGCCCCCTCCCCAAGCCCTCCCCAAACTAAATAGAGCGTCTGCAGTTTGCAGGTTGTTCACTTTAATCCTGCAAAAACAAACATTGAAAATCCAAAAAGGTCTCCGCCATGGAATCTTGGCCATCTCCAGAATGAAAGAAGCTGATAAATTAATCCTGCGCATGCGCGGACTGTGTCTGGGGGGAGGGGGCAGCGGGGGAGAGGGGGGGCAATGCCTCGCCCAATCTGGACACCTTCATTCGTTAATTTTCAGTAGTTTACAATTATACCCCTCGGTTCTTTCGGTAAAGTCACGTAGGAATAAAATAAAATCAATCACGACGTTTCGGGCGCGACACAAGCGTTTGTCGCTCGTGTTGCGCCCGAAATGTCGTGATCATATCGCGGAGTTTGACTTCTCATTTATTCATCCCATTAAAATGTTTTTCTTTCAAATATGCTCAAAATGTCCCCTCCCCCCCCAATATATTGCTATATATAATTTTTTTGCTATGCTATGTAAATAAAAACAACAATTTGCTAAACCTTGGCCACAATATCTGGGCTTGTCTTCATATAAATCAATGCATAGATTTATGTTTATATGATTGTGGTTATGGTTGTAATTTATTAATCCCTAATCTCTGCCATTACATACAATGAAACAAGAAATGGTAAAAAAGTAAAAAGAGAGCAATGTAATACAATAACACTATTAGACATTATTGTAAAAAAAAATGAAAAGTCCATCCCATGTGTTAGTGAATTTTAAAATATTTTAGGCAGGAAATGAGTTTTCAAATGTAGATATTTTTCTTGGTTGGGACCCCCAGACACCCTGGAAGATTTGGTCCCCCCCCAATGTTGAATCCATGGCTACGGCCTTGCTCTCCCTTACCCCCCCCCCTGCCCCCCACTTGGCGATGTCGGTTATACTTTTCCCGATCCAAGTTCACGGTTAAAGCGCTTACTTCCGTCTCTGTCGCGGTCAAACAAGTCATCGTTCACGCAGATGTTATGGTTGTTGTTGTTGCACTACATAAAGTGCCGGATTAAGATAGTGCGGGGTCTGTAGCATATGTTATGAAGAGGCCCTTAATAAAAAAAAGACGTAAATATTAAAACGCACATTTTTTTTTACTGGCATAGGAAAGTAATTGTATTTTTTCATTTGCTATACAGCCAGATAATACGACAAATCGCTCACCTTAAACACCCAGTCGTTTATAAAAGTTGAAGGCAGTATAATACTATAGTAATAGAGCAAGTGCAGAATCACTGAATCGGAATTGATAGCTTGAAATAATTTAGCGCGGGGCGCTTGCAATAGCAGCTATTGAGTCAGACAAACCCTTCAATCGTCAAAATGGATTACTAAACATACTACTTTATATTAAAAGTAGGATTATAAAATGTTGCCGGTACATTGCATTGTGTGAAGATTTCTTCTTGTGAGGACAAGGGACAGTAAGTTCTCAACCAGGGGTACGTGGGGTGATTTATAAACGTGTGAAATTGTACCATACATGAGAGTCATTGGTGAATGATCACGTATGAGTCTGTCAATATAAAATAACTACGACGAAATATGGTAACTTAGGACGATCTAAAATACCTTTGTAAAAATCGTTGATTGTAAACAATGTCGTGGCCAAGAGTAACCAGAAGGCTTGACCACATTACGTCACGCGTGCAGAGCGTCCGTTGGCATTTGTTTTTTATTCGCTTGCAGTTATGAGCTAGCTCGGATACCTCACGAAACGGAAAATTGGTTAAACTATCGATGTTCATTATTCGTACATTTATTTCTCAGAACCATGTTGGGTCTGGCAAGGGTGTACTCGGTTGAAACAAAATTCGACAAGGCAGGGAACAGCAGCCAACAAAGGTGGCTAAGTACTGCACGAAGCAATGGGTTCCTGGGCAAAGTGACCATATCATATCTTACTGCTATTGCAAATAATCGATGCATCGAGTTTCCTGACTGGCTTCTGGTTGGGCGCCTCTCCACCCCAACGATAACTCTGCTGTTGGTAGCTGCTGTGGGACGTTGCCACCGAAACTAGCTGGGTAACTGGCTACGCGGATTTTCCATGTAACAAATAAACAGTGACTTGAATTTGAAATTGCAGAAGATTTGAAGACATAATAATAATGGAAAGATAGCGACACCGAAGAGGTGGGAGTAAAGAATACAGGAAACTGAAACGGTTAATTTAAAATCGCTCTGACTTATCAAATTGTGCTCTTATTAATGCCATTATTTCACCGGAATATTCTGTAAAACCTAGAAAATAGAAAAAAAAACCTCACAATACGCATTATCGTGGCATTTAATTTAGTAAAAAAGATTAATTCCTGACTCGGAGTACAGGATTGTGAGAAGATTATAAAAATTACAGCTCTCTTATTTTTCTAGATTTGAAGCTTTCGTGACTGCAAGGATTCATACTCTTTGGTTTTATTCGGTAAAGTCACGTAGGTAAAGCGAATTAAAATAAAATAATCAAATAAAACACGACGTTTCGGAGGCAACGCAAGCTTCCGTCTTCAGGTGGGACCAGTCAGCCAAAATCGCTGCACCAAGTGGCGAGGCTCTGGGAACCTAGCGCTTAAATACAGGTTAAGGTAGGGGGGGGGGGTGTGGGAGGGGTCATGTGGGGAGATTTTAGTGGGGTGCGGAGCTGAGTTAATCCGTCTTTTGTTGTGTAGAGGGTGCGGGAGATGGGTCACTGTGTGTGTGTGCAATAGAAACGGAAAGAGGCTCTGTAAGGGGAGGCAGTAGAACAAAGTAAAATCGAAAAGTTCGGAAATAATATGTTTGGTATACCACTGCTTGAAATTGCTGTTAGAAATTAGTTAGCGTTTTGTATGATTTAAAACGTCTCTTCAGTGGTTGCTTAATTTGAAACCATCCTCTCGGTTGAACTAATGCCTGTGTTTGTATTTGTTGTGTAGAGGATGCGGGGGATGGGTGACTGTGTGTGTGCAGGGATGAGTTAATCCGTCTTTTGTTGTGTGGAGGGTGCGGGAGATGCAAAGCAAAGTGTCCTCTACTTGTATCAACAACATAAATGTACGTAAACAGTCCTACATTCCTGAAGTTGCTAAATCCGAGACATCAAATGTAGAGTACACATTATGTGAAGCTAAAATAAATGAAAAGGCAGGTACAGTAGATTCCCTCTTCAACGACGGTAATTGGTTCCACAAAACAGGTCGTTAAGTGAATATTAGGTCGTTAAGTGAATACTAGGTCGTTAAGTCGTTAAGTGAATACTAGGTCGTTAAGTGAATATTAGGTCGTTATGTGAATATTAGGTCGTTAAGTGAATACTAGGTCGTTAAGTCGTTAAGTGAATACTAGGTCGTTAAGTGAATATTAGGTCGTTAAGTGAATACTAGGTCGGTAAGTGAATACTAGGTCGTTAAGTGAATACTAGGTCGTTAAGTGAATACTTGATCGGTAAGTGAATACTAGGTCGTTAAGTGAATATTAGGTCGTTAAGTGAATACTAGGTCGTTAAGTCGTTAAGTGAATACTAGGTCGTTAAGTGAATACTAGGTCGTTAAGTGAATACTAGGTCGTTAAGTGAATATTAGGTCGTTAAGTGAATATTAGGTCGTTAAGTGAATACTAGGTCGTTAAGCGAGCATAGTAAATACATTACACCAAGAATTCAAAAGAGATGTTTCCGCTTCAAAGCGCAGCAGACACCGAATTTAATCAATGCCCCAAACGCTCGCGAATGGACGTCGCTGATTGGCCGATGCCTGGTCAGACCACTTTGGAGCTCGCCGATTGGCCGAAATTTGCGGTCGCGTGCTCGTCGTTCACAGGGGAATGGTCGGTAAGCGAACACATTGGGCTCTATCGAGGCACTACACTACTATACACTACACTATATACTACACTATACACTACACTACTATACACTACACTACTATACACTACACCATACACTACACTACTATACACTACACTATACACTACACTACTATACACTACACTATATACTACACTATATACTACACTACTATACACTACACTGCTATACACTACACTATACACTACACATTGGGCTCTATGGAGGCACTACACTACTATACACTACACTATATACTACACTATAGACTACACTACTATACACTACACTGCTATACACTACATATTGGGCTCCACGGAGGCCCGTCGTTAAGTGATTAGTCGCTAACAGGAATTCTACCATACTCTTTGGTTCTTTCGGTAGAGTCACGTACCGAAAGAACCGAAGAGTATGGATTCCTGCAGTGACGAAAGTTTCAAATCAAGAGGGATTCTAGACTGTAGATCTATTGGCTGTTCCGTTGCAGCTTCTACCTTGCTGGGAAAAAAAACCCCCCCACAGAGCAACGTCCCGGTCTCTCCGCGGCCGTGTCCCAGTAGGCACAGCCCTTTCCACAAATGCCCTCGCAATTACACGTGCCCTGGGTCACGACCTTTCAGCCCAAGACTCACACTGAAATAGTCACCACGGTCGTCCCTGCCCGAGGTATTTAACTCCACATTTGAGATGAGCACTTAGAGCCTCCGGGGGCACTGCATTATGGGAAGCAGAGAGGCTGTTTGCTTGTTGGCGCCAGGGCGATTTAATTATTAAGGTAGTTATCTGAAAATCTGCCTTGCTTTGCAGGTCTGGATTTTTGGTGTTAATTGTATTTATTTACTGAGACTACAGGGGGGGATAAGACTGGCGCGGTGGGGTCAAGGAATCCAGTTACCAGGCCTCGGGCTCAAATGAATATATTTCGATTTTTATCAATCCCACTGATGAATTCGGATCGATTTGCGTTCCATTTCAGGTTACGGACATACAATTCTGGTTAACAGGCAAAGTCAGGATGGATTTTGAGGTCCAAAACATTCGATTTTTAGAAAAAAGACGTGAGATGTTAATTTTAAAATGTACCTTTTTGAAATTAGAAGTTCCATATGATACAGTTTTAAATAAATACTATTGTTTGCCTGTTTATTTATATATTTGTATTTATTAATACTGTATTGTGGCCCTGTATACTGTAGTTTATCACGTGTACTAACATTGCATTTGTGTCCCAGGTCACCCTATTCAAAAAAAGACTTTGTCTCAACATCCTCTCACCTGCTAAGAAATAAAGTTGTACAGTACTTGCCTATTACTACTGCTGCTACTATAATAAATCGGTCACAATGTACATTTTCAACAAGTTCATTGCCTGCGAGCGTCGGATAATTATTGCTACATTTTATGGTTTGTACTTAAACTGCAACATCATATTATTTATACGACAATATATTGATAGGCATTGTTCCTCTCTTAAATCCTCACTCACATCGTATCCGTCGCCCATTCTCTTCCCTCCCGTCGCCCCTCCACTCCTTTCCCGTCCCTCCCCTGTAGACTTTTAATGATCACAATTTGTCAATCGGTGTTACGCCCCTGCCATCTAAATCATTCCGTTCTATCGCCGTTGTGGAAGCTCTGTCAAGTGCCTTGAGTGAAAGCGCTATCTAAATTAGAATTAGATTAGATTGTTCATGATCATCCTAGTGTCATTCAGTTCAGTTCAGTTCCATTTATTTGGTATAGCCCTGTGAGCCATTCGGCTCTTGAATCGGGTGCAACCGCAACAAACAAAAGCAAAAACATGAACAACAAAACATCTTAAAGTGATTATGTGACTGTGCAAACAGAAAATCCAGGAAAAAACATCAAAATATTCCTGAAAAAGCACCGTACGCCAACGCTGTGTGCAAAAAAATCCCAGTGGGATGCAAGTCAAAATAACAACAACCACAAGACAACTTAGATTAAGGACATCAGTCTAACTCCGTACTACAACAAACAAAAACATGGCCAAACCAAAAAAACTTTTCCAAATCACCAAAATAAAGCCATAAATGCAATGTAACAGTGACCATCGGGACTGTGACCGAATTTTTAACAATAAACTACATATATTTAAAAATCTACCTTTTTGAACTGAACTCGTCGTATGTACAAGGGGAGCGTGGCAAAAGCATTGGCCAAGGTTCAGTGAAACGTCAGTGCATATTTCCCACGTTTTGAATTGCCCTGTATCGAGCTTCTCATTGATTAAAGTCCTCAAAGAGAATGCACTGCACGCACTCTAACAGCGTTTACCCACATCTAACATTCAACTCGTGCCGGTCCCCTCTCACGTAGACTGGTGTGTATTGTGCAAGCATTGGCCTGGAGCCTCTTACCTGCCCTCCACAGAATTTTGTGAGCTCGTTCCACGTATGCACAGGATGCGGATCTGAATATGCTCGCATTGATCAGAGTATTTTTTTTATATAGTGGAGGAATGTGCTGAGCTATAAATCTATTGTTCACATGAGTAGAGGCGGCTAAGAACGCGAGAGCAACAAACAGTACAAAAACATGTTAGTAGTTCAAAGTATAATATTAGTGCAATGTCCGGCATCGTGATCACATGATTCCCGGATGGTTAAAACTGGGACGATTCGTCAATTGCGTTTATTAATCGATTGAAACATCGTATTCAACTTCTTTCATTGTGGTCGACTACTCTGGACCCTTGAACAAATTCACGTTTCTCTGACATCCTGCCTCCTGAAGGCAGGAAACCCCTTGCGATGAATCGCGCTTTTAAAAAAAATGTAAATTATTGTTACAAACCACGCACGTGACTGATAATGATGCCGGTGACGTCACAAGCCTCCTCCCCGCCCCGCCACATCTTACCCATCGCATACCGTTTCAACCCACATACCGTGTCAACCCATACTCTTTACTCGTATTCTTGTACAGAGAAATTGAGTTTCGATTTAAAGCTTTCGTGACTGCAAGGATTAATCTTTTTTGGTTCTTTCGGTAAAGTCACGTAGAATGAGAATAAAATAATAAATTGATAAAATAACACAATAAAATTCAGCGCTGTCCTCCAGACAGTCTCGTCCCTTCACCTGATGAAGGCCGCTTGTGTTGTGGCCGAAACGTCGTGAGAATTTTATTCGGTTATTTTATTTTATCAATTTATTATTTTATTCTCATTCTACGTGGTGACTTTACCGAAAGCATCAAAGAAGAGAAATTGAGTTTTAGGTACATGCGGCGTAGAGCCGTTGCAACATTTGGTTTTGTCTATTTGTGTTTCTCTCCCCTTGTGATGGGACTTGATAGGATGAAAGTTCAGATTTATAAGGGGCACGGGGTGACCAATAAGGTCTGAATTGGTCTGTAATGAGGTAGGCACTGACAAGGGGTTGACAGGTGTATACCATCGCATGCACGTGGTGACAAAACGTGAGACCTTTCCCCAACGATATTCGTGTTGTCTGACGAGTCGAGCCACTCGACGACTTTAACAATCCGATATTCCCAGGGTTCTTCTTCTGGTGTATGCACGGTGCTCTCTGGGCCCTTAGGTGGCAGTGCTGCGCCAGCGTCTGCCTTGCAGACTGATAACGCCCCAAAGCTCGTTTCTAACGCCAGTTGAACGGGCCTGGTCTGGGCCGTATAACAATTGTGGTATCTGTGATTTTAAGCTTTCGTGACTGCAGTGATTCATATTCTTGGTTCTTTCGGTTTCTTTCGGTAAAGTCACGTTGAAAGGAAACAATATTATTTTATTGTTTCCCTATCAACGTGACTTTACCGAAAGAACCAAGAATATGTGTCAACTGTGTTAGCTCGTTGTAATTACTGGCGAAACGTCGTACTCAGATTATAAATGCTGTGGCTTGGCTCTCCAGCACACCGACGTGCTGTACTGGTGACGAATTGGTCACGTTCTGTTTACGTGACAACCCTTACTAGTTGGCTCTGTCGGGTGGTGGCGGGTTTAACGTCACATGTATATATTTATGTGATCTAACCCCAAAAAAACCCTCTATTATGGATGAATGCGTAAGGACACGTTCGTGCATCTATGCGTGTGTGTGTGCATATAGGCCAGTCATCTCGGTCATCTCAGTCGACTCGTGGCACCTGGGTCTGCCCCGTGACCTCCTGCCAGCAAACGTTCGACACTTCACGTGGCCTCAAGGTGCACATAGCCTGGCACAAGCGTCGTGGTGACGTCACAGCCACTTAGTGGCGAAAGGCGGTTATTGTTATAGGTCGACTCAGCCTTAATTTTTTTTTTACCTGCCACGACGTGTAAACATCAGCACTGGGGAGACAAAGGTGACCAGGCGTGGTGCTGGCCACCCATCCCCTCGTGTGTCGTCGTGACTCTCATAAGTGCTCGCTATCAGCACTTACCCCAATAGCCTCTTAGAGGCTATACGGGTGATCTTTGTTGTACGTGTACATAGGCACGTAAGTATAAGTGCACGCCTCCAAAGACGAGTGCAGTTATGAGAATTCATTTCGTGCTTGTCCTGCCTACATACAAAGTGGTACCGTATTTTAGTCACCCCAACGATGTGATGAGCTGCGTCCGCCCACAACTGTGATACCCATCCTTGTAGTAAAGTCTCGTACGCTTGGCCCCCCTCACATCCTTCCAATCACATGACACATGGCTGTCGACTACAATGAGATGTATTTTCGGGATTCGTGGAAGGCTATAAAGGGATGTACTTTTAGCAACAGGGGATAATTATCTAAAAGCATAGGCTCTTGAAAAGCACCACTTGTTGTCAATCTAAATCCACGCTATGCCGATTTAAAGTGCAGACTGTTACTCGAATCAATTTGTCGGGAGGAAAAAAAAACTCTCAGTGGCTTTGCGCAATGAAAGGCGCTGAATGATGCTCTCCGGATCTCAACGTTGCATGCGGTTGGTTCCTTCTCTTGCTGCTGAGCCCGTGTAGGAAACCCCCTCGCTCTGGTTCTACACACGCTGCCGACCTCCATCCCACTCTTAAAGGTTTAGGACTTTCCCCCTTCTCTCTCCTGCCTCTGACTGAGTCTCTCCCGTCTGTCAAAATGTCTCGGTCATCGTTGGAACCACCGAGTGGAACGCCGGCGGATGTGCGGAATAAACACCTCACCCGAGACCCAAACATCGCACCGCCTGGCTTTGACATTCCGCAGACACTCGTGTAAACGTCAATCGTGTCTGAACGTCAACAGGCCGATGCGCACACCCCCTTGGTGAATGGGAAATTAAAGACGAGACACTGCAGTGAGACTGTGGCCATGCAACCCAAGCTATGGACCACCGAGTAAAACCACTGTCGTCTGTGCTCCTTCAATGAAGGAGGAACAGGAAAGACGACAAGCAACTCTCTCCTGATGTCCTCTCGTCGTCGCGAGCAGACCTCGGCGTTGGCATTTTGGTTCCTGGACACATTGCCGCACTGAAGAATAGAATCGCTGAAGTTATAATTCCCTGGACATTTGAATCTCGTGGCGGTTACCCCCGGGGTGCCATAGGACCCCGGCTCAACGCATGATGTCCGTGATGCAGTTATGTTTTAGTCTCTGTTGATGGTCGGCGATGCGGCAATCGACTCATCTCGACGAGCTGGTCACGATGCACCACTACGGTGCGTGCGAGCGTTCAGGGTTTCGGCGCAACCGTCCTCGCTGCGTTTCGACATCGCGGAGTAGAACTGCTTTCGGATTGATTGGTTACCCCAGTCGCGGAGTTAAGTAACACCCCTGGCAAAAAAAATAGTGTCCCGGAAATAAAATATTTAATTGCCTCGGCCATTTTGTGTTATTAGATACCCCGGTGTACCGCCATGAGGATCAATTGCTCTCCATAGCTGTTTCCACTTCACCTTAAGATACGTGTATAGATATTCCTCCGTGCTTTGCCACGATCTGATCATGTGCACGGGTTAAAAAGAAAACCCGGCTTGGATTGATTTGGCTTCTGAAGGCAACCGCATCTCATCACTTGCTGCCCACAAACAGGAGGTGTGCGTGTCTTTGTAGTTTTATAGAGAAGCAGCGACCGTGGCGACTGTTCATTCTGGACAGCGCTTCGAGACGCCTTCAATTTAAATGCCGCCGTATGAATTCAAATTCCACTTGCAGTGCATAACATACGTCAAAAAAGAGAAATGAAAGCCTTCAAAAGGTAATTGTCATGCTTGAGATTCGACGTGGTGGAGAAGACCGATACCGTGGTGAATTTCTGGCGACCAGAGACTCGTGACTGCTGTGTGTGTGTGTCTCCTGTTCAACCGCCCACAATGAGCCGGTTCCTATCTATGGGGGGGGGGGGGGGGGGGGCAGGGCAAGGATGCAGTGCTGGATGAAGCTAGTGTGGGGCATGTAGCATATGTTATAAAGGGGCCCTAAATAAAAAAAAAACACGTAAATATTAAAACACACATTTTTTACTTACATAGTAAAGTTATTGTCTTTTTTAATTTGCGACACAGCCAGATAATACGACAAATCGCTAACCTTAAACACCCAGTCGTTCATAAAAGTTGAAGGCGGTATAGTACTATAGTAATAGAACAAGTGCAGAATCACTGAACCGGAATTGATAGCTTGAAAAGCATTTAGTGCGGGGCCCTTGAAAGTGCGTGGCCCGTAGCTACTTGTGTAGCTACTACTACATATATAGCTACTACATATGTAGTAGTAGCTATACATGTGTAGTAGCTACTACATGTATAGTAGCTACTTGTGTAGTAGCTACTCTACATGTATAGTAGCTACTTGTGTAGCTACTTGTGTAGTAGCTACTACTACACATGTAGCTACTATACATGTGTAGTAGCTACTACATGTATAGTAGCTACACAAGTAGCTACTATACATGTAGTACTATACATGTAGTAGCTACTACACAAGTAGCTACTACACATGCAGTTACTACACATGTAGCTACATACGTATGTACTACGTATGTAGCTACTACGGATGTAGTAACTACTACATGTGTAGCTACATATGTAGCTACTACATATGTAGCTACGGGCCCCGCACTTTCAAGGGCCCCGCGCTAAATGCTTTTCAAGCTATCAATTCCGGCTCAGTGATTCTGCACTTGCTCTATTACTATAGTACTATACTGCCTTCAACTTTCACGAACGACTGGGTGTTTAACATTCGCGATTTGTCGTATTATCTGGCTGTATAGCAAATGTGTGGTTTTTACAGTAACAGGGAGCCCTGAACGGGGACGGGTTTCGAGGTCCAGTTGTAGGCATGAATATGAGTTTGATAAGCACAGTTCATTTATTTGTTGCGAATTGTTCCTGTTTTTAACCGCACGCCCCCCCTCCCCGCCTTGCGTACTTCCAGCCACACGATACGCGTGTCTCCGAGGCTTTGTTTTTTCATTCGTGGAAGGATTTTGAAAAGGGAAAATTTTCTTATTGCAA
The DNA here is from genome assembly GCF_048934315.1 of Petromyzon marinus. Taxonomy (NCBI): domain Eukaryota; kingdom Metazoa; phylum Chordata; class Hyperoartia; order Petromyzontiformes; family Petromyzontidae; genus Petromyzon; species Petromyzon marinus. Next base: position 16,296,569 of record NC_133703.1, on the reverse strand, counting down.
CAAAACGCGAGCCCTGCTACAATACGCCGCTCGACATTGGGGGACGGGGGGGGGACAGAAACTCCGTGGAAGTTCGAATTCAGCGCGACGGGACCGTATGTAGGATATTAAGTTAAACTCTCTACCCCAACCACGCGTAAGCAGGAGAGAGGAGGGGGGGGGGGTGATTTATATTAATGGGGTGTGGAGAAGGGGGGGGGGGGATGTGGTAGGATCTTTTTAAAAAGGGAAGCTCTGAAAAAAGTGTACACGTGCCTTTATCTTTCCCTGTGATTCACAGCTGGCGGTTTTGAACCGCGTCTTGAGATGTCGTTGCGTCGAGATGCTTTATACGTAACACGTTGCAGCTGTTTATTATCGAGACGTTTTTGTTTTAACTTTGTCCGGGGTAGGTTGACTTTCTGTCCAGATGGTCAAGAGGTAAGATGTGTTCACACATTTTCAGATGAATCGGATACTTGCCCGAGGATGATGCCAACATTTGTTTTGGATTAATCCAATGTACGACATTGCACGAAGAGGCAAGCCAGGTGGTGAGGAGTTGGCGCTGCAAAGAAACGCCCAAGCTCTGCAGTCCTCTTCACAAGAGGATGGTTTCCGCCAATTCACATGGGGCGTTTACATATGTATACTCTCGTTAATGTCTGTTGCCTGTTCTGCCAGATTTTGTTGTTGAAACGGTTTCGAGTCATTGTAGCGTTCTGACCTGCCCCAACTGGTCATCTTTGAAAAATACAATTTTCGCTCATCGGATTCCTCCAGTCTAAATACAGATTCAGAATGTTCCAGAAGTGTTTTGCTAATTAAATGTTGGCCCTCCATCACGTGTGTCCCCCCCCACATATTTGGGAGTAAATTGAGACTTGCAGCTCTCGCGCTGTGTGTCGGTGGTTCTCAGCGGGCCACATCTGTCTGTGCTTGTGTTTCTTGTTTTTAAGGATGCCGGAGTTTTTTTTTTGGGTTTGCGGAGCCCCAGGCATTCCTCCTGCCAAGTTTCAATCATCCCAAGAATCTCATTAGCCTGCCTACGGAGATGCGCACAACACACACAACACACACACACTTCGAATTTTGCTTGCAATTCCACTTGCACAAAAAACACGTGGTTTAAAACAAAAATTATCGTTAGATATTAATATATGTCATTTTACATGTGTTGTATTGGTGGATGTGTGTACACTTTGTGTTTCATTTAGCTCTTGCGGTGCGGTTTTTTTTTGTTGTGGTTGCAAGAAAAAGCTTCAACTTGTACATTTTCAAATTAGCATCAAATTAGGAATTGGCAGAACATGTTAGGTAAGCTGTTCGTCTTGAGGCTCATTGGAAACTTTTCTTGGTAAATGAACATTCTCATTAAATTTGTTCAATTGGTATTTTTAGGATGTAAAATATATTCAATGTTTATTCACCTCATTCAAAAATGGTCCTGTCTATATTGTGTATATTGTAAAGAAGAATGTGTGTAGCTGTAGTCATACGAATATTTCTAGATAATTAATTGCACTTGTTAAACACATGCTGATTTAGACTTTTAACTGACTTGCATTTGTCGTACTCGTCTCATCATTCTGGAGTGACACGGCCAGACACGTGGCAGCTACATCCACGAGGGCAATAAAAGGGCGATACATTTATAGATATCCGACTAAAATAACAGGTTGAAATTATAGTGAAAAACACATTTTTACTTCAAAGCCTCCACACGTCTCTCACGCACATCTCAACACGCGTATTAAAATACCTCAACATTGTCCTCTGTAAGATATGGAGCTGTCAAATGAAAAAAAAAAAATCACCTCTTTCAAAGAACGCAAAAGGGTCATGAGAACTCTGTGGGATAACTGCAAATGGATCACCTTGCATCGCATCCGAGATTCAGCAGTGAGGAAAGCAAAAACACTGAAAAGAAGACTCTACTGGGTTTACTCGCAAAGCTGCCACAGTGAGTGAGTGCAGGCACGTGGAGGAGAATCGGAGAGAAGCAGAAAGAGAGAGGGAGTGTGTGTGGCTGTGTAGATATGGGGGGTGGGGGGGTGGTGAAACGTCGTTGGGTGGCTTGGTGGGAGGGTGGCACGCATCTGTAGCTTCTTTCAACTTTTCCGGACTCGCAGCGTTTTTTAGTCATCAGTCAGGCGGGCGGCACCTGCACAAGCAGCCCTGGCGAGGTGGGGCGGTCGGGAGTGCCGGGATTCCTGGGCTACGGCGGGGGGCGGAGCGACGGCCGAAGTGGACACGGCGGCCACAGATGCAGCGGCCTACGGAGACCCGAGCGGCATTTTCCAGAGGGCCCCCCGATCCACCCCTGCACACCCCCCAACCCCTTCTCTCTCTCTCTCTCTCTTCTCCAGTCGCCCCATAAACCTCCGTCTTCGTCTCTCCTCGCCCTCCCACTGGAGACTTACGGTTCGCTTTAAAGTGCCTCGCAATAGACCCCTGAAGGTTCTTAGATTGTATCTGGGGGAGGGGTGCACCCAGGGTGTACCGTGAAGTCGAGGACCACATGGCAATGGCAACGATTGCAGACAATGTTTATGACGGCGCTTGCGTTGGTGTTGATGTTGTCGTGTCTGGATTTGTTCTTCGTGCTCGTCTGCAAAGCCAATTCTGTGTCGATGATGCAGGGTTCGAATGCGGTATATAGACAGGTCCCATGATATAGACAGGTCCCATGATTTAGACAGGTCCAATGATTTAGACAGGTCCCATGATATAGACAGGTCCCATGATATAGACAGGTCCCATGATTTAGACAGGTCCCATGATTTAGACAGGTCTCATGATATAGACAGGTCCCATGATTTAGACAGGTCCCATGATTTAGACAGGTCCCATGATTTAGACAGGTCCCATGATTTAGACAGGTCTCATGATATAGACAGGTCCCATGATTTAGACAGGTCCCATGATTTAGACAGGTCCCATGATTTAGACAGGTCCCATGATTTAGACAGGTCCCATGATATAGACAGGTCCCATGATTTAGACAGGTCCCATGATTTAGACAAATCCCATGATTTAAACAGGTCCCATGATTTAGACAGGTCCCATGATATAGACAGGTCCCATGATATAGACAGGTCCCATGATATAGACAGGTCCCATAATTTAGACAGGTCTCATGATATAGACAGGTCCCATGATTTAGACAGGTCCCATGATTTAGACAGGTCCCATGATTTAGACAGGTCCCATGATTTAGACAGGTCTCATGATATAGACAGGTCCCATGATTTAGACAGGTCCCATGATTTAGACAAATCCCATGATTTAAACAGGTCCCATGATTTAGACAGGTCCCATGATTTAGACAGGTCCCATGATTTAGACAGGTCCCATGATTTAGACAGGTCTCATGATTTAGACAGGTCCCATGATATAGACAGGTCCCATGATTTAGACAGGTCCCATGATTTAGACAGGTCCCATGATTTAGACAGGTCTCATGATTTAGACAGGTCCCATGATATAGACAGGTCCCGTGATATAGACAGGTCCCATGATATAGACAGGTCCCATGATTTAGACAGGTCCCATGATTTAGACAGGTCCCATGATTTAGACAGGTCCCATGATTTAGACAGGTCCCATGATTTAGACAGGTCTCATGATATAGACAGGTCCCATGATATAGACAGGTCCCGTGATATAGACAGGTCCCATGATATAGACAGGTCCCATGATTTAGACAGGTCCCATGATATAGACAGGTCCCATGATTTAGACAGGTCCCATGATTTAGACAGGTCCCATGATTTAGACAGGTCCCATGATTTAGACAGGTCCCATGATTTAGACAGGTCCCATGATTTAGACAGGTCCCATGATATAGACAGGTCCCATGATTTAGTCAGGTCCCATGATATAGACAGGTCCCATGATATAGACAGGTCCCATGATTTAGACAGGTCCCATGATTTAGACAGGTCCCATGATATAGACAGGTCCCATGATTTAGACAGGTCCCATGATTTAGACAGGTCCCATGATTTAGACAGGTCCCATAATATAGACAGGTCCCATGATATAGACAGGTCTCATGATATAGACAGGTCCCATGATATAGACAGGTCCCATAATATAGACAGGTCCCATGATTTAGACAGGTCCCATGATTTAGACAGGTCCCATGATATAGACAGGTCCCATGATTTAGGCAGGTCCCATGATTTAGGCAGGTCCCATGATTTAGACAGGTCCCATGATTTAGACAGGTCCCATGATTTAGACAGGTCCCATGATATAGGCAAGGCTGTCCGAAAATGAATATTCCAAAAAAGAGCGTTGATTAGTTGTGTTGTTATTCGATATGCTGACGTAAATTTCATATTAATACACGTAAGTTTTAGATTTCCATAATATAGGTTGTTTTGGGTTAGAGCGTGTAAATATTAATGTGTCGTTAAACCCTCCACCACCCGACACAGCCAATTAGTAAGGTTTGTCACGTAAACAGAACGTGCCAATTCGTTACTCGTATAACACACCGGTTTGTTGGAGAGCAAATCCACAACATTTACAATCTCCCCAACACACAAGCGGTGGTGCTGTACTAGTAACGAATTGGCATGTTCTGTTTTCGTGACAAACATTACTAATTGGCTGTGTCGGGTGGTGGCGGGTTTAACGACACATTTATATTTACATGAGTTCACCAAAAAAAAACATTATGGACGCTATTGGTCGCGAAAGCCTACGTATTAAGGTTTAGTTTATTTAAAATGTTACGGTATTGTTGAGATATTCTCAAATTATTAATAAGCGTCTACCTGCCGTCCATCTTTCACTCCAATCAATCTAATTCGGCGTTCAAACAGTGTTTTTTTTTCCCCCACCACAGCCTGTCGGGATGGATGATGACACAGTAACAACAATACTATGTTTAAGTTCTTGAAGGTCCCTTGGTTTGCTAATTGTAAACTTTTAAACATAAGTTCAGAGATTTAAAATAAACATCTAATGGTGCTAAGTCGGGTGAACGGGTGGACTTCTGACATCAGAAAATGGGGTTTTCTCCTGAAACAAGAGAAATAAAGATACCAATCTCACGGGCCGTCCATAAATGACGTCACGCGATTTTGGACGATTTTTGACCCCCCCCCCCTCGTCACACAGCGTCACAAAAAGTGAGACCCCGCCCCCTCAAATATGACGTCACAAAGCTCTGCCCCCCCCCCCAAACCATATTTCCATTTTGAAAATAAACCATGCTTCAAATCGCTTTAAACTATTGTCATTGTAAGTGCGTATTTAATGTGGCGCTGCACTCTGATGTTGTTAGGAGAAAACATTTATTAAAAAAAGTCTATTTAATTAAGTAGAACGTGTTGTCTATATTTATTTAAAGTTGCGCATTTTTATGTGACGTCACAGTTCTCAAACCCCACCCCTCCCCCCTCGTCACACATCGTCACAAATGTCTCAAACCCCCCCCCCCCCCCCCAGGTGCGTGACGTCATTTAGGGACGTCCCCTAATGCATCTATTCACATCAAATTGTGTGTGTATATCGAGTATAAAGTGCACGGTGGGTGTGAGGCACATCCCGCTGGGTTTATGCTCGTGACAAGAAGGTTGTTGAGTTCCATATCCTGCTTGTGGGTCGTCACAGCTCATTAACGCCCCCTCTGGAGTCAATGAAGTGGGTACTTTGTACTACTTCGCGAAGAAGTTACGGGTACAATGGCCTCCAATATATCCTGTACAAACGAGGACAAGGCCATGCGGGACTTTTCTCATCTGAACGTGATTTCCATAGCGAAACGTCGTACTCAAACTGTAAATGTTGTGGATTCACTCTTCAACACACCGGTGGGCTAAAGTAGTGAATTATTTGTCTTTTGTCAACGTGACACTTTTTTTGCTGATTGGCCGTGTCGGGTGGTGGAGGGTTACGACACATTTATAAATAAACGCGATCTAACCCAAAAACCTTTATTATGAATAATATTGGTCGCGAAAGCCTACGTGTTAAACTGACGTTACAACGTGTGAATGTGACGGTGGGGATGAGATAATGAAATCGATGAGAGGAAGCAATGGGGGGTGGGGGGGTGAATCTGTGGCGATGTGTGAATTTGGTGAAATCGATGCGAGTAAATGACGATGAACCGGTTGAATGAATGAATGGGGCTTCATGAGTGATCGCCGTGCAATGAGAATGTGAAGAGGGAACGGTGACGGTGGGTGGATATGAGAGGGGGGGGGGGGGGGGGTATGGAGATGAAGGGGGGGGGGGTCGTGGGGTGAGCTTGGGAACGACAAGTGAGTGGTAAAAAATAAAAATATACCACGAACGGCTGCTTTATTAGCCACAAAAGCTTGTGTTGCGATCGAAACCTCGTGGTATTTTTATTCACTTTATTATTATTATTGTTTTTTTTCTATCTACGTGACTTTAACGAAAGAAACAAAGAGTATGCATTTTTTTTTTGCAGCCACGAAAGTTTTAAGTGGCAAAAATAAGTGAGTTTCTCAAGTGAGGGGGCGGAACCCCTTCGTGAGCGAAGGTGACTGTTTAGTGTGGCGGGGAAGTTTGTTTCAGCAGTGTGTGAGAGAGGGGGAGAGCCAACGCGTGGGTTGAGCACAAGACTTGCGGCCTTGCTGTTAGCGAACACCTATTGAGGTCGCATTTGGCGCTCGAGAGACATTTAGCCTCCTCGGTGATGGTGTTTACTCACTGCTCCGGAAACTCAGTTACGTGCCGTTGATTTCTGGGATAGCCCAGGAATCGTTGAGATGTCACTCATCACGGACATGCATAGGAATCAACGTCGCGCTGGTTTTTTTTTTTTACGACGTTTCAAGTTGATTTTGTTTTAATCAGGTGAGAACTTAAACAAAAAGAGAGTGGGAGAGAGAGACCGGTGGTAGTCTCATTTGCAAGCGCGAACTGGGCTGCAAGGTCATAGTTCACGAACCTGCAATGCCACCGCTCAACCAGACACGTGCACACCCCCGCGTCCTCGTGGATCATAAAAAAAAAACTGTACCGGCTTTATTAGCCGGGTGAAAATCGCTTCAGTGCTCGCTGTTATTGAACACGTAAACCGAGCATATTTACACGTGGAAATATTTGAGTCCAATGGCCTTTCAGGCATGTTTTACCCAAGGCCGCAGCCATGGAGTCAACATTGGGTGGGACCAAATCTTCCAGGGGGTGTGGGGGGTCCCCCCCCCCAGAAAAAAATAAATCTAAATTTGAAAACGAATTTCCTGCCTAAAATATGATAAAATTCACTAACATAGGATGGACTTTTTTTTTACAATAATGTCTAATAGTGTATGGTATTTACATTTCTCTGTTTTTTTCTTTTTTACCTTTTCTTGTTTCATTGTATGTAATGGCAGAGATTAGGGATTAATAAAGTACAACCATAACCACAATCATAGAAACATAAATCTATTTAACAGCGCGACGTTGGTTTGGTTTTACCCTTGTGAGGCTCATCAGCGGTCATGGGTGCTCTATATAGTTCTGTATTATTATTTCAAATTGAGGCATCAGTAATAACAAAAAACCAGAGTCAACTTAAATGATGATGTTTGTTAAAATCATCTTTTAAAAAGCTTACAGTTAATTTCTGGTACCATTGGGTGAGAGCCCATTGACACTGCAAGTATATTTTTCATAGAAACCTGAGTCCTAAAAACAGACTAGACCTGCCATGGGAACGTGGATTTTTTTAACCACTGCCTTAGGGCTGGCAATGAAGAGAAATGCTGCCTTACTGCTCGTGTGAGCGAAAATAGTATTTTACCTTTCATTAACGTTTATTTTTGGATAGGTATTTGTGTGCAAACTTTCCACTTAGTACAGACTATGAGAAATAACGTCATCCTAACAAAGTGTGCCAAGTCCTTCCTTTAAACATGCGTAAGAGGACACTTGCCATCATTGGGGGACATCAGCAGACTTCTTTCATTAAGTCAGTAATTCAGGACTTTCTATTGTCACCTTTGTGTAAATTACTCATACAGTGTGTATATATACACACCATTTTCTTTCATCCAAAACAGTCTTCTATACTTGTAGGTCTGTGTATTGTATGCCTATCTGTACACAGTACACTGTGTTGCTGTCTGGAGAGTCCAGAGGTCAGTAAGTTTGTCGATGAGCCAGTGTGGACGAAATCATAAATTGTATTCCAGCATTTGTAGATGGCAGACAAAATGAGCGTGAATGTTCCCGATATAGATGGATCGCAGAAGCTAAGGAGAACACATCCTGGTTGATGCTTATCTGGGTGACCACCAGTTCATAAAAAAAATTCAGTGATGATTATAACTATTACTACCACGCTTGTTTATCCAGAAAAGTCTCACTGAGTCGGCGTATGACTCTTGCAGAAAGTTCCTAACACGTTTTTTTGCAGCGGGGTCGAGGATTACGGTGTGGAATCCCAATTGACTATTTTGCGGCGTAGTTTTTACAAATTTGGACCACGACACCGCCACGTAATGGCCTACTTTTGCGAGTGACTTCACAAGATCTTTATCGTCCGCTGCGAAGCAGACGGCACCTAAACTATAAAACCATAAACTATTTTTTTTATTTTACCAGGTAAGGCCCACTGAGCTATACAGTATAGCTCTTTTTTGAGAAGCGACCTGGCCACAAATGATACCTCAACGAAGTGGCTTATCATGTGGAAATGTATAGCAGCTAAATACTTGAAACGCATGCTTTCTAAAGGTGGAGGGAAAAATCGCAGGACCTGGAGAAAAATCCACACAATCGCGGGGAGACAATGAACACTCCAAATATACAGCAGGCGCCAGGGTCGGGATCGAACGCCACGACCTCCTTTATACCAGTCGAGGAAGTTAACAACAGGCCCAACATACCAAGCGGACATGAACAAACAACACTGTAGACGTTAGAACAGATGAGAGTAATACATTTCTTGAATCGAGAAAGGTCATAATAACTTTGGAAAATAGATGACGGGAGGGAATTCCAAAAGTCAGATGAGAGTAATGCATTTCTGCAGTGCGAGGGAAGAAGCAGAGAGAGAAGTGTTTCGGCCGGCAGTGTGGTGAGTAAATGCGTGAATGGGCGGCGAGTGGGTGAGTATGTGGTTGTGACCTGCAGTGTGGTGGTGGTGGTGGTTGAACCCAGTACGCATGAGACAAAACAGTCAATTTGTTAGACCGAGTCCTCAACATGGGTGGAGAAATCAACAAATTAAGTTCACGGGAACAACAATCATGGCAGCAGCAACATCAGAGTGACAAGGAGGCGTCTGGCCGCTGGAGAGTTCGTGCCTGGAGACGGGCAGCGAGGCGACCAGGAGATGGCAGTACACATATGGGCTTTGGTCCACGTATGTAATGACATGCATTGGGTCTGTGGATTGATTCTGGCCACGTGGAGAGCTTTGAGTGTTTTATGGATTCCTCACACGTGGAGCCAAACGCTCACTGGTACTTGACCAAACATCTCATTGCTGGACCCTCCTTGAAAAAAAAAGGGTTGAGATTCGCTGACATTTACCCGGGTATATTTATTGTCATTCTGTGAGAGCCCAAATGTGGAAATGTTCAAAGTATGAATTGTAAAAAAAAAAAACCTAATTGTGCAATACTGAAGTACAATTCATCCAGGCAAAGCACGTGACTCGCAGTTGCATAGTTCTAGGCTCACATCGTGATCGGGGGGTCTACACAGCCCATCATCGCTCTGTGGGCAATTACAGCGAATACAGCTAAGCGAGGGGTCATTGGCGGTTGTTATCCGGAGAGACTGGCTCCTGCCTTTGATGGGAGTGGACAACTCAATCGAGACTGGCTCCTGTCACTCTCGATAGAAATGTAGCCTTTGTGTGAGCAGATAAACCCTCTGACAAAAAAAATACAGCTCCCCCTCCACCCACCCACCCCGAGGCCCTGGTCACTCTTGCAGAGAAGGTAGCGAATCTGAACGACCTCTCACTGGTTGAAAGGAGGACACTGAGTGATGGAAATCGGCGAATTCGCTCTGACACAGCGCTGTCTCTCAGGCACGATGAGTGACTCGGATAAAGCCCGAGTAGGACAGTTCGCGTCGCGAATGTTTACTGACGAGGCCGCAAAGTTTAAAAAAAAACAATACAAAGGTTTACGGAAACTGAATATCCTTTGGCGGTGTTCGGTGCGCGGGGGACACATTAGCGCTCGCTGGCAATTTTGACCAGATGGAGACGGATCGTCCCGCCGAGCTCGGAATGCGGGGGGGGGGGGGGATGGTGTGGGGGGTGTTTGGGGGGGGGGAGTGAGTGGGGGTGGGGAGGGCTTCTCCTTGTGTTGCCTGTCGCGGCAAAGCGACGGGGCTCGCGGGTTTGTCCGCCCGACACAATTTGACTCCGTAGCTTCGGCCATCAATCTCTCAAAGAGTACGGCGAGGAAGCAAAGCCACCCCCACCACCACCGCCGCCGCCTTTCAGATATCCGATTAGCACGGTTGGCTACGTGCGGCACCAACGAAGTTCAACATGCAAAAGACAACGACAGAGACCCCCCGTGTAGCTTGTAACAGACCGTTGGGGCAAGTGCTGTTCGCGCGTAGCACCAATGAAGGCCGACACGGCACACGAGGTGCTGGGTGGCCAGCAAACCACGCCCGGGGCCCGCCTTTATCTCGCCAGCGGCGATGATTTTACACACCGCACCAGGTGACCATTTGAGGCCGAGTCGAGCCTAGGGGAGGCCCGGGACCGGTTCAAATAATCGTCACTGGATGTTGGACGTGAGCGAGAATCCTAAAACCCATGTCGCCAGGTTCGCAGAGAAGCGCGGCTCCCCGGCACCATGAATCCAACAAACATCTCGCGGCCGCCAAGCAGGCGGGGGCCGCAACCTCCGATGAGCGAAATAAAACGGAGCTCGATTCGGCGCTCCGGGTGCTTCCCCACCAACATTCAGATTCAGGAAGCGCGCATTTTGATCATTGTTTGGCTGCTATCAATTTCCACATCGCACGCCACTTCGTTGAGCTATCATTTGTGGCCAGGTCGCTTCTGACAAAAAAAGCTAATGGCTCAGTGGGCCTTACTTGGCAATATATATAAAAAAATTTGTTCAGCTTTACTTATATTTTTGTGTGACTTGCTGACCTTTCCTATACGTTGCACTCCCCAAGTGTTTTTGTGTCGTTTGTTGTGACTTTCTGACCCCGTGCCCCTACTGAACTATCTGTGAAAAAAGAGCTTTATAGCTCATCGGATTCTTCCAGTATAAATATTCTGATTCTGACCGTTCTGCGTGAACAACAAAAGGGCTAACGAAACATGTTGGCTTTACCTGGCAACCCGCGTTGACCTCCCTTCCCGATTGGTTAGGTCGAATGAGAAAATAAAAGCCATGTCGTGAGCAATTGCTAGCTTTATTAAGGCTAAGGTTCGCCTGCGAGATAAACACATACACACACGAACGCGCGCGCGCGCGCGCACAAAGCAACCTGAGCGGTCTAAAGTCCAATTGCCTCGTACTCCTGGCCAGGCAAACATCTCGCAAGCGCCTTGTTCTGTGAACATGGATCGGCGAATGGATCAGGCCAAGAGGGTGATTGTCAAAGGTGCGTGGTAAAGACAAATAAACGGGACCTGTTAAGGTGGCGCTTTTTTTGTCCATTTGCGTTCCGTTTAAACACAGTGTATAACTTGGGTTTACGAGAGATAAAGTCACACGACGACTGAGAGCGATTTTTGCAGCTCTTTAAACCGAAGCCACTGCGGTGTTGTGATTCACAAACGGTCAAACAAAGGTACTTAATCGGACAGTGGATAGGCAGTGGTGGAAACTACACGTTCCTATGGCGGGCACCAGTCTTACTCGCGGTTATGATGGTTATTGTCTTTGGATCTGTATGAATGTTTCGTAACCTTTAATACAATTTTGTGAAACGTAGCTAGCTGCATTGAGCTGAACGCAACCCATGAATAATATTCTACTTGCGATATTATGATTATCTTGTTATTATTGTCTTATTAGTGTCTTATTATTGTATTGTTATTATTGTCTTGGCTGCAGTTTGGCTTTCTCAGCAACCTCTTGACCAAAGCTACAGAATCTGACAGCCTGAAGCAGTAGTAATCGCTATTTACTCTCCTGACTATCCGTTGGATTGCTCAACTAATCATTTAACACAGAAATTACTGAAAAAAGATACCTCTGTGCCCATGTGTGCCACTGGATGGCAGGTGATGGGTGGGGCTTAGTGACGCCATCGGTATGGGCGTCGGAGTTGCGAAATGTTAGCTACCTCGCCTGGTATGCAGGAGGTCTTGGGTTCGTTCCTGACTCTGACGCCTGTATATTTGGATGTTCGCATGTTCTCCCTGGGGTCGTGTGGATTTTTCTCTGGGTTCTCCGGGTTTTCTCTCCACATCGATATATATTCTGTTATTATTTTTATTATTTTATCTCCATTCTACGTGACTTTACCGAAAGAACCCAGAAGATCGATATGCATTGAGAGTATTCTGAAAAAGAGCTACGTAGCTCAGTGGGCCTTACATGGTAAAGTAAAAATAATTAATGGTGAAATTAGTTAATAGTGAACAGTTAAAATGAGCATGGGCAGTGCTCGTTGCCATTGCCAGCTCCGAGCCAGCGTTGGAAATTCCACATTCCTATGGTGGAATCCAGTCTGCCCAAATGGAGACGGCCAGATAGCTCAGAGGTCAGAGCCATGAAAAGGCACCGCTGAGGTCCTGGGTTTGAACTCAGGCAGCTGCCTGTGATTCAACTGGGTTCTCAAGTGTCAAGTTATTGGTCTCAGGCTTGTCCAGCAATGACCACGTAAAACAAGCCATCACGTCAAATTTGGTTCTGCACTTAATTTCGCTCCAACTATGAAAATTAAAATATAATTTTGACTGTCACGTGGTGAAAATTACTCTCATGCGCAGAGCACATTGGGAAGTAGCTCTGTGATATCTGCTTCCGTGGGCCATTCTCCAACACGATGGGCTTGCAGTGCTCTGCGACAGGTATGGATTGTCTCATGACCCGATGTCGATAGTACAATCAGGATAAAATTGGGAAGAAAAAAACGTTACCATAACTGACTTGTGTGTTTCACACCCCCATATCGTCTTTCCGAAGGCGATTAAACGCAAATGGTCCCGTTGGTGAGGCCCGAGTGAAAACTTTGCTGATGGCATGACAGGGATAGCAACCGTCGCGATAAAATGGGGGAAAATAAGAAAATGAAAAATGGCTTAACATGTGCACTCTATATGTAGGTATCGTGCAGTCAAACTTATCGAGGAGCTGTTGATGGTTTGGCACACCCATTGGGAAAGTAACACAAAATCCCCTCCTGAAAAAACACCGCAGTGGTCGTGAAACCTAGCGAAAATGTCATTAACGGCTGACCCCCAGTAAACAAACACGTTTATCAGTGCTGCATCTCCATGAGGGTGCACACGTGTTTTCTAAGACCCCCAAGTCAAGCGGAGAAAGATTAAGAAGCCACCAATGGTAGGCGTGGTGGGGGGGGGGGGGGGCTTTCGTTGACAATACAAATCAGCAATCTACAAAGAATTGAGCAAAATCAAAATGCTCCATCTGGGTAGGGCGTGGTGTGTAACAACACCAGAAGCTCTCCAATGTGCTTGGTTCCCGGCGGAGCGAAACGTCGGACATCGTGCCGAACAACACGCGGCAAGACCTGGAAACACAACGGAGTGCCGGGTGACGCAACTGTGAAAATCTACGCAGTAACATCACGATCAATAATAAAATTGCTTTCATGTCAATCAGACAAGTATGTATTTTGGAGTATTCCTTCCTTTAGGCTTGTCATTTTGCTCTTAAATTTTTTTTGGGTTAATGACCTTTTTTGGTTGAATATTTCATTGGTTCGTGAGGAAGATGATCATCTTTCTCTTTTTGATGCAAAAGCATACCAAACAAAAATGAAGGGACCACTTCAAAAGCCATTCATATGTTACAGCCGTGCAACAGATCGGTCAACTTATCTGAACATTTGATGCAAATGATACGTTAGAACGGTACAAACAAGACGATAAACATGAGTACAAAACATTCTTACATTTAAACATCGGCAGACATCACATTGGTGGCTGATTTCATAGCTGTTGAAACATTTTAATGACCCCTACAAACTTTGCAACAATATTCGCTCTAACAAGGGGAATATTGGCAACATTTTCCTGTGGTCGGTTGAAACGAAATTTCATGAGCACAACGTGACCTAAATAGGTTGTGTTGTAAAGACACCCGCAATGGTGTTTAGGCGATGACTGAAGAAAATTCCATGGGCAAGAGTGCGGGATGGCATAGCATTTGTACACACTAGAAACATTTTTGGTTTTTACCAGGTAAGGCCTACTGAGCTGTGTAGCTCTCATTCAGAAGCGACCTGGCCACAAAATGAAAGCTAAAAGAAGTGGCTAAATGTCACGTGGATATTTGCAGCAGCCAAATACTCCAAATGCGTGATGTTGATTCTAAATGTGGAGGGAAAAACCGGAGGACCCGGAGAAAAACATCCAGGCGACCACGGGGAGAGAGAGAGAGAACATGCAAACTCCAAATATACAGCAGGCGTCAACGTTGGGATCGAACGCACGACCTCCTGCATACCAGGCGAGGGAGTTAACATCTCGCCACCGTGGTGCCCACTCAAACAGACCAGCGCAGACAAGACAACTCGTGAAATCTGGCAACGGCACGCTTGTCAGTTGCTGTGGATTTGAAACTGCAAGGAACTTGATGACAGCCTCAGAGTATTTTTCCCCCCCTCTCCCTCCAAAATGTCAACTTTGCCGTATTTGCCGTAAATTCTTGGGGAGCACCTTTTGACAGCACGACAATTAGGAAAGGTCGCCTGTTGTGGCATTTTCCACGTGAACAAAAAAAACCGGTGTTTGAATGGCGTTCGGTGACCCTTTGCCACCGTTTTTTTGTTTGTTTCGCTTTTCACCGATCCGGGGCCCGGCATGAAACACCGGAGCGGAATTGAGGACAGAAAGTAAGTAGTGTCCACTAACTTTCATCTGGTATAGTTGCATGACTCAGATTTGTGCAGATAAACACGCGCGCCCCAATACCCTGCAGCCCCTCGGAGGCATCTGCGCAATGCCCCCGAGTGGTTTGCGACACGTGCCAAACATTCGTCCGTGGCACTGGCCAAACATCCTAATGTAGTCCAAGTCTATAGCCCATTGTCATTCCACTGCTGCATGAAGGCCTTCCTCCGCCTTGCCGTGGCGGGCCAAGGGGGCTTACTTTGGCCATGCTTCACTACGCTGGTCAATCGTTTGTCGGTGAGTGAAGGGAGAGGGGAGGCCCAGAACGGATTTCAGTTACCGCTGGCCACTGATGTTGGCCGCCGCCAGCAATTGACAAACTCAGTTTGCGAGGTTGAAAGCGCAGTGCGCTAACCACTGCGCCACCCCTCTCCCAGAGCAGAACCCTTCTCAGAGAATGGTCTCAAGGCTCGGTGTTTTTTTTTTGGTGAAACATTTTCCATTATTATTAAAGTCACAGAGTATCTTCTTGCTTAATTAAGCATGGGTGACGCTCATCTCCATTGGTGGCGCTGTCTGTGGTGGAAATTCCACATTCCTATGGAGGGAAAGGGGGGCAGTCTTCCCACAGGAAGACCACTGTTGGCCTCTTACAATGTGATACTCGTTTTATCAACCTTGGAGGGATGATGGACCGAGTTGACCCCCGACCGGGATTTGAACTCGTAACCTTCCGATTGTGAGTGAAGACCTCTATCCGCAGCACCACCCCGGCCGCATTGATGAAAGAGCGACCTTTAGGAGTGACCTCGTAAGCAAGACACATTAAAGCTGTCCCTCTGGCAACTCAGAGGTTTCGACTTTCTTCAGGATCCTCAGTACAACATAGCCGAGTGGTTCACTGTTACGTTGTATTGAGAGTGATCATGGAAAAGCGCCCTTTACTCGAGGAAGCTCTTGAGAGACCATGGAGAGGATATTGGGTCTACTCTTACACATTGACCAGACGCCTTGGAAGAGGTGGCAGTACCCACACTTTACCCCACCACGCGCGAACCTGTCGATTGTACGTACGTATGGTGAACTTCTTTCGCACCGTACGTAGCAAACCGTGCTAATCGGAGGTGCGCGAGAAGGACAACAAGCTGGACACAAACAAGATTGAATAACTTCGATTGCACATAAGGGACGTCATGATCACTATCTTCAGCCATGATCAGTCCACTGCGAGAATGAAGGCCTTGCCAAGCCTTCGCCACCTCGCCCAGGGATGTCATTCAAGTGAAGGCACATTTCACTAGAGCTGTGGGGGCCCCCTAAGCGAGGAGCAGTGCGCACAGCCTTATTTACGGCTGTGAGTTAAAATGAAATCCCCTGTCTGCTCGTGTGTGTGTGTGTGTGGGTTTACCCGAGCGAACCCATGCCGGGAAGAGAGTGCGGTGGCGGTGGGGGTGATTGGGAGGGGGGGGGGGTGTAATTGACGAGAGCCATGTCCACCACATGGCTCAGCCGGAGAGCAGCTGGCACATTTACGTGGCGGTGGAAACGAGACCAGGAGCTGAACATGGAACTAAGGGGGGGGGGGGGTGGGGGGGCGTAAAGGGGCTCGTTCGCACAAACATAAACTACCCAGGAAGAGCTCGCCGAGACTGGTGACTTATATTTTTTAAAGGAGGTTTCAGCATTTGGGATTGTATGGCCGAATCCATGAATTGATGACTGGAGAAAGCCCCACCATGCACACAAAGGGGTCAACCATTAGCTCCATCATGATCAGTGTTGTCTGAGACTTGTCTTGGGGAACGCATGTTTGGTAATTCACATATATGTGCCTACCCTTTGTATTTGCGGTCGCCGCTATTGGACACGACCTCGGTGGGGTGCATGTAGGCTGTATGTCACTTCGAGGGTGTTTCAATACGTGATGAACCGGGGGATTTCTCCACAAAGCTGGCTGTCCGCCTGATGACGCAAGTTGCAATCACTGGCGAAACGTCGCACTCAAATTGTAAATGTTGTTGATTTGCTCTCCAACACGCCGGTGGTTGCTGTACTAGTAACGAATTGCCATGTTCTGTTTGCGTGAAAAAAAAACCTTACTAATTGGCTGTGTCGTGTGGCGGCGGGTTTAACGACACATTTATATTTACGCGCTCTAACCCAACAACAAAAAATATGTTATGGACGCGAAGACCGTTCGCAATTATTTAACCCGTGTCGCAACTCGTTGCACCTTTATTTGATGACGTGTCATTGCATCTTCCCACGAAGAAGGCAAGTTGCAACTCTGTGCACTTCCAATGTGCACTTGCGCTAAGGGGGATGGTGGTGGTGGGGGGCGGTGACGTCGTTGATGATGTGATGCATCTGCCGCCTCCTGGCACAATATGAGTACCAGGGCCACGTGTGTACGGTGGACTTTCTTTCGCACCGTGATAATTGGAGGTGTGGGGGAACTTGGGGAAGGACAACAAACTAAACACAAAAAGCAGTTCTAAAGTAATGAGTTTTCAATCTAGATTTGCAAGTGCATAGCTCTAACAGCGTCCTAATATCAGCTTCCTAATGCACGTAATGCCCACTGGACTGTCATAGGTATTTTTGAGAAGTGAACTGGCCACAAATGGTAGCTCAACGAAGTGGCTTATCAAATGGGAATTTATAGCAGCCAAATACTGTCAACGCCTGTCGACAAACGAACATCAGAGACGAGGGGTTGTGTGTTTCTGAATTCCCATCGACTGTTCACCCAGCAATACTACTGAAAGCGACCAGATTGTTAAAACAATAAAAATTCCATATATCTCAGGAGTAACTGACAAATTAGCCCGCGTTTTGCAAAAGCAAAACATTACAGTAAGATTTGGTACAGTACACAAAATTCAAAAACTAGTATCTTGCACTAAAGACGCATTACCTAAACTATCAACAGAAGGTGTATATCGGATTAATTGTTCATGTGGCAGCTGCTACATTGGGCAGACGGGACGTAACATCAGCGTAAGACTAAAAGAACATCAGAGAAATATTAAATTATCTCAAACACAACTGTCGGCAGTGGCAGAACATGCTTGTCAACAAGGACACTCAATTGATTTTGACAATGTTGCAGTGGTGTGTAAAACTAATTATTACTGGCAAAGACTAATTAGAGAATCCATTGAAATTGAGAGGAACAAGAATAACTTTAATCGCTCTGACAGCTACCGGCTCAGTGCGGCCTGGAAGCGTATTATTAAATAATACACATTACATTTTGATTTAAAGAATTACTAATCTACAACTCATTACTAATCATAACCAATGACTGATTACTAATCGATTATATAATTACATTACCCCCCCCTCCGCCTCTAATCACTGCACCTGATTAGTTAAGTGATGACGTCACTCTTCTGCTCTATATAAAACCGGGAGCAAGCGAGGGCTTTACCATTCTGGCGAATTGCCCGATGATGCTGGAAGTATTTACCAGCGAAACGTCGTACTCAAACTGTAAATGTGGATTAACTCTTCAACACACCGGTGGGCTGAAGTAGTGAATTATTTGTCTTTTGTCAACGTGACACTTTTCTTTGCTGATTGGCCGTGTCGGGTGGTGGAGGGTTACGACACATTTATAAATAAACGCGATCTAACCCAAAAACCTTTATTATGAATAATATTGGTCGCGAAAGCCTACGTGTTAAACTGAGTATAAGTTGGTACACCGCGGTTGATCGATGGGTATGTTGGGAGTGGTGGGGTAAAGTGTGGGTACTCACATCTCTTTAAAGCCATCTGGCAAAGTGTGAAAGAGTAGGCTTAAATTCCCTAACAGATGTACTCTCTGGAGCTCGAGCAAGCGGAAGCCCTTCCTGCCAGTAGTGACGTGAGCAAGCGATTTACCTTCATATTTGTTACGTACAGTATGCACGTTGAACTTCTTTTGCACCGTACGTAGCCAACCACGCTAATCGGAGGTGCAGTTATAATTGTCATGTTCATACGTTTTGAGAGCTTGAAACTTATTTTAACCTCAGCCAGAATAAAATGCTCCCTATTCTTGGTTCTTTCGGTAAAGTCACGTAGAAGGGGAAACAATAAAATAATACAAATATAAAACAATACAATTCTCACGACGTTTCGACTGCAACACAAGCAATCATCATCAGGTGTGAAAACCACAACAAGAAATGTTTTTCTTCCTGTTACTCTGATTTAGAGCTCTCCTGTGGTTTTCGCACCTGATGATGATTGCTTGTGTTGCAGTCGAAACGTCGTGAGAATTTTATTGTTTTATATTTTTATTATTTTATTGTTTCCCTTCTACGTGACTTTACCGAAAGAACCAAGAATATGAATCCCTGCAGTCACGAAAGCTTTAAATCAAAAATGCTCCCTCTCAAACTTGTTCCCTCTTGCGAGGAAAAATTAAACTCGTGTTATTCTCATCGAAGAGAGATCAACCATCTCGAGTTACTCTGATTTAGAGCTCTCCGTGGTGAATGTGCCGAACAGACAACCTGCTCAAAACACCTTGGCCCAATGATCCAGCTCTGGTCTCACCATCAACTCACAGATTGACTTTACATTAAATAAAGTGGAACGTAAAATTGTTTTTCTCTCTATCGAAATAAGCAATCCGTTCTTGTCACAACCCACCTTTGCCATTGTTGAAGCTCCGACCGTGCCTCAGTTTCACGACTGATATGTAGGCCACAGATAGTATTCAAATGCCCTCCTAAAAACACAAAAATCTCCGTATTATTCGGCTCCAAGATTCGCCTTAGATACCCAATTAGTATAACTCATCGCCGCGAGTTTTACTCCGAAGCTAATTAAACGTCACTGGAGTTACGTTGAGATTCGACACCGGACGAACTTCATCGACAAATTTAGCATTTTTTATGGGTTAGATCGCCTAAGTAAAAACGTGTTGTAAACCCGCCACCACCCCACACAGCCAATTAGTAAGGTTTGTCACGTAAACAAAACGCGCTAATTAGTTACTATTGTAAATGTTGTGAGTTTACTCTACAACACACCGGTGCTCTGAAGTAGTAACTCATTGGCGCGTTCTGTTTACGTGACAAACATTACTAATTGGCTGTGTTGGGTGGTGGTGGGTGAACGACACATTGACATTTACGTGATCTAACCCAACAAAAAAATATTGATCACGAATAACATTGGTCGCGAAAGCTTACGTGTTAAAGTATTCTTTTAAGTTTTTACATCCAAATCAGCTCAGTATTTTTACTGACATTCTCCATTCGCAAAGTCAAAGAAACCTTACGTAGACTTCTGATTGCCTGTTGGTCATCCATAGATCAAGAACTCTGATTCCAGGGTCTTCCCTTGCACTGCACACACACATTTTGGGACTTGTCTTCATGACCAATCTTAATATTCCACATGTACCTTCCTCTAGCCAAGTGTATTTTTAAGGCCACGCTGCAGTGTTACCTCTGCCACAATTGTTACAAGAATGCTATATCATCATTGTGCCTGAGGCTGTGTATACGGTTTATTGACACATACGCCTGCGAGAGGAGTTTTTTTGACACCGTTTTTTATTTTGTATTCAAGCACTATTTATTGTTTACCTTGTTTGGAATAAGTTCTGGCGTGGGTTTCGTCTAAACAATTTGTTGTTGTTTGTCCTCTTCTTAGTTTGCACATTCCCCCCACCCTGTCATGATGTCCTGTCACTGCTGCCACTGCCAACGGTCTCGGCCTGATGTCTATGAGCCTCCATGCGAATCTATGGATCTCTATGTAACTCTATGGATCTCTACGGAACTCTATGGATCTCTATGGAACTCTATGGATCTCTACGGAACTCTATGGATCTCTATGCAACTCAATGGATCTCTATGGAACTCTATGAATCTCTACGTAAATCTATGGATCTCTACGCAACTCTATGGATCTCTACGCAACTCTATGGATCTCTCCGAAACTCTATGGATCTCTACGCAACTCTATGGATCTCTATGTAACTCCATGGATCTCTATGTAACTCTATGGATCTCTCTGCAACTCTATGGATCTCTATGAAACTCCATGGATCTCTATGTAACTCTATGAATCTCTATGCAACTCTATGGATCTCTCCGCAACTCCATGCATCTCTAGGCAACTCTATGGGTCTCTCCGCAACTCTATGGATCTCTACGCAACTCTATGGATCTCTCCGCAACTCTATGGATCTCTACGCAACTCTATGGATCTCTATGTAACTCTATGGATCTCTATGTAACTCTATGAATCTCTATGTAAATCTATGGATCTCTATGTAACTCTATGGATCTCTCCGCAACTCCATGGATCTCTCTGCAACTCTTTGGATCTCTACGCAACTCTATGGTTCTCTATGCAACTCCATGGATCTCTATGTAACTCTATGAATCTCTATGTAACTCTATGGATCTCTCCGCAACTCCATGCATCTCTAGGCAACTCTATTGGTGTCTCCGCAACTCTATGGATCTCTACGCAACTCTATGGATCTCTACGCAACTCTATGGATCTCTGCTCAACTCTATGGATCTCTATGCAACTCTATGGATCTCTCCGCAACTCTATGGATCTCTACGCAACTCCACGGATCTCTCCGCAACTCTATGGATCTCTATGTAACTCTATGGATCTCTCCGCAACTCCATGGATCTCTACGCAACTCTATGGATCTCTATGTAACTCTATGGATCTCTATGTAACTCTATGGATCTCTCCGCAACTCTATGGATCTGTATGTAACTCTATGGATCTCTACGCAACTCTATGGATCTCTACGCAACTCTATGGATCTCTACGTAACTATATGGCTCTCTATGTAACTCTATGGATCTCTATGTAACTCTATGAATCTCTATGTAAATCTATGGATCTCTATGTAACTCTATGGATCTCTCCGCAACTCCATGGATCTCTTTGCAACTCTATGGATCTCTACGTAACTCTATGGATCTCTACGTAACTCTATGGATCTCTATGTAACTCTATGGATCTCTATGTAACTCTATGAATCTCTATGTAAATCTATGGATCTCTATGTAACTCTATGGATCTCTCCGCAACTCCATGGATCTCTCTGCAACTCTATGGATCTCTCCGCAACTCTATGGATCTCTATGTAACTCTATGGATCTCTACACAACTCTATGGATCTCTATGCAACTCCATGGATCTCTGTGCAACTCTATGGATCTCTACGCAACTCTATGGATCTCTACGCAACTCTATGGATCTCTACGCAACTCTATGGATCTCTGCTCAACTCTATGGATCTCTATGCAACTCTATGGATCTCTCCGCAACTCTATGGATCTCTACGCAACTCCATGGATCTCTCCGCAACTCTATGGATCTCTATGTAACTCTATGGATCTCTCCGCAACTCCATGGATCTCTACGCAACTCTATGGATCTCTATGTAACTCTATGGATCTCTATGTAACTCTATGGATCTCTCCGTAACTCTATGGATCTCTATGTAACTCTATGGATCTCTATGCAACTCTATGGATCTCTATGTAACTCTATGGATCTCTACGCAACTCTATGGATCTCTATGTAACTCAATGGATCTCTCCGCAACTCCATGGATCTCTCTGCAACTCTTTGGATCTCTATGCAACTCTATGGTTCTCTATGCAACTCCATGGATCTCTATGTAACTCTATGAATCTCTATGTAACTCTATGGATCTCTCCGCAACTCCATGCATCTCTAGGCAACTCTATGGGTGTCTCCGCAACTCTATGGATCTCTACGCAACTCTATGGATCTCTACGCAACTCTATGGATCTCTGCTCAACTCTATGGATCTCTATGCAACTCTATGGATCTCTCCGCAACTCTATGGATCTCTACGCAACTCCACGGATCTCTCCGCAACTCTATGGATCTCTATGTAACTCTATGGATCTCTCCGCAACTCCATGGATCTCTACGCAACTCTATGGATCTCTATGTAACTCTATGGATCTCTATGTAACTCTATGGATCTCTCCGCAACTCTATGGATCTGTATGTAACTCTATGGATCTCTACGCAACTCTATGGATCTCTACGCAACTCTATGGATCTCTACGTAACTATATGGCTCTCTATGTAACTCTATGGATCTCTATGTAACTCTATGAATCTCTATGTAAATCTATGGATCTCTATGTAACTCTATGGATCTCTCCGCAACTCCATGGATCTCTTTGCAACTCTATGGATCTCTACGTAACTCTATGGATCTCTACGTAACTCTATGGATCTCTATGTAACTCTATGGATCTCTATGTAACTCTATGAATCTCTATGTAAATCTATGGATCTCTATGTAACTCTATGGATCTCTCCGCAACTCCATGGATCTCTCTGCAACTCTATGGATCTCTCCGCAACTCTATGGATCTCTATGTAACTCTATGGATCTCTACACAACTCTATGGATCTCTATGCAACTCCATGGATCTCTGTGCAACTCTATGGATCTCTACGCAACTCTATGGATCTCTACGCAACTCTATGGATCTCTACGCAACTCTATGGATCTCTGCTCAACTCTATGGATCTCTATGCAACTCTATGGATCTCTCCGCAACTCTATGGATCTCTACGCAACTCCATGGATCTCTCCGCAACTCTATGGATCTCTATGTAACTCTATGGATCTCTCCGCAACTCCATGGATCTCTACGCAACTCTATGGATCTCTATGTAACTCTATGGATCTCTATGTAACTCTATGGATCTCTCCGTAACTCTATGGATCTCTATGCAACTCTATGGATCTCTATGTAACTCTATGGATCTCTATGCAACTCTATGGATCTCTATGTAACTCTATGGATCTCTACGCAACTCTATGGATCTCTATGTAACTCAATGGATCTCTATGTAACTCCATGGATCTCGAGGCAACTCTATGGATCTCTACGCAACTCTATGGATCTCTATGTAACTCTATGGATCTCTATGTAACTCTATGGATCTCTATGTAAATCTATGGATCTCTCTGCAACTCTATGGATCTCTGCGCAACTCTATGGATCTCTCTGCAACTCTATGGATCTCTACGCAACTCCACGGATCTCTGCGCAACTCTACGGATCTCTATGCAACTCCATGGATCTCTGCGCAACTCTATGGATCTCTATGCAACTCTATGGATCTCTGCGCAACTCTATGAATCTCTACGCAACTCCACGTGCCTGCGATATCTTGCGACTGCAGCCACTGCCCAGACGGCCCTGGGCTGTGCTCGTCCTCGCAACAGACCTGATGAGTGAGACCTGATGAGCTCAACGGGGGGCCTCCTTACCGGCGTGCGCAAAGTCTGAGTCAGCGCACGAACCCCGGGCTATATCAGCGCCGGCAGTCGTGTGCTCATCGACGCACCGCGGGAGCAAACTGCCCCCCGCGGTGACTTGGGGGGGCCACCCTGCTGCTGCTGCTGCTGCACGTATGCTTTGCTCATCATGATAGCAGCATGCATGCGAGTGCAGATTGCACAAACAACTCGGCAGGGCCCCTGAGCGGTGGCCTACAGCTCCAAGGAAATTGCATCCCATGGGGATTGTCCAGACGTGTGTATGTTTGTCTTTGTAGGCGTGTGTGTGTGTGTGTGTACGTGTGTGTGTCATTTTCGTTGTTTGTATATCTTTGTCTGTGTGTATGTATGTCTTTATTTCTGCATGTATTAATGTGTGAACTTGTATTTGTATGTGTATATGTGTGTATGTGGGGAGAGGTAATGTGGCGGTCAGCGCTACGCTGCTCTATGAACCTGGCGACCCGGGTTCGATTCCCGCTCACGGCTAACACCCAGTGACGATTATCTGAACCGGTCCTGAGCCTCCACTAGGTCGACTCAGCCTCAAATTAGTACCTGGTGCGGTGTGTAAACATCGCCACTGGGGAGATGAAGGCGGTCGGGCGTGGTGCTGGCCACCCACCTCCTCGTGTACCGTTTGAGCCTTCATAGGTGCTCGCTAACAGCACTTTCCCCTACAGTCTGTTAAGGCTATACGGGGGATATTTGTCTTTATGTGTGTGTGTATGGGAGCTGTAGGGCCACAGGTGGGGCATCTTGCAGTCATCTCAGTCAGTCAGCCCATCGCACCTAGGTCTGTCGCATGACCTGCTGTCAGCGAGCCTTCCACACTCCACGTGGCCTCGAAGTGCACCTAGGCTGGCACAAGCACTGTGGTAACCCCACCGTCGCTTCGTGGTTAATAGCGGCTGTTGTTGTTGTTGTTGTCTGGAGCAAGTGGTATAGTGTTTAGCCGACTACACCACGAATTTGGATACCTGAGTTCCGATAGCTGGCTGCAGTGGCGAGTGAAATAAAACCCCGGTTCGGAGCCTCCCCGAAACTGACTTGGGCTTACACTGTGCGAACATCGGTACTGGGGAGATAAAAGGGGGCCGAGAAAGGTGCTGTCCGCACCGTCTCCTCGAGCGCTTGCTAGCCTTAATAGGTACTCGCAGAAAAAGCACTTGCCCAAAAAGACATACTTTATGGGGGATCTTTGTATGCTTGGCATGTTTCTGTGTGTGTGTGTGTGTTTATGGGGAGCGATAGTGTAGCGGTTAGCGCGCTGCGCTATGAACCTGGCGACCCGGGTTCGATTCCCGCTCACGGCCAACACCAGTGACGATTATCTGAACCGGTCCCGGGCCTCCCCTAGGTAGACTCAGCCTCAAATGAGTACCTGGTGCGGTGTGTAAACATTGCCACTAGGGAGACAAAGGCGGTCGGGCGTGGTGCTGGCCACCCACCCCCTCGTGTACCGTTCCGGCCTTCATAGGTGCTCGCTAACAGCACTTGCTCCTACAGTCTGTCAAGGCTATATGGGGGATCTTTGTGTGTGTTTATACCTATGCATGTGTTGTTGTTTAACTTCCCATTTTTTGTCTTCCTGCCTCCTAAACGAGGTTGTTAGAATAATAGGGCATTGCATTTTCCGATAAATTTGCCGCCCCTGCCATTGGAAGAGGCCTGTCATCAGGCTTCCTTAGGCGGGAAATGCTCACGCTTTACAGCTGTAACCAGTTTGAACTTCAAAAGGTGCTTTTAATCAGAGGAAACAGCCTCGGTAAAACTGGGGGGGGGGGGGGGGGCAGGGCACGCCGGCTGAATGTGAATCAGGATGCCCGTTTCCTTGCCGCACGCTGCCCGTAATAATACGTGCTCCAAGCTCCTCTTTTTTCTCGAAGCCTCTGCCTCTTTGCGATGATATTTGTTTAAAATGTGTTTATGCTTAGCAGAATTATGATTGTCAAGCTTGCTTTCCCCCAGGAACACCTCACTGATGCACATGATACTTTCAGGAGGGCCTTTCTGAAAAAAAAACAAAAATAAATTTGAGCCATGACGCTGTCACACAATGGCCTACTCTTTCGAATAACGTCACCTGATCTTTGGTGTCCACTGATTCAGAGGGATTTGTATTTCTATGGTGAACACGCCCGCAACCTGTTCTATTGCCAGAGAGGGGAGACACCTCTTCTTATTTCCCGTCGTGTTAATCAGGGGGTGACTGCTGGAGTCGAACCCCCCTTCAGCAAGCAGCGAATGCGCGACCGTTAGGTTTCGGTCACAGCCCAGCGAGCTGTGTGCGGTGGCGTTGTGAAACTCCCTTCCCGTGGGCGTCGAGGAGTCGTGCTCCTGGTTCGCCAAGAGGAGGCAGTACAGCCAGTGGACCAATCGCCACCGGTTTCCATCTTTACGGAGATAGAGCATTGCTCCCTCGCGTGCGTGGGTTTTTTTTCGGGGGCTCCAGTTTCCTACGAAAAGGATTTCAACATAAAAACCCAATTCATGACCCTCCTGAAAAAAAACAATAATACCTTTTTACGACTCAGTGTGACTGGCTTTCCTGGATTAAAAAAAAAAATCGTAATTAGTATTCTTATAGTAGCAGTCTTACGATTTTCTGTTCATAATCGAATATGAATCAAACAAAAAGTAAACACGTCAGTCAATAACACTCCCTTAACTGTAAGAAATATATTTTTAATATGTGACATTACGGGCAATTTCGCCTTCTTTATTGCAGAGGGATACAGAGGCCATGGATGTGTAGTGCAGTGTCCAATTATAATTGTTCGTTAAGTCTCACCAGCCTCTCTGCTACGACGAAGGCTCATTGCTCAAAATATCACCGGTTATATTTCCTCTTTGGCCAGCGTCATTGACACGTGTGGTGAGTTTTTTTTTAATTGCACTACATTTTTTGTTGTATTTATATACGGAGCTGTCCCAGTAATGAGGTGATTTCTGCTGCGTCTGCAGACCACAAGGGCATGCGGTCCGCATACGCTGGTTGCTGTGTATCAGGGAAACATGCTGCCAGACGCAGAGACGGTATGTGTCCGAATGTCTTCAGACCTTCACCTATGCAAACAAGTGTACTTTATTTCGCGGACAAAAAAAAAACCGAAACATAATAGTGCAGAGCAATATTACCTATGTGCCTAACAAAAAAAAGAACGTGTTTAGTCAGTGGCATTGTACCCGCTCGGGACGCATAAGAATCGTAAAACGTGGACCTCAGCCGACAAAAACCCCCTCCCACAAAGCTTGAGAAGGGCACTGAGAGGCACGAAGAGAAGCGTGCTCGGAATTGCATCGAGAGACAGAAATAGAAACGCATGGAGCGCATTGCATCTGCGCATCGTTACATGCTCAACAAATGCAGTGTGGAACGCGGTCACATTAATAGAGGAATTGGTGCAATGCCTCCGATGTGCCATACTTATTATGCCATTTTATTTTATCCCAAGAACATTAATCATGTCATTAGACATCTTTTGCCAGTACCAAAATGTAATAATAGGGTTTTTTTCCGCCTTTTTTTCTGGCAACAAAACTGAAACCTTTTTACAAGGATTCATGTTTACTGCATTAACCACAATACCTGCAGTCAAAATGCAAACATAAAACAATTGGTCCACACCAAGGACAATGCATATATTATCATAGTATGTTTTTTGTTTGCATTTTGACTGCAGGTATTGTGGTTAATGCAGACATGAATTCTTGTAAAAAGGTTTCAGTTTTGTTGCCAGAAAAAAAGGGGAAAACCCTTATTATAATATTAATCATGACCAACGAATTATGTTTGCAGATATCAGTTGTTTATAGATCGCGCTATTTTGGGTTATATTACATCATGCCCTGCTTTAGAAGTCCATTAGCTTGCAGTATGTAAGGACTATGACCTCAACGTTAAATATGCATTGTTTATATATATACACACACACAGTAGCTAGTGGAATAGATAGGACTTTCTTTGCAAACGAGAGGCCTGTAGATCGTACATCTTTAAAATGAATTGCTGCCAATGATATCTGCCTCTCCATTGCCCCTTCAGTCCATTGCATAACTTCAACCGAGAAGATTGATTCAAATTGAGCAATCATTGGAAGGATGTTATTAACCAAGTTAAACCCTAGCTGCCTTAACAGTTTATATTCATATCCACATCGCCAGTCTTTAACTCCCCGCCTTGCACATCACTAGGACATTTGAGGTGCAGCTTTCCATTCGCGTAAGTAGTTTTGTCCGATTCGACTCTCCCCCGCTTCCCCCCCCCCCACCTGTGGCACTTGAGCTGCATCCACATCAGCCCACGCCCCGCCCCCAAACCCACCCTGCACTCGTTCCCACACCCCGACCCTCCTCAACTATATAAACCCGTGTTAGAGCGATCTCTTTGACATATCTCAGCAACTGTCTTCGCTGTGTTTGTCCCCATCCTGATGAAGGACGCTTGTAATAAAGTATGAAAGCTTTCGTGACTGCATAAAATTACTCATTGTTTTTTTTTCGGTAAAGTCACGTATGTGGAAATACAATAAAATTATATTAAGACAAAAAAACAATCACGACGTTTCGATCACAACGCAAGCGATCTTCATCAGGTGTCAAGAGCAAATCACGGAGGTAAATACAACAAAAAGAGGAGAGACGAGAATTCAACAAAACTGAAAAAACATTATGTGAAGCACATCCAGTCAGGCCAACAACACAGTTAGACACTTCCTGGCGGACCACGAATTTCAGAAGAGTGTTAAATTTCGTGTTCAACCTTTGGATTGCACATACCAGCATAGATAGAATGAAAAATACGAGGTACACGGTCAGTAGAAATACATATACAAGTCCACCAAGAGGTAAGGAGGGAGGAAAGACGGACAGGGAGGCAGAGAGAGAGAGGGGGCAGCTCAAAAAGGACCACCTCTTGTAAATACAAAACGGCAACTCAAAAAAGGGCACATCTTACACATAATTACAACGGTATCTTCCCCGTAGAAGTGTGATAATAAAGTATTAAAGCTTTGGTGACTGCATAAAATTACTCATTTTTTCCTCCCTCATTACCTCTTGGTGGACTTGTATATGTATTTCTACTGACCGTGTACCTCGTATTTTTAATTCTATCCATGCTGGTATGTGCAATCCAAAGGTTGAACACGAAATTTAACACTCTTCTGAAATTCGTGGTCCGCCAGGAAGTGTCTAACTGTGTTGTTGGCCTGACTGCATGTGCTTCACATAATGTTTTTTCAGGTTTGTTGAATTCTCGTCTCTCATCTTTTTGTTGTATTTACCTCCGTGATTTGTTCTTGACACCTGATGAAGATCGCTTGCGTTGTGATCGAAACGTCGTGATTGTTTTTTGTTTTAATAAAATTTTATTGTATTTCTACATACGTGACTTTACCGAAAAAAACCAATGAGTAAGGACGCTTGTGTTTTGCGCCCGAAACGTCGTGATTTAATTAAGTTGTTTTCATTTTTTTTTTACTTTTTACCAACGTGACTTTACCGAATGAAACCAAAGAGTATGCGTTGCATTAACCATAATAAAAAAAATACAGGGTGATCCATTACAATTTCCCGGGAGAAGTGACACAATCGTGGGTTGTTGATTGAGAGCCGCTCAGCGTGGGGCGCCGTGTCCGCACGTGCGCGACACATTCGCTTCTCGGTTGTTTGCTCCGCTTTTTGTTTAATTCTACATTTCATGGATTAGTTTTTTTATTGTTCTCATTGTGTGTGTGTTTTTTTTATTCTGAGCAAGAGCCCAGCGGTACAGAGCGCTGAGCGGGTTTAAAAATAAATAAAACGGAACGGGGGGAACAGA
This sequence comes from Petromyzon marinus, assembly GCF_048934315.1. Classification (NCBI taxonomy): domain Eukaryota; kingdom Metazoa; phylum Chordata; class Hyperoartia; order Petromyzontiformes; family Petromyzontidae; genus Petromyzon; species Petromyzon marinus. The sequence goes on along the minus strand of NC_133703.1, from coordinate 16,266,458 downwards.
AAAAATTCCACGGGGGTTGTACTCCGAAAAGCGGCGCTCATCGTAGGTCGCCGGGGGGAGGGGGGGGGGAGATGGGCTCGTCCACACCGCAGCACGCGTTTTTTTTTTGTTATAAGGGGAAGGCGAAGTGATGGGTAACACAAGGGTGGAGACACGGGGGGAAAGTGTGCAAGAGGAAGGTCTACCACGTAAATAAACCGACACGCGCCGAGTGAACTTACCGTCGAAATGAATTCCGCAGGGCGGTGGTTACCTCTCATGCCCATCCGTGGGGGCGATACCTGGAACGCCCGTGACCTCCTTTTCATTTGAGTCTTTAATCGACGCCAAGTGAACCTATCGTAGACGTGAAGTTCTGTAAAGCAGTGGTTACCTCTCATGTCCATCCGTGGGGGCGATACCTCGAACGCCCGTGACCCCCTTTGCTCCAAAGTCTCAAAAGAGCCCGTGTCACAGAATTTTGCGATGCAGTCTGCATGTCGTTTTCCCTTCGGGGTGGCTCGCGTGAGGCGCAGATCCGTGAATCTCGATCCGTGCCACCCCACCTTTCTCCCCCTCTCCGAAACCCCAGCAGAGGTCCACGGAGCCACCGCGTTCACAATGTTCCATCACCAGCTGAGGACAATGCATGGGCCACCCGGCATATTTACCACGTTAAAAACCTCAAGCGAAAATAAAGGCAGTCGTCATGATAATCTTACTCGTGCTGTTTGGCCAATTCTTCGAGTTGTTTATTATTAATATTATACGTGTGAGCAAACCGGAGTGCCTGGGGAAAGCCCACCACTTACATTCAAACTCTTTACAGATAGACCACCGACCTACTTACTCTACTGCCACCTGTACCCAGTACACATGTAACACTGTTAACAACGGTTCCAACCACATGTCAATGCTGGCCCAACGTCGGGTGCTTACTGGATAGGCGTCTTGAGCGTGCACATAGTTTGTGTGTGTGCACATACTGTATCTTGGAAAACATACGACATGCCTGTGTTGTGCAAGGCGATGCCCTTGCATGCTGTGCTGGCTATTTTTATTTTAAGTGGACGACGTAAGCTTCGGCTTTAAAATTAAACTTAATAAAATTAGCCGCAGCCCGCCCAAGTGCCAGCTTTCACATTCAACGCTCGCGGCACTACTGTACGCTTAATGTAGCTTGCACACAAACGAAGAAAAATCTCACATTTACCCTCTCGCTGTAGGGAAATTGCTGTTCGCAAGCCTCGATTATGGACGGCATGGCACGTGACTGGGTGCTATGGTCTAGCATCACGCCCGGCTGCATTTTCATTCCCAGTGTTGATTTAGGAGCCGCTGGTGGCGAGATGTTAACTCCCTCGCCTAGTGTGCAGGAGGTTCATGGGTTCGATCCCGACCCCGAGTCTGCATGTTCTCCACCTAGTTGCGTGGATTTTTCTCCAAATCCTCTAGTCCCCCCCCCCCCTTTACATTTAGAATCAACATGCGATAAGCCAGCTTCGTTGATCTATCATTTGTGGCCAGGTCGTTTCTGAAAAAAAAGCTGTGTAGCTCAGTGTGCCTGACCTGGTAAAAAAAGAAAGTTTATTTTTAGGTACACACCGCCAAGTCAACTTAAAGAAGACCCACGACTGGGTCGGATATCACTTACCGCTCACATTGGCCACGGCCAGAAATTGAACTCAGGTCACCAGGTTAGAAGCGAAATGCGCTGGACGACTGCCCCACCTCTGCCCACAAACCACACATCACGCCGCACACACGGAGGTCGAAGGGATTTGTATTGGAATTTGAGACGTAGTTTCAGGCATACTGCTATGACAGTATCAACGCATTGTTTAGTGACACTGCGTTGGCAGTGGTCCAATAAGCACAAATAATAAAACATTCAACCCATTCCTCAATAACACAGTGGCCCTTCTTAATTGCACAGGTGTGCACACTGTGCCAGGAATAAGGGCCATTGCCCGAAACGTCCACCAGTATGTCGTTTTCCATTAAAGGTAGTGTTATTGATGAATGTCAACTTTTTCTAAAGACGTTGTAGGATATTTTAAGAGCTAAAATATACGTCCGGCAAAGTAAACTTAACAATAGGTGATTCATAATTTAATGTTTTGGGTCAGATAGTGTGAGTCAAATGTGTGTCGTGTGCCCTCCTCCACCCTACTGAGGCAATTTTAAAAGTTGTGACGTGATGGAAAAAAAAACTTCAGCAGCACCACGTCTGTGATGTTGGAGAAACATACATCTCACAGACATTTAAATGGCTAGAACGTTTCTCTGACAGACACAATGTTTTGTTTATGCGATCTAACACCCCCTCGCACCAAAAAACAAATGAAATTAATGATTAATCGTTAAATTGGTCGCTGAAGTCTGCGCGTTAAATTTGAGGCCGGCACTGGCCATCGATGGTCCGAACCTGGTCACAACTCTTTTTTTTTCTCTCCGCCTGATGACGACCGCTTGCGTTGCGATCGAAACGTCGTGAGTTTTTGGTTTTCATTAATTGTTTTTATTTTTATCATTATTTCCCATCTACGTGACTTTACCGAAGGAACTAACGAATAAAACTGCTCAAGAAAACAACAATGACTTGACATTGGGTGTTTAACCAAATTGGAATATTTCCAGCTCCGAGCACTAGCCGGGGGGGGGGGGGGACCAAATCTTCCAGGGGGTGTGGGGGAGCCGAACTAAAAAATTCTCAGAAGCAGTCCTGTGACGTCAGCTCCCGGAGGCTGCTCTTGAACATGCGGTGATTGTTACACTGCTCTCTGTGAGAGCTCCGAATGGAAATTTCCATCCCGTGACAACATGACGCGATTAGGCGCAATTGAGACACAATTGGGGAAAAAGACACAAAAAAAACCCCCAAACTTAATTAAAGAATGGTGTGGAGTTTTAGGATGAAGTGGCCAAAAATATTTGACGTGTGTTCGTGTGTTCGTGTGTGTGTGGGGAGGGGGAGTGAAGCGGTTAGCGCACTACGCTATGAACCCTGCGACCCGAGTTCCATTCCGACATATGGCCACCACCGGTGATGATTATCTGAACCGGTCCTGGGCCTTCCCTAGGTCGACTCAGCCTCAAATGAGTACCTGGTGCGATGTGAAAACATCGCCACTAGGGAGACAAAAGCGGCCGGGCGTGGTGCTGGCCAACCCACCCCCTCGTGTGCCATGCCGGCCTTCATAGGTGCTGCTCGCTAACAGCACTTGCCCCTACAGTCTGTTAAGGCTATACGGTGGAATCTTTGTCTTTGTAGTAGCAGACCCTTGGGGTCAGGTGTCGAATGTGCAACATTTGTGAGATTTGTCCAAGGCGTGTCAGCTGGCATCAGTGGCATTGGACTTTGATAACTTCACACAAGGAGCTCACACCATCAAGCGAACTCCGGTCATCCTCGCAGCGTACGGTGCGAAAGAAGTTCAACATGCATACACACGGAACTCTCTCTTAACAATTTGCAGCAGCAACAACAACAGCAGCTCCATCAACAACTGCTCCTCGATACGACGCAACTTTTATGCAATGACGAAGCTGCGGCGAGCTCTTCAGGAGGAACCGTGCCAAAAGTGAGATTCATCCCTTGCCAGAAAAAAATAAAACCCAAGTGGAAGGCAAAGAAAAAAAAAGGTTCCCGTACGAGCGAGGAGGGGAGCGTGCGGAAACTCCTCGGATCGCCTGCTGTCCGTACGCGAGTGGCCCTCAGTGTGCTATGGAAGCTAATCCTCGTTGAGGGATTTGGTGCAACTCTCTGATGAAGAATGCAGATGGCATTTCGCCCCTTGCCTCCCTCGGTTCTATCTGCGTTGAGTGTTTTCGAGGCGGGTCGCAAAAGGCTGCTCTGAGTCATCGTCGAAAAGCGGTCACGCACACACACAAAGACCAAGGCCTCCCCCACGTGTTGTCTTTCACAGACCGTTGGGGCACTTCACGCAGGCCGGCACAGTACACGAGCCGGTGGGTGGCCAACACCACGCCCGGCCGCCTTCGCCTCCATTGTGACGATGTTTATACATAGCATCAGGTACTCATTTGAGGCTGAGTCGACCTAGGGGAGGCCCAGGACCGGTTCAGATAATCGTCACTGGGTGTTGGCCGTTAGCGGGAATCGAACTCGGGTGGCAGCGTTTGTAGCGGCAGCGCAAACCGCGACCCCCTACCCCCCCCTGCTCCCCGTCGGCTCTCTCATGAGCTCGTGAGAGGATTGAGGCAAGGCCGTAGCCATGGAGTTAACATTGGGGGGGGGGAGGGGGTGGGGGACCAAATCTTCCAGGGGGGGTGGGGGTCCCCCCCCCCAGAAAAAAAACTAAATTTGAAAACTAATTTCCTGCCATTTCCTGCCTAAAATATAAAAAAATTCACTAACACATAGGATGGACTTACATTGCTCTGTTTTTTTTTATTTTTTTAACCTTTTATTGTTTCCTTGAATGTAATGGCAGAGATTAGGGATTAATAAAGTACAACCATAACCACAGTCATATAAACAGAACTGTATGTTATAGCAGTATACGGCCTTGGATTGAGGTAGCCGGCAATGACGACCTGGGGCAGTTGCTGGACACCTGACGGTCAAGGAGATGTTAACTACCTCGCCTGGTATACAGGTGGTCGTGGGTTCGATCCCGACCCTGACGCCTGCTGTATATTCCGAGTTTGCGTGTTCTTCCTGTGGTCGCGTGGATTTTTCTCCCGGGTCCTCCGGTTTTTCCGTCCACATTCAGAAACACGCGTTTGGATTATTTGTCTGCTTTGAATTGTCCACATGATAAGCCACCTCGTCTAGATATCATTTGTGGCCGGGTCGCTTCTGAAAGAGAGCTAAATAGCTCAGTGGGCCTCACGTGGTAAAATAACAAAGAATAAAAAATAAGTTTCAACACAACCCGAAACACAATCCACCGTTTTGCGTCTCCCGACCGTGTTGCGGAGAGCACGTGGCAATACACGAAACACGCCTGCTGATTGGTTTATATTGGAAACATGGAATGTGTCTCTCCTGCACACTTCACCTACCCCCGCACCCCCATCCATTGTCTCAGCAATGAACCGTCATGGATTTTTTTTGTATCTGAGAGCTCAAACAAGTTGGCTCTCCAACACACCGGTGTGCTGTACTAGTGACGAATTGGACACGTTCTGCTTACGTGACAACCCTTACTAGTTGGCTGTGTCGGGTGGTGGCGGGTTTTAACGACACAATAATTATATTTTGATTTAAATTTCAACCGAGAAGATGGATTCTGGCTTAGCAATCATTGGAAGGATTTGATAAACCATTTCGGGTTTTAATTGATTGATCACGCTTAAGGTGGCTTTCAGACCGCATCCATTATTTTTCGTCTCCCCCCCCTACTCTTTTCCGAACATATATGGACCCGTCCATCTGAACAAACTGTCAAATCGCTCTCCGTGGTGCTAACGTTAAAAATAACCGCCACTTTTTTCAAATGTTATTGTTGCGTTTCCACACCTGATGATGATTGCTTGTGTTGCAGTCGAAACGTCGTGAGAATTTATTTGTTTTATATTTGTATTATTTTATTGTTTCCCTTCTACGTGACTTTACCGAAAGAACCAACAATACATTAATTATATTTACACGATCTAACCCAAAAACCTCTATTATAAAGTGAAAACCTATTGAGACTTCCCGTTTATTTTTTTCAATGGGGACCTAGGTTAAAAATTTGAATCAGAATCCGATGAACTATCAAGGTAAATAGAAGAATGAAGTAGTTTTTTTTGCAGTGGCGTAGCTATCAAGAACCCACGCGATGGGACTGCACTCGGTCCCACAGATCATAGGGGGCCGAGGTTCTGGGATAGAAACACGTGAAATATTGAACAGGGGGACTCATTTCATTCCTTGGAGTAGGGCCTATAACCCAGCGTTTCCCAAAATCTAGTCCTTGCAACCCACCCCGCGTTTACCAATTTACTCCTCCCATTCACTGCATAGCGCACTTTTTACGCATGTTTGAACTTCTTTCGCAACGTACATAGGTGCGGGGGAAGGACAACAAACGAACAGATGCGCAACTGCGGCTGTCTGGAATGCGCTTCCTTCCGATAGTAGAAAGGCACTGGAGCTATGCGCTTATACATCTAGATTGAAAACGAATTCATTTAGAACTGTTTTTGTGTGTGTTTAGTTTGCTGTCTTTCCCCCGCGCCTCCGATCAGCGTGGTTTTTTACGTACAGTGCGAAAGAAGTTCAACATACATGCAGTACATTCAAATATAAATTAACTTGTTCCATGTTGCACGCGCCTGATGATTGTTAAACACGTCCCACGTGGCGTGCTAAGAAATTAACGTAAACTGCATCACGTATTGCACTTGTAGACGCATACGTAGAATCCTTGTACACAGACACACACACACACACACTGAGATCTCAATCTTAATTTGAATCGCCTCTATATTAACGCAGACAGCGTCAATTGCTAGCGCGGAACGTGTTTAGCAATCGTCGGGCGCGTGCAGCGCAGGACGATTTAGTTTGCACTGTACAACATTTGAATGGGAAAGACATTGCGTGATGGGGGTTCATGAGGACTGGAGTTTGGGAAACCCTTGGTCTTCGCCAGGGGTCGGCAACTTGTGGCTCCGAAGCAGAAGGAACTGCGTCGTGGCGTCATTTATGAAGGACCACCACCGTCTCGTATTCACCGCAGTGCATAGCGGTTCTTGAAAACATTGAGGGTTTTTTTACCGAATTCGAAAACAATGGCTCTGCTTGTTATTTTGTTTGCCGACCGCCCCCTCCCCCCCCCATGGTCTATGCCAACCACGCTCCACCACCGGTCCCTTCCGCCAGCAGTGGCGTGAGTAAGCAGTGTCAGTGCTGCACCTTTACCTTTTGTTTTTAAATATTAATTGTGGAATGTGTTGCTGCCACCCTCTCCCTTACACGCAAATGGCTTTCTCTTAAAAAAACCGTCCCAACCGTGGCAAGTTTCTCTAAAAAAATTACTTAAAAATGTGCTAAACTTGGAGGAAAGACGATATGGGAATTTGTGTTTTTGATTTCTCGGAAAATGTCAAAGAAACAATATGCTTGCTGATAAAAAAAAAACTAAAAAATACAACTCCATTCCATGCGCGATGGGTAATTCCGTGTTGCAGAGTTGCTGTGCGAGTGCAGAGGAATAATTTTGAGGTCACAATTTTTGGGTGTCTGCCAAAGTGTTGGTACCAAGAAAAACAGTAAATTTACTTCAGTCATACGACTTCCTCTTGATTACCGGTTCGGTTCCCTGAACATGCTGCTCACTTTGTTTAAACGTCTTCAGCAGAGCATCTGTGCATGTCCTTACAATTTTTGATTTCAGCTCTGATGCGTTTATGCATTGCGAATCATGGGCTGCGGGAATTTCAGTCTGGGTAGAGTACGGGATTGGGTCATCATCAGTCATTCACCGTGAATGCGAGCGGAGGTCAAATGAGTTTCACATCTTGCCAAACTCATCTATCCTACTGAAATAAATGTATCTTTATATTCATTGACTAATGATGTAATTGACTTCGTGTGATGTTATGGGATTATATTTTCCCCTCTAGTCACTATAATCTTCAGCAACAAACAAATCAGGTGGTGATGGGGTTGGCGCACTTGACTTATTGGGAAGGTCACAAGTTCAAATCCCAGTCAGGGGTCAACTGAACCTATCATCCATTCGAGGTCAGTAAAATGTGTACCACTTTTTGATTGCTGGATGGTTAGACTGGACCCCAGGATAGGAATGTGGCATTTTAACCACAGGGTCCTTGCACTCTGTTGAATAGGAATGAATTTCTATTGGAACGTTATAATCTAATAAGCCCATTCACCACTGAGGTTATTGTTTCAGGGTCACACAACCCCCAAAAGCGGACACAGCGTGGGCACAGCCTTCAACCAACAGCAGAGAAAATGACTGACGAAATATTCACGACTGGAATTAATATTTTTTTTCAAACGGCAGAAGTGCCTAGTTTTATTCGTCCTGAAAACATCTCACCCATCATGAGGTGAAATGTGTCTGCATGGCGATGTTTACACGTTGCACAATTCACGTCTTGTGTATTTTTTTGCGCGTGCGAGCCCAGATTTTTTTTTTTGCAGAGACGGTTAACGGATGTCCACGGTGCAGAAATAAATCTGATTCAATAACGGCCAAACTAACGTCTCAGTCGGGAGACAGACAGGGCTTGGTCACGGACACACGGAGGCTGTGGCGCCTTGTCGGGGTGGCTGGAGGGCGAGGGCCTTGAATCAATTAACTTGAGGTCTTGTGTAGCAGGGATGGAGATATGGGAAGACACTTGAACACTCAACACATCGGTCCCGCCAGTCCCTTTCCTGTCTCGGCGAGTTGGCAGACTATACATGCGGTTCTTTCGCCTTTTTTTTTTAAATTATTCTTACACGCCGGCTCTTGCTTGATGTTGTCTCTCTGTACGCTGTGGTTTTTCTCTCTCTCCGCATCTGTTTTTGTTCGATGGTGACTCAGTCTGCCTACCGCACCTGCTGTCCGCACAGTCACTTGACATTTGACTCATTGTTGTATCTCAGAAGAAGAGAGAGAGAGAGAGAAAACACGTACTTTCTACCATAAATGCCTTTCATTCCTTTCTCCGCCAAACGTGACGGGTTGGGAGCGATACGGTATGTGTAATCGTCAATGGCAGTCTGTCTGTCCGCTTGTACCCGCAACACCCCCGCAAGCCCCTTTCGGCCAATGTTGACGAAGCTTTCACGAGCGGACCAGGTCACAGTTGCTGACGGTGAGATTGACTTTTTCAGGTCTTAAGGTCAAAGTTCAAGGTCACCACTGGCTTCCCATGATTTGTCAGGGGAGTAGGAGAGGTTTGGGGGGTGTGTGTGTAGGGGGGGGGGCAGAACGCTGCTCTAGATCCATTCTCACCACTGTGGTAGTGAAAGCCACCCGTGAACCTGCAACTCCGCGAATGTAGAATTGTTTATTGCCCATACACAGGCGCAATTAACACGTCACCACTTTCACCATTAACGCTGCTCTGTAAGCAGATGAAGAACATCGGAAGGCTAATAATTTATATACAGTGAGCCAACATGAAACAAAAAACACATCCATCTGGAGAAGGCCAATCGCCTATAATGTTTGCCTCTTACTGTGTGGGATTTCTTTTTTTTGTTGTTACGAAGATGAAGTTCGGATTTGGGGGCCTGTGGGCTGCTGCCGGCACACGCAAACTCACAATGCTTGTCCGGTGACAGCTGCCGGTTAGGACTGGTGGCCAATGAGGAGGTCAAATCGCAAATATGTTGTCAAGCGGAGCTGCAGCTGTCGGCTATTGAAATGATTGATTAATCTATCGAGTCCTGTTCAGTATGTATTATGTATGTTGAACTTCTTTCGCGCCGTACGGAGCCAACCGTGCTAATCAGTTTCCAGTCAGTGGTGGGGTGCGCTGGAGGGGTGGGGGGAGTTCTTGCCCCTGCATTGAGATCCTAGATATTGGTGTTGTATTGATATTTCCATACCTGTCAACCCATACGGTTTAACCGTATTCTTATACAGGAAATTTAGTTTGCCGGTCCATACGGCATACAGCCGTTTCATTACGGGCAAAAATGTTTTTGTCTGTTTGTTTGTGTTTCTCCCTTGTGATGGGACTTTGTAGGATGAACGTTGAGATTTATAAGGGCACGGGGTGACCAATGAGGTCTGAATTGGTCTGTAATAAGGTAGGGGCACTGATAAGGGGTTGACAGCTGTGTATTCATCAGTGAAAACATATTGGATTCCCCATTGGAAAGGTTAGAGATGTGCTTCTGTCTCTCGCGTTGTGAAGGCCGGAAAGCCTGGCTTCTGCCATTTTAAAATGTTTTCCGATTTAATTTATTGGATTAAAAAAATCCCGTAACTAATTACCTTAAAAGAATAGTAATTGAAGTATTGTTAGCAATCAATGCGTTTCATTTTGTGTATCTATTCGGCTCCATTGGCAAGGCTTTTATTCAGACAGTAGGCTGGGATATAAAGTTGACACCCAATTGATTCTGGACCGTTTTAGGCCGGGCGTCTTACAGTTGAATATCCATGTACCAAATAAAATGTGAATTGTAGGAGACACATGAAAAAACATATGGCAGCTCCCAGCACGAGGAGTTGTATTTGCCACATGTGTGCTGCATCACTAAAGTGCCTTCGTGTCTGCTGTGGTCGTACGTGTGCTCCATTTGATCTGCATCACTGCTCAAAATTTTGATATTGCTTTTTCACTTCTCATGAGAACTGCATCAACCGTGGGTTAAACCCAAGGCAAAGTCTCCCTGACCAAACAAATACCGAGATGGCAATCAAATATGACAGTGGAAGAAATCCCACATTTTTCTGGTGGTGGCTGGTTTATTCAGGTGTAAATCAATGCTGACTCCCTACAAAGTGGTACTTAATTTGTTGCCCTTAGATGGATGATGGGCTGATGTGACCCTGATTCAGGAATGTGAATTCAAATAGGCCTTCAGAATAACTCCCCAAGCCTCCGATCTCCTTCGCCATAGACAAAAAAAAGATCCCCCATTAGCTTTTTAACAGACCTTTAGGGCAGGTGCTGTTAGCGAGCACCTATGAAGGCCGGCACAGCACACGAGGGGGTGGGTGGCCAGCACCATGCACTGGCCACCTTTGTTTTCCGAGTGCCAATGTTTACAAATAGCACTAAGGTACTCATTTCAGGCTGAGTCGACCGAAGGGGAGGCCCAGGACTGGTTCAGATAATGGTCACTGATGTTGGCCGTGAACAGGAATTGAACTTGGATCACCCCTACGATTAGCACGGTTGGCGAAGTAAGGTGCGAAAGAAATCCAACATACACAAATAGTGCAGCACGCTAACCACTACAGGAATACATACTTTCTGGAATGTCCCCGGCTTTTGCTGCCACTCCATGGTGTGTCTTGACTACCAGTCGTAATCCCTTCTTGTGAACGTGTTCTTCCCGAGCCCACTTACTTTTCTCAACAGTCACGTAGGTATAAAATTTATTTTATTTTATACCTACGTGACTTCACCGAAAGATCCAAAGAGTATGGATCCCTGCAGTCACGAGAACTTCAAATGTAGTCAATACGGTGGCTCTAAATCAGGGGTCGGGAACCTTTTTGATTAAGAGAGCCATGAAAGCAAAAAATTTGGAAATTTATTTCAGTGAGAGCCATATAATATATTTTAAAAGTGAATTCAACTAAATGTCAGTATAATAAGCCTCTGAATTTATTCTTTTAAATAATGTTGTTATAACACTCACCATTAATGCGACTTCTGGTGCTGCATGGATTTGCTGATGTCTTTGTAGTCGGGTTGGTACTTGGTGAGGTTAAGCTTCATGCAAGCGTTGAGGCTTTCATCCGTTAAACGTGATCGTAGGTTGGACTTGATGTTTTTAAGATGTGAGAATGACTGCTCACATGCATACGTAGATCCAAACATGGTCAATACAGCAATACTCACACGCTGCAGTGTGTGGTATGTGACAGGAAGCGCGTTCCAAGTTTTGAGAATCAGCTGGTCTTCGGGTTGGAGTTTTTTCATTTCTGTCCACATGTGCTTGCTCGCCAACTCCGCTTTCTGTCGTGTGATTCTTTCCAAATCTTCATTCAGTGACTTGAACTTATTCACCCACATGTCTGAGGCCTTCAGGTCAGCCACTTCTGCTTCAAAATCTCTGACGGAGACACCAGGGATGTAATTCAGGTCGGCTGTGTTCAGTGAACACTCGTTTGGATGGGTGATGAACTTAAAAAGACGAGTGTGCTCACGAAATTCTCCAAAGCGTGCTTTGAAGGACTGTAGGAGGCTGGATGTGCAGCCAGCTAGCTGGTGGAGATCAAGGTTTTGAATGGGCTCACTTGCTGTGCATGCATCTTTAAATTGGCTCAGTTTTTCAAAATGTAGTAAACGACCTGTTTCAAGATCCGTGATGAAAAGCTCCAGCTTGTTTTCAAAAGCAAATACAGCTTGTTGAAGGGATAACACTATTTCCAATGCCTTGCATTTTCACGTTGAGCTGGTTCAGATGTTCAGTCAGATCTACGAGATAGTAAAACTTGAGGAGCCACTCGGTGTCGGCTAGCTCAGGATGCCCGACGCCTTTCATTTCAAGGAAAGTCCGGATTTCGTTCAGGCAAGCCGCAAAACGGCTAAGCACCTTCCCTCTTGACAACCAACGCACATTGCTGTGCAAAAGCAGACCAGGATAGTTATTTACAACTTCATCCAGCAGTGTTTTAAACTGGCGATCATTTAAGGCTCGGGCAACAATAAAGTTGATCACACGAATGACCAGCGACATCACTTCGCCAAACTGCCTGTCACACATCTGAGCACAAAGTGCCTCCTGGTGTATAATGCAATGGAAACTTAGGATGGGTCTATTTTCATGTTCACGGAGAAGCGCCACAAATCCTTTGTTTTTCCCCACCATACACGGAGCACCATCAGTACACACTGAGAGAAGTTTATCCATAGGTAGACTTTTTTCTTGAGCAAACTCCATGAAAGACTTGAATAAATCCTCACCTCTTGTGGACCCTTTTAATGGCAGAACAGCAAGACTTTCTTCGCGCAGTGTGTCACCAACAGCATATCTTGCAATCACGCTGAACTGCGACAAATGGCTCACGTCTGTTGACTCATCCAAAGCCAGAGAAAAGAACGGCGCTGCATTTATGTCCTTCACTTGCGTTTCCTCCACTTTGTTTGCCATCACGATGGTACGATCATGAACAGTTCTTGCCGACAGAGGCATGTCTTGTATCCGTTTGATTATCTTGTCTTTGTTCGGAAGATCATCAAAAAGTTAATTGGCTACATCCAGCATGAACGTTTTAGCATACTCGCCATCTGTGAATGGTTTTCCGTTCCTCACTATTGCTAAAGAACCAGCAAAGCTAGCCGAATTATAGTCACCTTGCCGGGTCCATACGCGGAGTTGCTGCTGGCTAGCTTGCACCCTGCTCAGAAGCTCTTGGCACGCTTTCTTTCTGCTGTCTCCCGCAGGGTATTTTGTTGCAAAGGTAGCGTGGCGCGTGTCGAAGTGCCGCTTTACATTCGACCGTTTCAACGATGTAATTTTGTCATTGCAAATTAGACACACCGCAGAACCCGCTCTCTCCACAAAGGCGAATTCTTCGGTCCATTCGTCCTGAAATGTACGATACTCGTCGTCTTTTTTTCTTTTCGCCATCTTCTTCGTCGAAGGGTTAGCTTTGAGCTAATGACCGAGCAGACGCAGTCTCAGACTGATTCAAAAGGGGGCGTTTACCTGTTTTACCCAGCAACGGCAAACGTAGGCCAGTATCATCCAATTAAAATAATGGACAATTGCTCCTGCAGCCCTGAACAGGACATGCGCAGTGAAAAATCGATGGATGGATTAAAACAAGTGAGAATATTTTGTTTTATCTGCGAGCCATATGCAATCATCAAAAGAGCCACATCTGGCTCGCGAGCCATAGGTTCCCGACCCCTGCTCTAAATTGTGCACGTTCTAGGTCATCACTGATGATGAGGCCTTCAGAATTAAATCCATCTGGCACTCAGGTATATACTGTGTACGAATTAATAACTTAAACCTGTGGGATGCAAAAGGTACTCCGTTAAAACATTATATTAAATAGTGCAAAAATGTTAATAGAGCAGAACCCCGTGTAATTGTCACCACATTACCCGTGATTTGAATGATCCACAACAGTCCTATTCTTCCTCTCATCCACTGTTATCCACAAATTTAATCCCACAGGTTAGTGGTGTAAAATTACGGATAACCTCGTGGATACTAGCATCCACAAATATGGTTCCCCACAACGCCGCGGATAACATGAGTTTTTTTGCCTACTAAACGAACTCAACCGAACGATTATTTTTTTTACTAGGTAAGGCCCACTGAGTTAAGTTGCTCTTTTTCAGAAGCGACCTGGCCACCAGCGATGGCTCAACAAAGTGGCTTCATCATCATCACGATCCATGGGCAGATAGCCCGTAGATGTCTAACTGAACATTTCGTCATTTGTGGCTCATCATGTGGAAATTCATAGCAGCCAAATTCTCGAAAGGCATATCTCTTAATATGGAGAGAAAAAACCGGAGGACCGGGACAAAAATCCACGCGTCCATGGGGAGAACATGCAAACTACCAATATACGGCATCAGGGTCAGGATTGAACCCACGACCTCCTGTATACCAGGCGAGGTAGTAAACATCTCGCTACCGTGAGCTCGTAGCAGTCTTGGTCCTATTACACCCCGTCGCCTATAAGTGACTTGTAACAATTCATCTGCTGCCCATCGTTATGTTTTCCTCGGATTGGCAGTAACAAAGGAACAGCGTATCCATGGTATTGTCCCATTCATAGTTGTGCAGTAGCCTTATCATCTGTTCTCGTTTCAAGCTCTCACTCTTTGATCTGTTTGTGCCACTGCAAAGCGCCCCAATTAGTGTGCCATTCAGGGTCTCTTACCGGGTCACAGCTGGGTCACGGCACAGTAAATGTGGCAGCAGCAGCACTCGATGCAGCAGGGGTGCATTGTGGGGGACTTGGGCCCTCAATTAACTGCTGTAGAAATGCGACTTCAAGATCAAGCCACTGCCAGTAACTGGAAAATATAATTACGTAATCTTTATTGTTTAGTTTCACTCCTAATCTTCCAATGAAAGTCTCAATTTTTCTCAATATTGTTTTCATGAGAGTCTTCAGTGCTGTTTTTGACTAATTGCATGTATATTTTTACATTTACGTGGGGAAATATTGAAGTGTGTGACGAAAAGACAGTACATGCACTAGAGGGATGAGGGAATACTCAAACACTGCACAATTCCAAATGTGTGTAATACAATTACATACCGCAAATGTATATCCATGTGTACAAGACAGGATTGGTGCCATTTAGTGGCCATGCCAATTTGTTTTAGTCAAAAAGTCAAAAGTGATCTCCCGCTCAAATGACCATTGGGGCAGAGCTCATATCCATCCCATTTACAGCCTTGAGCCAGTGGAGGAAATTCCACATTGCTGTGGCAGGCGTGTGTGTTTTCATATAGAGCGACCACTGTTGACTTCCCCACAAAGTGGTATTCGTTTATCGATCCTTAGGAGGTGATGGTATGAGTGAAACTCCAACCAGGATTTTAACTTGCCACCTGTCATTCCCTCTAAACCAGATTTCTTTTATAACTGTAATGTTTTTTTTTAATCTAGCCTAAGTTAATTAGCTTTTTGTTCAGAGTCCTATCGGTTTTATTTCCATATTTGTCCTGCTAACGGTTTACCTCACTACCTCGTGCAAACTCAAGCACTAAGTACTAGGCCTCGCCACATGGTGCAGGTTAAAGCTCTTCCTCTTAATCCTTTGCATGATTTGCATCATAAATGAAAAAAATTTATCTTACTTATTTCTATGTTTCCTTAAATATATTCAAATCACATAGATATCAATGCCCCCCTTGATTTGTACAGCATCTTGAAATGCAGACACATTTAGACGTTGAAACAACATCAGGTATTTTATGTATTCCGTTAAATATTACCTCACGGTGTACAGCATTAGCTTATTCCTGTAAGTGGGAGTCAGCGATGGAGTGGTTAGCACCCGCGAACCCCGTGGCCGATCATCCCCCTTCATAAACCGGCACTAATCAGCACGGTGAAGTATGGTCAAAAAATCATCCTGTCTGCCAACATTTTTTAAAAAGCATTCGTCCCGCAATGGGTTTAATCAGGTGCTATAAATCATCACGAATGACATTTATTCCTTGCCACATTTCTTTGGAAAGTTGTCATTCACTCGAGTTGTACAGTCTGGAAAAAAAATACTTGCTTGGCTCGGATATGCGGAGGGATGATGATGTCATTATTAACATCCACCCCCCCCCCCCAAAAAAAAAAAATAGAATTTTAATGATCGGTATTAATGACTTATCCCATATGTATTGCACATGTAATCCTACCCGGTGCGCTCCTGTCTCGCGATTACCTTGCGTAAAAGCACAAAGGGCCCCAGCTGTACCACAAGCCCCATTGTCTGTACCGGAGACACAATGGAGGTCATTATATATAGATTATTATTACAGGATCTTTCCTAACATTCCAGCCGTATTGCATGAGTCTTGTGGGCACGCAGTAATTAACAGTGCACGGGGAGTGGAGGGGGTCGTGATTTGTTCGCTCAACTACAAAGCTACAGACTGGCTGCGCTGTACAGACACCGCTTGTCAGATTGTACTAACATCGGGCTCCCTCCAGATCTACTCGGTGTGAACCCAGTTGTTACAGTGTGTCAACCTCATAACTTGGAGAGACAAAGGTGGCCAGGCATATATAAACTGAAGCATTTTTTAATTTTATTTTACCAGGTAAGGCCCCACTGAGCTATATAGCTCTTTTTTCAGAAGCGACCGAGCCACGAATGATAGCCCTACCAAGGGGTTTATCCTGGGGAAATGTATAGCAGCTAAATACTCCACACATGTTTACACATGTGCAGGAAAATATGGAAGGATCCAGGAGAGAAATCCACCCGACCACAGGGAGAACATGCAAACTCTAAATATACAGGCGTCAGGGTTGGAATCGAACCCACGAACGCCTGTATACCAGTCGAGGTAGTTAACAACAGCCCCGAAGGCCAAACATATCAAGCGCATAGCAACAAATAGCACTGCAAACGTTAGAACAGATGAGAGTAATACATTTCTTGAGTTGAGAAAGGTCATAATATCTTTGGAAAATAGATGATGGGAGGGAATTCCAAAGCCTCGTCACCCGACATGGTACTGGTGCAACCACCCTATCATGTGCCACCATACTGGCCTTGACACTTGCTGATGGTGCTATGCCTGATGGTTTGTACAGACTGAAAGTGGGATCTTTGTATAAAGTACAGAATTGGGTGGTATGTATGTATGTTGTGTGTGTGTTGGGCATGCACTGAGTCACCTATTTAACGATGCAATAAATCGTCACGAATCGCGGATTGCGATTCAATAACAAGAATCAATTTTTTTACCGCCTAATTTTACGTATTGTTTTATAATTTTTGTTCAACTTGCGTGTAGAGTTTTGATTCCTTAATAAAATAAACTGTAGCATTAGCATACAATTGGAAAGTTATAAAATCGTCACACGGTCGGTTTGATGCAGGTATTGTGAACGTGAGAATCATTTTTTTTAAATTGTTAACGCAATGAATAGTTAGATGGATGATATATAGATATACACAAGTGAATATCAAACTAAAAACGAGTGTCTCGCCACTCTAATGAGCTTGGAGTTGTGTATAGATTAGTTCGGGGCCATGAGCCAGTGGCAGAAAGTGCACATTTCCGTGAGAGGCATCATTTGCAGAAATACATTGGAAATAGTAAAAAAATAGATTTAGCTACACTCAAGTTACATTGCAGAACACACACAATCCAAATGCCTGATTATTGTGTGCATTGCTTTATATACGATAAAATAATGCTCTTTCGGATATTCCGAGGATTGCCTCCTGTTTTCCCAGGATTGCCCTCTTATTTGAGGTAGCTGTCCCAGGACACCTGTAAGTCTTCTTGGGGGCATTCAAAGTATACTCTTTGGTTCTTTCGGTAAAGTCACGAAAAGCACAACTCATCGAGTCGCTAACCTTCCTCAAGAGATGCCGTGATAACAGGCTTTTTGCTGTGGTTGTCCCACCTGATGACGGACGCTTGTGCTGTGTCCGAAACGTTGTGATTTAATTTATTTTTTCTATATTTTTTATTTTCTTTACCTACGTGGGTCCTTGCAGTCACGAAAACTTCAAATCTGGCATTGAAAGTCCCATTCTTTGGTCAATTATATAATAATAGTCATCGCCTTCTTTCGTATGGCTGATGTAGATGTCGGAGCAGCGACTGCAATTTTATTCAGGTGGTTAAGCCGGACAACCGCGTCAGGAGCAGCGGAGTTGTGGATCGCTGCGATGCCTCCCATCGTGTTTTGTGGATCGGGGCATGGCGTCGTTATAAGTTGTACGATCTGATCTGGATGACCACAATCGCATGCTGGAGAGTTTTGTAATGATAATAAATTAATAACAACGCACCACTCAAGACCATGCATTCATTATTATTATTATTATGCATAGTTCTCTTCTGTTCTGGTTTTGTGCTATTTTTTTAACTTCCCACGATTTGTCCCAGTTTTGGACCCCACAACCTTACGTATTGCTAACGTTATTTATCTCTTAGAAGATGGCTTAATGATAGTGACATGACACCCAGAGCTTAAGGAGACAACGTTAGCCCTCTGAACGACGTGAACGTCCCCGTGCCGTTTGTCCTCATCAACACATTCGCGGTTGTCGTCTTCCTCATGCTCACCGGCGCTGTGGAGACCATTGTGAGGGATCCATCATCTCTTTTGACTGCCGCTTAAACTATTTTGGCATGAAAAAAATGTACTCATTGTAAAATAGCGTCAATTTACGGTGACATTACGTCAGGTACGCAATATCGGTGTCTCAAAAAACACAAAGTCGCCGGCATCTGACAGCTATCGCGCTGGGTAATGGGCAGCTAATGGGGTTTACAGAGGGCAATTGTTGGTTCGGTTCAACTGGAACATTTCCATCACCGTGTCTGCAAGACATGCATGCTTTCCTTATTAGTGTCGAGAAAGTGATATAGCTCACAGCGTCCACCGCCGTCTGTGAATGCCAAAGGGTCTCTATTTTCACTCCTTGCGATTGAGTCTCCTCCCAGTGTCTGTGTTATGATCATATTACAGAACCTGGCATCTAAATCTAGCACTTTAAAGGACCACCTTCGCCAGATTATAAAACGCTCCGTACAGTGAGATGCATCTCAAACGTATGCCTGCTGTCAGTAACGTTTTACAGATCTAAATTTCGATTTGAAACTTTCGTGACTGCAAGGATTCATCTTCTTTGGTTCTTTCGGTAAAGTCTTCAGACGGCCGCTTGCGTTGTGGCCGAAACGTCGTGAGAATTTTATTGTGTTATTTTATTATTTTATTCTCATTCTACGTGACTTTACCGAAAGAACCAAAGAAGATTGTACAGATCTGGTCATGAAGACAAAGATGATCCCCCCCGTGTAGCATCAACAGACTGTTGGGGCAAGTACTGTTAGCGAGCGCCTATGAAGGCCGGCACGGCACACGAGGGAGTGGGTGGCCAACACCACGCCCGGCCACCTTTGTCTCCCCAGTGGTGATGTTGACACACCACACACCCGGTACTCATTTGAGGCTGAGTCGACCTATTTGAGGAGGCTCAGGACCGGTTCAGATAATCGTCACTGGTGTCGGCCGTGAGTGGGAAGTAAACTCGGGTCGCTGGTTTCGTAGTGCAGCGCGCTTACCGCTACACTACCGCTCCCCATTATGTTATTGTATATCTGGTCACACACGTGCAACAACAACAACCGCCATTCGCCACTAAGTGGCGGTGACGTCACCACGACGCTTGTGCCAGGCTATGTGCACCCTGAGACCACGAATTAAACACACGTGCACACACACACACCTCCCGGATTATAAGATGCACCTCCAAACTTTACTCGGCCTATCAACTCTACAGTGACAGGAAGATCAGTACTGATGTATAAGTCAACAGTACTTGCCCTATAGAGCGAACAGTTCTTTCCAAACTAACCAATAATTTTACAATTGGCTCGGGGTGATCAACACTTGCTTGAGAATTACATTCCAGAGTCGAAGCGTTCGCGACTGCAGGAATTACTCTTTTGGTCCTTTCGGTAAAGTCACGTAGAAAATAAAATAAAATAACAGGTTTGTCTTGGTGTGTGTCTCTCTCTGCATGTGTGTCTGCCTATGCTGTTCCCGTGTCTGTGTTTTATCATTAATTCAAACCTGATGATCGTGGCTTGTATGGCAACCGAAACGTCGTATTCTATTATTATTATCATATTGATAGGATGCAATATTTTTGACTGGGGCAGCAGTGATGTAGTGTCTCATGCACTGTGCTTTCAACCCAGTGAGCCGAGTCCCGTTCTAGGGCACGGCCAACATCAGTGGCGAGTACATCCTGAGCTTATCATTCAGTCCCTCCTCTTCACAAATCCGCACTGGCTAGCAAGGCTAAGTATGATTGAACAACCTCCATGACCTACACAGCATGTGGGGGACTCCTTCCAGCAGTGGATTGACAAAGGGCAAAAAAAAATTATCATGCATTTGTTTTCTTATATATATAAATGTGACCGCTCTGCTCGGTAACAAAAAAATAAATGCGCCTGTCTGAGAGATTTTAAACAACACCTCCGCTTGAGACCCAGGGTCAAACCATTAGCCTGGGCAATATTGCCAAGTTGCCGTCGGAATGCTCTCTAATCTAACGTCCCAGCAGCAAAAGCGGCAACAGCAGCAGCAGCAGCAACAGCAGCAGCAGCAGCTGTTTCACTCAAGGTTCGCCACGGTTCCGCCAGAGTCTCGTAGAGTGAAAGTGACAAAGCGGACACCTCCAGCACTCACTGGGGTGTCTTGCCACCTCGGTGCCAGGTCTCGACACGCTCGAGCTGCTGCGGCTGCTGCTGCGAGGCCGCCTCGGGCGATGCTGACAAAATGAAGACGTCTCCCCCCGTTCCATCCCCGCCCCATCCCCCCGTTCCTCCCCGCCTCCCTCGGTGATACCGCGCGCGTTTTCGGGCGGTTGTGCCAAACGAAAGCTCTCTGGTGAGACTCGAGTTGTGTCACGTGCTGTTCGGCGCGATGTCCGACGTTCCCGGCAGCGCACCTCCCTGCACGTGGGGGCGGCAGATGTTGGACATCGCGCGCCAAATGACATGCGGCACCGCACCGCAGAGCGCATTACCCGAGGTGGATGTTTTAAATCAGCTCTGCAGCAAAGGCTTCTGTAGTGAGGCTAATGTACATATTGCGCAATATGCAAGTGAAAACCCAATGATTTTGATGAAAGCTTTATTTATTTATTTATTTTCCTACGGATTGTAAGATCCTTGTCGTTTTGCCATTTGCTTTTAGGTGGGTTAAAAAAACGTTTTAAGCAGAACGTTTAATTTAAATACATTTGTAATTGTAACATGAGGAAGTAGTACAAAGTTTGTATCGGTGGGGGGAGGTGGGGCTGGCATGGCAGACGGTGTAAGTGCAGGAATTGCTGCATCAACATTACATTTTCTTTCTAATGAGCCTTCAAAAAAAGTATTTTATTGATTCAGCTGGGTGGCGCTGTGGTTAAAGGCACAAACTTACTCGGGGCCAATTTAGTCCATCATCGCTCTGGGGTTAATTAAACGGGTACCACTTTACGGCAAGTCAACTATGGTCATTCCACGTCTCGACGGCACCTGTCCATGTGAATGTGGACTTTCTCATGGCCAGGGTATCTCCCCAAGCTTGTTTGCGCGCGGAGAGACAATTTGACATTGACTTGATGATTCTATATCGTGGGATTTTCCTATCGTATTCATGATGTGATGTGAAGTTTTTGTTTAAAGGTGGGTGGAGGAGGGGGGGGGGAGGCGGGAAATCCAAAAACACACGGATATTTACACAGATATTTTTCCACACCGTGTGGGTGGCTCTCTGATCTTGGTCACACTGACAAGTGACGCGCTCGCGGAAAAAACAGTTTGCGCACATTTGACGACCCACAAAAAAACAATCGGTTTGGGAGGTCGAGTGGCCTTGGCACGCTCGACACGCCGGGTGGCGGGGGGTGGGGGAAAAAAAAAGGATGAGACCTCTGTTGTTGCTCAGCGGAACAAACCGAGTCCAAAATTTGCCATCTGGCCCCGTGTGCCAGTGTGTGTGAAGGATAGCGGGTGTCTTGCACCGAGCTGCGATGCGATTGGACAGTGTTAAAGGCGTTTGGCGAACGGCTTCAATGAGGCCGCGTAAAATCGCCGACTTGCACGTGGCTGTACAAAAAAAAAGAATAAAAGTACGGCTGGGTGAACCTACCAAAGCCGGAATAGAGTTAAAATATGTTCCCTTGCCTGTTCCAGCATGTGATTACACAAATTGTTTGCATCGTGCCGAGTTTAAGTTGAAATAATTCTGCATACGATGCGCGGGATGCAGAAAAAAAGTATTTTAATAAAATTATTTGAAAAAGCTTTTTTTGTTTTAGTATGAGTACTCGTTAGCTTCACTCTAGCGTGTCTGCTGTTAACAGTCCATGACACACGACCCACGGCTCTTAAAAGATACCGTGCGTGCATTTCACGGCTGCTATCAAGACGTGAGCATGTTTGTGACGACAACAGACGCACACGGCCAGTCGATGCTTCAACTCCGGCCAGTAATGTTTGCTCGTGTTCAGATGTTTGACTCTGAGTGACAGGTGCGTCGAGAATTAAGCAAATATCAGTGGCCCTGTGAATAAGCGTGGGAACAGTTTAATTGTAAAAAATTTTGGTTTCACGAAAATCCGTGTCCATTTGGTCCCCAATTTTTTTTGCATAGAAGACTTTTAGCGTTACAATTTGTGGGGTTTGGCATGCTTTCTAAGCTAGATTCAAGCATGAGGCAATTGCATTTTTCCTCAAAAACATTTTATTTTCCACTCATTTGTAAATGTTGCCACAATTCACAAAAGCTGTCACCGTATTTGCACCTTCAATACTCGATATATAACTTATTTAACATCTTCGCTGGACAAAAAAAAGAACAACAACTTACTCCTCTTGTGCATTTGTGCAACGCACTGCCGTGTTTGATGACATGTTTATGTCTGCTATCTAGTGGTGAAATGTAAAAAAAACATTGGACACTAACACCACCTAGCCACGTTATCAAAATGCCCTCATCATTGAAGAATACACCCTGACTAAGATATCTTGTGGTGATATCTTAATTGAACG
Organism: Petromyzon marinus; assembly: GCF_048934315.1. NCBI lineage: Eukaryota > Metazoa > Chordata > Hyperoartia > Petromyzontiformes > Petromyzontidae > Petromyzon > Petromyzon marinus. The sequence continues at coordinate 16,243,600 of NC_133703.1, read as the reverse complement.
TGGCCCTGAGTCGTGACAATTCATCGGAGAGCTGGCAGGAGGAGGAGGGATGACGAGGGTTAATTGTCTCACTTTTGCGCGAAAGATCCCGAATTGTTCTTAATGAGACTCCACGGATGGAGTCCAAAAAAATGTCCAACACGTCTGCCATGGGACTGAGCTTGGTCGGGACTCCATCTTCGAGGACGTGTAGACGTTGGGGAAAGTGCGGAGAATAAAACACAAACAAGGTTGAATGCATAATGACAAGGGGTGAGTCGGGAGGGGCGGATTTAGATAAGAGAGAGTGGGTGGAGGGGCGTGGGTGGTTGTGCGAGTTAGGTGGTTGGGTGAGTGGGTGGAGGGTTGAGTGGGTGGAGTGGTCAGTGGGTCGTTGTGTAAGTGGGTGGAGGGGGTGAGTGGGTGGTTGTGTGAGTGGGTGGTTGTGTTAGTGGGTAGTCCGGCAAAAACAACCCCCTACCTCCTCGTGGTGCCAGACGGCAACGCTGTGGTGGGCAATGCCGTGGGGGGACGGCCAATTTAGATTGGCCCTTCCCTTCATGGCGTTTGTAACCACCACAGCGGCCAAATGGGGGCTCTGGATGGGTGCGAGGGGCTGGTAACCCCTACACCTTCAACTAACTACCACTAAACTACGAGTTAAAAATGTATTAAGCTTGTGCCGGAGGCGCCGGGGGGGACAGGCGTCTATGACGTCTCCTGGCCAAAGCCCATTTGGCGGAGCCAGGAGACTGAATCTTTACCCTCAGGGCTCCTCCAGAAACAACAAAAAGCCATTACGGATGGCCACGTGGATTGTTCGAACGCTCACTGCGGAGGAGAGGCTGCCACTCCTCTGTCGGGAGCTGGACCGGTACCGCCTGGATCTCTGTGGTATTCAGGAGGTCCGGTGGACCGGCTCTGACTCCTGCCACCATGAGGGGTGGACAGTCCTCTACTCGGGGCAGGAGACTGCCAAACAGCAGGGAGTGTCTCTTCTTCTGATCAAAAGAATGAAGGCGGCGTGGGAGTGTGGCGGTGAGGTGTGGGAAGCTGTAAGCCTCAGGCTACTTTGGGTTCGCCTTCCCATCAACCTGAGGTGAGGAGTGGTGGTCGTGGTTACTTATGCCCCCACCGAAGATGAACATCCGTGGAGGGATGCAGGTAAGGCCGATGAGTCAGATGCCTTCTATGACCTCCTGTCACAGGTGCTGGCTAAAGTGGCCCCTCGGGATAGAGTCATCTTGTTCGGTGACTTTAATGCCCGCCAGTTAGAAACATTTAGGCTGGCCTGCCTACGATCCATCCTGGGTTTAACTAGGCTTGATTGTGTGAGGAGCTCACATATCCTTGAAAGATCTGGACAAAGTCCCATCGGTGAGCTCCTCCGGCAGGCAAGGCTGTGTTGGCTGGGCCATGTAGCCCGCATGCCCATCCACCGCATGCCTAAACAGCTTTTGTTCGGCCAGATCGAGGGGGCTAAACGGGCGCAGCACGGGCTAGAGAAGAGATGGCGTGATGTGGTACAGGAGGATGTGGAGTTGAGTGGCCTTACCGATGACTGGTACCAGCAGTGTCAAGATCGGCCTCTGTGGAGGAGGCTCGTGAAGGACGCTACTGGGCAGTTGGAGGCAGTCGCCCTCCAACAACAACGGAGGGCGGAGGAGCGACGCTCACAACAACGAGCGGAGCGCCGGGTGGCTAAAGCACAGTAAGTTGGCACAGTAGGGGGCACAGGTGGTGCATCAGCCAGTCATCTCAGTCAGTCGACCCGTGGCACCTGTGCCTGCCCCGTGATCTCCTGCCAGCGGGCGTTTGACACTTCACGTGGCCTCAACGTGCACATAGCCTGGCACAAGCGTCGTGGTGACATTACCGCCACTTAGTAGCGAACGGCGGTTGTTGCTGTTGTTAGTGGGTGGTTGTGTGAGTGGGCGGTTGAGGGATGTGGAAGGTGAGTCGGAGTGTGGTGTGGTTCCCCTTTCAGTTGGATGGGGAGTTTTCTTTGTGTCTGGTGTCTCGTTACAAACACTCCTCCCGCTGCCGAAGAATTCCTTCATGAGCACCGCGTGGTGCGTTTTGGCGTCGGGCAGGTGAACTGCCGTCAGGCTACATTTTTAGAACGCGAGTGTGTTAGTGTGTGCGTGTGTGTGAGTGCGTGGAGTAGGTTCGTGAAGGACGCTACTGGGCAGTTGGAGGCAGTCGCTCTTCCAGCAACAACGGAGGGCAGAGGAGCGACGCTCACAACAACGAGCAAAGCGCTGGCGACTAAAGCTCAGGAAGTTGACACAGTGGGGAGCACAGTTGGTGCATCTGCCAGTCATATCAGTCAGTCAGCCCATGGTACCGAGGTCTTTTCCGTGACCTGCCAGTGAGCATTCGACAGCAGGCCTGCCAGCAGGCCTACCGGACATCTGTGAAAAAAGAGCTTCATAGCTCATCGGAATTCTCCAGGATAAATTAAGATTCTGATTCTGACTTCACGTGGCTTCAAAGTGCACCTAGTATGGCACAAGCGCCATGGTGATGTCACCGCCACTTAGTGGCAAACGGGGATTGTTGTTGTTGTTTGTGTGCGATGGTGTTTAACACGGTGGGAAGTGGGAGTGGCAGTATAGTGGTTGGCGCACTCTGCTCCGAGCCTGGAGAGCTGAGTTCGATTTCTGCTCACGGCTAATATCGGCGATGGATATTTGAATTAGTCCTGAACCTCCCATAGGTCAACTCAGCCTAAATTAAAAAAAACACCCATAAACTCGTTCTTCTTCTTCTTCTCCACATGAGTATTGAGTGGCTGTTGTCTGGCCCACAAAAGTGGTACCTATTTTGTTGGCCTAGGAGGAATGATGGGCTGAGCAAAACACCCTCGTCTAGGATTTGAACTTCTAACCTTCTGATCGTGAGGTAAGTGTTCAGACCTAGTTTTGGTTAAGGCCGTGTATTTATTTGAGTAGAAACACATTTTTTTCAATACAATAATTTTCTTTGTTATTTATATGAACATCTTTCTTAACCTGCCAAGTGGTTCGGAAAAGATCATCATCATCATCATCACTCACCAAGCAATGACAATGTAAAAAACAGGCATTGCACCGGTTCTACGTCTGAAATATTCAAATTCGAACCCATAGTCCAACATGCCTTCTGGTCCAAATCATCTTTTGACCTCTTCCATAGTCTCGTCAGCACGATCCGGCCCTTCAAACCAATGCTGCCTCATTGCGTGCTTGGAGTTTATTTACAAATGTAAAACCGTGGCACAATTTAAACTGTGATCGATCCGCTCCTGGGTGGAGGTCTTCGCAAGCTGTCATCATCTCTCAGGGATCTGCTCAATGACAGAGTCTTGAGCCTCAGTGGTGATTGTTTGTATACATATGAAAAAGCAGTTTCCCGAGATGTATGGATGTTGAACTTCTTTAGCACCGTATGCATCCAACCGTGCTAATCGGAGATGCGAGGGAAGGACAACAAACTGAACACGAAAAAACTGTTCTTAAGAAATGAATTTTCAATCCAGATTTAAAAGTGCATAGCTCCAGTGGCTTTCTAATATCGGAAGGAAGAGCGTTCCAGACAGCCACAGAAGCGCGTCTGAAAGCGCGATGCAGTGACCGTCTTTGTTCGATGGGCAACCAAAAGCCGCTTTGAGGATGACCGGAGTGAAGACGCTGATTAAGGTCAGTTGCAATCTAGAGGTGAGTGCTCGATGGAATTTCCTCGAAGTGGAAGCCCATCCACCAGCGGTGGTGTGAGAAATATATTGCAGGGCTGCGCCTAAACCCTTGAAATGGGATGTAGAACCAGGGAGAATTGGTGATGGGCATAGTCAGTGCACTGCAGTGTACCCTTTGCTTGTGTATGCTGCAGCAATGTGTGCAGGCAATCTTGAGAATTATTTCAAGTGCCATTTGTGACTTGCAGCCCAGCGTCCTGCCCATCAAGCTCGCCAATCGCAAAAAAAAACACGATCGCGTGCAGAATCGCTTGAGGATTATGGATAATAATTTTTTTTTAATAACAAAAAACTGCCACCTGAAGGAAAAAAAAGACAGAGGGCCGGTGGAGCCGTAATCCAAACACAACCGCGTGATTCGATTTTTTTTTATATTCCAGCAAAGAGCGGGATGGTAACTTGCGGTCGTTGGCGGCTTGTGACTCTTCCAGCACGCTTCTCGGCGGTGGTGGTGGTGGTGGCTGCGTGTTTGACGCTGTCACGCCATGACACCCGCATGGCTTGTCGAGTGTGTGTGGGTTTTTTTTGGGGGGGGGGACACGTGGTTTCTTTTTTTTCCTTCCCTTTGGCCGGATTTGGGTGCTGAAACAAGGTGGCTCTCTCTCTCTCTCTTTCCCCCCTTCGGGTGCGCTAATCTCTCTGGAAGCCTGTCGCGCGTGCTCGCGAGGGGTTCACCAGCCACCACGTGGGGAAGGCAACGTGGGGTAGGAAGAGAGTGAGAGGTGGGAAACAAAATATAACACGTCTCCCCACAGCCCCCCCTCCCGTGCGCTCCCAAGGAATTTGAGCTCAGCTCGTGTTTTAATTATGCCTTGGCGCTGCGAAGGGAGGCCCAACGCGTGTGTGTGTACGTGCTTGTTGGGGAGCGGTAGCTTAGCGGTTAGCGCGCTGCGCTGCGAACCTGACTACCCGAGTTCGATTCTCGCTCACGGCCACCAACACCAGTGACGGTTATCTGAATCGGTCCTTGGGTCTCCCCTAGGTCGACTCAGCGTCAATTGAATGCCTGGTGCAGTGTGTAAACATCGCTCCTGGGGCCGTGGTACAAGCCATCCACTCCCTCGTGCGCCGTAGCGGCCTTCATAGGTGCTCGCTAACAGCACTTGGCCAAACAGTATTTTAAGGCTATACGGGGGATCTTTGTTTTTGTGGGTGCTCGCTGAAAGTACCTGCCCCAAACGCCTATGTAGGGTATAGGGGGAGATATTTGTCTCGGTTGTTCTTCCCCTGTGCTGTGAATATCAGCAGCCCGTGTTCGATATCTGGCTACAGATGCACATCATTCGTGGGACCTCCCCTAGGTCGACTCAGCCTCAAATGACTACCTGGAATAGTGTGGAACATCAGCACTGGGGAGACAAAGCTGGCCAGGAGTGATGCTGGCCACAACACTCCCTCATTGTGACTTGGCAGCTGCCATAGATGCTTACGAGCAGCACTTGCTACAATGGCTTGAAAAGGTTACATAGGGGATCTTTGTGAACCTACAATCTGCAAAAAATATTTGGTATAGAAGTTGGTGCATGGGTGACTGGAATACAAAAGATGACATTGAATATCATTGACAGGCAACATCTGAACCTGTTTTGGATCGCATCTAGGTGAACTCAGCCTCAAATGAGTACTCGGTGCAGTGTGTCACATTAGTTAGCCTTAATAGGTGCTCACTAACAACACTGGCCCCGAAATGCCCCATTATACTTAACGCTAAACATGTGTGTCAGTGAAAAATACATCAGTGCGTTCTCAAATGCATCGATACAAATGCACAATTGTGCTCGTTCCATTGCGTGCGCGTATATTATCTCGTGCATGCGCTCATACGTGGGTAGCGCAGATGTGTTTGTATATTTAGTTATTTATTTCTGTTTCGGGCGAGTTTGTTGGGAGGCTGAGAGGAGGAGGAGGGAGGCAGGGATAGGCACAGGGGAAGAAGCTCAGTACTGTGCGCCTGTGTTGTGGGGTTGGAGTGTTGCGGGGAGGGGAAGGGAATAGGCGCTGGAGGAGGAGGAGGAAGGAGAGATGGAGCGGGGCTACGAGGGGGTGGTCCTGGACTTCTCAAGTTTTTTTGCATACTTCTCTCCACCCCCTTCCAGTGGGTGTCTCTCACAGCCCCCCCCCCCCACGTCCTCAAGTACTGGCTCGGGTGTCTCCGTACCGCGTCCCGCAGAAGCACAGCAGCCAACACGCAGGGTGCAGCTGCCCCTTGTGCGAGCGTGCAGTGCGTGCGCCTTCCTGCTCTGGCACTATTTCCCCCCACCCCTTCTCCTCCTCCTCCTCCACTCTCTCTCTCTGCTGGGGATTTTTTTGTTAAAGGTTTCATTTGGGATTGCGGTTCTGTTGCTGGGCAGCTGTTCGCGGGATCTCTTCGTCGGGCGTTTGTACGAGAAAAGTTTAATCGTTAAACCGGCATGAGATAGACACGAAAAAGTAAGGGGGAAAAACGAATTAGGCGCTCCTTCAAAGTTCGTGGGCAAAGAGAAGACCGCTTGACTCTTCTCGCCCGAAACTTTTTGTTGTTTTGGATTTGCTGGCGGTCACTGGGACCGGGTGGCTTTTTTGGAGGGGGCGATTTTTTTTTTAAGCCGAAGCCAAGAGGGGGGAGGAGGAGGGACGTGGGGGAGGTGGCCGCAACGCGTGGACTCAAATTCGCGGGCGCGCGCGAGAGAAGAGAGAGGGGAGAGAGAAGAGAGAGAGAGAGATCTTGGATTCCTTGCCCTCTCCGTCTGCAGAAGAAGCGCTTGGGCGAAACTGACGGCAAGGGGAGGGGGGGTGGGGGCGGCCTGGGACAATGTCAGCCATGAGTGACAAACTTTCCATCAACGATCACCTGGAGGGCATTCTCTCTGACTTCGAAGGTGCGTTCAAGTTATCGTCGCGGTTGTCATCACATTGCCCTGTTCCCGCCGCTATTGTTTCTCGCCGTGCTGAAAGGCTTTCGGGGGCCGCTTGTCGGCAGCCTTTATCGGAGCCTTTCGTTCCCCGGGGCCGTCGTTGTGTTTCGTTCGCACGAACGAACGCGTGTCGGGACCTTTTTGTCGCGCCGTGCGTAGTAGCGAACCGCGTGGCGATCGGGGAGGTGCCTTGAAAAGCCGCTGCGTGGCAAAGTGGGATTGTATTCTTGCTTCACTTATTCACGTTGACTGACGTTGCTGTATTGATAATATCGTTGATGTAATGTCGCTATTATTAACATCGAGATGCTTCGCATGACTCGAACATACCATTGCAAGTACATTTCGCGATACGAATGTAGCTGGTTGGCATTGTCGTCGTTGAGATTTTAAATCAGTGGCAATTAACTAGTCTCATTAGAATGCCGTTCAATACTCACGCAATCCCGCGAGTTTGTGCTTTGTGGACTCCGACACAGCTCTGTAAAGTTGCGCTCGCGCACAGGTCAACATCAGCGACCTCCTCTTGAGGCGACGGTGAAAATGCCCCTCGTGCTAAAGGGTTCTTTTCCAGCGCCCGCTTGTGCGCGTTTATTACGCGGAGCCTTTATTTGCACGAAAGTTTTTCGCGTTCTCTTCCTTTCACGTGCCGTCGGCAAAATCGCAGCTTTGCCTGCCGAAGAAAGACGTTTGGGGCGGGGGGGGGGTGGCGCAGGGGTGGAAGTTACAGCAAAATAAAATAAATTAATTCGCGGCTGTCAATTCCAGGACGGGTGTGTTTTTTTGGCTCGACGCGGGCTGGTTCTCTGCACCCACCCACGGCTGAAGAGCTTCGGGGCCACTGCTGGAGTTGAGGGGTGGGGGGTGGTGCTCGTGGCTCTCGACTGGGATTAGACGCGAGGCCTTGGGTGGGTGTGCTTCATGTAGACTTGTCACTCACTGAGCAAGCCCCAGTTGTTTTGTGAATTCCCCCCTTTTTTGCTGTTGGTGTGCGTGCTTGGGTACGTGCTGGTGGCGGTGGGGGGGGGGTGGTGCAGTGGTTTGCGTTGTTGCGATACGAACCCGGCAACCCGAGTTCGATTCCCGCTCACGGCCAACACCAGTGACGATTATCTGAACGGGTCCTGCAGGGCCTCCCCCCAGGTCGACTCAGCCTCAATTTAATACCTGGTGCGGTGTGTAAACGTCGCCACTTGGGAGACAAAGGCGGCCGGGCGTGGTGCTGGCCACCCACCCCTTCGTGTGCCGGCTTTCATAGGTGCTCGCTAACAGCACTTGCCCCAATAGGCTGTTGAGGCTATATGGGGGACCTTTGTCTTTGGAGTGGTAGTGCAATGGGAAGCGTGCTGCAATACGAGCCCGGCGACCCCGTGGTTCGAATCCCGGCCACGGTTCACATCAGTGGTGATGTTCTCCACCGGCTCTGCGCCTCCCCATAGGTCAGCTCAGCCCTAACCGAGTATCTGGTGCAGTGTGTAAACATCAGCACCATTATTCTGGCCATATCACCCCCCCCCCACCCCTAATGCGATGTACCGGCCTTAATGACACTGGCCATGGTGTACAAAAACAAGGGTGGCCAATTTCAATCCGAGCTTGGCATAGGCATCCTGTAGGTTGGCTCAGCCAAAATTGAGTGCCTGCTGTGTCAGTGGCAGCATTGAGATGATGCAAGTGGCTGGGTATGGTGCCGCTCGTATTGGCCTGCAATCTCCAAAAACGTTCTTAATACGCGCTTTCCATCAGTACTTGTCTCGGCAGTCTATTTGGTTCAGTGGAGATCTTTGCCTTTGTGTTTTAGGCTGAGAATCCAGTGCTATTAAAAGAGCTTTGAACGATGGTTGTGGAAAACTTATCATAGAGAAATGTGCTTGAGCAATAACACCATTTAATACCAATGATCCATCCAAATATCTTAATTATCTTGTAATCTGGACGTACCATCATCCCCAGAAGCACATTGAGGGCAGTTTCACCCCATTGCACATCCGAGATTATAATTATCAACATGATACACTTAATACGATTCGGATATTATTCATTTGTGCAGCAGGGGACGATTTTGCCAAGATTGCTGTTGTATTTACAGTAAATACGGTATGAATAATAGTAACTTTAAAATGGGTTGTACTCCTATCGTACGCCGTGGAGTTGATCAGCGGTGTTTATTCTGCGTTCACGTCGAGGTTGGCGAGCGAGCCAGCGGACCGTCTCAGGAGTAGCCTCACGGTGAATATCCGAAACGCTGCCAGAGAATTGGAGCAGGCAGTGATGTTGACCTTAAGAGATGGAGAAAATGTCTTGTATATTTAAAAAGTAAAAAAAAAATGTCTCCCTGCTCAAACGATCCATAGGATGGCACTCATCTTTCCTGGCAAGTCTAAACCAGAGGTGGAAATTCCACGTTACCCCGTGATGGGGGCAGTTAGCATCACGACTGTCGAATTCTCACAAAGTGCCACTCTTTTTATTGACCCAGCTTGACTGGGATTTGCCACCCAATTTCCTAAACCAGTCCTCACCAATTCTCAAGACTTGTTCAGGTGGGTTCTGCATTGGCATGTTTGGTTAATTACGCTTGTGCAGAGACTAATTTGCACACAAAATGGGCTTATTTTGAAATCTCATTTATACATGAGTTTTATTATATGTTTCACAAGCAAAGTGTACATTTGAAAAAAAAAGGGCTTGGAAATTCAAGCAGCGAGTGAGTCTCTGCGCACACGCTCATTAATAGCGCGTTTATTTTACTTTCCCCAAAACTTATAAAAAAACACCTTCCCGGCACACGCCATGCCAACGTAACCCCGATGGCATCGTTCTTCTGTGCGGCTAACTGAGCCCTCCAATTTGACGCGAGCGACGTGGCTCACAAAGAAAGAGTTTGGCGTGCGAAAGTCGCGGCGAATCAGCGGGCGCCCCATCGGAAGCCTTTAGCTTCGGTTTGTTGATCACATCGTTGGGGGCCATGCTGTTCCGAGAGCCTAATTTAAATTGGGGACTGTAATTAGGTGCAGATGTTACATCGTGCCGGACAGAAACTCCTCGTTCGTTAGCTTGTAACGTTACTAGGGGGTAATGTAGAGTAATGGAGAAAGAACAAAAAAAAACACGCCGCATTTGATTACACTTAAACAGTTACATATTTAATACGCATAATACAAATGAGCGTTCGTGATTCACTAGATGCATTCCTAACTAGGTTTGTTCATTATTTAAATATGTATATATGCAGAACTGGATTGTGGGGCTGGGTGCCTTAGAAGGCAGAGCACGAAGCTGGCATTGCTGAGAGCCTGGGTCCAATTCCAGGTATCAGCCACCTGTGATTAAACCGGGCCCTTTACGTATATAGTTATTTTTTTCTGGCCTCAATCTGACCGACAATAACTGCACAATTAACTCTCAGATTAAAGCGTGTGTTTTTTCTTCACTTAATTTGGGCAAAATTAGATTTTTTTAATTACAATAAATTATTTTGGCTGCCATGCAACAAACAGCACCGATCACTCCGTAGAGCGGGAGGGAAATGTACGCTCCCATATTGCGTAAAAAAAAAAGATGCCACTTAATGGGTTTATTAAAAAAAAGTCCTGTAAACATTTATTTTGCTCAACCCCGGCCTTGGATACAAGCACAAGGTGGCACTTACTCTGCGAGATTTGCCAATGGGATTCGTTATCACGTGGCGTATTGCCGACAGCGCAGTGGGAATTAAAAACTGAGCGAAATAACCCAAACTAACACCTGCCGGAGTGAAAAAAAGACGTGAGTGCAAGAACAACATTTCTTCAAAGATTTGTGTTACACTGTACACACACACACAGACAGAAGAGCCGTTCAGTTACGACGAAGAGATGCTCGAAAAGGTGGGTTACACATGCAATGCACATGAGTGGGATGAACAGATAAGCAGCAAGTGTTGGATGATTTATAAAGCATGAGGATCTTGTTGTTGGTTTGGATTAGAGGGTGCGGCATGTTTGTCAAAGGATAAAGCCGTGAAAGGAAAGGTGGTGGTCGGGTTTTCGCGAAGAAAGGTTGGGGAATGCGATGCAGCGTAAAGGTTAGGTTTAATGTTTGTCCCTGGGAAAGAACTCTATTTTTACGGCTTATTTTTTATTTTTCAAGGGGATTGGTAAGGAGTGTGTAACTAAGTGAATAAGTAAAATAATATATTCACGTGCTTGTAATCCAGTGATGCATCTGATGGGGGGGGGGGGGATTGTGGCCTTGACTTTACATCGGCATGCATTGCAGATTTGCTTGGAATAAGCACAAACGAGTTCATTTTGTTAATTTATAAGGAACACATGGATCTACTAAAAATCGGGGGGGGGGGGGGGTGGGATTTACGAGAATGAACTTAGTCGAGATTTCCAGTAAATGCGCTTTTGCATGCACCGAATGAGCTTATTCTATTAACTTTTTCACGCTATTTATATTTGAATGTTTCTTTCAGAGGACATATCTGCAGAGTTAAGCTACTGGCGTTACAAGTCTAGTCGAGTAAAGTTTAGTGTGTCAGCAATTTGTTACACGTTGACCAAGCCTCGGAAGAAAAATAAAGAGTCGTGTGTTATTTTGGTGGCTTGTAGTGCAGTTGCACCGCCTGCACACTCGAGTAAGCGACACTACTTCATCTCTTCCTACCACTAAGGCAGTTTTTTTTTATCCGGCAGCGTCATCTGACGGTTATCGAACACAGCTCGTCAAAACAAACTTTTGCCTGGCGATTGGAAATTTGAGGACATGGCCATGCACAAACTTGCTTGGCTTCTGGGAATTCATGGGCAAGCTGCCGATTGGCGTGGCACCACGAGGGCCTATAACGTGTGTCCATAATGAAGGCATTTGGGTTAGATCGCGATCTATATTACGAATACTATTGCTCGCAAAAGCCGACGTGTTAAACGTGTGTCCACTTGTGTATTGAAAGGGACAATGGGGAGCAGTAGTGTTGTGGTTAGCGCGCCGCGCTACGGACCCGGCAACACGAGTTCGGTTCCCGCTCACGGCCACCAACACGAGTGATGATTATCTGAACCGGTCCTTGGGTCTCCGCTAGGTCGACTCAGCCTCAATTAAGTACCTGGTGCAGTGTGTAAACATAACGACTGAGTCGTGGTACGAGCCACCCACTCCCTCGTGTGCCGTGCGGTCTTCATTGGTGCTCTCTAACAGCACTTGCCCCAGCAGTCTGTTAAGGCTACACGGGAGATCTTTGTCCTTGACAGGCACAATGCAGACCTGCCACCCGGCTACGACGACTTAAAATGAAAAGTTTCAGCCCCTTCGTCAATCCACCGCTGGATGAATCTTGATTTGAAACTTTCGTGACTGCAGGAATCCATACTCTTTGGTTCTTTCGGTAAAGTCACGTAGGTATAAAGTACAATTTTATTTTATGCCTACGTGACTTTGCTGGATTAATTTCTCTCCACGCTGTGTCAGACATAGGGGTTGCTTGACATACTTCACCGCGCCAGTCAGTGCGGGTTGGTGAAGTTGGAGTTCAAATATCACTCCCCGCTAGTCGTGGTCAGGAATCAAAGTCAGGTCGCCGGGTTACATAGTGCGGCACGCTAACCCACTGTTTCACCAAATCCACCACTATGTCCACTGCATCTATTGTTTTTTCATGCAGATGGAGTCGTGGGACAGTGGTTAGCACATCGTTTGATGAACCTGGCAAAGCCGAGTTCAATTTGCAGCCACCGAACATGAGTGGATAGCGATATATATCGCTTTATATATTGCTTTCTACGCCATTCCCAGGTCAAGGGTCGTATATACTGACCCAGTGGCATATCTTGGAAACTAGAGCCAATCAACAATTGTAAGCATCATTTTCATTCGCAGTGACCCAGAATTAGTAAAGTTGGACTACAATTATTTCGGAAAGATTTTGGCTGTAGACCAGTGTTTTTTTCGAACAGGTATTAGTGATGATCTTCTTTCGCACCGTACGTAGCCGACCGTGCTAATCGGAGGCGTGGGGGAAGGACAAAAAAATAAACACAAAAAGCACTCCCCCCCTCTCTGCACCACCCCCCCCCCCCACACTGACTATCGTGGTGAAATATAGTGAAACAACCACTCTAAGTGACGTCGTTTTGGGAGGTCTTCACCCCCCCAGCACTGGACAAGCAAATGCGCTGGCAATACATCGATTATTTTTCTCTTTCTTGTTTATTTGGACACGGGGCCATTATTTTAAACAATCATGCCTCGTGTGTGTGTGCGCGTGCGTTTTCCGCCTCCTCCTCTAATTGGCGCCGCCCATATACTTGGTCGCTCTTTCCGTGTGCCAGTGCATGCTTGTACGCGCGCGTGTGTCTCTCTGTGTGTGTGTGTGGAGAGCGTAGGTGCTCGCTAACAGCACTTGCCCCTACAGTCTGTTAAGGCTATACGGGGGA